>NW_025963791.1:25472002-26674002 GCF_023055435.1 Haliotis rufescens | reverse complement strand
CGCATACAGTCTTATATAAACAAAGATATAGTTCAGTCATTTCCTATACAGTGTCACTTAATGCCTCACAACCTTGTAATAGTGAGATACTGTTAATTAATGGATACAGTCTAATGAAATAAGGGAAAATAATGAAAACAACATTGAATTTCAGATCTGATGCATTTATATGATACATATCTGTCATAAACAGATGAGATGTATTTATATGATAATATATCCATCATAATCATCATTCCACAACATCAGTATTGGTTGGAGTAGCTTTAAGTCCTTAACTGAGATTGAGACCCAGGTTAGGATAGGTCTTGAGCAACCCATGCTTGCCATAAAAGGCGACTATATGCTTGTTGTTGTAGGTGACTAACAGGATTGGGTGGTCCAGCTCTCTGACAGGGCTGATGCATGTTATCGATCCCAGTTGCATTGATCGATGCTCATGATGTCAATCACTGAATTATATGGTCCAGACTCGATTATTTACAGACCATCTGAATATTGCTGAGTGCGGAGTTAAACAACAAACAATAAAACTTAACTGAGCTTCAGGAAATGTCCTGCAGAATCAAGGAACTGCATTGAAGTTTTCCTTTTGGTGAGCAGGTCATCCTTGAGCCTTGCAATCATCTGGACGATCTCTATACATGCTTTCCTGCAGGGTTGAGGATGAGTGCCATGCTGGTTCTGTGCCAGCCTCAATCTCATTAAAATCAGATCTTAGTTCTCGCTACCGCTAAACAAAGATCTGAGGACATCCCATTACGGGTCACGTCAGACCGACCTTGCGCGAACTTTGACCGACCAATGGAATGACCAATCAGAAGGTAGCTTTCTCGTGCTTTAAGGCACAAATTTCAAATTGGCGACTACCCTTTGAAACATATTTTGACAAATTCTCGATTACAAATTTGAAACCTGAACAAAAAAAGCATTCTGGAGTGGCTAATAGATGGCTCTAGATTGTAAGGATTCAGTCGTTAAACCCGTTAAAGTTTTCGAGATTGCATGATTAGAAATCACATTCCGACTGTCACTTTTATTTTTAGCGATGCACTGATTGGTCGGAGGAAAGGTTGTTCTGATGTGACCCTTAATAGGATGTCTTCAGATCTTTGTTTAGCGGTAGCGAGAACTAAGATCTGATTTTAATGAGATTGGTGCCAGCCTGTTCCTGTGAGTCCTCTCCAGCTGTTGAAGTACTATGATGACGGCATAGATGTTAGGGTGGGCTCTCTGCACAGCCTTGTTGAGGTGGGAATGACAGCTTTCAAGGTGGTTGTTGGTACAGTGACCAAGGTTGCTATGCCATCCTGGCTTTACAGGTTATATTTTGATAGTTCAGCCAGGGGTAGACGCCATGAATTCTATAACCAATTCGTGAACAGCTCATTTTGGTCCAGTGGTAATTGGACTAAATTTTGTGAGAAAACTAGTAGACTTTCCTGATTTTAATTGTTCTTTGAACAAGTGAACCAGTGGTCATGCATAACCCTGTAGTTAGTGATGAAATATCAACCAACGACCATTATTACAAACACTTCATCATGTGTAGTACATGTATTAAGACGTACTCATCTCCAACATATGTAATATGTTCAACAAATGTTAGTGTAACATCATCTAATCGGCTTAATGACTTTTCATTTGGAGGTTATTTATACCCTGCTTCTTAATTAGCAAACATTTTTCATACATTAAATCTTTCAGATTGCCATCTCTAAGGGGACCAAGAGATTTAACTCTTGGTGGTGTTCCCAAGAAAGTATTTACACCTAATATTCCATCAAGAAGGGATAAACCCAAGGAAGAGTAAGTATTTCAGAATATTGGTAATGTAAAACTTTATTAGAGAGGATTTGTATGTTCACGAGTTATAAATATACTATACTCATACAATGTTATATGTTAGACACATATCACTAGTAATTCAAGACTCAGGTTAGCCAAGTTTGCAGTCAAAGCAAAATTGATTCACAAATTTGTGATATATACCTAACTATTAATAATTACTACAAAGAAACAATGTCACACAAATTGCACAACTTGAAATTGGCACCTGTGTGTGTACTGTTGACAAAGTTGATAAGAATCTGAATGTACTTTGTCTTAGCCAGCATTTTCTTTCTAGTGCCTCCTGTGGGTTAGTGATTATTGGAAGTCATATTTTATATATTTGTATGATTGTAGCACTAAGACTGTGGAACAAGTGTAGAATCTTGTTATTTAGCAGTGCAATTAGTGAGTCTTCCAGACTGTGCTGTATTTTGGTATTATTTTCCGCAGATTTTAGTCTTAGTATGTGTAGGCAAGTATTGATGGAACATGCCCCTGTTAATTTGTTCACAGTATTATTGAAGAGCACCCAAACTCACTAGGGAGGGAGGTTTGTGTGTACCTCATGGCTAAATCATGGTTGTCAAGTTAATACTTATTGATGAGGTATTTTTGTCAGTTCCATCTGACACATGACAAAAAATGAATGTGTATGCTCATGAGAACACTGCATAAAGGGTGTTACGCCCATGACTAGTATTTACTAGACTAGTGGCTAAAGTCGCAGACTGAGAGAGTTCTGCAATTTTGAGGGGCAGAACTATAACTGCATTCTGCAAGGATGTATAAAGAGTTCTTAATGGACATTAGTACTATGACAGAGTTCACTGTGGTCAACGTAGATATGATTCGTCTTGTTAACCGGTAACATTCAGATGTGTTTGAATAAATCTTTTCCATCAGTGACTCTGGCGGGGCTCCACCAAAACCTCAGTCTGCAACCAAAGAATCGGGTAGAAGCAGAGGTCGTGGAGGCCGGGAACGGGGTCGAGGCCGGGGAAGAGGTCATGAAAATGTCATTCAATCACAGTCTATCTTTGAGCAAGGACCTGCAGATAGACTTGTTCCTAAAGTTGGTATGTAACATATTGTATTTCTACCATGACTTGTGAAGTTATTGCTGAGTGTTCTTTGTGCACAGACATGAGTATGACCTGCCCCACACTGAAGCACATGAACCACATGTGGTGTCTCCTTAGGCAAGTGACTTTGTTCGAAATGTGTCTGTTCACCCAGCAGTGAGTGGGTACCAGGTAGGATGAGATGGTAATGTGGCTGTTAACCTTTTAGCGCCTCACAGGCAGCTTGGGTTGTATACTCCCCAGGGAGCTGAGAATGAAAATCGAGTGCTCACTGATCCATTGACCGGGGTAATAATAGGGTAGCGCTATGAGCATCCACTCCATGAATGGAATCTGGTGCATTATAAATGCACTTATATTATTATTATTATTATTATTGCTGTGAGTACTAAGCCAGAGCCAGATGTATTAAGGGAGCTCTAGCACAACAACCCACATGATAAGATACTCTTGTTTTCACTGATTGCAGACGTGTGATTATGTCAGAGTAACGTGATGCAGTTAGGGTTTTGTTCATCACAGTCCAGGAGCACGGGTGGTCATCTAAGGAGCTGCAATTTGCTGTGCAGAGTTGTGTCCCTTGGGCATTTCAGAAACCTGTGATCATGGGTTCGAATCCCGATTGGTCCTGATTGTGTTTCTAGGCTTGTCAGCACCATACCCGTGCTAAGCAGCATTAAACCACAGTCACTCACTCGAAAATGAAGAATTGATGTGATGTTGTTGCAGGTGGCTCTTCGTGGGACAATGGTGATCGCGTGTCGACCTCTAGGATGAGCCTCAAGAAGGAGAAGTCAGACAAGAACAGCTCGAAGAGAGTGCTGGATCAAATCCTCCGGGATGATGTGAGAAAACTTTTTAAATGTTCAATATTTGTTAACAAGAGGAAGACTGAATGGTATATATTTATGATGGAAAGGGATTTTTCTCCCCCTGCAGAATACACTGATACAGGAATACAATTTTTTAAAACCTCCTAGATGTGTTATAATAATTTCAACTTTACATACACGCACCCTCATTCACTGATGCACGCAAGCAATTGTGATGTCACAGTTTGTTTATTCTCTAAGCTATGGAGAGAGTATCAGTAAGGCAGTGTCACTTGCTGCAGGGGTGGTCGGGTAGCCTTGTGGTTAAAGTGTTTCGCTCTTCACGCCGAAGACCTGGGTTCGATTCCCAACATGGGTACATTGTGTGAAGCCCATTTCTGGTGTCCCCCAGGAATAATGCTAAAAGCGGCGTAAAACCATATTCATTCATTCACTCAATTGCTGCAAAGAAGTCGTATGGACAAGCCCTGGCTGTATGTGTGTTGCATTGCCTTTATAATGTATAGAGAAATATGTTTGTCACAACCTATTCTGATGAACATAACTTTAACCTTTCAGCCCTTTGTTTAATATTGGGTATCTCCCCACTGGGCAGAGTAATACATACCTCTTTTTGGTGTTTTTCTTAAACAGAACTGAAACTTGGGATATTTATTTGAGAAATGGATTAATTTGGGTGAAATATTTAAAATCAAGTGTTTTGATTATTACCAGTACCTCACTTTATCCATATTAATAACTGAATAACTATAGCAACTGTCAGTGCTACAGTTGGCTAACGGAATAAAATGGAAGTGTTGCAAGTTTAATATGGAGGCTGTAACATACCTGGACAAGTTTTGTTGTGTTTACAGTTTATTGACACAGAAAATCTAGATGATGATGACCCCAACCTAATCCCCGTTATGTTGCCTCTCTCTGCTGCCGGAGCTATGGTTGCCAAGAAGGAAGTCAAGGAGGAGGAGAGAAAAGAAGTCAAGGACACGGTCGATGGAATCAAGGGTAGGTGTGAAACTGTCATTTTCAGCTCATTGTACTATCTCCAGGATCCAAGGCAAAAGTGAACCAGTTGCCCTTTGTGTGCGGATAAAACCCAAAACTTAAGACTTCTAAAAAAAGTTGAAGGGATGGAGCTAAATCATCAGGATTTCTAGCACCATAATGGAATGACTTTTAAATCTAGGTAATATGTGAAATAATACAAAGAAAATCTGATTTGTTCATAGCAGTGATATGAAAACAACTTGAAGATGATAAGTATTCAAGCTGAAGAATCTTTTTGTCAGAAATTACAAGGCACAGAGTTTGAAATTTAGATTAAGTTATACTCTAATTTAGTTGGGGAATAACACTAGCAATTGTTATACCGTATATGACCGCGTATAAGCCGAATTTTGAGGACCAGAAAAAAGATTCTGTAGAAAGGGGTCAGCTTATCCACGGGATACACTTTCATGATAGTATTTTTCAGATCGTGATCTGTCAGAAACATCGGCTGAATGACGGTCCGATAGATTACAATTTCCCGAAAGTTTGGAAGTTGTCACGACTAGAGCCATTATTCTTATAAATTATCAATAAAGTTATTATTATACACCAATGTTGTCATTATTGAAAAAATGTTATGCATGTTACTCCTTCCGATAATAAGTTTTCAATTGAATGTTCAAAGTTTATCGTTCTTCGTAAACTCCACAATCTTTACATGTAACAATATATGTAATTCACAGCTATAATATATAATCCCCAGATAAAATCGCCAATAGCTATTACGTACGTTTTGCAAAGTTCATAAATTGATAGTGAACAAGTGTCTACCTTTATTGAAAGAGGCAAATAAACAACTGTATCGGCGAGTTATTCCGTTCGCCATTTGCAAAAACATGTGATCAGCTGTTTCCTGTGACGTCACGAACGGTGACCACTGTGATTGCTTCCTGTTGTTTAAAGCAACACGGTACACAAGGAAATGAGCATTGATAATAACGGGCCGATTGGTATTGTCATGTTGTTTACACAAACATTTTCAAGTTGTGGGTGCTTAGTGATCGTGTTGGGAGTAGGGTAATGTAGGAGACATTTTATGAGGTTTGACTCACGTGTTGATCTGTCAGTTACTTGGTTTCATTTTCAGTGGAACCAGGCACAGAGATGGAGGTTGATAATCCTGATGAGGAGAAAGCTGCAGAGAAAGCAAAACCCACAGCTGCTGATGTTTCTATGGTCAAAATGGAGCATCCTGTGTTTACCTGCAAAGACCTGCTGTCCAAATGCAGTAATTCCGGTACCAATATATATAGTTCTGCATTAGTAGATGTTCATAACTCCAAAACATTCGAAACAAATAGTTCTCTGACACAATTAAGCAGCTGGATTTTTACTTTGAAAAAAAGATCACAAAGTAGATTGAAAATACTTCAATTTGGGGCTGATGCTATGGGATATATGGATCACAACTGGGATTTTGAGTAAATTTGTAACTAATGTAAGGGGAGATAACTCATGAGGTTGGAAGATATTACCTCCCTTCTGTAAAGATTTGTTGAGTTGACATTCAGACATTATGTAAAAACAGAAGACATTCCTGCATGTTGTTTTACGTGAAAGGTCATTGTTCAATGCAATTTAACCAATGTGAGCCATTGAATGCCATGAATGATTAATTAATGCAGGTGAAGATATAATCACTTGTTTTGTTAGAGATACCAAATGGCACAGCACATCCCTCACAAGTAAGGTTGGTTGGTTGGTTGTTGATTAACGCTGCACTCAGCAATATTCCAGCTTTATGACGGCGGTCTGTAAATAATCGAGTCTGGACCAGACAATCCAGTGATTGACAATATGAGCATCGATCCACGCAATTGGGATCGATGACATGCATCAACCAAGTCAGCGAGCCTGACCACTCGATCCCGTTAGTTGCCTTTTACGACAAGCATAGTCGCCTTTTATGGCAAGCATGGGTTGCTGAAGACCTATTCTACCCCAGATCTTCACGGGTCCTCACAATTAAGGTAATTATTGTACTTGGTGAACAAATTTATGTTCAGATTAAAAAAAACCAACCACACTATTTCTATCATTGAAACATTTCTCGTCTTTCAATAGAGACAGGGGCGGTCGGGTAGCCTAGTGGTTAAAGCTTTTACTTGTCACGCCGAAGACCTGGGTTTGATTCCTGACATGGGTACAATGTGTGAAGCCCATTCTGGTGTTCCCCGCCGTGATATTGCTGGAATATTGCTAAAAGTGGCGTAAAAACCATACTCACTCACTCACTCAATAGAGACATGTCCCAAAATTTCAAGTTGGCAGTGTGATATTATGTATGGGCATCTAATGTCTTGCCAGGGTGAGTTTTTGTCATGTGTCTTATGTTACAGAAGAGGATAGACTGCTGTTTTTCCAGCTCCCCGACGTCCTGCCTGGCTTGCCACCAGGTCGTGACGAGGTCGCCAAAACAAAGGTCAAGACGGAGCCAGGCACGGAAGGAAAGAAGGAGGAATCAAAGTCAGAGGAGGTAGAATATGTTTGTTGCTCACAGTAATATAGGGTCAGATTAGGATTCTGGTTTCAAGTTGGTAAGATTCATGTTTAATGAAATCATATGTTGATAGGGATTTTGATCCCTTTGACAATGGTGTGTTGAGGGTTGACTATATATTGTCCACTATTGTATATTGCAGGACAAACTTTCTTCTCAGATAAAGACATGTTCTCTGTCGGACTTCTCAGAGGGTTTCATTGGCAAGCTGCAGATTCGTAAATCTGGTCGGGCAGAACTTGTGTTGGGCAACGTCACTCTGGACGTGTCCGTTGGTACACCGTGTGGATTTCTCCAGGTCAGTAGATATTGTTTAGGCATAACAGAGTATGCAGGTGATTCCTCGGGATTTGGTGTATAGAAATGGTATATATGATAAATTGTGCTTTGACAATTTGTGGTAGATACTGAACCACAGTATTTACTTGAATGTTTTTTTTGTTTTATATATTTTATTTCACCTTTTCCCTGTTACATGAGGAGGATGGCCATCCAGGGCAATGGTCACCCTCACATTCTGAAGACAATGTATGTATACATTTGGGAAAAATTAAATACAAGTATTGAAAATGGTGCCTAGGTGATTTTTAAGAAATATAAGTAAACATACACACAGTCAAGCATTCAAAATATTATTCAAACACTGATCCTGGCAAGAAACAAATATGAGAAAGAGATACATATGTTATTGCTGTTCTGCTTTTTCAAACAATATGTGATAAAAGATCCATGATTTATAAAATGTTATTTACTTGAATGTTGATAGGGATCTGAATACATTGCATTCTTGTGAGCATTTCTAACAAAGATCAGATCAGGGAACATTACCTATTACCCCCTACCCTGGTACTGTTAGTGAGAAACTTACTATCCCTACACACAATTACTCAGTTTAATCTCCAGGCTAGTTCTTATGTAGACTGAGACACAGGAATCACACATAGACATGTAGTTTGAATCAAAGACATAAATGTATTCCTGTATTTATGTTAAGGATGTAGTATAGCAGTCAGCTGTTTCAAGTGATGCCCCGTGGGGATTCCGGGTTAGAATAGGTCCACAGCATGATCTGCTGGTCATAATACATGTAGTTGGCTTAGTGGATGGGTGGTCGTGCTTGGTGAATTGGTAATTTAGTTGATTGGGGAATCGTACCCTGACACTGTGGATCATTTAGGACCTGATCTGTGTATCCTTAACATCTGGGTGAAAGCTGTAAACCATTATTGAACTTCAACAAACTCAACCCAAACGACATCAACTTCCATTTAACAATAGGACTGGACCATTCCAAGCTTTCTTGCCTTAAATATTTAGATGCCATTTCTTCCCCACTCACTCCTTCACAACAGTTGGCCATGTCAAAACCATGAACATCTTTCGTCTCATGCTTCTCCTCAGCCTATTCATATTCTCTGTCCCCCGATGATCTGTGTTAGAATTGGTCTTCAGCAACCCATGTTTGTTGTAAGAGGCGACTAACAGGGATCAGGTGGTCAGGCTTGCTGACATGTTAATGCATGTCATGTTAACCCAGTGGGTAGATTGATGCTCATTGTATCAATCACTGGATTGTCTGATCCAGACCAGAATATTTACAGGACATATGTAGCTTGAATATTGTTGAGATAGGCGTTAAAGAAGAAACCAATGTTTTTTACATGTGGTGATTGTTGCAGGACTTGGTGTCGGTGCGCGTGGAGGGCAACTCAGGACACATGACGACACTTGGCCACGTGCGAGACAGGCTCATCTGCACACCAAACTTTGAAACTCTGCTCAAGTACTCCTGACTGGGTCTGAGGTAGCAGGGTTACCCTGCTCTACATTCATACCTGGACTCGTCCTAACATTTACATAGTGACTGAATGTGCTGTTTGAGGCAGTCAGCACTACAGAAGTTGTGTGACAGGCAAGCCTGCGTGACAGGTTTTCTTCATCATTGATACAGTGATGCTGCCGAATGACACAAAGTTAACACAAACTCACAAAGTTTACAATATTGTACAAGGTGATATATATTTATTGTCCCAGGTGTATCTTGTCAAAGGTTGTCTTCAGTTCATTCATGTTTCACTGTGTTGATTTTGTAACAGATATGAAAAAAATAAAAAATCAAGGACACATGGCAATATAATTCACACGGATCAGTCTTTTGTCTTAAACATCATCACACTGCAAGGTTATTTTACTGATGGTGTTTCATGAGGTGAGGTTAAATGGGGTTTACTGTCGCATCCAAAATTATTGCACTTATATAGCGACAAGCGTACGTGCGTGCATTAGTCCAGACTGATGCCGATTTTTAGTGCTAGCCCACTGAGATACCATGCCGCAGTTTATTATGAATACCCCAATCAGACACAGTATACTGACTCGGAGCCGACCAAACCTTGTTTTAGCCCCTTAATGACAACACCAGACAGCGTAACAACAAGTACCATCTTTTAACATCTTTTGGTATGACGTGGTCGGGGATCAAACCCCGGACCTTCCTCTCTCCGGGAGGACGCTCTACCACTAGACCAGGGAGGCCGTTCATGGTGTTTCATGAGAAGCAAGACTACTTATCATTTTGCATTTCCTCTTTCAGTTGTTTTTGAAGTGAATCTGTGTCTGTAATCCAGTGTTCCCAACTGTAGTAATTCCTAGAATACACTATTGAATTGACATGTAGTGCAACCAGTTTGTGAAATAATAACGTCTGGCGCTAGATGCTGAGTTGTGTCCCTTAGCTGTGGCAGGATGCACTGGTCATGGATTCGAAGTTTATGCCACAGTCAGCAATTGTCCAGCTTTATCATGGTGGTCTGTAAATCATTGTATTTGTGGGACCAATTGCTATATAATTAGACACTTTAACCAAAGTTAAAATTTGTGACTTCATGTTCACTGACATAAAACTCAAATATAGGTTGTGATTTTATTTAGTTTATTTTTTTTGTATTTACAATTACACACGTAAGAACTTGCCACATCACCTGGCCCACTTCACAACATAGTAGTTCTTCTTACCTGCAGGAATAAGAAATAAACATTTTTAGAAAATATACTAGTACTGCAAATTAACTGGAAAACATTGTTTCGAAAGATATCAAACCAGTTATTTTCTGTAAATCTCGAAAGATTTGTGCCATGAAATTACTGCAAGTGGCTAACAATAGCCTGAACTGCTTCTGGAAAGGTTTGCAACACCCTGTTAAAGGGGCACTGATC
The DNA here is from genome assembly GCF_023055435.1 of Haliotis rufescens. NCBI lineage: Eukaryota > Metazoa > Mollusca > Gastropoda > Lepetellida > Haliotidae > Haliotis > Haliotis rufescens. Next base: position 26,663,491 of record NW_025963791.1, on the reverse strand, counting down.
TAACGGACTGGTTGTTGCCTTTGTTATTGTTTTTCCCCCGTGAGTACCCGGATGATACGCAACGCAACTGAGCGTGACCAGAGACTGGGGTACCGTCTGCAAGGACAGCTAAATAAACTTGGAGGCTGGAGGCTGGAGGCAATATTTGTTTTACGCATTTTTGAACACTGATTGGTTAACTGTGATCTATAAAGATTTCGACAAAGGGCGCATGTTAATTAATTTCTTCAGCCTAAACAAACAGACAAAAAAGAACAAGGGAGCTCATCGGATGTCGTCATTTGGAAATACCCCAGATGGTTATAGTTTAATACTAAAAACAGTATCCATGCAGTGAAAGCATTTTCGGATTTCGGCTTGCGTCGATAATACGATTACTACTCCCTAGTTGTCATCCACGCTTTCTCGTATAACCCTACACATTTGTTTTTGTCCTCATTCACTTGATGCTCAGTTAATGAATTTATTACAGGTACAATTAGTGGTAGCACCACTTATATTACCTGACAAAGATTCCCATTTGGCATTTATTGTGTCTGGGGTAATTATTCAATCTAAATCCAGGTTTGAAGTGAGGTGAAATGTGTGTTATGTAATATGCACGTGGCAGCCCAGCAAGAGATGAATGATCAGTTGATTTCCTTTTTTTGTTAATCAACGGATCGTTCCTAGTCATCAAAGGATTAACAGAAAATACGTTGATTGATTAATCACTGTTATCTTGCACAGTGGATATGTCAAGAGTGAGTGTTTCCATGTCTAGGTTTACTAAAACAAAGGGAATACACGCATATCATGGCGCGAAGTGCCGATATAAAAACAACATACTTTGTTCAAAGGGTTAACTGATAATACGTTGATTGATTGATCATTGTTATCTATCACTCAATGGAATTTTTAGGAACCGTGGACGCTATGAAAATAGCTGTCACGTGGGCTTTCTCAGCCGACCATTGAGACTTGACACCTATGTAAAACACCTGAAACAATCCAAGCGATCAGTTGAGAAACAAACACGGGTTATAATATCCCGAAACGATATATATCTTTTAAGATATTTGATTGTTACTAAGACACATGACATCGAATAAGTTTCTTTGTACAGCTGCAGACGAGTGGGATATTGTTCCTTTGTGTGGATATTCACGGATACATTCCTCGAACAAGGAAGCTGCCTAAAACTTATACACATAAATTTGGTAGGTTGTAATTATGATATCTGCATTTTGTTTTCCTTCATTTGAACCGATTCGTTCTTGTTTCTCTACGTCTTGGTTGGGAAATTCTTCAATGCGCGATAGACGTTGTTGTCACAGGTCTTTTCCTTTGTAAGCGTGTATATATTACCGTCAATTTGTAAAATGTGATTCTCTCAGGCAATTTATAAAATGTGTAAATATTTCAGTCATTTTGACTAAAAAATCTGTCAAGATTGATCAAGACGATCAAAAGGGCCTACAAACATCACAACAGATTATTATGTAGGATTAAAAGCCAAACAACTTAGAAATGTACTCTCTTGGTGATGACATTAAACATCAAAATGTTTGGAATTCGTTGTCATAATAATACAGATGGAAATGTTTTTCAGTCACTTTGTAAAATAACTGAATATTTAGACGTTTAATAAATTTGTTACACATTTGACAGTAAAAAATATACACACTATAAAAAAAGCATATGCTCATGTGAAATATATACTTTGTGTTGCAAGTCAAAATAGTGTAAACGAAAATCGCAAAATTACCAAGCAAGTGACTTATCAAAACTTCGTCACCATATTGATGCTACTCACAAAGATACCTACATTTCCTTATTATCTCGAAAACTTTTTTTCATTTTGTTGATCAATGTGACCATACGCCCTTATTACTACCCATAAAAGTGACTAATGCGCTTACGAATGGCGCAGCAGAGGTCGCGAACTAGTCTAGATTTCTGCTATACATCCGGGTATTCACTGGGAAAAAACAATAACAAAGGCAACAACCAGTCCCGGGGAATTGCGTTAGATCAGTGCCCCTTTAAGATTACCAAATATCAAGCTACAGTTCTTTGATAGGCATTTAGAAGTTGGAGTACTAAGTAAGGATAAGAATTTATGAATGAACAACTTCTTCATTACAATTAAGAGCTTCTCCACTCCAGTATAACTACATCTGATCTCTGTATATACTAGTATACTTGTCAACCATACTCTGTATATCACTTGCTTGACAACGGTGTTAGAACCTACACTGAAACGTTGCACTTAATTGTAATAAAGAAGTTGTTCATCCATAAATTCTTATCCTTATCAAGCTACAGGTTTTTTATTTGATAAGAAGAAGTGGCATGTTAAATGGGGTTTGGAGGTAGACAGAAGCTGGTGTCAATGTGTACGTACCAACTCGGATAAGTGTGATGTTTGAAGGCAGGATGTGCTCCCCAGCAACAAGGACGTAGTCAGGCTGCTGCACCTTCCTGTGGTTTATATGGACACCCCCAGCTTGGATGATTCTCTCAGCATCAACTACAGACAGAGCACACCATGAGGGAGGACAGAATGAAATACAAAACCTTTTCATTTAGCAACTGATCTGTGTATCCCTAACACCTGAGTGAAAGCTGTGAGCCTTTATTGAACTTCAACAAACACAACCCACGGGACATTAACTTCCATTTCCATTTAACAATAGGACTGGACATTCCAGGCTTTCTTGCCTTAAATATTTAGATGTGTTTTCTTCCCCGCTCACTCCTTCACAACATTAACAAAGGAACTTCATTCGTCTCATGTTTCCTCCTTAGTGTACCCCTATTCTCTGTACCTCGTGAAGATCCAGGTTAGAATCGGTCTTCAGCAACCCCATCTTCCCGAGGCAAGAGAGTTAACTGACTATAAAAGTCCAGTTTCCACCCTTGCTTAACTAGGCTGGTATTCCTGGGCTCGATCGTGGTACACCAGTAGTTATTATGAGTTATGTCCCTTCTAAGACTCTCCTATGGACCAATCAGATTCCATCACTTGCATTTGTTTAAAACAAAATGGCGGCGCCAAGTCAAGACAATCTGATGGATAATAAAGATCTATATTGTGATAAAACAGGTCTTACATCGCGAAGTGCATCAAATCATGCGAGCGCCTTGATTAAAAACATGAAAAGGTTTGGAAAATATCTGTTTACAACGAGTTGGCGGTGCACATGCTTTGCAAATCCTGCAATCCGACGAAATCTGCACTACAGTTTACAAACTGGATTTTGATTTCAGCGATTTTGATTGGACAATGTATAGACTCATTAGTCCTGCCAATATGTAACTCCATAATACCAGCCTAGTTCGGCAAGGGTGGAAACTGGACTTTTAAAGTCAGTCAACTCTCTTGCCTAGGGAAGATGCAGCAACCCATGCCCGTCTGAAGGGGCAACAAACAAGGATGCCAGCAGGGTCATAAGAGGTCATAAGACATAACTTTCTCTGCTTTTCTGGCCATAGACAGTGGCATATGAAGCTCATTCATAAATATATTTTAGTTATGGTAGCAGGGTAGATGATTTACAATTTACAGCAAAACAGTGCATATATTGTGTCCAATAAAACAAAACACATTTTTAACACTTATTTTGGTTCTATTAAACAAACTGTGGAATTTTAAGACATTTGGCTTACTGTGATAACATCTTGGTAACAAATCATTTATATATTTTTTTTACTGCTGTCATATTGACGGAATATTGCTGAGCTTTCAACAACAAACAACAACTATTTGATCTATCACCATAACATCAGTTAGACTATAAATGAAATATTAAGACCATAAAACCAAAGTTTGCAAAGTGTTTTTACTTTGTAAGAAAGAACTATCTTTCTTGTAACTTCAGATGTGAGTGGGCAACACCTGTCACTTTTATTTTCTAATACTTCCTTCAGAGTTACATGTTCATACTGCAAATAGAATCGTTGAAATCCAGCGGAGATGTGTTGTTAATCTGATAACTTCCTCTTCCTCCTGAAATCTAGTTTTAATGCAGGATTTATCTGTTGAGGTGATGTCACCCACAAAATCACCATCACTGTGCAGAGTTGTGTCCCTTCTCAGTTTCACCCTGAGTGAGTGAGGAGTGTGTTTGCCAGTACAGTCATGCCCCGGTTATACGGACTTCAGATATCCGGAAACCTCGGTTCCCGGACGATTTTCATTCAAAACGAAATAATTACTATATAAATTTACCCGTATATCCGGAAATTCAGTTTCCGGAACCTGACGGTCATTTTCATACACAAAACACTGAAATGCACACAAAATTGTCTCACTTATCCGGACAATACACTTCCGCTGGTGGTAATCCTTTGATTCGTGAGAAGTCAATTAACCAAGTGACACTGAGTTACGTTTGAGACGAGCTTGTTTATTGTACATGTAATCCCCTTTGATAAATATGGCGTCTGTGGAGGTCAGAGGTCAAAGTTGTGTAAGTATGGCCTGTCAACCAGCGAAACGTAAGCGACACGCAGTTACAGCACACGAAAAAAGGGAAATTTGTCTGTTTAAAGAAAAACACCCGTCAGCAAGTTTAGAAACCATCAGTAAGCATTATGGCACTGAATTTGGACATACCATAGGAAAATCGACAATTGGTGACAGTTCAAACTTCAATGACAGACTTTTAGTGTTGCTCTGCTTCTACTCACCGTCTCTGTTGAAGCAGCCTGCCTTCATGCAGACGTCGAGGACGGACATGCCAGGTTCCAGGAGCATCTCTGTGGTGTCTGCATTGTTGAACAGCTGCAGCAGCTCGGTGTGAGTCAGGCGTGCCAGGCTCTCGATGTTGCCACTGAAGAGTGCATCCGTCCAACGCACAGCTTCACTCAGGCCTTGCTCTGCTCGACAGACAAATACAACACACACCAGTTACCAGCGGTGACATAAAATCATGATGCATATCAGAGGACTGTAGGTTCCAACTGTGTCCTATGAAGTCCTATGTCGTACAAGAGCCTGATTGTCATCAAGTTACACCTAATTATTACTGCCACTATAAAACATAAAAAACCTGCATGTCATGGTTCAGGGCCCATCTACACAAAGGATTAATAGTACTACAGCTTACAGCAGCAAACTAGAAGTACTGTTTTGTCAGCTATTGGGGCATAATAGACTGAGGAGTTTGCATTTACCAAAACTGAAGCAGCTCAGTCACCGACATTTTCTCAAAGCTTAATGTACCACCATGGACTTCCAGCCCCAAAACATTACTTCCTGGCCTTGACCTTAATCAAGACAACTTCTGAAGGTCAAACAATTAACCAGTCTCAGGATTGTACAATCTAAAGTGCAACAGTAACTGGAAATACATGTATATAACTGATCGTGTTTCCTCAAGATACCTACCACCATGCACCAACAGTAGAACTTGTTCTGCAATCTTTTTCTGTCCTGGGCGTTGCTCTGGATTCCTCTGGCAACAAAACATGTCATGAGTTAATTACAGAGACAAAGGGTCTGTTCCCTTATTGTTATTTACAGTATACCGTATTTATAATTGCCCTGATGAGAGTAACTATGAAAACAGGGTCGCTGTGAAAGATACTTTAAAAAAAATAAGGGACGGGCAATTTATTAATGGGAATGAGGGGTATGAAAATCTGAGTCAGCAAAAGAGGGGGATCGCCACAAAATGTATTCCACAAAATCAAACTTTTATTTTTTCAAATAAAAAACTTACAACTGTGTATATCTACTATATCCTTCAATGGTCAGAATGTGGCTCGGATCTGAGCAGATATTTTGGAGTTTCAAGTTACAAAATGTCATTCCATTAACAGGCTCTGTCCTGGTCCTTATACAGAGGGGCCTTGGGGTGGTGGATCTTAAAGACAGATAACGGAGATCATATTGCCAACCCAAACCACTGTGTAACATAACAAAGTATATTATTTTATTTATTAGGGGGGGGGGCATGAAAAATGTTGCCAGAATTTGTTAGCAATACATTCCACCTCATATATTTATGTTGTGTAAGTGAATCTTACCTTGTGTTTCCTCAAGACATCCTGTATTTCTTGCTCTGGTAGAAATGTCAGCAGTTTCAGATATTTTTCAATGTCGGTGTCCGGTTGATTCAGAAAATACTGGAACATAAGCAGTACACACAATTTTGGACATGCTTTAGTTTCATACCAATGACATCATGCTACAACTTACTTCAATTATATGGCCTTATAAGTCATTTATCTGAGTTCCCTTTCTTATTTGATACAGAAATTACGAAATATGACAATTATTAATCTCCCCTGTATCTTTCCACATGAAAATGGTTATGTACACTTGTCTAAATTATTTTTTTAGTTTCCATGGCAATTACTTTGACTAAGACTGATATTGGTGGTAGTGCTCCGTTCCGGAGCAGATCTTGAAAAACGTATAATATTTCTTCACCAAACTTGGCACACAGATGGTATAGTGGTCAACTGGTGCCTTTTGATAGTTTGGGAGGTTTGAAAAATCTATTTTTCAAGTTTTCATTTCCATTCCAACGACTTTGACTTTGACTGAAAATGGCGGAAGTGCTCGTTTCCAAAGTGCTAATGCCTTGCACACAACTGGACATGACATATTGGCAGGGGATATGAGTATTTCATGCTTATTCTGTTAATATTTCAAACTGACTGGAACCAAAATCCAAAATCAGAAAAACACAAAAACAGTTAGGGTGAAGTCTTGATGGGGAAAAACAGTTAAGCTTAGCATTATACCTGGTACAGGGAGATAGGGTGAAGTATTGGTGGGGCACACAGCCTAGTTTAGCATTGGTACAGCTGATAGGGTGAAGTCTAGGCTGGAATTCTGGAGTTACATTTTGGCTGGAGTAACAAGTCTATGCATAGTCCAATCAAAATTGGAACGACCTACACATCCGGTTTGTTGAATTCTGGAGTTACATTTTGGCTGGAGTAATGAGTCTATGCATAGTCCAATCAAAATTGGAATGAACTACACATCCGGTTTGTAACCAACATTGATTTCAATGAGCAGATTTCGGCCAACTGGAGGATTTGCTGAGCATATGTACCGCCAACTTGGCATCAACAGATATTTTGCAAAACTTTTCATGATTTTTATCAAGGTGCTCAAGTGATTTGATGCACTTTCGCAGGGTAAGATCAGCTTGACTGGGCGATGCCATTTTGTTTGAAGCAAATGCAAGTGATATGAGGGATGGAATCTGATTGGTCAATAGGAGAGACATAGAAGGGACATAACTCGTAATAGCCATTGGTGGCGCTACGATCGAGCCCAGAAATTCCAGCTTAGTTTGGCAAGTGGGGAAACTGTGTGGACTTTTATAGCCAGTTAACTCCCTTGCCTCGGGAAGATGACCATTAAGTTGAGCACTATCCTGGAACAGCTGATTGGGTGAAATCTTGGTGGGGCACACCGTTTAGTTTAGGAGTATACCTGGTACTGCTGAATAGGTTAAGTCTTGGTGGGGCAAACCGTTTAGATTAGCAACTTACCTGGTACAGGTGATTGGGTGAAGTCTTGATGGGGTGCACCGTTTAGTTTAGGTGTGTACCTGGTACAGCTGATAGGGTGAGGTCTTGGTCGGGCACACCGTTTATTTTAGCAATTAGCAATGTACCTGGTACAGCTGATAGGGTGAGGTCTTGATGGAGCGCACCGTTTACTTTAGCAATGTACCTGGTACAGCTGATAGGGTGAGGTCTTGATGGGGCAAACCGTTTAGTTTAGCAATGTACCTGGTACAGCTGATAGGCTGAAGTCTTGGTGGGGCACACCGTTTAGTATAGCAATGTACCTGGTACAGCTGATTGGGTGAAGTCTTGGTGGGGCGCACCGTTTAGTTTGGCAATGTACCTGGTACAGCTGATAGGGTGAAGTCTTGGTGGGGCACACCATTTAGTTTGGCAATGTACCTGGTACAGCTTATAGGGTGAAGTCTTGATGGGGCAAACCGTTTAGTTTAGCAATGTACCTGGTACAGTGGATAGGGTGAGGTCTTGATGGGGCACATCGTTTAGTTTAGCAATGTACCTGGTACAGCTGATAGGCTGAAGTCTTGGTGGGGCACACCGTTTAGTTTGGCAATGTACCTGGTACAGCTGATAGGGTAAGGTCTTGGTGGGGCGCACCGTTTAGTTTAGCAATGTACCTGGTACAGCTGATTGGATGAGGTCTTGATGGGGCACACCATTTAGTTTAGCAATGTACCTGGTACAGCTGATAGGGTGAAGTCTTGATGGGGCACACCGTTTAGTTTAGCAATGTACCTGGTACAGCTGATAGGGTGAAGTCTTGATGGGGCGCACCATTTAGTTTAGCAATGTACCTGGTACAGTGGATAGGGTGAGGTCTTGATGGGGCACATCGTTTAGTTTAGCAATGTACCTGGTACAACTGATGGGCTGAAGTCTTGGTGGGGCACACCGTTTAGTTTGGCAATGTACCTGGTACAGCTGATAGGGTGAGGTCTTGGTGGGGCGCACCATTTAGTTTAGCAATGTACCTGGTACAGCTGATTGGATGAGGTCTTGATGGGGCACACCGTTTAGTTTAGCAATGTACCTGGTACAGCTGATAGGGTGAAGTCTTGATGGGGCACACCGTTTAGTTTAGCAATGTACCTGGTACAGCTGATTGGATGAGGTCTTGATGGGGCACACCGTTTAGTTTAGCAATGTACCTGGTACAGCTGATTGGATGAGGTCTTGATGGGGCACACCATTTAGTTTAGCAATGTACCTGGTACAGCTGATAGGGTGAAGTCTTGGTGGGGCGCACCATTTAGTTTGGCAATGTACCTGGTACAGCTTATAGGGTGAAGTCTTGATGGGGCAAACCGTTTAGTTTAGCAATGTACCTGGTACAGTGGATAGGGTGAGGTCTTGATGGGGCACATCGTTTAGTTTAGCAATGTACCTGGTACAGCTGATAGGCTGAAGTCTTGGTGGGGCACACCGTTTAGTTTGGCAATGTACCTGGTACAGCTGATAGGGTAAGGTCTTGGTGGGGCGCACCGTTTAGTTTAGCAATGTACCTGGTACAGCTGATTGGATGAGGTCTTGATGGGGCACACCATTTAGTTTAGCAATGTACCTGGTACAGCTGATAGGGTGAAGTCTTGATGGGGCACACCGTTTAGTTTAGCAATGTACCTGGTACAGCTGATAGGGTGAAGTCTTGATGGGGCGCACCATTTAGTTTAGCAATGTACCTGGTACAGTGGATAGGGTGAGGTCTTGATGGGGCACATCGTTTAGTTTAGCAATGTACCTGGTACAACTGATGGGCTGAAGTCTTGGTGGGGCACACCGTTTAGTTTGGCAATGTACCTGGTACAGCTGATAGGGTGAGGTCTTGGTGGGGCGCACCATTTAGTTTAGCAATGTACCTGGTACAGCTGATTGGATGAGGTCTTGATGGGGCACACCGTTTAGTTTAGCAATGTACCTGGTACAGCTGATAGGGTGAAGTCTTGATGGGGCACACCGTTTAGTTTAGCAATGTACCTGGTACAGTTGATTGGATGAGGTCTTGATGGGGCACACCGTTTAGTTTAGCAATGTACCTGGTACAGCTGATAGGGTGAAGTCTTGATGGGGCACACCATTTAGTTTAGCAATGTACCTGGCACAGCTGATTTGATGAGGTCTTGATGGGGCACACCGTTTAGTTTAGCAATGTACCTGGTACAGCTGATAGGGTGAGGTCTTGGTGGGACTCAGCCACACTGCATTCCCGGCTGTCTTTCCCAGCTTGTCCCCCACGGAGCTGGTGATCAGGGGAACAGTCAGCCCTGCACAGTGTCACAAATACGTTGAGCCCAGCTACTAACTATACACATACCAACTATAAATATACCAACTACACATATACCAACTACACATATACCAACTACACATATACCAACTATACATATACCAACTATACATATACCAACTACACATATACCAACTACACATATACCAACTACACATATACCAACTATACATATACCAACTACACATATACCAACTATACATATACCAACTACACATATACCAACTACACATATACCAACTACACATATACCAACTACACATATACCAACTACACATATACCAACTATACATATACCAACTACACATATACCAACTACACATATACCAACTACACATATACCAACTATACATATACCAACTACACATATACCAACTATACATATACCAACTACACATATACCAACTACACATATACCAACTACACATATACCAACTATACATATACCAACTACACATAGACCAACTACACATAGACCAACTATACATATACCAATTGTATACCAACTACACATAGACCAACTACACATATACCAACTACACATATACCAACTACACATATACAAACTACACATATACCAACTATACATATACCAACTACACATATACAAACTACACATATACCAACTATACACATACCAACTACATATATACCAACTATACATATACCAACTACACATATACCAACTACACTTATACCAACTATACATATACCAACTATACATATACAAACTACACATATACCAACTACACATATACCAACTATACATATACCAACTACACATATACCAACTACACATATACCAACTACACATAGACCAACTACACATATACCAACTATACATATACCAACTACACATATACCAACTACACTTATACCAACTACACATATACCAACTATACATATACCAACTACACATATACCAACTACACATATACCAACTATACATATACCAACTATACATATACCAACTATACATATACCAACTATACATATACCAACTACACATATACCAACTACACATATACAAACTACACATATACAAACTACACATATACCAACTACACATATACAAACTACACATATACCAACTATACATATACCAACTATACATATACCAACTACACATATACAAACTACACATATACCAACTATACATATACCAACTACACATATACCAACAATACATATACAAACTACACATAGACCAACTACACATATACCAACTATACATATACCAACTACACATATACCAACTATACATATACCAACTACACATATACCAACTATACATATACCAACTACACATATACCAACTACACATATACCAACAATACATATACAAACTACACATAGACCAACTACACATATACCAACTACACATATACCAACTACACATATACAAACTACACATATACCAACTATACATATACCAACTACACATATACCAACTACACATATACCAACTATACATATACCAACTACACATATACCAACTATACATATACCAACAATACATATACAAACTACACATATACCAACTACACATATACCAACTATACATATACCAACTACACATATACCAACTTCACATATACCAACTACACATATACCAACTATACATATACCAACTACACATATACCAACTACACATATACCAACTACACATATATCAACTACACATATACCAACTACACATATACAAACTACACATATACCAACTACACATATACGAACTACACATATATACCAACTACACATATACCAACTATACATATACCAACTACACATATACCAACTATACATATACCAACTACACATATACCAACTACACATATACCAACTACACATAAACCAACTACACATATACCAACTATATATATACCAACTACACATAAACCAACTACACATATACCAACTATTATTACAGTTTGAAACAAAATGGCCGAGTAAAGGTCGTAAGTAGTTTCAGCTTTCAGTATGGTTTAAGTGCGATGGTCAAATCTAGGTAAACATTTAAAGAACTACTACATAAGGTGGCCATCTCACACACCAAGTTTCAGGCCACTGGTCTTCAAGTTTTTGAGACGATTTGTTCATTTGTTGTTTTTTTAAACGCCACGTGAAACTCAAATTTTGATGCCTTGAACAAACTTTCAGAAAACACAGGACTTCAGCTGAGGGACATAAGCTCCGATGGCCTTCTGTATACACATGATCATGGCAATCGCACAGAAGACCTATCACACGTTAGATATCAACATTGCACTTCTTTCATCTGGTCCGAGATTATAAACGTAAATATAACATTGGAACCCAATAAAAACTGTACCAATGTAATGAAAAGCTAGTTACCAAAAACTGGTTTATCCATGAGCCGAGATATCAGCTCGTATCCTGCCGTCATGTTCCCCAGCTGGTCGTTTCCTCCAATCTGTCAACAGGAGAACAGGTTTTCTTAAAGCAATTCCAGTGTGAATACTGATATGAAATAATCATATCATATTCTGGTATCACTGTCATGGGTTCTTCTGTTTCAACCCTGGCTGATACACCTCGTCCTTTCCATGGTAGGTGTGATTCTGGATAAGAATATAGGTACCAAACAACCCATGCTTCTCATGCGACTAAATAATGATCAGACAGACGGTCAGACTCGGTGGCTTGAATTTATCCAATTGAAGAAAGACATATATATTCATGAATTATCAAAGTAGGTCACATCTCTGGACTATTTATTCACATCAGCAAGACACGTGAAGATCCAGGGTAGAATAGGTCCTCAGCAACGCATGCTTGCCGTAAAAGGCGACTATGCTTGTTGTAAGAGGCGACTAACGGGATCGGGTGGTCAGGCTTGCTGACTTGGTTGATGCATGTCATTGTATCCCAATTGCTTGGATCGATGCTCATGATGTCAGTCACTGGATTGTCTGATCCAGACTTAATTATTTAAACCGCCGTCATATAGCTGGATAATTGCTGAGTGCAGCGTTAAACAACAAACAAACAAAATCACATTTGCAAATAGACATTAAATTCCTATTAAGTCTCCTATGACAGGGAACAAGGGTCAATGGGGTTCTATCATGGTCTTCATGTAGCACATGCTGGCTGTACTGCTATGTGACAGATGTACCTGTATTGCACACTGGTGATGTCTGTACAAGTGGAGCCAGTCATAGGACTGAAATATTTGATACGTAAACTCTGTGAAACTCATTCCTTCTTCACTCTTAAGTCTGCTCTTTACACTGAAATAATAAAGATGATAACACAATATGATTCACTCAACCAAATCCACTAAAGTTCCCTGCCTGTTGTAATTTCTAATTGGCTATTGATAAAACTGACTCTCATCTGAACACTTCAGTATGATTTGTGATATAAAAATCTCCTTGACAGTAATAGTTGTATCAAAATCAAAAGGTCTGTGCATGTTGCGTATCAAACAATCAAACAATGGCCCAAGGCAGATAATTATCATTACATCAATAAAGCACTGTGTATAAACAGAAGTAGCCTGTCCATGTTATTTGCTGTTATATTCATCATTACTTTTATATCAACACCAGGTACTTTGCATTTTTTGCTTTTTCACAGATTTAGTACCATAACCAAGACAACCATGTACCTGTGTCTGGACAGCATCTGCCCCATCCTAAAATGTCGACCAGTTTTTGACAAAAATTCTACGATGTTCACATTTCTGTACCAGTCCAGGTTGTTCATAATCCTGTAAATATGTAAAGGATTTTTTTGCAAATTACAAAACATGGGTTGATTGAAACCTCCATCCTTACTTATACACATAGATATAACACTAGCAACGAATATATCACCTTATATAAGATAGCTATGCCATAAATCCCAAAGAACAATGAAGAACCAAGCATGGTTTATTTCACAATAGAACATTGTTCTATCATGACATCATTTCTGGAGATTTGAACATGAGCTCGCAACTTGACTACGTTGTAAATGGGACAATGTTTTTTTTCAAGTGGGAAGTGTTTAGTGAGTTATTCCCCATAGAAGTAGCTGGGCAAAGTAGATAAACATGACTGAATGATCTCACACACAAGTAAGAGAGATCTCACACACAAGTAAGAGAGATCTCACACACAAGTAAGAGAGATCTCACACACAAGTAAGAGAGATATGACAATCCGTTTTGGGAGAAAACGTACAATTGTGAGAATATCCGGGAAATACTAAACTTAACCCCCCCTGTTCATAAAATGGATTTGTCCGACATTGCCGAGGTTGGATTGTATTCAGGGAGTCATCATTATTTAAATATGGGTGAATACTTTCAAAGCTTGTACATGTTATTAACATGCTTATTTAAAAGAGGACGTACATAATGTTGATATCTCATATACGAAATAAACGACTCGTGGTTTTTATATTAAATACAATAAAACACTGCAGGGAGAATAATCTTTGGTTTAGTCTCCCTGCAGTGTTTTATTGTTCAAAGTTTACAGGAACTTTCTGTACATTGTATACTTGTAACAATTTGTAGTAACAATTTGAATCAGGTCATATTTCTTAAAAACAGTTTCAGTTATAATTGAAATAGAAAGAAAAAGGTTTGCCAGGCATCGGTGTGAGACTTTATATCCTGTGAATTAGGCCTTTAGGATAAGTTTATTTTAAATTTTACACTTCCTAAATCATATGATAACTTGACTCATTACTTTTGTTCTAAAACACATAACATGATAAAAATCCACCAAGCCTCATCAGTTTGAACAATATATGTCTGAGATAAACTTAATTACCGGTATTGGTATGCAGCCTAGTCAATGCTAATTATTCCTGAATAGCAAACTATGCGTATATTAACCCGAGACGCTAGGAACAGTGAAACTATATAACCAATTACCATGGAAATAGCACTATTGATATTAAAAGTATTTTCTTCCCATATAATCACCTTGTTCTAAACAAAATTCCACTTGATCCTTCCTTCATCCCTGTGTATGATAATCATGGTGAAATGTGGTTTAGCATCTTATTGAAGATTATTGCACTTATACAGCAGTGTGTAATGCCTGTGTCTGTGGCTGCTTGTAATAGTCTGGACTTGTTGATGTTAGAGTGCTAGCCCACTGAGATACCATGCCTCAGTTTTAACATGGATACCGTACTCAGTCACAGTATACTGACTCCGTGCTGACCAGTCCTTGTTTTAGCCCCTTAATGCCGAGTGCCAGGCAGGTAAACAGCAAGTACCATCTTCCAATGTCTTTTGGAAAAGTGGGCCCAGGGATCAAACCACTGACGGAGGTGGTCCTCATCAGCACAAAATGTGTACGAGTCAGTTTAACGGAGTGAGTTTCATTAAACACAGATTTCTATCGTTTTTCAGTTATATCACAGCATGTCAGCTTGACGTGGGAGGAACACAGACATATTGCAAGTCTAAGATGTTTACCACCTTGGGTAAACTCATGAGCATAGGTAAAATCCGACAAACCAATAAACATAATCAGGGTAAAGCAGTTAAACTGTAAGTCAATGATGACATCTACTTGAGCCTACCTCACTTGTGGCAAAGGCTTGCTATTTTTCCACAACAGATCTTGGTGGTGAGAGAAGACACGCTGCAAGTTTTCTGTTATTTGGACCACATTTTCCTCCACCTGGTGAAGCTCCATTGGTGTTCTCTCCTTCATCTTCCCACTGGGGTCTCCGATCTGGGCAGTTGCACCTCCCACCTGGTGTAAATACAATCACTAGTGAACCTAACAAGCAAAGTATTCACTTCAACTTGTAAGGAAGAACAAGCAAGTCAAGGGGTGCCCGGCTTGAATCTCTATTTTGTGTGATGCAGTAATAAATACTAATATATCCTGGTTATAATTCTTTGAAACCTGTCCATCCTAAATATATTATGAATAATATAATTCAAGGGGCACAATCACATATCCAAGATTTGTTAATAGGGATGATTTCAATGAGACCAGTTTTCTCTTGGATAACAGGGATAAACATATCTGTAATATCAATTTGTGTGAATGTTGCAATCTGAATTATTCTGAATTATTAATTTCTGTCATTATTACAATATCTATGTGTTTAACTCATACATCTCTGGGATGGCTACATTTGCTAATAAGGTTTACCGCAAAAGCAGATAAGCCCATAAGTTCCGTGTATCTCAGGTTCCAATGTAACTTGGAGCGGTTGAGTAGCCTAGTGGTTATAGCGTTCGCTCGTCACGCCGAGACAGGGGTTCGATTCCCGACATGGGTACAATGTGTGAAGCCCATTTCGGTGTTCCCCGCTAAAAGCGGCGTTAAACCATACTCACTCACTCCAATGTAACTTCCAACATCAGATCTGGAGAGGAATATATCAAGTCAAATCCATCCATATTATGAACATGTATATGACATGTGCGATGACTTACCAGTGCAATGGTGTTATGTCCAGCTCTCTGACAATGGATGAGTGCGATGACAGCCAGCAGGTTCCCTACATGGAGACTGTCTGCTGTTGGGTCAAAGCCACAGTACATACACTGTGGGCTCGACAGCCGACGAAGCAACTCTGCTGTGCTGGAAAAGTACAGTTGTTAACAATAACTAATGAAATAAAACTCAAATATATGTTATGATACTTCCTAATCAGTTTTGACAAAAATAACTTTATAAAGCATGAATATTATTTAGCTGGCATTATGAATCCTTGTATTTTCCCCCTAACTATAATGCTTCTTTGGTCAATTGTGACAGTTGATCACTCATGCTACGACAAATTAATGTGCATATATTTACTAATCTAGGCACTGTCCTTTTCCTGAACTGGACTGTTTCAGACATCTAGAAAATTCAGTTTGAATTGTTATAGTAAACGTTTCCTGAGTGGAAGACCACAAGGATTACCTTCCTTCTGGAAACACTGTCTGGAAAATACCTCTTTCATGTAATGTCAATATGTTCCTGGAGTTTTGACTGCTGTAGAGTCTTTTGCAGACTTGCCAGTGCCACCTTCGAATACATCAATATTGTCATTATTACTCACAGTAACGAAAATGTATCTTATCAAAGACAGTAAAAGACAATCAAGAAAAGACAGAAAACAACGACATCAAATATTATCATTTTCAAACGACAGTTTACTAGGCCTACCTCATAAACTGGCATCCGATTTTTCTGCCATACATGTTGACCATGGAGGCTGCCATCTTGGATGTTTCAAGTAAAGCTGTTCACGATAGTTTAGTATTTCCGTGCGATGTGTATTCGAATTATGTCTATTTTTATCCATACTAGGGTAAATATTCAAAACAACTTTCATTATGAATCGTTGTTGTATACTTTTCTTGCCAGTACGTGAAATCATGGTTCACGATGGAAGGGAGGCAACTTTGCCAGTTTGCTTGATTTCAACAGTAATGGGCTTTGAACGATCCCATTGCAAGTTCGAATCTAAAATCACGATTTATATATTACAATTTAAAAAATGTCCAAAGACTGTCTACTGGTTAACATTTCGACCATGTAACTGTGACGACAATTTAACTTTGATACAAGGGCCAAGCCAAAACATAGTTACACCTTTTGATCACCTTCCGTGAAGATCCGGGGTAAAATATAAGTTGATTTATTCATGAAGTTTCAAGCTATTGGCCCATTGAACATACATGTACATACACAATAAATTGTACAAAGTAGTGTATGTAAAGACACAGTACATACATATGGTTGATTGCACTATTGGAAATTACATATCATACTATTATAAATAAAAATGGGCGTTAATGATATGTAAGTCGTTACTGCATTGCCAAGAGGCATTTAGATGCAAAATATACACATTTTGACAAAGCTATATCAGCAAATTTACATGATGAGTACAATTATTCAATGATTATTTTATGCGTAAGGCTAACATTATTTTTAGTATCTAGCTTTTTACTTCTAAGCTCTGAATAAGCTTCGCATTCCAGTCAAAAATCATTTTCTTTAATTAATGTTATTTCCAAAACGTAGGCACAAACTCGATCTTGCTGTTCAATATTTCGATGTCCACTTCAATCACGAGATTATGGCATGAGCACCTGAACTTTGTGAGCGCTTGTCTGACTTTGATTTAATCGATTTGAGGGAGATAAGTTTTCATGTTGAAAGCTGACTTGAAAGTAGAATGGGCTAACAGTTTAGAGTTTGAACAAATGGAGGAATGCCACCCCCGTGTTTCTGAGTTATCACCCGTTGCTTGAATTCAGATAAGAATGTATTGATGTTGCCTGCATCCTGGAAAATCCATGCATATCCGAAACCATATTGAAATAGAATGTTCTGAATATAAGTGACCCATGATGTTCTTCCTGCTTCGTCTGGACCATACAACATCATATATGTGTTTTGGTAGTCTACTATATTATTCATGTTGATTACATTTGTCCAATATTTAAAACACTTCAGAAGACAACTTGCATACAATGTATGTCGTCCACATTCCCCCAGAACTGGCCGAATTCGGTAAAGTATTCTCTGGAAATATTTCGCCTGTACCTTTTCCACAATATCTATGGTGTTACATCCCCAGATATCTGCTCCATATGTTAAACTTGGAAGTACCATGCTGTCGAAAAGTTTTGATCCCGTTGTAACAGGTAGACCCCGCAACTGTAGTGTAGTTTGTAGATTGATAGACATACGGTTTCTGCTTGACTTGAAAGAACTAGTAGGCTTTATGTCCAGACCAGTTTCGGAGTAAAGCACGATCCTAAATATTTATAGCATGACACGGTGCTTATTTGAATTCCTCTGTAATACTATTTTACGTAGCTTCGAATTGGTCCTCCTTTCCCGAAAACGACTATCTTTGTTTTTCCAAATTTTAAACTTAAACCCCATTTATCACAAAAGTAACTAACACTGTCAACGTGTTGCTATAACCTTCCAGCTGAATCTGCTTAGTTTGCGATGTCAGCATAAAATATAGAACAGATGTTTGGTGCGTCTTCTGATATACATATTCCTCGGCACTGAGAAGCGCTTATGTCTGCAATAAACTCGTTGGTATAAAATTAGAAATGTATTGGGCTGACCACACAACCCTGACGGGTACCAGTGCAACACGTGACAAAATCTGTGATGCCACTGTCTGTGCGTACACATGACTTTAGCTTGGAATACATATCACGTGGAACTGTCAAAATGTTTCCATGAAT
This sequence comes from Haliotis rufescens, assembly GCF_023055435.1. Lineage (NCBI taxonomy): Eukaryota > Metazoa > Mollusca > Gastropoda > Lepetellida > Haliotidae > Haliotis > Haliotis rufescens. Next base: position 26,644,475 of record NW_025963791.1, on the reverse strand, counting down.
ATGTCTGTGCCACAAATGAGAACACCATAAAAAACCTTTGAAGAGTTGATAAAGAATCAGTAAAATCTCCCTCCAGGTGATTTTGACAGGTATTTTCTAACCATTCCTTGTAAAGTAAACATATTATCGATCGTTGAGTAATTTTCGTCTAAATCCAGCTTGGTTTTCATGTAGAATGTGAACCATGCTTGTCACAGGAATCGACCCACAAAATCAGGTGGTCAGGCTCGCTGGTTGGCTGATGCCTGTCATCGTATCCCAACTGTGTAGATGGATGCTCACTGCCAATCACTGGATTGGCTGTTCTAGCCTCAATTATTTACAGACCGCCATCACATAGCTGTCATATTGCTGAGGGAGGCTTTAAGAAACGAACAACAGCCGTTTGATCACCATAACATCTGTTAGACTGTTTAAATGAAATGTGTATATTAAGACCATAAAACCAAAGTTGGCAAAGTGTTTTTTTGTGTAAGAAAGAACTATCTTTCTTGTAACTTTAGATGTGAGTGGGCAATGCCTTACTTATATTTTCTAATACTTCCTTCAGAGTTACATGTTAGTCATATTACAAATAGAATGGTCAAAGTCCGATTGAGATGTTGCTTGATGGTGCAGGTAGACCTGGGGTGAAGATGCAAGGGCATCACGCCTGGCACCATGTGGTTATGATCACATGCGCAGTGCAAGCAGTTCTCTACAGACACTCTTCATGAGCTAGATCCACTCTCTTTCATGAGTACATCTCTCCAATTATGGAAGGTCTCTTCAGGATGAACATCTGCTGGTAGCACCTTTGCCCACTGGGCAAAGCCTAAAGTTTGCAAAGAACCTCCAAAATGAACATATGGATGCTTCGTTTTATCAAAGTAATGCTTATTGTGACAACATTTTGTACAGTTTTAGCATTTTTATTTGTGTTCACACAATAGGTGAGTATGTGAGTTGGGTTTAACTCCGCTTTAAACATTATTCCAGTTATATCACGGTGTGTTCGCTTCATGTGGGAAGAAAGCCCGAATTGATGCAGGTCTCAGACTTTTATCACTTCGGTGAAACCCATGAGCATGGGTATGATGCTGACAAACCAAGAAACATAATCGGGTCGAACCGGGATTCGAAACCACAATCATAGGTTTCTGGCAGGCTCAAGGGATGCAAAGCTGCACAGTGAATCGCGGCGCCAAGACCACTGGGCCACCTGTGCCCCCCACACAATAGGTACCACTTTAATGAAATAATATCTAGAATTCTGATGTTATAAATTTCAGAGAAGTTATTTGTACTTTAAAACTTACTTCCAAAACAAATTGATTTAAGTTGAACGATTAACGAGACTTATTAATGAGTGATTTCGGTAATTTGTTGCAAATTAGGTGTGTCGGAGACGAGTGTGGGACTGTCGGATTAACAGGTCTAATTAGCACTGATTTAATCGGTTAATAAATTCGATTGTTGATTGTCGGATTAATGAGTGTCGGATTAACGAGACTTGACTGTACTTTGTTTTAGAATCTGTTACAGAAGAAATAAAAAAAGCCTAGCTCTCTTTCCTCCAAAATAAACGTTGAACAGCTAACAAACCAGTTGTAATTGTGTTTCAGCTAGATAATGAGTTGTGTAAAGAACAAAGTAATTCTGCTTCAAACAGATTTATTGAGAATATCAACAATGGCACATCAACATGCAATGTCTTCATCGAGGGTGTCTGGATATGTTCAGTAGTTAATAACCACATAGTCTTTTAGGAAATCAGATGATTGCAAGTTAACCAGGCTTCAAAAAAGAAATTGATATAAAGAATTCTTGGGGTACAGTATTGTCAAATGATGCTGAAAATTACCAGCACAGTAAAACTGGGGTAGACACTATGAACTGGATCCAACTAGTCCTCAATTCATTTCACAGTTGTTGTTTAATTAACATTACATCACTAGTCCTTATAACTTTTCACAAGTATCCAACCAGCTGACCAGCGGCTGTGTCAAACCCTGTAGACAAAAATGTTTAATAAAAATGTAATGTTTATAAATATTGAGTTAAATATACTGATAATGTAATGTTTCCAAAGAATACACTGTAAGGAGACATCAGCATAGTGTCAGTTCATCAATCACAGATGATTATCAAAAAGGAAAAATAATAAATATCATAAGCCAGATTCTTCATTACAAACCTTATACTCAGTGTTTTCCTTACATATATAAATGTGTGTGAATGGTTTCATTTTGTTCAATTGATGCAGTTTACCAGGAGACTTGCTCAGTACCATGAGGTCATCAGACATTACATGATCCCCCTACTGGTACATGCATTATGATTGCCATGACAATGATCAACACTACACATAATAACCATCATCAGCTCATCACAAATATTGCCCATAATGTTTATAGAATGATACATTGTTGTCCATTTCAGTGTGCTAGACACCATATAGATTCATAATCAAAGCACGTCGCAGGTGGTCAACCCAGTCAATGGATCAGTGTGCACACAAATTTCTTTCTCAGATCCCTTGGGAAGCCCATGTGTCCAGTCAGGACAGGTATGCAAAAGGAACAACTTTTCTTGCATCACAAATCTGACTTGTTTCTATATTTTTGACACTACTTCAGCTTGCAAACATCAACTAAGTCGAATCTCTAACAAGGAGAATGACTGGACATGTTCTACTGGACCTCCAAGGTAGTTTGGCAAACTGAAGAATGATGAACCCAACAAAAACTGGATATATTAACAGTAATATTTACATTCAGTTCAGGAAGTTTGGTCTCATTGTGTACATATATTTATTTGTGTCACACAGTAATGTACAGTAGCATATATACATGATATACAACATCAACAATTTACACAAGTTGTCTGATCCAGAGATCCCTAAAAACCTACAGCCAAAACAATCAACGGGTATACAATAGATAACAGTCTAACAGAATAACATAAACATGTACTAAAATGCTTTAGAAATGGAACACAAGATTTCAATGACATTTGGTTCCTTTTTATCAAGTCAGTGAAATACTGGTCAAACAGTACATTACAAACAGCCTTGTCATTGGAAATCTAATACCTGCCAATGTGGAGACAATGCTGTCATGGAGAAGTCCATACTATGGCAGGGGAGTCCAAGAATGGGTTTCATACACTGTTCCCATGTGAGGAATCAAACCCAGGTCTTGGCATGACTAGAAACCCTTAGGCTACTCCACTGATAGATTTACTGGGATGATATTCTATAAACTAATGTTGTTTTATCATAACAAAATCACTTGACAAAAAAACACCTGTCCCTATGTCTTCTTAATGGAGCTTCACATTACATCTTCACAATTCCTCAATGTTCAAAGTGTTATCATTGGTATCTCTAGGCACATGAAATATCACATTTTAGTACATGTTTAATAATAGACGCTGTCATTAAAGAAGAAACAATATTGGCATGTACCATGCACAGAGAAAAAAACAGCTGCAAAGGACAATCTAAATAATACCTATGACAAATATCTTAATGTTCCAGTTCACAATGTGAATGTAAACATATATAAAATGTGCAATGAGGAGTACATATATATACTTCCAGTCTTTCCATGTCACTTTCGTCACCTTCATAACAATACAACTTTTATAAACTTTCAATTTGAATTTTTCCGACTGCCATTACAGACAGCATCAGAGTTGTTCCGAGCTAGGTCCAGTGATCTAGTTGGTTTTCTTTGATGCCTCGTCATATGAGGGGGGAGGGTCCGAGGGCATGTAGACATTGTGAGGATTGGCTGGGCTGTAGTAGGCACTGCCAGCCGCCTCCCGGGCCTTCGCATCTGCAACAAAAACACAAGACATTAGTCACTAGGATACTTCACATCATTAGTTAAATTTGTAACTGGTTCATCTTGCCATAATTTGTTAATGTGACGTTGACATGATCTATACAGCCTTAAAATGGATAAGAGGCTGGTCACATGACCATGAAACAAACTTTAAACAAGCAAACCAAACCACAACACAATTAATAACCAGCAGTCTATCATACTGTTAAATGTTTCGGACCTTCCTGTTATTATAGAATGAATATAGTGCTCCAACTGACCACCCAGAACAACTGACACTCTTGTTACTTAACTGAAGGAAACCTCTATTACAGTTTATAGTGTACACAGTCACAGTGACTCACTACACACACACAACAGCATGTTATACATACCATGGCCGTTAGCCTGAGGTGGGGGGTAGGGCGGAGCGTTGGGATCCACTCCAGGGTACGGTGGGGGAGCTTCCGACATGTACACACCATCCTCTGTAGTCACAAACCAAGGATGGAATAATCAGTCAAGTAATATCTCCTTTACATCAATCATAATCAGCATGGTCAGAGCTAACAACAGTAACAGGTATTTGTAAAAGAATTTGAATCATCATCATCATCATCATCATCATTTGTTTTTTGTTTAACACCACACTCAGCAATATTCCAGCAGTCTGTAAATAATTGATCCTGGACCAGACAATCCAGTGATTGACATCATGACCATTGATTTACACAGTTGGGATATGATGACATGCACCAACCAAGTCATCAAGCCTGACCACCTGATCCCATAAGCCGTCTCTTACAACAAACATGGGTTGCTTAGAGAACAACTATACCCTGGATCTTCACAGGCTACATGAAATGTCAAGTACCACCATAGTATTATCAACAGATTTTCAATGTCATAGAATAACATAAGGTAGCATTTACATATTGTCTAGTCAAACGCGCATGTCAAATACAGAAAGTCAGCGACTATTGTGACTCTTGTTATTTAGAGAGTAAGTTTGGGGTTACGCCTCTTAAAGACAAAATTCCGGGAAAACAAAAACCTCACATGTGGAGAAAAGAATCAAGGCCTTGGTATGACGAGGCAGTACTTTAACGGCTTGGCTACCCCAATGCTTCTTGACAATGAGACAATAATCTCGCACAAAAGCATAACAGTTTACTGGTAAATTTACAAATATTGCTAATTAAATACTGACTGGAAGAATTATGTCCCTTGTAATATTAGAGCTTGGGTCTCTATAGTTCTGCATTAAAATGTGAATAATCACTGGGTAATTGGATTTTTCATTTCTGTACGTATAAATCTTATTTGAGGAATGTGAATCTCACAAATACCAAATATCCCCCTCATAGTATTATGTACATAAAATGATAACAACATTTCACTTCAGTAACAGTGCCTGTAGAGCAGTGAGCAGTACTTACGTGGTGGAGCTGTTGGGAATGTTTGATATGGGACCCAGTCATAGTGTGGTGTGTGGGGCGGGGCATAGGCTGGGGGCGGGGCCTGGTACACATTGCCCATGGGTGGAGTGTAGGGTGGTGGCTGAGGTGGCCTATTACGTGAGGCTGAAACAAATTTAATCCCAATACTATAAAATCTAAAATATGCAATGCAACAAAAAATAAAAAATTTAACACAATTTCATAATTTCAGGGGACATATTTTAATACAGTGTTGAACATAATTACTAGGATGCTTGGCTGTTTTCTGGATAAACAAAATTCATCACAGTATAATATAGGTACATGAGTTACAAAATGAGTCTTCAGGATATCAAAAACATAGTGTCATTTAAATTTCAGTATAGGCGTCCCAACATGCCCAATGCATGGTAACACAGACTTGTCAGTAGTTAATAATCTTAATAATGTTTTTAAATCTGCAAACCATTTGCGACAAAACCTAAAACAGAAGACATGTAATGAAGAAAAGAACACCAACCCAGCTGCCCAGCTTTCATCATGGCTTGACCAAACTCTATTGCTCCACCATGAGTGAAGTACATCTTGTACCTGGCTTCACCTGTCCAGTTGCCTGCAAGTACAACACCATGTGAATAAATCTAGTGAACATGTGGAACATGTGGAAACACTGAACAATTTATAACTCATGCAACCTTCTCTTAACTATTATCTTCCATATCTGTTGGCAATTTTTTTTCCTTTTAAGTGGCATCTGTCATTTTCAACAAGTTACATTTAGAGTTATCTCCCTTCCTCTGGTACTTAAGACCATGTATAACCAATCTCATTAAAATCAGACCTTAGTTCTTGATACCGTAAACAAAGATCTGATGACATCCCATTATGGGTCACAAGAAGTCGACATTAGCCAGTCAGAAGGCAGCTTTTTCGGCTTTGCGGCACTAGTTTCAAAACATATTTTGACAAATTCTGATTAAAAATTTTGAAAACTGAACAAAAGAACATTCTGGAATGGCTAATAGATGGCCAAGTTTGTATGGATTCAGTCATAAAGCCTGTAAATACCCTGTGTTGCATTTTTCCCAGTTGCATGATTAGAAAACACATTTCATGATCTGGTAAGTGACGCTCTGATTAGTTGGATGAAAGGTCTTCTGACGTGACCCGTAATGGGATGTCTTCAAATCAGTGTTTAGCGGTAGCAAGAACTAAGATCTGATCTTAATGAGATTAATGACATGCAATCAGCCCAGTCAGCGAGTGACCACCTGATCCTTAAGTCGCCTGACAAGCATTGGTTGCTAGGACCAGTTCTAACCCGGAATCCTCACGGGATGTGGAAAGTCAAAGGAACTCTTATGATTGTGCTAGGGAGCATTCTTCCTTTGGCAATATCCTGCAATAGTTGCATAACTATTGCAACAGTATGATGAGATTACTCTCCTTCCCATGATGTAGACTCACTTGTATTATTAACATTATTCAGCAGCAAAAGTTGTAAGGGTATTTAAGGGTGGTACCTATGATTATTGTCTGAGATAAACAGGTGAACATATTCTCAATGGCTACTCACACATCTCTTCAATCTTCAAACAAGGGACATTAGTTACAAGGATATTGCAAACGGCAATGATAAACAGTACTGTATTTCCTTTCTCATGTCTATCATCACCATTGATACTATAATCTATTGATATTTGAACCTGTCATCCATATATTACCATCAGTCATGGTCGGATGCAATGCATTGATTGTTCCATCATTTGTACCCCCTAGAATCGGCCTACCTCCCTGCTCGGCCAGGATCCGCCCCTTGATGTAGTTGGCGCCAAAGATGGGTTGTTCCAGCTCCAGGTCTCGCATGTTCAAGAAGGGCATGCTGAAGGACTGCATCTGGTCTTTTGGGTCAGTGCAGTTGAAAATCACCTGTCACAAGACAGACATTATTATCACATCTCCCACTACATCCTAAATTAAAGCGTCCTGATGAATTTCTAATATTTACAGCAACTAAATCATATTTGATTTATGTTTCATACATGTTAAGACCTGACAAGTTTATATAAATTACAAAGGGATTTTAAACCGATTATGACGATATTAAGATGAAACCTGTAAAAAATTCTCTTTCCTTACCAAAATGCCACATGCTACAAAGCTGCAAACATTGCTCTTAAAACAAACAATGCTTTGTTTGATACAAACTTGATAATTAACAGGCTACCATCAGAAACTGGAATACTGCAGAGTGTGGTATAACAACAAACAAAACAAACATTGTGCAGAGACTCTGATACAATAATTCAAATGTCTGATGTGTACACAGCAGACTCAGCACAGCCTTCATCCTTGCCCAGGGGCGGTCGGGTAGCCTAGTGGTAAAAGCGTTTGCTTGTCATGCCGAAGACCCGGGTTCGATTCCCGACATGGGTACAATGTGTGAAGCCCATTTCTGGTGTCCCCTGCCATGATATTGCTAAAAGCAGCGTAAAACCATACTCACTCACTCATCCTTGCCCAACACTATTTACACCACAACCCATGATGTCGGTCATAATAAATATGTACACAAAAACTACACAGGAATATATTAATAGTGCAAAGATCCTTTTCAAAGGTCAACATTACGACTTTAGAAACTTTGAAAAAGAAAAGATTTAGAACCTTACCCTATGAGTAGTCAGGTAGACACTCCCTTTCTTCTTCCCCTTAAAGTGAGGCATCCCATTGGGACCATCATAGGACATTTCAATCCCATCATAATAGATGAGGATTCTGAAAACAGGCAGAAAGCAATGTTAATAAATTTAAACTTTTAAGTAATCCTGCTCTTCCTTTCAAACCAATGGTAATACTGATGATAGTGTCTACCAAATTTTCAATTGTTACAATATGATACGAGTCAATACTTCTTGTGATTTGTATCCACAGAGATTAGAAAGCCCCTTAGGTGTTGACGATGAATGAACCCTTGCTGAAATGATCATTACACTTATTATTGTAAACATGGTCGAAGAAATAATTGTTTTTGAAGATATATTTAATATTTTGATGATGTTGAGAGGGTAAGTCTCAACTAAATCCAACTTGGCAACAACTGTCTGTGACATAACATTACTCATGTTACAACTATTACCAGCTACAGTTTGGGAGAATCCTAGAGATTTTCACCAACCTCAGACAATATAAGTTGCAGCAGTATCACAAGGGTATATATGTGGTTCAATGTATTCTTTCTTAGGGTTTATACGAGCCGTAGGATGAAGAGAACTATGGCCACACAAAATGTCAAAAAGGGACACAAACAAAGGTTGGCGACATTATAAGTATATTAGTAAACATTTTGCGTGTATTATATCTTTATTCATTTCATAACAACTATCATTAACAGTAGGCACGCATCAGCATCACAAAGCACATCTTCTCTTGAGCAGCACTATCAGAGTTTGTTTCAGTTGTCTGATTTCATGTTAGGTGAACTGATGAACAGAAAGTCAGCTGGACTGAGGTTTCCACCCTTGAGCTTGCTGAGAACAGGTGGCTGTCTTCAATTAAGGGTTGACTGGGTATTCTTTTCGGTTCATTGAGGTATGAATCGAAACACCGATGTGCCAACAAAAGTTTGCAATCAACGGAGAGTAGGATCAAAACAATGTTCATTGGACCTGTCAATTAAGGCAAGAGGCGAAGAGAACTGCAACAGTCAGACTGTAATGAACCAGAAGAAATATGTCCGGGAGAAGGCAGCTGTTTCAAATAAAATGGTCAGTTACCGCCAGATTCAAACATTACTTCCTTGGTTACAGTAACACAGTAGGAAAAATGCTAGTCAGAAATGAAACCCGAAGACATGAAAGTTGAACCGAGGCGAGCGGGAAAAAACAGGCGAGCGAGCCTGCACATTTACTGTTTCATTCATTCTCGGCCTTCGGTTTCAAAGGGTAGTTTAGACAATGAATATGCATGAAAGTCGCTAAATGTCCTGTGCATGATGATACACGTGAGCAGAAAGGGGATTCCCTTGACTGTAATATTGGGATTCCCCGACATTCCGCAGTAATAAAAGTAGTGCGCCTCGGTGGGCGTGGCATATTTTTTTTACAGTCATTGGGAAATGAATGCAATAACACGTGACCAATTCAGCTAATCAGAAGGAAGGAATTTCAATGAAGATAACGAAAATTTAATTACGTATTGTAGCACCTTGCCCTTGTGCAGACGTCTCACTGGCAAAGTAACTTGGGAGGCTTCCTTGAACAGGGCTGGCTAAAACTTTAAAAATCTAAGTCATCGTTCCTTGTTGTGACTGTTGATGCCTGTTCGAACCTCCACTTTCCATGCCAATCTTAACGAGCCTACTTTCCTGGAAAAATCTGGTGTCCTCCCATCTGTCTGTCATCCCGCTTGTCAGAGAGTTTTAGTAATGGTTCACTAATTACTAATGCCTGTTACCAATGGTTGAGAGGACTCAGCCCTTTTAGCACTCATTTGTCAGACAGTGAGGAGTAAAAACAGAATAATACAAACTGTTACTCATATGTTTATTTATAGTACTAACAATACAAATGACATGAGTCATAAAAATCAATATCAACACTAAAATTATAAATTTTCAAAAGTAATTACCGTATTCGACATATGCGCCCACGGCGATATTTTCTTATATATTGGCTAGTGAACAATCCCAATTAGCACCCCTTCCGATTGATCAATGGACATAAGACTTATTTATTCACGTATAATATGCACTCTGTGTTACATGCACCCTTAATTATGGGCAATTAAATTCTGGAAAAATATATCTGTCATATATAAACATTTCATGCTGTCAGCATAAACCACGAAATTTATCTTTCAACTCTGTTTTTTTCACCAAAATAATATTTTAATAAGAGCCCCTTATTTCTAATGTTGAGAGCGCCCTGGGCGCATATTACGTCGAATATGGTAACATTAAATGCAACACTAGCATGACTAGCGAATAAATACTCCACATTTGTTCATCACAAAACTTATCATAAAACCTGGTACCAACTGGTATGAATAAATTCTGTGCCCTGTTTGTTATCAATATTGGCATTTGTAGTCAGCAGCCAGAAGGAAGATGTTGATACTCTGAATGTAAAACATTTGAGATATCGCTTAATATTTTGTCTCTTCCCTGCTTGCAAGTTGTTTTTTCATGTCTTGTGTTTACGTGACATAACATATGTGACTCGTTGCAATCCTGCCATCTTTATGCAATGCACGAGTTCATATCTTGAATGGTAAGAACTCAATATAAATAGGTAAATTATTCTTTTGTTAAATTCTTAATTAGGAGTGAGTGAGTTGGGTTTAACGCCGCTTTTAACAGTATTCCAGTTATATCGCGGCGAGTCAGCTTAATGTGGGAGGAAAGCCCGAACTGATGCAGGTCTCAGACGTTTACCACTTCGGTGAAACCCACGAGCACGGGTATGGTGCTGACAAACCTAGAAACATAATTGGGGCGAACCGGGATTCGAACCCACAATCATAGGTTTCTGGCGTGCCCAAGGGACGCAACTCTGCACGGCGAATCGCGGCGCCTTAGACGACTGGGCCACCCGTGCTCCCTCTTAATTAGGAAGTCTCAAATGTATGGAAGCAAGTTAGTGCCAAAGTCTAAAAAAGAGAGTATCATCTACATAGAGGATACTTACATCTATGTACATGATGTAGATGATACTATAATCTACGTAGATGATACTATAATCTATGTAGATGATAATGCTCACATCTATGTGAGGATACTTTCAACTACGTACATAATATGATTATCTATTTAGAAGAAAGTATCATCTATTATCAACTTAGGTAAGAATATTTTATATTATGGACACTTGTTCCGGGTCAGTTATATATAACCTCTGGAATAATTAATATGACCGATTTGTTTGACTTTCTGCCTTGACATTTCTTTATTGAGGTACTATCTAAGCAGTACATGAAGTTAATCTTCATTTCAATGTGTCGAAGTCACTGGAGAATGCCACATGCCACAGTCTTACAAGTTACAACCATAATATAAAGAGGAGAGCACAAAATGTTCTCCAAACTACAAACAAACAAACAATTATAGGTCATTATACAATATTTTATCAAAATTACATAACATCATAAGATCGTTAAACATGTTAAAGCCGGAGAAATCACGCAAATATGTTGATTCTCATGATTTCTCCATTATGGAAATTAGGTTTAAGAGGTAAAACATGAATATGAAGGGTGAGAATCACTCAAACTATAAAAACTATATCAAACCCTCGTCATCATCCTATGAAGCAGTGAAGGTACAATTCTGCAGTTTGTGTTTTTATTTAAGCTCTGACGTTTGACAATTTGAAATGATCTCAATGTGTTGTAAAAATACGGAAAAGGCCAAATGAAAATAAACAACCAACATTTAATTAAATTAACAGTAATTAAGTAGTCAACTTTATTTAAAATATAGATGTTTGTATAAACTAGTATCCAGTTAGGGACTTCACAGGACAGTATAATATTACTGTCTGAGTTACGATCTGTATGATCATAATATCACATAAGGAGATCAAAGTACTGTATCATCTACATAGATGTAAGTATCATCTATGTAAATGTAAGTATTATCTACGTAGATGTAAGTATCATCTATGTAAATGTAAGTATTATCTACGTAGATGTAAGTATCATCTATGTAAATGTAAGTATTGTCTACATGGATGTAAGTATCATCTGTGTAAATGTAAGTATTATCTACATAGATGTAAGTATCATCTATGTAAATGTAAGTATTATCTACATAGATGATAAAAATATTTTAGACTGGCACAAATACGTTTCCATACAAATGTAGGTGTGAAATTGCTCAAAAATGAATAGGTAAGAAGCTTGTTAAAACTCAAATATTTTTTACTTTGCGTCTTACGACTCATCAGATACAAGTGTCCATTATACACCTCAATTCCTTTTCTCGAGATCTTGTAGTTACTCTGTTCCTTTAATCCCTTTCTCACTGGTCAGTAATCCTAATTAGTAGTAGTTTTAATCAGCCTAGCTAGACTGGACTAGCCCATTACAGCAACACATGAGCCCACTTACCATTTTTAGTTAAGTGTCTAACAACTGGCTGCCTAACACATGGTATGTCTGACAGTGACAGATATGGTGGAACTAAAAACTAGCACTATTTAGGCTTAATATTTACGCTTTTTTTTAGGTGGCCATTTTGACTCTTTGGTGTGGCTGTTTTGACTTGGGTTTGTGGACCTTTGGACTATTTGATGTGGACCCTTTGACTAGGGTGTCTACGGTCTATGGCTCAGATGTGTGGCTCTTTTTACCTGTTCCCGAGCCAAGTTCACTTGTGAGAAGTCATTTTGACTGTAATAACACAAAATAATACGTGTTTATAACTGGCATTCTCATGATTCTGTATCATTCACTTTGGAGTCCCAATGTGAAGGCGATACAGACACTAGATTCAACTCGCGTGGTGATGACTTGTCAACAACATCTGTCACTGAATACGAACAGGAACTGCGATTTTTCTAGATAGATATCTGATCAAGTATGGTGTTAGCCTAATTACAAGCAGTTTACTAATCCTCTAATAATCTGGTTATAGCAATGTATATTCAGAGACACATTCTAAAAACTAGAAACGTGTTGACGTTTGAAATGTTACCTTTCCCCAGCAAATATAAGCACTCCGCCGTGAGCATGAGCAGTGTTGAGCGACATTTTGTTATCCAAACTGTCTATTATTGCGTAAAAACAAACGTGACGTCATCAAATCCTGCGTTTTATCCTCAAACCACAACGCGCACCTGCAAAACAAAAATTAAATGTGGGTTTAAAATCAACGTAATGTTGACATTATTCACTGAATATATTTGATAGTGTGTTATTTCAGTTATATTAAGTTCAGCATATTTGTCATCGTGAGTCGTTTGTCTTGATTTCCCCATATACACCCAACCTATATTATGTTTCGTGCTGCGTTCACTGACAGGTGGCGTTGCGAAAATGTTTACAAGATGGTGGCAAGGAAAATTAGCACACGAGAATCGCTGAGTGAAACCGGGCATTAGCAGAGTAAGTTCTGTTGCTCCATTGATCTTTTTTTCATATCGTTTGTTCCAAGGGGCATGTTGCATGGTGATTTGTCATGGATGGTCGACGAGAAATGGGAAAAAATAAATAGATTCTAGAACTAGGCCAAATGAAATGTTATAAAACATCCCTCTGCTTTGGCCTCTGTCTATTCGTTGTTGACACACATGAATCATCAATGGGATGGAGACATATATGTTTCGAGGTATCTCGATCGAGTTCGGAAATGCTATGCATATATTATGAATCAGTTGAAATATTAATTTCTATTAATGTTCTCTTCTTGACCTTGCTTTGCAACTAACAACATGGTTTCCGAAACGTATTCAAAGAAAAGTCCTTTTTATTGAAATTTGTCAACAATATGCCCATTTTGTTCCATGACATTTTGTTGTTATGTGATTTTGAATAGACACATTATGATATATCTAACTCTAAACACAAAGATTGGTCTAGATCTGCACAAAGGCTGATATTCGGCCCCAAGTATGCACCAAATGTCAGTACATTTCCCAATTAATGTTAATATAGTTTTAACTAGGCCTAATGGTATGGCTTTGCAGAGGAACTTGTATGTTACTGAGAACAGGGCCAATAAAATGGAAGAGACAGTAATGCTAAGTTTTACATTGTTGCACTGTTAAGATACGGCCAAAATTAGGAACATGAGAACTTTAGAAGAAATTCCAATTTTGAACATTGTATGGCAGTGTATGCATTGGTTTACTTGAAGCCGATGTACCTAGGTACATCTTGTTACCCCAAATGGCATGATTTAGTGATATGAAAGAATCAGGTGTTCTTTAACTTCTTTAGAGCAGTATGCTTCAATTGGCATTATGACTTTTAAAATTTATTTTCAGAATTTACATTCTTGATGATGAGGTCTACCTAGAAAGCTGAGAAGATTTGTTTGGAAATAATTCTGCCTCAAGACTTCATCTACTCCAGTTGTAGATACATACAGTGATTAATCAAAATGGCAGGCGAGGAAAGCATACAATCTTCACCTGTATCTCCAAGACCTCAAGCCAGGTCCTATCGAGCTTATGTTGAACAACAGAGGGTGTTAGCCCTGAAACGAGAGGATCCTGATGGACCTAAGTTGTGGCGGCAGATGGTGATAGGATTCATCTGTGCTGCTTGTGTTGGCTTCATTATGTTCATTCTTGGAAGTATCTTCATATCAGAAGCCATTTCCTTGAAGTATTCTGCAACAATCATGTTGTGTGTCATGGGCATGGGTATGTATGTTCAGCGTTGATTCTGTGTGAAAGCCTTTTGCCTTTTTGAACTTCAACCCACTCAACCCACAGGACGTTAACTTCCATTTCAATTTAACAATAGGACTGGACCATTCCATGTTTTCTTGCCTTAAATATTTAGAAGCCATTTCTTCCACACTCACTCATTTACAACAGTTGGCCTTGTCAAAAACAGGAACATCATTCGTTTCATGTTTCCTACATAGTCTACCCCTATTCCCTGACCCCTGATGATGTAGGTTAGAATTGGTCTTCATCAACCCATACTTGTTGTAGGAGGCGACTAATGGGATGGGTGACTCCATGACTTGGCTGATTCATGTCAACATGTTGCAATTGAATAGATCGGTGCACATGATGTCAATCACTGGATTGTCTTGTCTTGACTTGACGTGATTATTTACAGACCGCCATCGTATAACTGGAATAATGCTGAGGGCATCATTGAACAACAGACAAACATCTAATGTTGTTCTTTTACCCATACATGTCATCGGCGCTATATTTAGTAAATGTATTCTCAGCAACCTGAAGACAATGATACAGTCCAGACTAATTTTGCTCTTTGTGTTTGGTTTAAACATTACAAAAGTATAAATAGAAACATTGTTCAAAATTAAGCATAAAAGTTGATGGTCAAGGGGTCTTTGTCGAAACCTGTGGTCCCTTGAGTCCAATTATATACTGATACAGAAAATTTAGGACCCCTACAATTTAAAACAATCCATAGATATATCATGTATATGAAGCTGTTGTGTTAGACTGAAAAAAACATATTTTGACTTGTTTGGGTCGTGTTCTTGTTTCGCTTTTATTATGTTTGTTTCAAGAGCTCTCTTTACAAATGTAAACAATTTAGGTAGTCAGAACCACCTTAGCTTGATCATAGCTGTCATTCACTTTTTCAAGTAAACAATCAGTAAACTGGTTAACACTATTTGTAGTTGTAGTAGGTGCAGAAGATCAAGTTATACGATATTCTTGCATATCATGATTAAGTTCTCTTAATGTCTAATAGGTGATATATAAAATCATGAAAATGTCCAAATTACGTATTTCATCTGCAAAATCACTGAAACTGGATAAACAAAATAATGATGGTTACCATGGTGATAATTTGGAATCTAATTTCACCTCTGTCAGGTGTGTATTTCTAAATTTTTCATTTGATTTCACAATTCCACACTTTATGTAATTGATATAAAACATGACAACAACTTCATAGAAACATGTCTAGGTGTTAAAAATATTTAAAACAATAATGTTGAGCAATTGTTTTCCATGTATTCAAAATAATAATTATGCTAAAATGAGACATATCAAATGTTTCCTTTATTGTATTTGATGTTTAAATAGGAAGTTTTAAGTCTAGATTTTTATTTCAGTTTGTGGTTTGATAATTGTCGTTGGTACAATTATCCTGGGCAAGTTGTTTATATCAAGAAAGTGGAGGAAGTCTCAAGGGAGGGAACTCCAGCATCCTCCAGCTGCTTGCTTTCATACATGTTCAGGTAGACAAAACTTTCTACATGATTTGCTTTCTTGTCAAATGATGAACATGATGAAACACCTAGTTTTACCTGCATGTTGCATGATATTGACATGGCATATACTAGTACTTAACATTTGCTAAGAACCAAAATTATCTTTAATCAGAGGTGTGATCCTCAGCAAATGCTAAGTAGTATATATGATAATGAAAATTATACTTTTGACAATTTTAAAGTTTCAACCATAGTTTAATGTGTTAACATTTTTTTTGGTTTGAGTGCAGAGATATATCGACCATGACAGCATCATGTGCACTGAAAAACATTTGAGACTGGCCATTGATTATAGGGAGGTGTTTGTATGAAAAAATGACACAGTTCTATTTTCTCAAATAAAAAAGTTCTAAAATTCTGGTTCACTATTTTGGGACTAGCTATTTATTATAGGGAGGGGAGGATCATGAAAAAAATGTTTCAAAATATGATACAGTCCGAAGTCCAGTGTACCCCAACCCCCCAAAATAAATGACAGGTCCCTCATTGCTAAGCTTTTTGTTTCACCATTTAACAACATATCCCAGTGATACTTACCGATAAGTAGTTGTGATTACATTAACATCTTAGGAGTTTTATCGATCCACAGACTGTAAAATCAAGAAGGTAGAAAAATTAAACAATTCCAGAGCTATAGATAAGCTTTTAGTCATTTGGGTTTGATTTTGATTGGGTATCCACAAGTTGTAGAGGGTATTCAAATTGTTTTTACCCACCTGTTTCTTGGCATTTGGGTATTTAACTTAAAACCTGTTTTGTAACAATCCCTGTAAATCATTTAAAACTATGTGAATAGTAGTATACCCGTTTGCGTCTGCTTATGGCTCCCTCTGTGGAAAACCTTTTTTTTTTACAAAACCTAGCATTGTAAGAAATACACTATTGTCTTAATTACCAATCAGCGACTAATTAAGATACAACATGTACATTGACTAGGCACGATGTGCTTTTCAATTGGCATCTATCAGTGTTTGTCGCAGAAGCTTTTCGGAATGTAACTGTCGGTAAGTGAATTTGGCGATCACCTGATACACGATCATTTTATCTCACAGTTGTAATACATTTTATCTGATAGTTCTAATATACACATTAACTTTATTTCAATAGCGTATTTATAGATTTTGGTGCGTATTTGATATGCTAGAATTTGATTTGCATATTTCAGTTTATTTAATGCATATTTTACGCAAACATGCAGCTGATCTTGTGCTCTGCAATTCTCAATAAAAAGTTATTTTCTTATTGCCGAGTCTCATCAGTTTAATGTTGTTCATGACCCTCCCCCCCCTTATGAACATGATCAACTTGTCATGTTTGTTTCCCTTTGACCATAATAACTCCTTGAGCGTGATATCATTGTCAGTAATCTATCACTACAATTTCAGTTATCTACACCCCATCCCAAGATCAACTGACCCAGGTAGGGTGTGGTGAACCGCCTCCCGCTTACGACTCCCTTGTACTGATGCCCCTCCCTCCTGGTCACCCTCGAGTCATCTTGGACTCGGATGGAGGATCGGAATCTGACCCAACAATTATGGTCCTGCCTCCCAAGTACGATGACATAGCTGATCCCCTGCCGCCTTACATAGAGGACAGACCTTGATGATGGTCTGTTACGGAGCTGGGAGACATCACTGATCTGCTGAGATTTCATAGGGCCACTTGGAGAACCTATGTGTTTGTCCTTGTATTGCCACGGGTGGCCCAGTTGTCTAAGTTGCCGTGATTCGCTGTGCAGAGTTGTGTCCACTTGGGCCAGAAACCTATGATTGTGGGCTCTAATCCCGCTTCGCCCCGATTATGTTTCTAGGTTTTTCAGCACCAAACCCGTGTTGTGGGTTTCACTGAAGTGGTAAACGTCTAAGACCTGCATCACTTCAGGCTTTCCTCCCACATTAAGCTGAAACGCCGTGAAAAACTTGAATACTGTTAAAAGCGGCATTAAACCCAACTCACTCACTGTCCTGCTTTGCTGATTTGGCAGTGTTCAAATCCACATGTAGTCATAGTGTAGTGCAGTCTGTGTCTAATTTTTAACTTTTTTAGCCTGAACTTGTCTTTTGGCAAAATTCGAGTACATTTTACTCTTGATGCAGGAACACTTGTTAGATCATGTAGATGAGCTTACTGAACTGAAAGTGTTTATGAGACTCAGGCTCTCTACTATTTGATAATGGTAAACATGGTTTTGGGTTGTATGAATTTAAAATTAGAAAAAAAGTATGTTGTTTTGTAGCAATGTACATTTGGGTTTGTTTTTTTTGGAGGATACTTAACACACCGGTAGGGTAAATGTCTATTGATTATTGTGAGGACCTTTCGTTTTCAAAAGATCATTTCAGCATCCTGACACATATTTGTATTTTGGTAGTATCCTCTTTTGGATATAACTTATCTACTGTCTGTCAATGGACTTCTTATTTCAATTTCATGGGTAAAGTTAATCATATTAATGGATTTAACCCTTGTTAATGGACATGTGGAGGACAGCAGGACAAACAGTGGGGACAAACACCTGGTTCCTCCAAGTTTTCTGTTTTCCTGTATTTTCTTCACTGACTGTACAGACTTGTGATTCATTCATTATTGATTGTACTATGAGTCAACAAGAGGTAGGTCGTGTTTGTGTGGACTGCAAATCAATGAATACTGTAATGAAGTCTTTTGTACATTTATGCATTATGTTTATGAGTTTGATGCATCAACACAAAATTATTTTGGGTTTGGTTCAGCTTTAATATCACAATATCAGAGTGAGCTTTTGGCGTTGGTTTGTCTGTTCACAACTCTCATACCATTTGATTGGTCTTCATTCCACAATATTATTCTCTTGAAGAAGTGCGAAGGACTCCAGATTAAAAACAATGGGCCACTATCTATGGTCCAAATGGTTACTCGATATGTCATGTTATTCCATCTGGTTTCTGTAGTATATTAAAGTGTTGAAATATACACTAAGCTTGAGAATAAGCAGAACTAAAAATCTTTTTTATTTTTTAACCATTTATCTATTTTACACCTGGTTTGCAGGATGTAATTGATCTGTTTGAAATTAACTCAGTATGTGTCACTGTATCAGGAAACACAGGTGTCTCCATTGTCTAAGGGGGCAGGTAAGGTAGCCAAGTGGTTAAAGCGTTGGCTCTTCACGCCGAAGACCCGGGTTCGATTCCTGACATGGGTACAATGTGTGAATCCCATTTCTGGTGTCCCCCGCCGTGATATTGTTGGAATATTGCTAAAAAACGGCGTAAAACGATACTCACCCATAAGGACGAATATCAATGTGCTTGTCGTGGTGTGTGTTCAAATCCAAAACTGGTGTGCTTGGGCCATCGGGAAGTTACCCACGATCCTGGTAATGTGTACAACCTGTATGCTTTGAGCTGACGCCCACCTGATACTGAAAGAGCATCATTAAAAATAATTTCCTTCACTGGTATCAGTACCACCTCAGCAAGGTGAAGTTTTGTACCTCAGTACTGTGTTACAATTACTGTGATCATATCAAATCATCATATACATGATATCAACTGTATTGACGTATTGTCAACATACTGCACAAGAATTCCCTACAAAGAAGGAACACAATCATTTGTTTCAGTAGTAGTAATCGGAACTACATTCCTGATTTTACGTCATTCGTGCTGTTATTGCCCAACTCGTGTTTATCGTCTCAGTGCTGAAGCATGGTAATTAGTGGCTTGTCATGAACGGTATTTGTTAATTTAGTCAGAATTTTGTAAATATTCACTAGTTAATATTTAAAATCCCACGCAATATTTTCTGATTGTTTCCACTGTTATGGGTGGTGATGGATGTTCTGTACACGTGGGGTGTATGTGCTGCTAAGAACCATGATAGGTTGGCTTGTTTGCTACATATTGTTTATGATGTGATATGATTTTTGTTATCTGTTGCTTCCTCTTAATCCAGAAGTGGGCCAAGTTTGAGTTATTGCTTGTATTATATGTATATATGGGGCTTTTTTATACACTTGATTTGGCTTACTGATCTTATCTGCATTTTGATGTTGGTAAATGCTGTTATCCTCTGGATGGTTTAAATATCAAATATGCTTTAGCATACTCTGATTATGTAATTATCTTGCCAATTTATATAAGTATCTGTTATTTATGTTGTGAGGATATAGACTTGTTAGACAATATCAGAAATTGCATGTGAGCCTGCAGTCAGTGTTGCATAATTATTTTCCAAACATTATCTTTATTCCCTTTTAGGTGTATAATAGTACAGGATTAGTAAAATGTTGTTGACAACAGCATCTTGAGAAGTGATACATGTGTACTAAATTATTTATTTTGCCTCACAAAAATATAAGTTTACTTCGCAAAAGAATATTGTATAGAACATGGATATTGTGTCCTAATCACTTTTGACATGACGATGAACTTATACATATCCTACTATTAGGATTATCATGATTAGTGAAATGTATTAAGAACATTTATGGTCTAAATGGTCACTTGTCCCTGTGCCTTGGACATACACTTTTATGATAGTTTTAAAACTTACCATCCATGACATTTGCCCCATGGCGTGGTGGTAGCTCCACTGTCAATGCATTAGCTTATCGTAGACAGATTGTGATTTAATCTGCTACATCACTTATTAACCTCTTTCTTGTGATAATACGGAAGAAATCCATTTTGTGGTTATTTTATCCCATGGCTATTTTTTTGTACTCTGTGCATATAATTTAGTTGGAAGATATGGATATGATCAGATCCATCTGAGTCAGGGTTGTCAGTCATATGGGTTTTCATGTTTTACCTCTTCTTACTGCTTGAAAGACTGAGCTGAAATATTTTGGCGTTCCTAACCATTACAGTCTGAAATGTTTCCAAGTTGTTTTTTATAAGACTACAAAGAGTACAATTATTGATTACTTAAGAAATATTTGAGCTCTTCCTCTACAAATCCCAAAGAAAGAATATTTAATTTGTGAATGCACAAGCTTGTTTCATTTTGTGTTTAGGATGAAATTGATCTGACGTTACCATGGGTAGGTCAGGATTAATTCTTGCAACTTCAAATTCGCTACCAAAAGTTCAAATATAGACAAAAAGTGTTGCTGGGGTACCTTCCATAATGAATACAACTTTTCGAGGAATTTCATATTTGGGATTCCAAAGTTACATGAGATTTTCACCTGGACAGTATATTTGACAAATTATGATTACCATCAAGAAAGCGTGTTTGTCCAAATGCTCTGCACCTATTTATCATCATTTCAATATAAATAATATAGTTTTGGCTGTCACCATTCTAATCTACATCAGCTTAAATAGTGAGCTTCAGTAAAGGAAATATATTTAAAGAAGGTTTTGTAATTAAATACCAGATAAGTAATAACTTTTAAATCCTTTTGATATTTGAGAATAACTTTGATGGTTTTTATAACAGCAGGAAAGGCAAACCCTCGTTTGTTCTATGTAAAATGTTTACAACTTCAAGTTTCACCACACCTCTGAAGGTTTTTCAGTTGTGATAAGATAAATTGATTTTAATTACTTCTCAGTAAGCATTTGTAAATAGGTGTATATATCATGTAAAGTAATTCACTTACATTGTACTGGTAATTATTTAGGCAATGTATTCATTTTTTATGTTAATGTATTATATACGTGGACTTTACATTAATGAATCAATGCATAACTATAACGATTATTTCATTTTGTATTTATGGTTATGTTCTTTTGTTTGTATAATGATACTTATATTGGGGAACTATAGAACAAACAGGTTCTCTTCTTTCAATCATTGTTAGATTTTACACAGTTTCCCAGCCAAATGTATTGACATTCTATATGAGGATGATCGATATGCACATTGTCAATCAAAAATTGTTAATTTCTTGAATTAAAAGCCTGAATTATTGATGGGTGAAAACTTAAAGGAGGGACTAGCCTCAAGTCGTTCATGTTTTAGTTTGTCTGCTAGTCTATATTATGTTATGCATATCATCATACCTTTCAGCTGACGATTGCCCTGATTATGCACAAAGAATGTCTCAAGTTAAAAAATGGCACTAATTACAACATCAAGAACAGGGTCCCATTCAACAAAGTCATCACAGTGCTATGATTGTTGAATGCCTTTGTTATAGTATAGGAGTTATGATCGTCTTAGTGCTAAGATTGCTTTTGGGGTTGGGACCCTGGACAGGAAATGGGTTGCGGCTGTGGAGCTAGTCCTTTAACATCAGATCTCTACTTGATAGATAGTTAGAGTATATACATGATTCATATTAACAAGGTGAGAAATTAACGCTAGCACAAATTCCTCGGGGCTTTTCCAAATTTACCCATTGTTTATTTATGGATGAACAACTTCTTTATTACAATTTAAGAGCGCCGTTTCAGTGTAGGTTCTAACACTGTTATCAAGCTCTTAAATTGTAATAAAGAAGTTGTTCATCCATAAATTCTTATCCTTACTTAGTGCTCCAACTTCTAAATGCCTATCAAAGAAGAAATTACAAAGGCAATTTATCTTTACCCGGGCTAGTCAAACTTTTGAGTTTAGTTCTAAGCCTGCATATACTCAAATATTATTCCTTTAGTAGATATTGGTTTCCACAGAGCAATAATCTTCAGAATGGCAAAATTGCCGATATGGCATAAAACAATTATCACACACTTGATGAAGGGCATTTCTGTTATTATTCCAGAGGTAGCATATGTAACAGGAACAATCATAACAAAGTCATTAACTTAGATAGTTTTTTTTATATGTTATTTTATTCAAACAGATTTTAACATTGATGACCTTACTGTTATTTGTATGTGTATTGGAGTTTTGAAAGCATGAATATGTTTATAGTATTCCCGATTGCCCTACTGTCATGTATAGAAATAGTTGTGTATTTTGAGATAGTTCCTTGTGTTTTATTCAAAATTGCATATAAGTTTCGTGGAAATGTTTCATGTTTTCGTTCAACTGTTTTATTAATGTTTGTGAATTTTGTACACAAATACGTTTTGTACAAGTGTTTTAAGTTTTGTAATTTATAAATATTTATTTCGTACTGATTGTGATCCAGTAATTTAAATTGTAGTGTTGATTCTGTCTTCGTCCTGTGTGCACTGAGCATAATAAAGAGTTCTGATTAAGGTCTATACATGGTTATGTAAACAATAAAATATTCTGAATTGTTACTATTTCTATTGATTCAGTTTTTAAATTGTAACTGCAATTCATTGAACAGTGTAAATATTTAGGTTATCATGTAAGAAATTACTTTTATTTGAAGTTTGTTTGAAAGGGTTTTGTTAGTTTGCATCATTCTTTAAATTGCATTTGTGTCTGAAGCTTGAGAAATATGTAATTCAGGTGTCAAATAATTATCCTAGAGGGATTGTTAATGAATGTATCTTCTGAGCTGACAACATTCAGTCTTTTACTTTGTCTTTCATTTCAGTTTAAACAAATGTGCTATGGTAATAAAGTATTTGACCTTTGTGTACATGGCATCTTTTGTATTTTTTACTGTTTCAGCAATATTGCTTGGGCAGGAAAGGAGGGTTGTGATTGGAGGAAAGATTATGTTAGTGAGTGTGTGAATGTTGTTCTATAGTTTCAGTCAACTACATGGTCGCTACAGTGCAGCAGCCTGTAAATAAATGGGTCTTATCCAGGCAAACCAGTTGCTGACTGCTGGGGCAATGACCCACATCACGGGGTTGTGATGACACACTACCGTCAGGTCACCATTGTGACCACTGGATACTTGTTTCAGTCTGCAGAGGGTGCAGGGGACCTATTCTGATGGGGGAATGGCCTTAAAGATGGACGAGACTCCACTTAGATGTTATCTGTTTGAATCATGGCAAAGGAACTACACTTTACTCAATAAGACTTATCTAGACTTCCGGCTCTGGCTCATCTGAGCTTTATTATCTATTTAAATCTACCAGGTGTTCATGAGGGAACTGAGAATGAAATCGAGTGAGCACTGATCAACTGACAAGGGTCATAGTGTGCTTTGAACATGATCTCCAGCATGGAAAAAGCACCATGTAAATGGATTATTATTATTACTAGTATGATGATGCTGCTGCTACTGCTGCTGATATTGTATCCAGTATGTTTGAGCCCAGAAGTGTCTCACACACTGATAATACTGCATGTGAGTCTGTTCTTCACCTGCTCAGTGGCCAAGTGATCTTAACAGCACGATTAGGTTGTGCAGAGTTGTGTCTATAAGCAGGAAGGTGTCGATGCATGTGATTTTGCATGGAATCATTTTCATCCCGTTTGTCATACCCCGTAACATCTGTACTAAGGTGATATACATTTACTATATGATCACTGGGGTTCTTCTGATTTTACACACTGTGAAATGTGATATGTGGTGGAAATCCTAAATCAATTACTCATTGACTCTTCAATAACTACCTCACTTCGATATCCACTTAGAACACATACAGTAGAGTAATAAACAATATAATAAATCATAACTTTATACTGCTTCGATTGTATTCGCCATCTACTGGTCACAAATACATACAATTCAACTAATTCTTCATAAGAAAGAAAAAATCTCTGTCAAAAAGAGTCCATTGTACAATTCCAACTACAGCATAAGCATGTGTTAATGAATCGCTATCAACTAGTGAGGAATCCAGGTGTTTTCGAAAAGGTGGCCGTATCCTTTGTTTGTGAAGTCACTATATGATATTGTTATGTCACATTATAACAGTTGTCAATTCAGGCATCATTATCCAAGTAAGAGTTTTGCAAATGATGAGGTGCGACTTCAAAACATCAATAAAACAATATATCTCGCAGAAGGAGAGGCTGTTCAAAATGGAATGCATTCGTCAGCACTCGCCCCTCTCCTTAACCTCCAATTCGGCTTCTCCCGGAATACCACGAGTTGGTTACGAATGAATGGAATGGTATAGAGTCAGTGACGTCACTGTATTATGACGTCATGTTATTGTGTCGTCACGTAATTATCTCGCCCATATTCATTGAGACTCGCCGTGCTTTTTAGCGATGGCAAAGATATCTGTCTAAAATGGGATGCAAACAGACCAAGGTTAAGCCTTTCAAGCAGACTTCTCCGGAGGAGGCTCTGACGGGCAAGATCAACTGTCCTCACGAGTTATATTTCGCCAAGTGTCAGGTGACACCGC
Organism: Haliotis rufescens; assembly: GCF_023055435.1. Taxonomy (NCBI): domain Eukaryota; kingdom Metazoa; phylum Mollusca; class Gastropoda; order Lepetellida; family Haliotidae; genus Haliotis; species Haliotis rufescens. Next base: position 26,619,130 of record NW_025963791.1, on the reverse strand, counting down.
CCACACCCCGCCTATCAGGGACGGAGATTCTTCAACAGTTACGAGACGAGGGCTTGGTCCACGACCGTCAGTCCAGCGGAGGAGTTGCCTTCTCTGTCCCAGCAGTGGAGGGGGTTGTTCCCAGTGGCAGAGCTCCCCGACGTCTGGAGCAAATCCCAGTGCGATGCTTCTACACAGCTGAGTTGAGGAGACAGAAGGCTGATCTATTCCGATTTGACAGGTAAAATCTTTAGAACGAAGACTGTAAACACTGAAAACGTTTATATAACTAAGCGCGCCTTTTTCTTGATCTCCCAAATTTCTTAAGGATCTAATTCATGATTGCATGTTTTTGTATACAGGTTGGTAGAACAAGTCCAGAGGAAACAACTGGACAGAGAAATAAAGCACAAAGCTGTCAAGGACGAAAAGAAACGTCGCGAGTTTATCAAGAAAATGAAGACTGAGCATCAGCTTCAGGTGAGGGAGGAGAAACTGAAGAAGCTGGAGGAAGAGCGGGCATCCGTGAAGAAGAAGCCAGCCAAGAAGTAGACTAAGAGGAGCGAACAGAGTTGATGGTTGTGAGGATGTTGAGAACAGCGGATGATGCAAATAAATGAAGAACATTAGGCCTTAATGAAAAAATGAACAAACGTAAAAAAGAACAAAAGAAAAGCAACAGGCCCAGCGAAACAGGAAGCCGGAAGATGCAGTAGAAGGGGATACAGATCATACGAAGGCAGTGTTGACATGGAAGAAATCCTTTAGTCTTTTTTATTGTTTAAATCATTTATAAGAACTCTTTCAGATTACTACGTATAATGTGTAATATACCTGCAATGGTTTTATACATTAAATTTATCATAAAATATTTTGAACATGTCATATCTTGTTGATATTATGAGGTGGATTTTTGTTTATAATAAAATTTTCCCCGAAAAAAACATAGGTATTGTTGTTATAACCCAGTTGCAAGGTTATGGAGCTGGCTGGGTAGTTCTGTGACAAGCTAACACACGTGAACATTGTCATATTTTAATCACACAAATTCAACGACGGAATCCCCATTGGAGACAGTCGTGGTGTACTGGTGATATACTCTGTCGTGGAATCCCCATTGGAGACAATCGTGGTGTACTGGTGATATACTCTGTCGTGGAATCCCCATTGGAGACAATCGTGGTGTACTGGTGATATACTCTGTCGTGGAATCCCCATTGGAGACAATCGTGGTGTACTGGTGATATACTCTGTCGTGGAATCCCCATTGGAGACAGTCGTGGTGTACTGGTGATATACTCTGTCGTGGAATCCCCATTGGAGACAGTCGTGGTGTACTGGTGATATACTCTGTCGTGGAATCCCCATTGGAGACAGTCGTGGTGTACTGGTGATATACTCTGTCGTGGAATCCCCATTGGAGACAGTCGTGGTGTACTGGTGATATACTCTGTCGTGGAATCCCCATTGGAGACAGTCGTGGTGTACTGTGATATACTCTGTCGTGGAATCCCCATTGGAGACAGTCGTGGTGTACTGGTGATATACTCTGTCGTGGAATCCCCATTGGAGACAGTCGTGGTGTACTGGTGATATACTCTGTCGTGGAATCCCCATTGGAGACAGTCGTGGTGTACTGTGATATACTCTGTCGTGGAATCCCCACTTGGAGACAGTCGTGGTGTACTGGTGATATACTCTGTCGCGTAGTCCCCGCTTGGAGACAATCGTGGTGTACTGGTGATATAGTCTGAACTGGAATCCCCGCTTGGCGACAGTCATAGGGTATGGCTATGTACCCCACTTTGGGTCAATCATTAATTAACATGTAGTCTCCACAATGAAGTTATGTATAAGGTTTAATAAATCTCCAAATGTTTAGTACATTCTATAAAAACACCTTTAATGTATCATAAGTTTAGAGCTGTAAATGGACTTGTTCTATAGGAACAAATGCTGTAGGGGTTGTAAGAGAGAATACTTGAAAACATAAGTTTTTTTCCTCAATTCCAGAAAAATGAAGTATCGTAAAATCCCGAGCACAGCTCATAGAATAGTAATTATGCCGGTGAGGAACTGTCGTCATGTCTAAAACATCCGTATTGAAGGACGAAATGCTGAATGGTGCTGACAACTACGCGGCGACTTCGGCAGTCAGACACCATGTTCCTGTTTGTTTCTAATGATGTACAACATAAGCTCCATAAAACGCCAATTCACATGAACTCCGTGAGCATATTCATTTATGCTGCTTGACATAGTTTTGTGATCATCAATGCTAACGTAGCGGGTTGGTTTATTTGGATACACTCCCACAGCACCGTCTGAAGTAACCATTGCGTGAAAGGAGTAAGTTGTAGAACGAAGCCTTTACGTCTAAACCGGCTTGGAAAAGAAAGGCATTCTTTTTTTTATGGCTCAGCCATTCAGCTGTCCCAAGACAGGTGCTTGTTTCGTGCATGGGCGTATGCTGTGCTGGTGTATCTATGCGTATGTGTTAAGGAAGTTCCTTTCACGTGACATTTGTATTGGTCCTTTATTAGTTACCTTTATTAGACCAGCGTACTCTCTGTCATGTGGAAGATGTGGGTCATGGTGCACTTTACGTTCAAAGTATCTGTATAACCAATTTCACTCATTGAGGCTATATGTTCATCTTCTGAAGAGCGAGTGTTATAAAGCCATTCAAAGACGTACACATCTATGTATCAATTATCAATTTCATTGGGCTCTCACGTCAAGCATGACTTGGCCCCTCACGACATATGTGGTGTACAAGATTGTGTGTGTGTGTGTGAGAGAGAGAGAGAGAGAGAGAGAGAGAGAGAGAGAGAGAGAGAGAGAGAGAGAGAGAGAGAGAGAGAGAGAGGAGGCATAACCAGCCCATGCTTACACCTCCACCAGAGCATGTTGTCCCTGTCAGTCTCCATGGAGGGATACGCGTAGTTGTTGTTTTTAGCGAGGCAGTGTAGCTTCCTGTGGCATTTCCTGTTTAACACCAAAAAATATCAGAAACAGAAATTGTTTGCACAGCTGTTTCTTGGGGTCATCCACCTGTTTCACTATAACTTCAACAGTGCTTTTGCTTTTGTTTTGTTTCATGACCCACCATGACACCTTGTACTGTAAGGGTCTTCATAACTGCTGAGTTCTTGCGATATGACATGCGAAATTACATTAAGAGAGGCGGTAGTTTTAAGGCTCTTGTTTTCCTCTTGAAACGCTAAATACGACTAACTGACTAACATCAGACACGCACAACGGGGTTCGATGTGACGCTAGCGTAGCCAGGCGTCAACACAACACGCAACTTGTAGCAAGGCATTCTACAACCGCTCCTCTCATCTGACGGTTTATATGACCGTATGTTATGTTGGTGTGCTTTTCTCAACACATATGAGCCACTTTGGTTTAACGTCTCTTGAACAGTATGTTCAGTTTCAGTTCTATCACGGCTTGATGTGGGAGGAGTTAATAGACGTTTACCACTTTGGTGACTGCAGCGAGCACGGGTGTGGTACAGACAAACGTAGAATCATAATCAGAGGATTCGAACCACGATCATAGGATTCTGGCACGCTTAAGGGGCGGAACTCTGCACAGCGAATTGCGACGCCCTAGACAAAATAGGCCACCCACGCACCACTTAACATTTATGAACATGGAGGATCTATGAACCTGAAACTTTTCAACGTATCTCAGCATTTGTATTATTACAAATACAACAAGATTTCGATTGAGTTAAATGTATTAATGTGTAATTTGTAAACTATATTGCAAGTAGGTAATATGTGCAATAACATTTCTAATAGGTTTTGCGTCAAATACAGCCAAACACTGTCCAAGCCCACGAACCTGTAAACGTTTTTTTTATATATTTCAGATAAAGCCATCGTTATGTCTACCAGATAAACGAACCAGAGGTTATCAGGCGATGACAGCGAGACTGTTAAGAGGCCACATTTTACGCGAAATTATTAATGTAGGTCCGCATAGCTATCAATACTACAAGCGCACTCATTTGAACTTATATTTCTTCTTTTCTGAAGCGTGAAATCTTCGCCACTATTTCAGACATCGTTACAATGGTTCCATGCATGGGTGCGCCAATCCCCTTGAGAAAAGTAGTTCCGGGTGGCAAGTCGTTTCTACAGTTACTACAGTAATAACTCCGTAATGAGTCCGCATGACGAAATCAGACACCAAAAACATAATGTAATTATTTAGGTATTAACTCCGCTGACTCCACCAATCAGTGACTGCATGCATATCCTCTATTCATTCTCAAGTTTATTATTAAGACGTACACTTTAGATACGTTTTAGAAATACCCCCAACCCCCCTCCCCCCCCTCCACTTGTACGTTGAATTTAAAACCTAACCGTAAAGAATGTATTGACATGTTATCACAGGTTCACATTTTTATATATATTTAACGTGCATGACGCTAAGACGGACCCCAGTCTGACCAATAACATGTGACAACCACGTGTTGGTGTTTAACCTTACTCACATGTAAAGGGAATCAGCAGTAATGTTGTGGGTAATTGATTGTTACACTCCAATCGATCATGGCCTGTTTTTACAAGGCATACGCAAACACACAGGTTTGTGTTCTTTGTGGTATTTGAATCACTGCACGTTTCAAAGTTTAGGCACAACATACAGAGAGGACGGTGAGGTAGCCTAGTGGTTGAGGCGTTCGCTCTCGCCGAAGACCCGGGTATGATTGCCCATGCGAGTGTGAGTGAGTGAGTTTGGTTTACGCCGCTTTTAGCAATATTCCAGCAATATCACGGAGGGGGACACCAGAAATGGGCTTCACACATAGTACCCATGTCGGGATTCGAACCCGGGTCTTCGGCGTGACGGGCGAACGCTTTAACCACTAGGCTTCCCGACCGCCCCGATTGCCCATGTGGGTACAATGCGTGAAGCTGGTGTCCCCCGCCGTGATATTGCTGGAATATTGCTAAAAACGGCGTAAAACCATTCACTGACATACAGACACTCTGTTGAGTCGCAAGTATACAGATACTAACTCAAAACAGTTTACTCCTCATGTAGCAGACTGAATCTTCTATTGAAGATTTATGCATTTTTTAGGAATTATATTAATTTTGAAATTTCACTTCAGGCTCAATGTTGGAAATAACTAACTTTGTAAATAAGCCTGTATTAAAGTACTTCATATCTAATATATGTTTTCAGGGATATATGTTTTCACCACACAACCATCAAATACGAGACAGTATTTGGTCACACGTTATAAAGTCATAAAAGTCATAAAGTTATAAAGTTATTCATGTATACTTTTCCCTTTTAGCTCAATAATACATTTATTTGCAATTTTTATATCGATTCGATTCATACGTCATAATGTTATAAATATATATCATATTGTTATTATGTGTGCCAGATTATTATTGTTACGTTTGTGTTCTGTCCGGAGTGGGCGCTTAGTGCAAAAGAGTATTTTTCTGTGTACAGTAAACTACGGTTATAACGAACTCAAAGGGACCACTAATTTTAGTTCGTTATAACCGTAGTTCGTTTTATACATATATACAGCACATGACCAGGACAAACGGGGTTTACTGTAGTCATTACCTCAAGTATCATGTAAGTACGTACACGCGAGCAATAAATCAGTTGTGATTCACTTACATGAGGCTAAAAGAGTTGATCGTTAATTATATAACATATTAAATTCATAATTAACCAGTGATAATAAATTACGTATCATGTCATACCCTCATATCCTCGTGTGCGTGAGTCACGTGATATCAGCTGTTAATTATCAAACAACCAAGTCGGTTGTTTATGATTCATATGCAACCTGCCAAAGGCGAAACAAACCGGCTCCCCACAGCTTTCCCTCATCTGAAGCAGAGAAAACACAGCGGGTGAATCTCCCGAGCCGTCAGCAGTTATCCCCCTGAATCGGGTCGAGTGGTATGTGCTCCCTCGCATAATCCGACACTACCGCCCCGTCGTCTCAGTTCGGCGTTCCTGAGGGTTTGGGGGCATACATGAACCGCGACACACACCTGATGGTCGAGCTGTAAATCCTCACAATGGATCGCGTGAAGGGGTATTAAGTTCGGCAAACATACGGACATCAAATTTCTCGGTATTCGGAGTCGCTGGAGCAGTGCGCGGTGTGAGCAGACGACAGTGCAGACGTTTTCTGACACCGCTTATACGTAGGAGCACCCATAACACGGACTTGGAGCGACATTAAGTTGGTGTAAACAGTTGTTCCGATAACATACCGACGTGGGTTGGATGGTTACCGTCGATATCACCTTCAACACCATGACAACTTCCGTATGGCTGTCAATACCATTCAACTAGTGGCTCTGATCGTCCAAGGGTGAGAAAACGTCAAAATCATAACAGGACGTGGGGGTGATGATTAACACCTATCTCTTCGTGAAGTCGGGTACACTATTAGTACACAGGTGGTCGTCGGGTAGAACAGGGCGACTCCCTTGCTCATTGGCTTGCTCTGTGTTTGTTTAAAGGGTAGATTTGACATTGTGAGATATTAAGTTGAAGACGCATTCTTCTGGTTCATAGGATTAATATGTGTTGAGAGTGACGCCGTTTTAGACCAGATACGTGTGTTGACACTCTGGAAAACGTGTTGACTGACCCGAGAATGGATACCCATTCATAACGGATACTTGGATAACTCCATACAACATACGGACAGGACTTTCACTGAACAAGGTAAGGCCATAGATAAGTTGTTTTTGAACGCCCCCCCACCCCCCTCCATCCACCCACCACACACACGCGGACTGAAAGTATAGTTAGCACATGTTATATCATCTAACGAAGTTATATTTACAAGAAATCCAGATACATTCTAGTTGCCATTGCAGTGCTTGTTATATGTCAATAACGTATGATTCAGCAGATTTATTTCCCGCGATTGTATTTTAGATTTCTTCGCCCGTACCCACACGTGCTGTTGACCTATATAATTGTTACAGATATGTCTCGTGGTCAGATCCGTGGCAGTGCTGAGCCATCTGACGTCAATCCTCGCCAAGTGTACATGTTACAAGGGCATAACTTACCACCGTTAGAAATAGTTCAAACATTCCTAAAACCAGCCTCTTGCCTTGAACCGTGGGTGGGGTTCGAGTTCAACGGGAAGTTTATCTGGCTTTCAAGAAAACGCGTCTAACCCAGCCCGCTATTGTCTCGATACGAGCCACCATCACGAAATCATGTGACTTCTACTTTACTTGAATGAATGGCTACACCGTAAGATATCTGGCGGTAAGGCTGTTCTCATGTTGTGCAGAAAACTGGATTGTACGTAAATATTGACACTGTACAGCTTCAGACGATAAGGAACATTCCGTTATGAAATCATATCCGCCCCTCTTCCAGGTTGTTATGCGTCAGGCTGTTTGCTTACAATTTGGTGGCTGTTCACTTGACGCGGTTACTATATTTTATGTAGTTAGATAGGACGCAGTCTAAGGTATAACACAATGAAGTTCAATGAATACTTTTAAGATTAAACATTTCATTATGAAATAAGTAACTTAAAAAATCAATCAATCCCACATAGGCCCATACAGTTTAGGTCTGATATTCGGTTTGACTTTGGATTATAAGTTTACGTTTCGTAAACTTCAATTACATGTTTACGTGTTTGTGTTAATTTTATTCGGGGGCAAGCATACATGCGCTAAATAAGCTCGCGTTTGTATATATTGTTACCACATGGCCATAAACAATAGCGATGACATGTTTGTAAAAAAACATTTGTATCAATCACCTGTTTATCAATTTAAACAATACATCTTCAATAACTGTTCCTGGTGTATTTTAATCAAAATATTTAAAGTTAAACAAGCTAAACGACAATGTGACATTTAATGAAGTCATAATTAGAATATAAATTGTTAACATTAGCCGTAAGTATGTTTAACGATGGTACGCCATTTTTGGTGAGGCACTGCTCTCTCACGCGTGACGCGGACCGTGAAGATCCGGGGTAGAATAGGTCTTCAGCAACCTATGCTTGCCGTAAAAGGCAACTATGCTTGTTGTAAGAAGCGACTAACGGGATCGGGTGGTCAGGCTCGCTGACTCGGTTGATGCATGTCATCGATCCTAATTGCATGGATCGATGCTCACGTTGTCAATCACTGGATTGTCTGGTCCAGGATCGACTACTTACACACCGCCGTCATATAGCTGGAATATTGCTGAGTGCGGCGTTAAACAACAAACAAACAAACAAATCACGCGTGACGCATTACTGAAGTGAGTGTTGAGCTGCTGTTTTTATTCAGCTTCGTGCTTCATTACCCCTAAAAAATGCTCTTCATTTAAACTCTTTCCCAAGCTACAGAAAGAGCCACTGCATCTGCTCGGTTATTTAGCATGAGAACGAAAATCAGTTTACGTCATTTTGACAACCCTTGGGCTATTTATATACATGCCAGGCGATATCAAGTGAAAATATGCAGGGCAATATTTTGATCGCTCTTTATATGACAACATGTATTGCTATAAACGACTGAAACATTTCGATGTTATCTTTTCGTATATGTTATTACATCATTAACCGAATACCACAAGAATAACATTTTACATCTTTTGGACTTTATTCTAAACATATATATATATAAGTTACTAAACATTCTTGCAAGCAATGTTTGTGCAAGGTGTATAGTAAGTAATACTAAGAAAGGAGTAAAAGTAAATAGAGTATAAGATTTTTTACAAGCCTGATGCTAAAAGATTTCTGAATTTGCTGCCACGTTCAATACAAGTCCTCCCAAAGAAGCTGTCAGCTTATTTCAATGATTATATGTGCTAATTAACATCAATAACGTACACGTTATGCAACAAGTCACGAGCTGACCAGCGGTTATTTCGCCCAGGGCACTGGACACTGACCAGAGGTATCCCTCGTTCATCAACTGAGCGGAACAGGAAAGTCACACTTTTACCAATCGTTTATGCGTCAGCTAATTTCTGAGACATTGATTAATTATACACGTGGCTCCAAATTCTCTTGCCAGCACATCGCACTTTAACGTTCATCACACAGTTGCCGGGCCTCTTCAAAGGGTGAGTTGATAAGCATTCAGTAGCAACCCTCTTTCAAACCTGCGATCAGTTGATTGTGTATTTGTGGTGTTTGTATTGAGGTACCGGGTGTTGTTTAGTTAGACTAACATCTAGTCTCTAAAATGAACATATCGTACAGAAAAAACAGTCGTTAAATTATCTTTAAAAGAATAATAAAAAGGAGCCAAGCGATTCATTTCTTTTTCAGATGATACTGCAGAAATCTAGACCTGCCAACCATTATAGACTTGCATGGGCTGTATTTGATATATTTGTATGAGGGTCTGTAAGACAGACTATTGTTTAGTCACTTTTGTATGATTGAAAAGTATAATATACTGATTTAAGGACCATTGGAGATAAGAAACACAGCACAACCCCTATTTGGCCTTAAAATGTATTATATTTACTTTTAAGTTTTTAAATATGTATTATATTTACTTGTAAGTTATTAAAAATGATATATATTTACTTATAAGTTATTAAAAGTACAAGATTTCAATATTATTTTGGTGGGCGTGGGGTAGCCTAGTGGGTAAAGCGTTCGCTCGTCTCGCCGAAGAGCCGGGTTCGATTCCCCACTTGTTTACAATGTTTGAAGCCAATTTCTTCTTTCCCTCGCCGCGACATTTTTGGAATATTGCTCAAAGCGGCGTAAAACCACACACGTAAACATAACTGATGAACTAGGAATCTCCTTACACGTGTACTCTCAACAAACTGTTGTTAAAATGTGAGTGATGAATGCGATGCATTTGTCTCTATTTTGATTCAGGTTTGTACTCAACACACGGTTCTGTGTATACATGTATACACTGGCAACCTTGCAATGGCCATTACGGTGCAGTTAACGATTAACTAAAGATTAAATACATTTCACTCCTCACCAGATCACATGGGAGTCAAAAGTTCACCTTTACCGGTGATTGAATAGCCTAAACACAATATATTGCTCAGACATACGGTATACCCAATACATAGCCTATTTGACATACAACTCCTAATTCTCAATACTCGAAGAATAGTGAATAACGGGTTTCGACATAGTCTCCTCTAGGCGCGTACTGAGTGAAAACGAGCCACCTAGGTTATCGTGACGGGTGTATTCAGATCTCAATGCTACTAGCACATCAACAATGGCTCGAACAATACTGACCGACCTTGTGACCAGATATATCTGATACCCATACAGGCCAGTGAGACGCTGTCTTTTGAGGTAAACCCCATTAACAGGTTTACTGTCTTCCAAACAGCATTTACTCGTCTTCGATCTTAAATTTTATGAGTGAGTATGGTTTTACGCCGCTTTTAGCAATATCACGGCGGGGGACACCAGAAGTGGGCTTCACACAGTGTGCCCATGTGGGGAATCGAGCCCGGGTCTCGAACGAACGCTTTAACCACTAGGCTACCCCACCGCTCCTACATTTTATGATGTAGATCGGTCTAACAGTTAATGATAATACAAATGTACCTAAATTAACAAAATGTTTCAATTTCACACATGGCTCTTAGATTGAAGAAGGGCACCCGAGTCTGGAAAAGTCTCCCTTTAAAGCCTTGTTGTTAACGCGAAGGCAATCATTAACAGAATATCTTAGATACTAGTATATACAGTCAAAAGATGTTTTTAAATTTGAAAATTGAGTACACGCGGAAAGACGCCATAGCACTCAGACTACAGATACATCTACCATTACTCGGAAAGGACGGTATAATGTTTCGTTTTGTTCATGTTCAACAAAATATCAAAGACCTGACTCGGCTCTGAGTGTCTTATCATTAAACACGCAATTCTAGCATAGCAGGCACTAGTCAGTATTAATGAACTCCCCCGTGTGTTGTAGTTTCAGCCAAACTGCTCTATTGTGTAGACCTCGGTTGTACACAGCTTATTCATCAAATCCTAACAATATATAATCAACGTGGGCGATTGTTTTTTAAGGGATCAATGAAGCCATGAAAAATATTTTCAATATTCAATTACGTTTGAGTGGGAGCATTCTTATCATTCGACAACAGAGTGCAAGGTATGAAGTCCAACACTCGCGAAGATCAACTCTAATGCATGCAAATGGCACGCGCGAAAGCGTTACATTTAATTCTGCCATTGTTTCTTGTGCCAGCAGACCCAGTGAGTACTCGCTTGAGAGACTAGGTTCAAGTTGTGATAAGGATTGAAACCTTTGCAATGGAGACAGAATTTGAAACGGTGAGAGTCTAGGTTTATAAGCATGGTTATATTGTGGGGCATATCACACAGAGCTTATCCCAGTCAACCAGCATGGCTACGTAAAGCGTGAAGTCAGTAATATCTCATCAGCATTACATCAGCATGGCTTTTTAAAGTGTAAAATCAGTCTATACGCTGTAAAAACGTGTTTAGATCCTAAACACAAACCTAAACACGTGCCTTGCCCCATAGTTTTGACATGTTTAGGATTGTATCGTATAGCATGGCTAAATGTATTGTAAAGTAGGAAGTTAAACAGTTGTTATACCAGTATTATCTAAGCGTGTATTGCAAAGTAAGTAGCGTATTCAACTATTATCATTGTATAGCATGGCTAAATGTATTGTAAAGTAGGAAGTTAAACAGTTGTTATACCAGTATTATCTAAGCGTGTATTGCAACGTAAGTAGCGTATACAACGATTATCATTGTATAGCATGGCTAAATGTATTGTAAAGTAGGAAGTTAAACAGTTGTTATACCAGTATTATCTAAGCGTGTATTGCAACGTAAGTAGCGTATACAACGATTATCATTGTATAGCATGGCTAAATGTATTGTAAAGTAGGAAGTTAAACAGTTGTTATACCAGTATTATCTAAGCGTGTATTGCAAAGCTCGTAAGTAGCGTATACAGCTATTATACCAATACTATTTTAACATGTCTATGTATACTGTAAAGTAAGTAGTATATTCAACTGTTATACCAGTAGTATCCAAACATCTGCAAGCATGGCTACGTTAACCAGATACAACTTCTCATATCAGTAACAACTAAGCATGGCTAAGTGTATTGTGAAGTAACCAGAATATTCAACTGTTATACCAGTAGCATCTAAGCATCTGCAAGCATGGCTATGTATATCATATACAACTTCTCATATCAGTAATAACTAAGCATGGCTACGTGTATTTTAGAGTTATTAGTGTGTGCAACTGTTATGTGAGTAATATCTGAGCATGGCTAAGTGTATTGTGAAGTAGTGTATAAGCTCAAGACGTTACGCATGTCTATATTGTGACTGCAATATCATATTCACGAGTAACACTACTACCAATAGACAGATTTATTCCATGAACTACCCGCATGGGAGTCGATTAGTCGCATTAGAATAGGTCCCCAGCAACCTATGCTTGTTTTTAGAGTGAGTGAGTGAGTTGTGTTTAACGCCGCTTTTAGCAGTATTCTAGTTATATCACGGCGTGTCAGCTTAATGTGGGAGGAAAGCCCGAAGTGTTGCAGGTCTCGGACGTTTACCACCTCGGTGAAACCCACGAGCACGGGTATGGTGCTGACAAACCTACAAACATAATCGGGGCAAACCGGGATTCGAACCCACAATCATAGGTTTCTGGCGTGCCCAAGGGTCGCAACTCTGCACAGCGAATCGCGGAGTCTTAGACAACTGGGCCACCTGCGCCCCCGCTTGTTTTTAGAGCCAGCCAGATCAAATAATCAAACAAATACAATATATGAACTGAATTATTCAATTCTACAGAAACAAGTTTAGTGTCATGTGTATAGTGCATGCTAGTGTATCTAGCGAAACAGATTCCATTGTGCCTTAAAGGCAAAATTGCAGTGAAATTATATTACCCCAACCTTAATCCCCACATGGAACGATATTCGTGGTTGAAATACTTAATACGTTACACACTATCTATACGGAGGACATGTGTCCATTTAGTTTATTATGGTAACGAGTTCCAAAGATTTTGATGTTTAATTTCATCGCCCATTGGCTGAAAATGGTAGGATTAAAAGAAAACGAAAGTCACTGTGTATATTTAATTTTTTTTGGCTTCTAATCCTAGCATAATTAACCTTTTGTGATGTTTTGAAGTCCTTTAGAACTTAATCATTTTCAGTCCCCCGACTTTTCCGTCAATTTGTAAAATATGTGTGTTTAAGGTAGAGTTTCATTCTGTTCTGGTTAACCTATTTACCTGTTATCCGATCCAGAGACGATGTACGGTCCCTGTCCGATGTGAAGCGCTTCTACTATCTGGGTTCATGCTGTGAGTGCAGGGCCATACATCTACCGGGAAGCTTTATCACAGTCTTATACAGACTTCATGATTCTGCTGCAGACAGCTTTTCACAGCAATGTATACTGTTTCATTTCTTTAGGCTTGCTTGTAATGCGTGTACCATTTACATGGATGCGGATATGGTACACTCAAGGTAAAAGGAGAGTGATCAGTATTTCAGTTATACCACGACGTGTCAGCTTGGCGAGGATGGCTACGACTAGTGTTACCGTTTTAATAGTAACCATGTCCTTTAAATAACCTTTTTGAAACAAGAATGGAATTTGATTTGTCATTACAACGACCGGGCTAAGGATTACCTAAGTATAATATCTTTGAGTGAGTGAAGGAGTTTTCCCTAGCTTTGAACAGTATTTCAGTTATATCACGGGGTGTCAGCTTGATGTGGGAGGAAAGCCCGATGTTGATGTCGTTCACCACTTTGTTCAAACCCACGGGCACGGGAATGGTGCCGACAAAAAAAGGAAACATTATTTGGGCGGATCTTGAATTCGAACCCACTCTGTAGTGAACTGCGATGCCTGTGTCTCCTTAACGTGAAGGAAATCATTTTAAATTTGAGGAGAAATGCGATAGGAAACATTCTTACGATTTTTTTTAACAGTTTTACCAAACAATATATTCATGAAATATGTTACAGGTGTGAATAACTGACTGACTTAAATCCATGATGACACTAAGGTTGTTTTGTAAATTTTAAGCATTTTAAGTTCACTGTGTATTGGTACATGGCACTTCTTTTCAAAACATAATGCTTCCTGAGATTGCAAATACAAAACAATCGGTTAATCTCGATATAGTCTGTCTTACAGACCCTGATACATTTATATACACGTGTAAGTTGCGTATAATGTCGTTTTAAACAGTATCACAGCCTGTAAGCCCACAATAACTCTCACAGTCAAAAGAATCACTACTGTTGCGAGTCTGGGATACGAACCCTTGAATACGACCACATCACCACCTATTATTCCTTCAAGAGAGAAGACTCATCCATTTTCGAATGCAACGATCGCATCAAGCAATAGAGGACGTTAACATAACAAGTAGAAGGTCTGGTTAGAAGTTTGCTGACGTCCAACTTACTTCTATATATGTATATATATTGCCAGATTTGCGTGAGGTATCTGTATGTATGTAGCCAATCAGTTAACTGGACAAGCTGACACCCATGTCATGATCCCCACTGGTTGAACCTTCATTATAGCGCAGCATTGAAGCAGCTATTACACACTCTGGTGTGATTGCGAGTCAAGGAGTTGTGTAGTGGTACACAGGTCACATTTGAGAGTCTGCGTTTGGATGAGGCGCCCTACCAGACGCAACAGAACCGTGTTGTGATAAACGTTCTAGCACCATATAAACACGGCTGTCCACATGGCGTAGTTGCCATGGTATTTCTTTTAAATAAATAAACAGGGCATAGAGATGTACATTTGAATTCATTCTTTCTTCAATTCATATATATTCTTCACGGTGACATATCTATTTTTGATAAAGACGAAGGGATTTGTATTATCTTGATGTTTCCTACTGCTAAATGGCACCAGTGTAAGGTAAGGCTCATGATATAGGATATCAATGATTCCTTCAGCGTTTTGTTGTTGCATCGCTTGTGGTACACGTATATTCTTATCATGTCTTCTCTTCGCCTGGTAAGTTGTTTCTAGGTTTGTCAACACCATATCTGTACTTGTGGGTTTCACCAAAGTGGTAAACGTCTGAGACATGCATAAAACACTAAACCGACGCACTGTTATGTAACTGGAATACTGTCCACCCCTAAACCATGGCAACTTTAAAGGCTGATGTCAAGGCCTTTGGAATTTCTTCCAGCTGCCATTTCTGCTGTCTCCCAGATTGCAGTTTTGCTCATGTTTTTTCCATACAGTATATTTTCATTTTTATCGCAACTATATTTTAAAAAGAATCGAGTAACTGGACCTCAAATGTGAAAATGCGTTTTAGATAACTTGGAACAATAGTGCAGTTGACAGTTTGCATGGATGATGCCACCAGTGGTCTCTCAATCTGGTCAAAATTGACTACAACGTCACAGCTGAGGACGACGTCATCACCAGAGTTAAACACACTGAAAACACCTTCCCTCCGGACTCCGATGATGAATTTGAGACAGAACCCCCGAGCGAATGTGAACTTCTCACACCATCTGAAACGGCTACGCAATTAGACGCCATTCTTCGGTTCTTTCAGAGTCGCCCTGATGTATCATCGAAAATGTTTGATAATATTGATGACATTAAGGCAACGCTGACTAAATCCGTCTTATATTATATACAACAAAATAATATACTGCCTGTATCCAGGTACTAGTATCTGCTTAAAATCGTTTTATTTGTTCCCCTACCAGTGGATCCGTTTGCATTCCAGTTATCATTCTCAACTTCCTTGGGAGTATAAAACCCACGCTGCCTCCGGGCACTTTAGATCCGCCTCATATATCGGGTACCCATTCACTTCTGGGTAAACATCGTTAGTCTTTGGGCTGAAAATCAAGCGATAGTTGCCATTTCTTAACATTAATACCCTTTTGTTTGCAAGGGCCTATGCATTTGTTTGTCCGTTGTTTAACGCTGCCCTGAGCAATATTCCAGCTATATGACGTAAGGCTGTAAAGTCTGGACTAAGCAATCCAGTGATAGATGTCATGAGCATCGATCGACGTAATTAGGATACGATGACATGCATCAAGCAAGTCAGCGAGCTTAACGATCCCGTCAGTCGCCTCACACGACAAGCATAGTCGCCTCATACGGCAAGCATGGGTATTGTTCCCCGGATCTTCACGGGGTCCTATTTATTTGAAATATGATCACTTGTTTTGTCGCTCAATCGGACACTTGACTTCAGACATATGATCATATATACGAGCTAGATTTAGTGTCATCCAATAGAATGTCAAATTATCTTTCTCTTCTCTGTAAGAGCCAACTTCCTGCTAACTCGCTATCTCTCGTGGCAAACGCATGTAGGACTTATTTGTGGTTCATGTGAAGTGCAGTTTAGTCCTGTTGAGGAGTCGTGTGTGAAACATTATACAACAGAAATTGTCCATGATGGAACTCATTGTGCCTGAGATTCGGATAAACTCTGAGGTAATGTAAAATACATATATGTTCTTAATTGCCGGGTAAAAGAAAGTATGCACTTTGATGGTGGGCAATGGTTATTAGACGGTGTATTTGATACGGGTATCATGGCGATATTACATGCTTTGTTAGTTTGTTGTTTAACGCCGGACTCAGCAATATTCCAGCCATATGACGGCGGTCTGTAAATAATCGGGTGTGGACCAGACAATCAATTGATTGACATTATGAGCATCGATACACGAAATTGGGATACGATGACATGCATCAACGAAGTCAGAAATCCTGACCATCCGATCCCGTTAGTCGCCTCGTACGACAAGCATAGTCGCCTTTTACGGCAAGCATGGGTTGCTGAAGACCTATTCTACCCCGGATCTTCACCGGTCGATATTACATGCATCATATCCTGTTGTGAGATATTCATTGATATGATATTATATGCATGACATCAATGAGTGTCTCACAACAGGTGACGTGCAGATGACGTCTTAAGGAACAGGGACTCGCAATGCGCAGAGCGAATCGTCAAGAGTATGCTTTCTTTTGGCCGGCAGTGTATTCATACATTTTGTGACATGTAGATACACAAATCAAGATAATTAAAATAAGATGTTTACTCCGATGTATTTATACATATATATTCCTTACCTTAATATCTCCAATGTGCGCTAATGTCATTGGTCTTCGGCCGTCGTTCCGTCATTCGTGTGTCTGTCAGTCCGATCTTCCTTCCTTCCGACCGTCCGTCTGTTGGCACAGCAACATAAAATAAGCGTTTCTCCAAATCTACGGAAAGATCAATATAAGTTTCAAATAACTTGTTGTGCATGCCTCTTGCTACAACCTAGGAATTTTAAAGAAAGGAACTTGGCCGTCGACTCTCATTGTGATGAAAAATAGCGTCGTGCCGGACTCTTGAAAGAACCCAGTTTTCCTATTTCAAGAGTATGATCACACGATCCTTCCCTACATTAAAAAATTTAAAATATTCCAATGGCTTTGGTATAACTAGGATATTTGTAATCTGTTGAATATCCAAACATTTCAACCACATGCTGACAGATTCTAAAGCAACTCTTTATATTTTAAGTGATTGTTCTGGCATATTATTGGTTGTTAGCCATATCTAACCCCCTGAATTAATCAGCAGGAATGGGTTATATGTATAAATTCAGTTATTGATACAGTGGAGACTCATTGCTCTTGAACTCATCTATTCAATGTATTGCAGCATCAAATAAGATTGATCAAGTATTAACTGTTTTTGAATAAAATGCTTCTTTCGATTCAAAGGCTCTTTGACTTATGATTCAATGAGGTCCGGTTATGTTCACTGTGATAAATCATCTATCAAACTTGGAATTTCTCGCTTCAAAATTTAACAGTTATTAAAAAACATTATTTCCATTTATTTGGTATGATGTCCTCCACACTAAAAAAACTACTGTTGCATTACCTCCTTCCGTAAATGTTCACATTCCTCCACGTTTTTACCTTCCAACACTTGTATTTTAATTAAAAGGACCCACTTATTTACAACTGAACTATTGTTGAAATTGGAGTTGAACTCGAGTAACTTACTCACTCTGTGTGTGTGTGGGTGCGTGCGTGTGTGTGTGTGTGGGTGTGTGTGTGTGTGTGTGTGTGTGTGTGTGTGTGTGTGTGTGTGTGTGTGTGTGTGTGTGTGTGTGTGTGTGTGTGTGTGTGTGTGTTTTATGACCTCACAAATCCGGGCTGAGCATCATCTGGAGACAGATTCATTCTTTGTGTGATGAATCAAACGAGGAAGCTGCCAACTGTGACACGCTATACATAGCAACTATACATGTACATACACTTAACTTAATTATCTTACTGGCATCCTGGCCTGGTGGGAGTCACCACTAATTTGCTTTTTACGCCCAAAGGAATCCGTTTCGTCATATATTTGAGACTACATGTGACGAATTTTAGTTCGTAATAACCGTAGTTCGTTATAAGCATATATACAACAAATGGCCGGGTCTAAGAAATAAGTTCGTTATGAGCGTGTTCGTTATAAATGTAGTTTACTGTAGTTATTTTTTTTGCGTTATTCTATTTTTTAGCATGTTTCAATTTCACTTTGGATCTTTATGCTATATTTTGAAGCAAACTGACCATGCAAAATGCAGTTATTACTTTAAGGACGAAATCTGAAACTTTCAAGGAAATTCTTTGAGTTCTACTTTATCATTAAATGTATAAATACATTTGATTCTATCTGAAAGTATGAATTTCGTTAAAACTAATCATTTGTGTATATTGTCTGCAGATGACGTCCTCCCACTGGATAGCGGAAAACATCCGATGTCGAGAGTGCTACAGAGCTGTAAGGTGGGTGTTTGGAAAGTAGCATGCATATTACACACATATTACATATATATATGTCGCAACGACAGAGTTGCGTTCCTTTTACATGCCAGAATCTTATAATTCTTTTTGGTTATTGTGAAACATGACTGTGTCATTCAGTTACTGCTACACTTAAGAATTGACTACATCCCCCGAGGTATAAAACAGTGATATAAAATGTTATATTATAAGAATTGACTTTCACTTTGTGTAAGTTCATTGGAATATGAACCTTCATTAGAGTGAGGGCCATACTGTATGAACGTCGGAGCTTGCGACTCTGTGAAGGTTCATACTCCAACAATGAACTCACACAAAATGAAAGTCTATTCTTATAAAAAAAATATATCACTGGTTTATACCTCGAGGGATGTAGAGCTAGATCTATACGTGTGACTTCAAGTTTACACTGACAGCCACACAACAGCCATCTGTATCGCGGAATACAGTAGTGCCCCAAATTGACAGGTGACATGAGCGTATGTGTGCTCAACTTGCTTTGCAGGAACATCTGTTGTAGTTTGTTTACAAGAAATGTATTCAAATAGTTTCATCACTGGGTGAGAAAGGTCTGTTAAGAACTACCTCAGTTAGTCAGTCACAATGACAGCGCGTCGTAATACATTTACATCATGTACAAGACGTCAAAATGGGACGGGAAAGATTTCCGAAGGTGTTTATAAACCTGTATCGGTTACATGTGATAAATATCATATATCAGTTTGCGATCACTGAAAGGTGATTATAAAGATGTATCAAATAGATACGAAGGTAAATTCATAGATTGCTGTAACTGCCAGTCTAGATACGGATCGAGTCAATGCTACCTACGATAGTGGATGTGCATTTCTAAATTTAGTTCACTACAATGGGTCGGAGCGAGGATGTTCGTGGACGATAATGCAGTCAAACTCTCTGACATTTCTCAATGAATGCTAAAATGCCGAGTTCAAGATTAAAGGGTCTAAATGACCAGACACAACGCTTGTGTATGTATTCGTTCTAGAATCTAAAGAAGTCTTTGTTACGGTCAAGATTTGCGAGGACATGTCAAGACTTTAAGTTTTGAGGAAATGGCAGTTGTCTTTGCAAGTACATGCTAGTTTTTTTTAAAGTTCTGACATGCGCATATTTCTGCTTGGATGATGGTGATCCTGTCCTTTAGGTTTTGTCAGACCTTCAAATTTAAAACTATCTGAGAAGTTGTCCAACTTTGGTATATTAATGAGGTCATTAACGTTATTTACCTTTCGCGTGTCAAGTGAATTCAATCAACCACTGTTAATCTGAAGTGGGTGAATGAGTCGATAAGCAATTGCACCGCCTTTAACAGTACCCCCGCAATGAGACGGATTAGTAACTAGTATCAGGCTTCATGTTGTGTACCAATGCGGGGAATCCAACCCTAGTCTCCTTCACTAGAAGTGCATACGGTAGTCACTACTCAACCACCACACCAGTGAATACAAAGGGCATTTTCCCACTTATATTTATTCAAAATTTAAGAAACGTGTTGTTCGAATAATAAGCAAGGTTCTATTTGATTTATAACGAAAGGTGTTATTGCTTTAAAAAGAATTTTTTTTGTTATGTTAAAAAGCAACGTTCCTGTTATATCCACCAAAGCGGATATGAAAGTGGCATTCATTCTCTCTCAGATTTGCCATGGTTGTGCCTTGACCTACAAAATTGGGGGTCCAAGGGCCCCAAATAACGAATTTCCAGTGTATATATGGAATATGAAGGTCCTGTAAACTTGTAAAGTAATGGAATGGTGTATTTTACTGCTAGAAATTTGTAATTACAAGACCTTTATTTTTCTAATCAGTAATTTGTTACAATGAATATTATTGTGCATCCAATGTAATGTTTTTTTCTGCCTCCATTCTAAACATGTGTGTGTGTACTGGGCGCACATTTGTGCGTCATGAAAAACCCTGGATTTACTCATCTTAGTGACTGAAAACTGTCTGGTTTACATTGTACTAAGAATAAAGCAAGACACAGCCACCTCCCATACATACGTCTGGCTCTATACATAAGTCATGTGTTTATATAACATTGTCTGTACACTTCCCCTGATGCAAGAACATCGCTGGTGATGAAGCTGATACTGCTCAAGACATTTTCCACGCTGGCTTCTGATTTATATATAGAACAATGATACTTAGGCTCTGGTACGAGGGATGGAGCGTAGATCAGTAATAGGTCAAAGGTCATATATTTGTGGACTGATTCAACGCTTCAACTATTGTCACCATGTTGTGGACGTCGAAGAATAACCAAGTCCTTAAAATAACAAGAATTGATATGGATTTGTCATTACAATCACCTTGACCGAGGACAGATGCCCATGTATGATAGCTTCAGAGTGAGTAGGGGAAGGAGTTGGGTTTAACGCCGCTTTGAACAGTTTTTCAGATATGTCACACTTTATGTGGAGGAAGGCCTGATGTAATGCAGGGTAGGGAAAAATAGAAACATAATTTGGGGTTTGAAGAGAGGTCCGAAATAACACCCTGTCCCAAGACGATCATTCTCACAAGTCTTACAGAATGTTTATCTTGGCAAGTTGGTTGATATGGGTACAGTTAGAGGACTGATCGTCAAATCTTCATGTCCAGAAAACATAAAAAGCGTATTTTGTTCGGTAATTCCGGTAATTCCTCCCGAAGCATATTTTCTGGAATGTTGTCCAAGGTGGGTTGAGGTGTAGGGGTTAACGTCGCGTTCAATATTAACATATAGCGACGTACATGAACTTGTGTATGTGTGTATCTCTTGTATGAGTGAAAGGTGGTGTCGTGGTAGTAAGATAAGGACAGTGACTGAGCAATATTATAGGTATAGTTAGGGGTGGTATGCTACGAATTAGCTGCACACATTTGAAGTTGGGATTCGAACCTGAATTTTTGGCGTGGCGAGCAGACATGGTAACGCGACGGCGTCTTAAATGTTTTAACCCTGAAGACATTGGCATCGTCATAACGATGTTCCTGACTTCCATGGAATGAAGCGTGGGCTCTAAGACACGTGTGAAATGCCCACAACACGCGCCATTAAACCCCCCCCAGAAATATGCATCTCCTTGAGAGACGTCCTGCAAAAAACGTCAAGTACACCTGCCGCTATAGAATATTACCTACTTTCATCCTACAAACATGCGGTTTCTTTAGGGAGTGTTGGAAGACACATTAGCTAATGACGAAATTGTAGTGTATAAGCACTATCCATAATGGACTTTGCGGTGGAAAAGCCGGAGTGAAGTATCTCTGTTGTATTCATTAGTGAACTGATTATGACGTCATTGAAAAAACATCGTCGTTGCAAAGTGTCCGTCGATTTGGAAGAAAAATTCAACATGGTATTTTTAAAATTTGAAATAAATAAAATGTTTTGTTAATCGTGTAAAAAAAACCATATTCATCTTATAGAGCTATTTTACAAAGTATTACAAAGGGTTAAGTTTGCGATCTGGTATGACAATGCTGTTCACAGCATTCCCCAAATCCCGCTCAGTTGTTTTTAACATCGGTGCCACATTGCAAGAGCAGTTAAAGCAGCAATTCAGGCACCGAATTTCGTGAAATAAACTGTTTGTACCACACGACTCATTGATGGATCTCTCGGAAAGTGGTGTATGGTTTAGTGTCAGACAGGTTAATCGCCTGTCAGGAGAGGCAGCTATATACACAGGGAATGCTTCATAGTAAAGAAGTGGGAATGGTGCAGGTGTCTCACAGTGACAGGCTACCCCCGTTATCTCAGTAAGTGAGCGTTAAAAGAGAAATGGAGCAGATGAAAGACAGATGGAGAATTATTTCTGAAATATGGTGTCTTCAGTTCGGCATTGGCTATGGTTGACGGCACATAGGCGGTTCAGCAGTCCCACTCGTTATTGAATGACACAACAGTTTATGCATGTTTTGCGGACAGTTCGTATTTAGGTGACAATGAGCATAGAAGCATAATGATCTGGATCAGAAATGTGTAACGAAACTGAACTTGTATCAGAAGATGAAATGCATTTTAGAATATACTGATGCAAACGAGTAAGGGGACAGTGAAAGTATAGGGAAATACGTTTTATTCTCAGTACATTTGAAATAGCGCGCATACAAATTCAAGACGTGTTAGAATCAAATGTTAAAACGTGTGCATTGTTTCCAACGCGTATTTGGCTGGGAACTCATGAAAGCATATCATTTTACTGTGTCTAAAACAAAGTGGTCCATTTTCAGTTCCATCAGTATATGTAATCATATCATAGTGTTGTTTTTATTACATGTACGTTCAACACAGCATTAGTAAGTGGTTATCAGGGCGGAATATAGGCTTCTTTATCAGTAACATTCTACTGCCGCTAACGGATAAGCGGACTAAACGAATGGAACGAAATAATCAAGAAAGGTTTTGCACCGCTTTATTTGATATTAAGTCCGTGTTACTGTGAAAACGTCGATACCACGAATTGTTCCAATTTCGGGAAGCGAGAACTGCAGCCCCCAGCGGATTCCTAGTTAGAATTGTCCCCAACAATCTATACATTTATTAGGGGGCGACATAATGGTCTGGCTCGATGACGTAGTTAATTTCATTTCGACATACCCCGATGTCGTGCATGATTGCTCATAATATCGGTGTCCTCCCCATTGGCCCACTTCCCATTTGGCCTACGCTTTTAGGGGATTTAATTACGGTAGGTAATCGCTTGGTTGATCACTCACTAACTACCCGTCTCCCCCAGAGTGATGAAAATGAACCAGTCCAACAATAGAGAAATACAATCTAACAGAATCTTTTTAATGTAATTTAATAAGGATTCCTACTGCACCTGCTAATGCCAAGGAAGATATTTCTCCTTGCTGGTGTCTGTCTCGGAGTCTGGACAGCTGACCATCGAGGTACACAATGCTGGTGTTGTTTTTCTGCGTTGTCTGTACAATCCACTCTTCATACTAACAAAGGGAGGACATTGTGCAGCTTCTAAGAAAGTTGCAGTTGACCCCATTCTGTTAATTCTATATTTAAAATTGTCAATCAAAACTTGACGACCACCTCTCTGTGACTGAACATACTCAACCCTCTGAATACCTGCCATTATGAAGAATGATGCACTGATAACCGTTAGTACCTTTATACTATGAATACTAAGAACAATGTTTTGTTAATAAATTAACTTCGTTATCATTATCCGTATACAATGGTATGTGATCAAAGAAATAAAACCAATAATAGTTAATCCTATTGACTAAATACACAATAGGCAAAGAAGCCAGTTATATACAATCCTTATCTTATGTTTTTTAGCTACCTGCTCCTTTAGCCCCTTTAACTATTTCACTCAGTTCTTTTACTGTATATTTAACACTACCTGCTGGGGTTTCAGGACCTGGGTTCGTCTCAACGTCCCCACACATAGTCACAGTCACCATCGCTTTCACGAAAAGCGTGGCCACTGACAACGACACACACAGTGTGTTAATTCTGAACTTTACGCTTGGTTTTCGTCTCGAAAAAGTTCCTATCTTTACTCTCCAGGTATTGATATCTACCCCTATACCTTTCTGAGTGCTTTGCTTTGCTTTCCTGCTTTGTGTACTTTTCAAAGAAAAATCAACTCTGCTTGTTTACTTCGTGTCAATAGCAAAGGGACGTCCTTATGATGACAATCCTTATGAACATAAGAACAGGATTAATTAATTGTGAGATAGTTACATTAATCAACTTCACAGAAGAAGCCTAGGGGAAATAACAAGAGCTCAAACCAAACCATTTTTCAATAGGGGTGTAGGTTGTTTAAAATAATCTGTGGTAGGCCAAATGGGAAAGGTCATTTCTGTTTCTTTAGGCCATATGGGACGTAGGCCAATAGGGAATGCACCATAATATCAACCCCTTGTTTGTCTGGTCCAGACTTGATTATATGCAGGTCACCGTCATACAGCTGGAATACTGCCAACTGCGTCTTTAACTACAAACAAACGAACAAACAGACCTGTTTGCTCGAACAGTAAGCATTCATGTTCTGTTGGAAGGCTGGAGGAGACAGTGTATATTTAGACACTGTAGTCACCCAGAGCATGTACTGTGTATAAAGATGTCATCGTGAGTCATATACGATCTTGTTGAAGTAACAGTATATCAACAGTTTGTAACATGACAGCGTTTCTCATCATCCCGGTGCTGTTCCCACTCTCACAATCCGTATTTAAAGGGAGACTATACTCGGATCAATTGGCAGTCCTGCCTATTTTCATTCATCTTATTTAAAACCCACTTCGTCTGTCAAATGAAATGTTATTGATAAATGTCAATATAACAGTTAACTATTATCCTAATTACACAAAACATATTGCCCTTCCAATGAGGCAGGATATGACTACCCTTACAGCGAACACCAGGGCCCACTTGCACAAAGTATGGAAATTACTCACTCACTCACTCACTCACTCACTCACTCACTCACTCACTCACTCACTCACTCACTCACTAAGCCGTGGTACATTATCCCAGTCAAGCATCCAATTCATGCTTCTGAATACGTAACACCTGGCATGGTTCCATATTGGCGGGAATGTTAATGGGGAACAGTTACACACTTGAAGTAGGGTCTTTTAACCAAACATAAAGGTTGATTTATGTAGTGTAGTTACACTTTTTCAAATCTGTCGTATAGTTTACAAAGCACATATTCGTGATCCTGTCACGGTTTTTGAACGTTACGAACTTCCAAATGTAGGAAAACAGTGAGTGAGTGAGGGAATGAGTATGGTTTTACGCCGCTTTTAGCAATATTCCAGCACTATCACGGTGGAAGAACGCACATGTGATAATGATAATGATGAGCTTAATGAGACAGATAAGTATTTATTACTGTATGTCTTTATGTGGTCAGGTGTTTAAGTCCTGCCACCACGTTCTGTATTTCTTTATGTGTCAGATGTTTCAGTCATGCCTTGCCACCACGTTCTGTATGTCTTTATGTGTCAGATGTTTTAGTCATGCCATGTCACCACGTTTTGTATGTCTTTATGTGGTCAGGTGTTTCAGTCATGCCTTGCCACCACGTTCTGTATGTCTTTATGTGGTCAGATGTTTCAGTCATGCCACCAAGTTCTGTATGCCTTTATGTGTCAGATGTTTCAGTCCTGCCACCACGTTCTGTATGTCTTTATGTGGTCAGATGTTTCAGTCATGCCACCACGTTCTGTATGCCTTTATGTGTCAGATGTTTCAGTCCTGCCACCACGTTCTGTATGTCTTTATGTGTCAGATGTTTCAGTCATGCCATGTCACCACGTTCTGTATGTCTTTATGTGTCAGATGTTTCAGACATGCCATGTCACCACGTTTTGTATGTCTTAATGTGGTCAGATGTTTCAGTCATGCTTGCCACCACGTTCCGCATGTCTTTATGTGGCCAGATTTTTCAGTCATGGCACCACTTTATGTATGCATTTATGTGTCAGATGTTTCAGTCATGCGTCAGATGTTTCAATCATTCCTTGCCACCACGTTCCGTATGTCCTTTATATGGTCCAATCATATGCTATCCGTCCTGTGTGTCATGTAGATCATTCAGTCATATCTCAATTTGGTACACGATACATAAATGGTCCAACATCGCTTTATTTCTACATATTTCCTTCAAATATATATTTTCAATAAATGTCAACGTGTTCCAGAGTGAAGCCAGGCGTGGATATCTGCAAGTGCTTCAGAAAGTTGGAAGATCACGAAAAGCTGACTGACGTTGATTGTAGGGCGTGGTCTAAGGAGAAGAACACACAGACGTTCAGAACGAACGCGTATGGAGATGCTATTACCAAAACTACAAATGGGAAAGTGCTGTCAAAGTTCAAGGTAATTTGTTTTCTCTCTATCCTACTGTTATAACCAAACGGTATGTTTCATATGTTAACAATTCGAGCAAGCCAATCACTGTTATATTTCATGTTTTAGACTTAAGTAGCAAACGCAAAATTCATCACCGTGACATATACGTAAAAAGATCTTTCGCAAAAGAACCATTTTACCAGTATGTAGTTATAAACGAGTTGAATCTAAGTATAGCATGGGCTGCATACGGTTTTCACAATTTGAGCAACACTCTTGCTGATGTTAAGAGGTGATGCTTTTTCAACATATGCTCTTGATCAACACAAGAGACATTTGACTTGCATGAGCTTTTAATAGCAAAGATTGTATACAAATGAGGTAAGGCGATGGAACATATGGCACATAACATATCGTTAGAACAACCGTGAAATGGAACAGTATTCAACAGGCAATCTGCCAGATAATTATACTTATACTGAGATCAGCTGGAAGGATCTCATCACGAACTATCTCTTGATGAAGGACCTATCTATGTTACATGACCCAAGTTGCGTGTAATAACAGCAGCGTTGAGGCGGCACCTTGTGGCACACACTTATGCACGGCAATGCACCGCTGTCAGTGTATAAGAAGGCTATAAATGTCACGGATACACTAGACACGGCGTAAACTGACTGACATGATGTGTAGGTCTCTGTAGCTTCATTACGATATGCAAGACATGGGTATCACGTTGCTAAGTGCGTAAATGCTTGGCCATGAACGAGTAGACTTGTTCGCCAACTCTTCTTTGTCTGCATTTTTGCGAATTCCATAGCCACGTAGATTTGTTTTGTATGTTTGTTGTTTAACGCCGCACTCAGCAATATTCCAGCTATATGACGGCGGTCTGTAAATACTCGAGTCTGGACCAGACAATCCAGTGATTGACATCATGAACATCGATCTATGCAATTGAGATACGATGAGATGCATCAACCAAGTCAGCGAGCCTGACCATACGATCTCGTTTGTCGCCTCTTACGACAAGCATAGTCGCCTTTTACGGCAAGTATGGGTTGTTGAAGACCTATTCTACCCCGGAATCTTCACGGTCCACGTAGGTTGATGCATGGGCACATATCAGCGCCCGGGGGCGAATATCACACATACGAACGTACAGAAGGCAGCAATAAGTAATTAGATGGGCTTCATGTAAATATTTCTCAAACGTGATGTTACTTTTTTCAAAATGTTGATCACAACAGATCTGAAGCGGGGCCGTTGCTAATACATTCGTGTTGTGTGGTCTGGGAAGCAAGCCGTATTGTATTCTTACACCAGTAATTGACAAAAGATTTTTTCATGCACTATATTATTTCCGACAATTAGGCCATATTATACATTTTAAAGTCAATTCTTGGCATGTTGTTGGTGACCATGTCTACCTAAAATACTGCTTTGCTAGGTCCTTTCATATACTCACTTAGGACCTGTTTTCTATTCTTTCACATTCTACGTGTATATAAATTTGATCTTGTAATTAACCACGCGGTTTCTGCTTTAATCAAAATATGTCCACATCACAATTTCATGGAAAACGTGATCAAATAATGAAGGAAATAAGATTAAAAGCATTTTCTGTGCATTGAATACTGTTAATTTGTTGATTTAGATATAAATGATACTGCTCATTTCGTAAGTTTTCAAAGTATCCAGTTGGTTTCACCTGTAATATACCCCTCTCACGAATTTATAATAAAAAATACCTTACACCATTAAGAACAACCTTCCCCGCGATTGTTAATATTGGTCTCGGGGTCACGCGGTCAAAGGGACTTTTGGGGCGGTGGGGTAGCCTAGTTGTTAAAGCGTTCGCTCGTCACGAAGAAGGCCCGTGTTCGATTCCCCACATGGGTACAATGTGTGAAGCCCATTTCTGGTTTCCGCCGTGATATTGCTGGAATATTGCTAAAAAGCGTCGTAAAACCATACTCACTCACTCACGGAAAGGGACTTTTGTTTGACCTGAAGTATAAGTTCCTATTCAAAGACGAGAAAGGGCGTTATAGCTGTTACCAAGTGGGTACTTGTGAATCCTACATAGAAGTGGACTGAGTGTTGTTTCACTATATATCTCAACATCACTTGAATTTACAGCGGATGGCAACATAGCAATGCCTATGCTATGTCATGTAGACGTAAGTCTATGTTGGTGAACACTTCAAAACCCATTGATAGCATGGTTATCTTAAAGAACAGGCGATTGATAAACATATTGACATTGTTTCATCTCTGTGTATGTGAAAATGGCACTCGGTGCGTTTCAGACGTCAGATTTACACGTGTGACGTACGCTACATCAGCAGAACAGCAGTGCGCCTTTGATGCTGTAATTGACGACGAGACAGGAGCAAGTATCGGGGCTGTGTGGCTGATAGGCAGTGGCTGGGTCACATCTTGCTGACTCTCTGCCCTGGTAGTGAGTGACCTGGTTTACAGTTTTGTAACCACCATTCCCCATGCTTTAGACATCTCGCACGGTAACTGTTAACATAGGTTTGAATGATCGTTATACCAAGTACGTATGCATTTCTACTGAGATACCGATTCATTTAAACTGTATTAACCCAGAAACAACACATTCCCGGGGAATAAAGTTTTATGCAGGCGAAAAAATGCATTAAGCCTATGCCGCTCCATGTGTTGAATGTTAGAAAACCCGTTTTACCAGATGGGCACCATCCTGTTCAACGACGTTTACATGATTCAGTAAACAATCGATTCTGATTGGCCGACCAGAGGGTTCAAATTACAATAACATACCTTTGATTGTAACAACTTATTTGACGGTCTCATCTCAACGTGTTTAGTACAACATGGTAACATTAAAGGGGCACTAGGCTCGAGCAAACTGGCAGTACCAGCTAATTGTATTCAAATTGTTCAAACACCATAACAGGTGTTTGTCTGCTACGTTAGATTGCATGGCGTATATCAACTTGGCGTTGGACAAAGTAACTGTTCCCATCTGTATCCCATCCTTTTGAAAACTATGTGTTTTAGATGCTCATGTACCACCAATTGTAGTATTCGAGAATTAACACTTAAGTTACACAGTGACAGTGTCTCAGTTTCACACACTGCACATAGTTAACGATAGATCTGGTCGGACTGGGATGCAGGCAGTGGAACTTGCCTTCCTTTTATGTACTGTTAATGTTTGAGTAATGAATAATTATGTAATATATAATCAGTTTGCTTGGCATTATGATTTTATGTAAATATAAAACGTCAATACATATGTTATACAATAGAGGAAGTTTGTGCTGTATTTCGCCGATGTTTAGCTGTCACTACATGTATCCGTGTAGTACACAAGCCTTTGGCCTACATGTACAAAAACACGTTAGTGCTAAGACTAGTGTAACTCCAATACTTTCAATATGAAACGTCAACGCCATAGAATAACCACCGTAAAAAGCCAGCTGTGAAAATTATATGAATACGTCACTGAAAATTAGCGAGGAACCAGGATCTCATCCTCTATATCTCCTGGGCTCGTATTTCGGTAAACCTACACTGGGTGTAGTAAGTGTAGTTTTACCACAATGCGAGCCCTGGATATATAGAGGCTGGCTAGATGTTGGCGACACGAGTAAGTGTGTCCTGCCCAACCTATGCGGTAAACGGTTAATGCGGTTAAGATGTCCCTGTCGTTATTTCGAACTCAGGGCATGGGGAACTAATGTCTCCTTTACGACTGTTGAAACGGCCACTTGAATTCTTGCTTACATAACGATAACGCTGTGATTAAACTGATTTATTGTGCAAAGCGACGTTAAACCAAACCCATTCATTTCATCAGTATACATGAAACTTGTATTCTGCACCATACCATTTTATACACTAACCAGACGTCCAAGTACAAATATCTTCAACCAAGATCTACTCAATACTATTGACGAATGACGTAAAGTGTAACACAAGCGATAAGATATCCCTGCTTGAGATTACTACAGGTCAACAATCAACGAGAACCTTAATATCAATATTTACTTTCTTACAAGGATACGTAAACCAATATTAAATGCTGTTTCATTTGTATGTAGATATTGATAGTTACATAACGTTTCCCGACAATAAATCCTTTGTGAAGCACGTGTCCTCGTTGCGTATTGGACATTGTACTTAAGGCGATAAAGGGAAAACGGGGAATCTGTTATCGCTTGTCGTTTCGCTCTGTTTAACAGTAATAGTACATAGTGTCTGTCCTTGGTTGAATACGTTAAACACATTGCGAAATAATACGGACATCGAGATCACGTACTGATTGCTTATTATAAATATTGGTAGTATGAAACCGGATTCTAAGGACATTGAGCCGTTGATTCATTTTGACATTGCTTTTGAGTGAGTGAGTGAGTTGGGTTTAACGCCGCTTTGAACAGTATTCTTGTTACACCATGGCGTGTCAGCTTAATGTGGGAGGAAAGCCCGAAGTGATGCATGTCTTAGACGTTAACCACGAAACCCACGAGCACGGGTACGGTGCCGACAAATCAAGAAACATAACCGGGCCGAACCGGGATTCGAACCTTCAATCATATGTTTCTGGCGTGTCCTAAGGAGTCAAATCTGTACAGCGAATGGCGATGATTGGCCACCAGTTCCCCCTGTCTTTGATCGTGTGGTATTTACAGAGGTTATGGCATTTTTTCTGGCATGATATTTGTGAAATAGCATAATGCTTTTAATAGCTTCTAGTTGCATATGAACAATACTATAGTACAATATAAGAATGGTGGTTAACTATAGCTCTCAGAAATCCTATTTGATTTGAAACACTTCAAACCTTCTTGCACTTGTGTCATTAAATAATTGAAAAAGTGATTTACGATATATGTCATGCCCATTCCCATATACTATGACACACTATTATTATACATGGATATGCGAGTCTCATCATGTATATCTAGGTGGAGGAGGACTATATATGTATCTGTCTCTCCTCCAGTATATTCAGTTGGAGGACACAGCCTTATATATGTGTCTGTCTCTCCTCCAGTATATTCAGTTGGAGGACACAGCTTTATATATGTGTCTGTCTCTCCTCCAGTATATTCAGTTGGAGGACACAGCCTTATATATGTGTCTGTCTCTCCTCCAGTATATTCAGTTTGAGGGCACAGCCTTATATATGTGTCTGTCTCTCCTCCAGTATATTCAGTTTGAGGACACAGCATTATATATGTGTCTGTCTATCCTCCAGTATATTCAGTTTGAGGACACAGCATTATATATGTGTCTGTCTCTCCTCCAGTATATTCAGTTGGAGGGCACAGCCTTATATATGTGTCTGTCTCTCCTCCAGTATATTCAGTTTGAGGACACAGCTTTATATATGTGTCTGTCTCTCCTCCAGTATATTCAGTTTGAGGGCACAGCCTTAGAAATGTGTCTGTCTCTCCTCCAGTATATTCAGTTGGAGGACACATCATTATATATGTGTCTGTCTCTCCTCCAGTATATTCAGTTTGAGGGCACAGCCTTATATATGTGTCTGTCTCTCCTCCAGTATATTCAGTTTGAGGACACAGCATTATATATGTGTCTGTCTATCCTCCAGTATATTCAGTTTGAGGACACAGCATTATATATGTGTCTGTCTCTCCTCCAGTATATTCAGTTGGAGGGCACAGCCTTATATATGTGTCTGTCTCTCCTCCAGTATATTCAGTTTGAGGACACAGCTTTATATATGTGTCTGTCTCTCCTCCAGAATATTCAGTTGGAGGACACAGCCTTATATATGTGTCTGTCTATCCTCCAGTATATTCAGTTTGAGGGCACAGCCTTATATATGTGTCTGTCTCTCCTCCAGTATATTCAGTTGGAGGGCACAGCCTTATATATGTGTCTGTCTCTCCTCCAGTATATTCAGTTGGAGGGCACAGCCTTATATATGTGTCTGTCTCTCCTCCAGTATATTCAGTTGGAGGACACAGCTTTATATATGTGTCTGTCTCTCCTCCAGTATATTCAGTTGGAGGACACAGCTTTATATATGTGTCTGTCTCTCCTCCAGTATATTCAGTTGGAGGACAAAGCCTTATATATTTGTCTGTCTCTCCTCCAGTATATTCAGTTGGAGGGCACAGCCTTATATATGTGTCTGTCTCTCCTCCAGTATATTAAGTTGGAGGACACAGCTTTATATATGTATCTGCCTCCAGTACATTCGGGGTTGATGAGAATACGGCCTTACTTATGTGTCTGTCTCTCCTTCAGTATGTCCGGGTGGACGAGGACACGGACATGGACACGACGAGACATATGCTGCTGGAGGTGTGGCAGGTGCCCCCTCCGGACTGGATCCTCAGCGTGATGGGGGAGGTGGTGGACATGCAGGACAAGGACCAGAAGGAGGAGAAGTTCTCACAGGAGCTGAAGGCCACTCTGTCAAACATTGCATCAAACTCAGGTACGGAGATCCGTTTAGGATCCACTAGTTATAGGTATGGTTAATGTATGGGAGCTAGACTTAATTAACTATGACTTGACTAGATAAATATAAAATTTGAACAACGAAAAGAATTTATATACTTATGGTCACCTAAGTACTATTTGCTATGTATCGACTGTGGAATGAAAACTTGCTTCTTTACTAACCATTCTTGATTTCAACAAACTTTCCGCACTGATCCCACCTATTGACGTAGCAAGCACTTTGAAGTTGATAATAATTTCTTTGTCTGTTTAAAGCCGTCACGATATACTTTATGATAGACAGGATCACTCTTGATGCTCCTTCTTTCAGTCGTGTGGCTCATGACAGAGGGTCTTGACGAGGGCTTGTCTTGTCTCGCCGGGGATGCTGCAGCAGAATGTCGCAAAGACGAGTACCTCTGTGACAGAATTATTCCCCTTGGCATAATGTCATGGGGTGACCTTGAGTCCAGCGAAGGTCTCCTTAATTCCAAGGTAAAACTGGCCCTTGTTCAATTCGGATATCTTTACAATATCACAATTGCTTTGCTGCAAATGCCCCTTCGGCAGATTCAAAGCGTCGGAACGAAAATCATACTTTGGTAACATTGTTTATTGTTTTTCCAGCGCCCCAAATCTCGAGGACCTGCAGAGTACGTCATTCAAAGCGGTATTGGCGATCAGTTAGGAAAATCAATCACACACTCCATTTTGGTGGACAATGGGACGCGGAATCCAGTTTTGTGCAATACCTCCTTTCAGATGTTCTGGCTTAACATGGCGCTCAACATGGCCGACTTCGATGATGGTACTTGTTCTTTCGCTGTATACTAGTATGCTATATGTATTGTTCACTCGAAAATAATCATTCTTATATATTTACTCCGATCCATCTCACACACACACACACACACACACACACACACACACACACACACACACACACACACACACACACACACACACACACACACACACACACTTTCCAATGAATGATCGGTAATGGTTTAGTCCCATCAATACCTGAACTAGGTAACGGACGGTCGTGGTGTTTGCCGATGGTGGGGGTGGTTGGCTTAGTGGTTAAAGCCTGTGCTGGCCACGCTCGAGTGAGTGTGTGAGTGAAGTGAGTGAGAAGGGGTTGTCGATGTGACCTGCAATACCACGCCGGGATAAACCAAGAATGGGATTTGTACCGGTGTGGCGATCGAACCCGGGAGTGACAAATGAAGGCTTTAACCACTCGGCTACCCATATGTTATTGATTTCGTTCGCCCTGATTATAATACTTAGTAAACATCAACAGCCTGCATCACTTTAGGCTTTCCTCAGATATCAAGCTGACACGATGTTACGAAATACTGTTAAAGGCCGCATCTCATCTCACATTACCACCCACACCACACATTACTAATCACCACAAACTGCATCCCTTGGATTTTATTTAATTATCTCGGAATCATGTTTACATATGTGTCCATCCTTTTGGTTTATTTCAACTATTGCAGTCTTTTTATTAATATGTTTACTTACTGATTATCTCATGGCCTAACCATCAAACTCCCAGACCGTCTCATTTTCCCTCCCTGCCTTATCGCGGCTAGAACTCTCCATCCTGTTGGTCGTCAACATTAAGTAATACACGACACTTTTATGCATTGTTTGGCGTGTGTGTTATCCGAACCAGGAACTGCTATGGTAAGTTAGCGCGGTGTATTTCCACTTCGACCGGAAACCAGAGGCTAACTGAGCCAAATGCTGTACAGCTACCTTCCTGAACGCGGGTCGCCTTACCACAGAACTGTATCCCCGAGCAGAAACAGTGGCCCCCATGAGACAGATTGAGGTTGTCGTTAAGATGCCTTCCTTTTTATTTATGAAAAAATGTAAACGGATATAATATGAATGTTATATATAACAGATATAAAGACCTTCGCTATTGTAACGGAGAGCGGATGAAAGCGTGCATTGTCCACTGTTATTATCAACCTTGACAGAAGTTTAAGGAACATTATTTAGAGTGCTGAATGATGCTATTGTAAGACCCCACTGTATAAACATCTTTTATTATAAAGATCCTTGCAATTTGACCTGATTTCCCATGCCCGTGTGCCAGAACCAAACAACCTACAAACATGCACACATGACGCATTTAGCTTAAGAAAATAAACATATATCGCTAGTCTTCACTGATGAAATCCACAGTCGACTAAGGTACCCTGCTAAACGACCCCGGTTTCACAGAACGATATTAACTCAAAGACCATCTTAAAGCTGTGTTTTGGTGTGGTAGTTACGACGGTCGTTGCGTCTTATGTAACTATGCCGCCGTAAGCATTCAACCTTAGGGGTTTACGTAATATCTTAAAATATTGTTGTAATTATTTGTTAAATTATTGGAGTTACGATAGTCTTAGCATTAACGTATCTTTGTGCATGTGGCCCATAGACTGTGAGTGCTACAGGAATAAAAGTATTGACACCCAAACATCGGCTAAATACAGAACAGACTTTCTCTGTTGTAAAGCACACGCTGTAGTCTTGTTACTGCAGCACAATAGACGTACATAGTGCCACGTGAAACACATTAGTGAGCGCGGTATAAGAAGTAATTACTATAGCAGCCCGGATACAGGTTTTGATGGTACACGTGACACAGGTGCTGGCCTCATGATTCAATATACAGCGTTTACGAGTTTGCTGTGGTAACATTTGAACGGATTTTCCCCTGGTATTGCAAACACAATTGACCTTTTAACTCGGAGGAAATTGGCTGTTGAATGGTGTTTTATACCGTCTGCATTATCTTTAATCCGGTTTGAAGTATGTAAACCATTCGTTCCCAGTTTCTCTCGCAATGATACGAATTGGGATGGACTGTGTACAAACCAGTGGTTAAATTATCAGTCTTATAAGAGCATGGCATTACACTGACAACTTTCCTCTCAGTGCCGTGACCATTGTTGGATAGGTAACAATCCCTATTATAAGACCATGGCGCCACAATGATGACTCTCCCATCAGTGCTGGGATCTGCTGACCCAGATGTGATCTTTGGTCTGTCAGCACGTGGGTTTGCCAAATTCGTAACTGATCATGACCTGCATTCCATTCAACTGAATTCCTTTTCACTCACTTACGCCCTTTATAGACCCGTCAAGACCCGGGGTAGAATAGATCTTCAGCAAACCATACTTGCCGTAAAAGGCGACTATGCTTGTCGTAAGAGTCGACTAACGGGGTCGGGTGGTCAGACTCGCTAACTTGGTTGATGCATGTCATCGATCCCAATTGCGTGGATCGATGCTCATGGTGTCAATCACTGGAATGTCTGGTCCCAACTCGATTATGTACAGGCCGCCGTCACATAGCTGGAATATTGCTGAGTGCGGCGTTAAACAACAAACAAACAAACAAACAAACAACTGAATAAGGTCAGAGAGGGGCACCGATGGCAATCCCAAGAGTTGCTTCCCGTAGTCGTGCCGGAATCCTATGCTCATGGTTTCGAATCCCAAATTCGCTCTGGTTAGGATTCTTGGTTAGTTGACACCATACCATGCTTGTGGGTTTCACCAAAATGACAAACGCCAAAGACCTGCATCATTTCGGGTTTTCCTCCAAAATGAAGCTGCCAGGTCCTGATATAACTGAAATGATATTGATATCAGTCTAAGGGGAACATGGATATGATGCAAGATGTTCATAATCAGATCACATAAAACTACTTGTTACTAATCCTCGCTAATGGTTGATACACCACAGATATATCTGAGTAAACCATTAACACATACGCAAAAACAGTGTGTGATTAATCTAACAACAACCAATTGTGTGTGGTTTCATAAAAGTGATATATGTCTACTGTCCTCTTAGATTCCTCGTCCATCCCCCTCGTCACGCTGATGTACGGAGGCTGGTCCTACATCCTCGACGGCATAAAACGGTCGCTGCTGGAGGACATTCCGATCGTTATCGTGAAGGTAAGACACTGATATACGCCTGAAGCGGTGGCTTTATAGCCTACTCAGTGTATAGTAAAGATTCAGTTAATAACGGTTAACGCAGCTTGTCGCATTCTTGCATCAGCGTCACTACGTGACACTCAATATGGTTATAGATTGAACCCATATGGAGGATCGAGCCTGGCCTGGTGCTTGAACTAACACATTGAACCACAAGGCCACTGGCTTAAAATGGACGAACAATGGTTAAAATACTTACTACTTAGAGATAAGTAAATATGACCTGTAGTCAACCCGACAGAGCAACACTA
Organism: Haliotis rufescens; assembly: GCF_023055435.1. Lineage (NCBI taxonomy): Eukaryota > Metazoa > Mollusca > Gastropoda > Lepetellida > Haliotidae > Haliotis > Haliotis rufescens. Next base: position 26,581,689 of record NW_025963791.1, on the reverse strand, counting down.
AAGGGGTAGTGTTTCATAGTAAATCATGTGTAAATCATGTGTTCGCCCCAAAACCCGGGCCCGATGCCAAACATTGGAGAAATGTCGTGTAAACTGGTGAAGCCGCATCTTCCCGAGGCAATAGCGTAAACTGACTATAAAAGTCCCGTTTCCACCCTTGCCGAACTAGGCTGGAATTTTCAGGCTCGATCGAAGCGCCATCAGTAGCTGTTACGAGTTATGTCCCTTCTTTGTTCCTCCTATTGAGCAATCAGATTCCATCTCTCATATCACGTGCATTTGCTTCAAACAAAATGGCGGCGCCCAGTCAAGGCGATCTGCTCGATGATCAAGATCTATATTGAAATAAAACTTGACTTACCCCGCGAAGCGCATCATATCACGTGAGCACCTTGATTAAAAGCATGAAAGAATTTGCAAAATATCTGTCGACATCCAGTTGGCGTTGCACATGCTTTGCAAATCCTGCAGTCGACCGAAATCTGCACGTTGAAATCCAAGTTGTTTACGAACCGGATATCTAGTTCGTTACGCGATTTTGATTGGACTATGCATAGTCTCGTTAGTCCAGCCCAAATGTAACTCCATTATTGCAGCCTAGTTCGGCAAGGGTGGAAACTTGACTTTATACTCAGTTAACTCCCTTGCCTCGGGAAGACGGTTAAGCCGTAACCTACCAAATCACTCATGGCTAACCCAAATATTTGCTCGTGAAGTCCCGGATATGGCTTGACCTCTAAGACGTTTAGATTTCTAACTTGTGTATGTGTTTATTTATTGTTTAACGCCTCACTCAGTAATATTCCAGCTACATGACTTAGGTTCTCACGCCATGAATAAAATATAACATGTACGTTAAACACAGACATAGATGCAGAGTATAGATGGAGCGGTGGAGTAGCATGGTTAACGCGTTCGCTCGTCACGCTGAATACCCTGGTTCGATTCCCTACATACTGAAACATTGCTTAAAAACGGCGTAAAACCATACTCACTCATTCCCCTTCATTTGTTTTCATATTGCTACAATAATTTAACGGCATTGGTTTTGGTTGGTAGCCTTAGCAACTGTTTTCTAGACATTTAACAATCGGGATGCTTTGAAGTGTTTTAAAGGAAATTATTCTTGCAATGTCTGGACATCCGGAGAAGTTAAGCCTGCATTGAAATGTTTCACCTTGAACCAGGATTCTACGAAGTATAACCGCACGTCAATACAAAAGTTTACTTACGAAAATAATTGAGATTGATGTTTCACACATGCCTACCCGGATGTGTGAGTACAGGTCCCAGATTGGTCCATGAAAGGTATTGAATCTATCAATAGACAGCAAACTTAATGGACCGCGAAACAGAGTTCAGAAAGTACACATTCCACACCCCAACTTGTAGACAGCTTGATTTTAACCGACATGGTAATTTATGTTGCGAAAAGCGCTAAGGTTTGCTGGTTGAAACTTATGCGACTTAAAAAGTATGTTTTTATCATTTACATCTAGGTTATTGAAATTTGGGTCTTGTTCTTATCACGTATTGTGACGTCATGTCGGGTTTGAAGAAGGGGTGTCATGTCAGCGACACCGTGCCCGAAGTCACACTTCTTGTCCTCGTTTATTGCGAACCCAGCCGGGGTTATATTTGATCATCACAATGACAACGTTACTTCTATTTAAGCCTAAACTAGCAGGTATTCAGTCGTCAAAATGTTTTCATGAATGTACCCGCTCAAAATATACGAATGAATGATCACAGGGTAAAAGTGCATTATCACTGATTCTTGGCAAGTCGCCAATCTGTTTGTATATTTACGGGATGGTAATTCTCCGAGTGAAGACGTCTCATGCTGTTTCTCGTGTAATTACATAACTGCTTTTAGTGGCATTTAGACATTGGTGTGATTAACAAGGACAAGTTCCTATGGATAAACAACTTCTTTATTACAACTGTGTCTGTGTAGATTCTAACACTATTATTACTTGCTTGATAAAGTTGTCAGACATTATACTAAACGTCACCTCAGTTGCAATAAAGAAGATGTTTATCGATAAAATCTGGTCCATGTTCAATTAAACAAAGACATATATTTACCATAAAGTGTATTTCCGTGAAAAGATGGTCACCAAACCTGTGGTCAGTCTTGAAAACTACGCCCGCCATGTATCGAGAGTGAGCGAAGCAGTCGTAAAATCTACATTTACCGGCTGTTGGGCATGTTCGCAGATTTTATGTCCACTTCATGGGATTCGTGTCGCATGTTACCACAAGTATCTCCGAGATCGAAATGTTGATGAAATCACATCGTATTGTACTCAACCATGAAACCTTGTTACGTCTTATCGCTTCAGCTGACCAACCAGCTTTTAAAATATATAAATGCACAGTTGCAACAATCAGAAAGTTACCACACTCGATCTTTCTCTACTACAAGTAATGGGTATTATTCTAATTTACAACGCATTACAACTAGAGCTACATCGCGGCTACGACCACTCACAGTCAGTCAGTCACATCCAACAATTCATCTTCAATATTCATACCTGGCATCCATTTTGGCCACACGATATTCATTATGATGGCCTCGTACAATAATAAGTAACATTTGCAATACCCAGGATCCCGCCCCTCCACCCCACACCCCCACACCCCACCACACCCACACGGAATTACCCATGAAACCGTACCCTCTCATTAAGTCGAATGTCGTTAACAGAGATAAACATGAAAGAAAAAGATCATTTGTTTTAAGAATCATAATTCAGATTTGCGTAAGTTACATTAACGCAAAATCCTGAGATGCATCACATGTATTTTATTGTAACAGTGGTAAGTGAAACTACGACCCCTGTAATTGGATTCCGGGGATAGTATCTCCCCCCCCCCCCGCGAGGGTCCTCCACACCGTCGTGAAGAGCCTACACGTCAACAGTTAATCACGAGTATTACTATGTTGTTGTCAGGGGTCAGGAGGGATCGCAGACATCCTGGCGACTGGCTACAAGGAGTCCCATGCTATAGTCACGGGGCAGGGGAAGGACCAGGACGAGAGATGGAGGTGAGATCATACCATTATACCATTACGTATTTATTTTATTCTTACGAATTATTCATATTGAAGTACTAAGTATCGTTGTTGCTACTGTTTAATTACCCTGGGGCGTTTGTCAAGTTATAGATAATTTATTCGGATTTTTTTATCATTTGCTTGTTTTAGGGATTATATTTTGTGTGTGACAAAAACAATTCCATAATCATACGAAAACTCTGCTAAAAGCAGTTTATAAGGAAATGAATGACTGATTTTCTGTTACACTCTAAAAACGATTTAAAATGAGAATGGGAAATATGTATTTTTGTAAGTGTACAACATTCATGTACCTACTGCAGATCCATTTACAATCATTTAATAATTCGACAATTCGACAATTCTCTCCGAAGATAGGAATCGGGGTAAAACATCTGATTTGAATGAGATTGTCAAATGATACGGATAACTAACCGACTCACTACGACATTGGATGTGTGGCTTTGTCGATGTTGCAGGACGGGCACGGTGATGGACAGCACGTTGCGACAGAAGCTGCGGAGGAGGATCGAACGGTTCCAGAGACACAAGAAGGGCGTAGAGGAGGTACTGCATGCCATCCTGCAGTGTCTTCAGAAGAGATACCTCCTCACCGTGTACGACATGGACAACCCAAACGATAATCTCCTCAGGGCGGTCTTGCAGGCGCTTCTAAAAAGTCAGTTTGTGAAAATCACAATTAGTAAATAATTACATCATCAATGTGCTTTAAATTATTACGACAAAATCCTATTCATAATTATAGAAATATATGTTAAAAGCAGAGTCAATTGTACGATTCCGTTAATGTCATACAGTAAACTACGGTTATAACGAACTCAAAGGGACCACTAATTTTAGTTCGTTATAACCGTAGTTCGTTATACGCCTATATACAGCATATGTTCAAAAAATATAAGTTCGTTATATCGGTGAGTTCGTTATAAGCGTGTTCGTTATAATCGCAGTATATTGTATGTATGTGTTTATGAATCACTATGAAATAGTGATGACACGAGGTGTGTGCGAAAAGAGGGCTCGAGATTTTGTTTGTGAATCTTATCTTAGTATTTGCGAGTCATATAAGGACAAGACTTTATGTACATTTAATTATGACGCATTCTTGTGGTACGAGTCGTCATACCACTAATGTTTATCATTGGCATTTATCCTGTTTATGGGTATTAATGAATATACGGGAATAAGGAATGATTTGAAGTGTGATATTACAAATATACACATCCTTCCTCACCAAATGTGAAATATTCATTGAAGGTACATAAATACTGATTTATTTGTATCACCATAAATGTGCACTTCTGGGAATCTCATAGACAATATTAAACCTCTGTTTGAACCACCACAAAGCAATAACAGTCGCACAGAGGATCGAGTTTGAATTGATCGTCAATGAGTTGATATCTTTATTTATTCCGAAAGTGACATATTAGATATTCTTTTATAACATTTATGATTGTCACGTATCGCTGCAGCAAAGAAGACCCACGAGCTGTTACGACTGATGGATCAATTTTTCTCAACTCCCGTGTACGATCAGAAGAGCTTCGCCAAATTCGGTAACCTCGTTCTGGATGACATGTTCCAGTCAGAAAGAGGCGTGACAGGTAAGGTTAATTCTCGTACCCTTACACCAAAGGCGTTCCTGACATAAATATACCCTACCCTACTTGTATCATTGTTTATATTTAAAACAATTGTAAACGGAGTTGTACGGAATTCGAAAAAACAAACAATAACTGTTGCGTTTTTATTGAATGTCGTTATACGGATGGCGGTTATAATATGCTTTCTTTATCTTTTTAAAAGAGTTAAATGCTGATATGCATGTTAATGTAACTGTGGTATTTCGATGGTTTTGTAAAGTGCAAACTAATTTATTTCTGTATAAATTAAATATAATTTTCTTTGTTACTCGTACATTAATGATATTGTCCAACAGTTTAATTGTTATCATTATTGTGTATTTACCTAAGCACGTGAAGACGACACACAGATTAATAGTATCCCAAACCCTCTAACCCCCGAAGCCATACACGTTATCTTTGAAATGGATCAATTATATTTTATTATCACCTTCATCAATTGTTTTTTCAATTGAATTTAATTTGACACCGACAACAGGGTGTCAGCAATTTTATCGAGATGGTTTAACAGTTATATAATTAAGTCCCATTCTTGCTGACAAAAACACTTAGAAGTAGTATTATTCGACACAGCAGACGAAACGCCTGGTTTATTTGCACATAGTGTTTGAACACCATGACGATATCGTGGAGAGTAAGTGAGTGAAGATTGTTTTACGCCACTTTTAGCAATATTCCAGCAAATCATGACTGCGGGGGTACCAGAAATGGGCCATGTGGGGAAATTGACCAAAGGTCTTCGAACGAATGATCTAGCCACTATATTACCCCTCTGCCCCTAACTGATGGAAGAACATAAGGGGACACGTAGAACTGTTATAATTAATGTTTACTACTTCACATCCACAAAATCTTCACCCAGTGAAATGTTATTATGTGATTTGTTTACCTTTTTTGAGTAATACTCTGGATCTCTTCGGGCTACGTACCAAATGTCGTACCAATCACATGCTTTCAGCCTTTTCGGGGCTGTCGGGTAACCTAGTGGTTAAAGCGTTCGCTCGTCACGCCGAAGACCCGGGTTCAATTCCCGACATGGGTACAATGTGTGAAGCCCATTTCTGGTGTCCCCCGTTGTGATATTGCTGGAATATTGCTAAAAGCGGCGTAAAACTATATTCACTCACTCACTCACTCACTCACTCAGCCTTTCCGTTATTATTCTCCACCAGCATATGTAAGGACATGACATGTGGACATCTACTGGGTGTGAGATAAGCGTGTATGGGATAACGAGACTGGTGTACTGACATCTAAATATGCTCCAGATGGCAAGAAGACGATGGAGCTGATACTGTTGGAGGCCATTCTAATGGAGAGAGTGGAGATTGTAGAGTTCATCATTGACTTCGAGGGTGTGGACTTCAAAGGATTCTTCACGAACAAGCGTCTTGGGGAACTGTACGACAGGGTAAGGTTTGGTTTCATATACAGACGGACAGTTAGTTGTGCAGGGAGCATAACGCATGTCATGGCATGGGACACCAGAATTGTCTTCGCAGAGGGACGCATTTGGGACTCATGTGAATAGCGAATGCTTATATCACTTGGCTACTCCCTCGCCCCATTATCAATAGCAGACGTGTGGTAAAAGGTCATATTTTTGCAATGACGTTTGTCCACTAACTCACTCATACTGTAAACTACGTTTATAACAAAGACGCTTATAACAAACTGTCGGATATATCTTTTTTTGGTCCTGGCCATTTACAATATATTTGTATATTTGATCATATAAACATTGATTGATATCACGAACAAGCTACGAACTACAGTTAAAACGAATTAAGATTAGTGGCCCCTTTGAGTTCCTTATAACGGTAGTTTACTGTACATACATTCAGATCTGTGTACCAGCTGTCGCAGCTTCAGTCACATTTATAGCTTTGATTTCCTCCTATTTCTTCAGGCGCGATCTTTCCTGCCGAAGGCACTGATAGACGATCTTGACCATCATCAGAAACACGAGGTACGTTGTGCTTATATCCTTACCCTACACGCCTAAATCAGACTCAAATGGTCATTTTAAATTAAATCAGTTTATCCGGAATCTGCAATTGACTTAAAAGAATGACGTTAAAGATCTAGATGCCCTAGACCCTGGCTCTATCTAGCAGGTTCTATTTCATTTCTCCCAAATCCACTTTGTTTGTCTGGTAAGCCAAGTGGTATGGTGTATATCGATCTCTGTGTTTATGAATGCTCTAATTACACAGAGACAATGTTTAAGTTTCTCACACAGCACTGATCACAATGACTGGATCTAGGCTGAAATTGGCCCCAAGCCGTGGAGAATTGATCTCTCTATAATACCACTGATTTGATATATCCTTGTGACAAGAGTCCTACTGCTTGTACTGATGTAGAACTACTGTTGCAGACCCCCTGGCGAGTACAGAACTACGTAGACAGCCGCATCCCCAGCTTCTGTAAGATCAGAGAGGAGAAGACAGGGCTGCTTCTAGGTATACACATACAGCAGTAAACGCCATGGCGACCAGCACCTAGGTATACACATAGAGCAGTAAACGCCATGGCGACCAGCTTCTAGGTATACACATTCAGCAGTAAACGCCATGGCGACCAGCTTCTAGGTATACACATACAGCAGTAAACGCCATGGCGACCAGCTTCTAGGTATACACATTCAGCAGTAAACGCCATGGCGACCAGCTTCTAGGTATACACATACAACAATAATTGCCATAGCGACCAGCTTCTAGGTATACACATAGAGCAGTACACGCCATTGCGACCAGCTTCTGGGTATACACATTCAGCAGTAAACGCCATGGCGACCAGCTTCTAGGTATACACATTCAGCAGTAAACGATGGCGACCAGCTTCTAGGTATACACATTCGGCAGCAAACGTCATGGCGGCCAGCTTCTAGGTATACACATTCAGCAGTAAACGATGGCGACCAGCTTCTAGGTATACACATTCGGCAGCAAACGTCATGGCGGCCAGCTTCTAGGTATACACATACAGCAGTAAACGCCATGGCGACCAGCTTCTAGGTGTACACATTCAACAGTAAACGCCATGGCGACCAGCTTTTAGGTATACACATTCAACAGTAAACGCCATGGCGACCAGCTTCTAGGTATACACATACAGCAGCAAACGTCATGTCGGCAAGCTTCTAGGTATACACATACAGCAGCAAACGTCATGGCGACCAGCTTCTAGGTATACACATTCGGCAGTAAACGCCATGGCGACCAGCTTCTAGATATACACAAACAGCAGTAAACGCCATGGCGACCAGCTTCTAGGTATACACATTCAACAGTAAACGCCATGGCGACCAGCTTCTAGGTATACACATTCGGCAGTAAACACCATGGCGACCAGCTTCTAGGTATACACATTCAGCAGTAAACGCCATGGCGACCAGCTTCTAGGTGTACACATTCAGCAGTAAACGCCATGGTGACCAGCTTCTAGGTATACACATTCAGCAGTAAACGCCATAGCGACCAGCTTCTAGGTATACACATTCAGCAGTAAACGCCATGGCGACCAGCTTCTAGGTATACACATTCAGCAGAAAACGCCATGGCGACCAGCTTCTAGATATACACAAACAGCAGTAAACGCCATGGCGACCAGCTTCTAGGTATACACATTCAACAGTAAACGCAATGGCGACCAGCTTCTAGGTATACACATTCGGCAGTAAACACCATGGCGACCAGCTTCTAGGTGTACACATTCAGCAGTAAACGCCATGGCGACCAGCTTCTAGGTGTACACATTCGGCAGTAAACGCCATGGCGACCAGCTTCTAGGTATACACATTCAGCAGTAAACGCCATGGCGACCAGCTTCTAGGTATACACATTCAGCAGTAAACGCCATGGCGACCAGATTCTAGGTATACACATTCAGCAGAAAACGCCATGGTGACCAGCTTCTAGGTATACACATTCAGCAGTAAACGCCATGGCGACCAGCTTTTAGGTGTACACATTCAACAGTAAACGCCATGGCGACCAGCTTCTAGGTATACACATTCGGCAGCAAAGGTCATGGCGGCCAGCTTCTAGGTATACACATACAGCAGTAAACGCCATGGCGACCAGCTTCTAGGTGTACACATTCAACAGTAAACGCCATGGCGACCAGCTTCTAGGTATACACATTCAACAGTAAACACCATGGCGACCAGCTTCTAGGTATACACATACAGCAGCAAACGTCATGGCGACCGGCTTCTAGGTATACACATTCGGCAGAAAACACCATGGCGGCCAGCTTCTAGGTATACACATACAGCAGCAAACGTCATGGCGACCGGCTTCTAGGTATACAAATTCGGCAGTAAACGCCATGGCGACCAGCTTCTAGATATCCACAAACAGCAGTAAACGCCATGGCGACCAGCTTCTAGGTATACACATTCAGCAGTAAACGCCATAGCGACCAGCTTCTAGGTATACACATTCAGCAGTAAACGCCATGGCGACCAGCTTCTAGGTATACACATTCGGCAGAAAACGCCATGGTGACCAGCTTCTAGGTATACACAAACAGCAGTAAACGCCATGGCGAACAGCACCTAGGTAAAAACCACCAGCTTCTAGGTATACACCTTCAGCAGTAAACACCATGGCCACCAGCACCTTGGTATACACATTCAGCAGTAAACGCCATGGCGACCAGCTTGAAATGTAGTTGGGAAATTACAAAAATGTTGAATGTGTTTGTTTTACCAACTTCTTGATATCAGCCACAGTCTACGTATCATTTCAGACAGTCAGTCGATTATTGAGAAATTAAAACTTGGACCTTTCCACGAGCTGTTCCTGTGGGCGGTTCTCTCGAACAAGTCCACCATGGCCCAGTTTTTCTGGAAGAGGGGAAAGGTATGTCAATGCCATGTTAATATATCAATTATTTAGTCGCAATGATCCTGGGACAGATTTAGGATTGGTGACATAAACGTCCACTTAAGCAGTCTGGCTGATATTGTATCATCGTAGCCTGGCATCATGGGTCGATGTTCACGTTAACGATCACTGGTTTTTCTGGTTTATTATTTTAAACACGTACTGATTAGATCTCTGAGCAAAATTCATTCTCTGACGTTTCATACTGAAATACGTATATTCTCTATAACCAAATATGGCTAGAACACTTCAAATCGTAACTTGATATTCTCCGAAATGTTTCTAAATTTATTTTATTTCATATTCGGTACACGTAGCTTCTGCATGACATCCACCTTCAGGTTTACTCTCAGGAACAACAGTCCTACGTTGTTGTGGTCAAGGGGGCGGTGCGGTAGCCTCGTGGCTAAATCGTTCGCTCTCACGTTGAAGACCTGGGTACAATGTGTGAAGCCCATTTCTGGTGTCCCCTGAAGTGTTATTGCTGGAATATTGCTAAAAGCGGCGTAAAAACCACACTCTCACTCACTCACTCGTGTGGTTAAGTCAGTCCAGATGTAAATAATGTAAATATTTCTCTGACCCAACCAGTAGGACAGGACATGTTGACCCTTTACGCAGACATCTGGTGTCATCACTGAATTTTCACCACTAATTTGCCTTTTACGTCCTATGGAATCAGTTTCGGCCTGTAATCAAGATTACTGGCTTTGACGTTTTAGATTTACTCACAAGAGCATTCCACAAGATCAAGTGTTATACACTGGTGTAAACCAACATTATCAAAAGCACATAAATCGCTGTGTTGTTTATAGCTGTATATCAATGCGGAAAATATGATTTTTTAAAATATTACTTTGTTGTTATTTTCAACTTCTGTCATAAAATTTGTCTTGCCCATTCACAGACTGTAAACTGAACACTGCGTACTGATTTCTATACGTGTATGCGCCTTGTGTGCCCGGCTGTATGTATTACCCTGTTGCCAGGACCTGATCGTCTCAGCCCTGGTGGCCAGCACAATACTCCGATCTATAGCCACGTCCACCGAGAGCATCAACGACAAGAACAAACTCAAGGAACACGCAGGGTGAGTTTTTGTCAGTATTTCTCGATGTATCAGTTTAATTTGAAAACCAAGACACATTATGGAGAAGTGGATAAAAAAACCTCTTTTATGAAACCCTCAAGCTGTCACTGTACTGACATGCCACTGAATCAATGTCAGCTACAGAAACTCACAATAGTCCATAGTCACTGAGATGATGATAGGAAAACTCAATATTCTGTTATTAATTACTGTCAGTCCTATGTATATTTAGCCTTTTAGCATTGCAACTTAGAGGCTTTTGGATGACAGATTCTGTATCTGCAATAAGGACGTGCAGTTACTTTCTTCAGACCCGTGAAGATCCGGGGTAGAATACGTCTTCAGTAACCCATGCTTGCCTTAAAAGGCGACTATGCTTGTCGTAAGAGGCGACTAACGGGATCGGGTGGTCAGACTCGCTGTCTTGGTTGATATCCCAATTGCGTTGATCGATGCTAATGATGTCAATCACTGGATTGTCTAGTCCAGACTCGATTATTTTAAAGATCGCCGTCATATGGCTTGATTATTGCTGAGTGCGGCGTTAAACAACAAACAAACAAACAAGTTACTTTCTTCAGGCTTATCATTAAGTTGTGTGTAACTTCAAACGTATATTTGACTATATACTACTCAATAGAAGTAAAAGAACAGCCGATTTTGTCATGAGTGGTCCTAAACTTCTTTTATGTAGTTTGTCTACGTTGATATGGACTTGCACGTCTTTGGTTGGGTATTATTATCATATTATTCTTTATTATTTAAAAGGTATCGTTATTTGTCGTGTGGATAGTTCTGTGTTGTGTACATTCAATATGTCTTGACTTTGTGATAGCCTTCAAACTGTATTACACTTTTGCAGTCAGTTCCTAAGCCTGGCTATTGGCACAATCGACGGATGTTATAACGAGGACAAGGAGAGGACATTAACCTTGCTGTCAGACATGCAGAGGAAAAACCACTGGCGGGTCAACCTCCTCAAAATAGCGCTGACGAAGGTCAACAGAAGAGTGTTTTCTACGCTAGCGTACAGGAACTATATGAAGTACATCTGGATGGGCAGTATATCACAGGACATGGGACTCGTCAGGGTACACACCACAATAACTAAACATGTCAAGGGATCATTCGTATTGTACCCTGGCCCGTGAAGATCCGGGGTCGAATAGGTCTTCAGCAACCCATGCTTGCCGTGAAAGGCGACTATTCTTGTCGTAAGAGGCGACTGAGGGGATCGGGTGGTCAGGCTCGCTAACTTGGTTGATGCATGTCATCGATCCCAATTGCGTGGATCGATGCGCATGATATCAATCACTGGATTGTCTGGTCCAGACTCGATTATTTACAGACCGCCGCCATATAGCTCGAATATTGCTGAGTGCGGCGTTTAACAACACACCAACCAACCAACCAACCAACGTATTGTATCCTCAGAACTCAAGTCACTCTGCTTAGATATCAAAATTTACATCGTCTTGGTAGAGCTATCCAATGGTACACACCAGGAAGTGTTCGTGAACACGTGGTGTCATCACTATTTGATAATGATTTATAAACACATGCTCATGATGTAGTCTGGTTTTAGCAGAGATTTCTTAGGATATTAAAAAGGTTTTCTCACTTTTATATATCATCATTATACGCAGCGTTGCCGCATGACAGCCCCATCTTTATTATCATTATTCATTGTCACCGTGGATATAATGTAATAGTGGCTGTCTTCGTGATGTTGCTGTAATGCTGCTAAAGCGACTCACTCACTCATTCATCTCTGATTCAGATCGCCGTATGCACCCTGTGTCTCCCGCTCATCCCTTGCCTCATCACGTTCAAGAACTCCTGTAGTGTGTTCGAAGAAGCTAAGACCCAGGCAGACATGTCGGGCTTGGAGACGATGAAAGGGCGTGGCCTGAGACAGTCCCAGGATATCTTGTCCAGCACTACACGGAGAGATATCGCGAGACTACAGTACCAGCCCGAGGTAAGTAGCGCTTATCTCGTTGTCAAGCCCTGCTACAGTTGTGTGGGTTTCGTTGTCCGTAATTATAGCTGCTCATATCGTCGCTAATGACAGGAGTTCGGTCACAAAATACAACCCTGCTTTGAGAAATCGGTTAATTCAGTGAATGGTAAATAATTGAATAACTATATTTCTTGTTGCAATTTGTTATCGTTATAAAGCTTAGCAACATTTAATTTACATGTGTAACTGAAAAACAGTTCATTCACTCACCTATGCCTGATTGGCCAGCCACCGCTCCTTAGGAATGACAATCTCCTCATCTCGTAATAAAATCGTAATAAAGATATATAACTTAACAATTTGCTACAAATAATGTTTGATTAAGTTTTTGATTACAAAGACATTGAGTCAAACTGTATTCTGATACAGAGCCATTTTAAGAATCAGCCACTATGATACCTGTATAGAATGGCTTTTTTCTTGCGTTAACTTTGTTTTCTTAATTGTGGACAAACTAATCTTATTATTTACTACTTTTTTCACAGATCTTGCTGCAGTAAGTATATTTTAAGCCGAATCCTCCAGAAAAATGATATTTGATAATGATAAATATTGATTTAAAGGAAATACAAAGCAGCTTCCGCTTAGTTTTCAAAATACATTTTTAGAGATTTCAAAGTGATGTACATGCATGGTTTAAAATTCAATTTATGGCATTATCAGGTTTAACGTTTATTATGAGTTTTTGTAGCAGTAAACATCAACATTTAGTTCTTTGTCAGACTCTATGACATATAAGTTATAGTCATTGATGAATTTTCTTCAGGCGAAACTTGTCACCCTGTCAGAAAATTGGAGCTTTCTACAACAGCCCCGTCGTGAAATATTATCTGAATTTCGTAAGTGTAATTTTTTCTTTACGATGGAGGAAAACATTATGTGATTAACTGCCAGTGGGTTTCAGACGTTTAAGCTTATTTATGACTGGGTACATGGACGATCGATTTCCCATAAAGGCAACACGTTGTTGATATTTTCATTCATGTTTCTACAATTGAATCAAGAATTAAAATGAGTAAATACAAAACTACACAGGTATGACAGAACCAACACTGTGTTCACATTTATTATGTATAGGGGTGACTTTTAAAAAAGTTTAACTATTTGTTGTGCAGTCTTTAATTAAATGTAAATTCTCATTTCCTGTTGGGGGCACGGGTGGCCCAGTCGTCTAATGCGCCGCGATTCGCTGTGCAGAGTTGCGTCCCTTGGGCACGCCAGACACCTATGATTGTGGGTTCGAATCCAGGTTCGCTCCGATTATGTTTCTAGGTTTGTCAGCACCATACCCGTGCTCGTGGGTTTCGCCGAAGTGATAAACGTCTGAGACCTGCATCACTTCGGACTTTCCTCCCACATTAAGCTGACACGCCGTGATATAACTGGAATGCTGTTAAAAGCGGCGTTAGACCCAACTCACTCACTCACTCACTCATTTCCTGTTCATTCCAGGTTTTTTATGCAGCGTTTCTACTTCTCTTTGCCATCATCATCATGACACATCTGAAGCCGACCGTCTCGGCTTTGGAGGCGGTGTTACTAGTCTGGATATTCTCTTTCTTCGTAGAGAAAGGCTACCAGGTTTGTTAATCTCAGATTATTTCATTCAAAGTGTCTTCTGTAATGCTTAATATTGTAATATTGAAAAGAGTTATATCAATTGTATTTTTCTTTAATTAATAAAGTCAACACTCTGACAGGAGACAAATATAACAGAATTATCAACATTTTCATATGGTGAGAGTATATTTCAAATAAGGAACTATCAAAAATTATGTTTTACCGCTGACGTGTAGGAAATGTGAAAAGTCAACGCCAGGAAATACCTCTCGATTATCCGTCGAAACAAATTCCACTGGGCGTAGAAGGTGGAAATATATGAATGGTTTCGCCATTCCAAAACTGCATTGGACATACTAGACAGTTGGGGAGTGTGGTCGCAAGCCGTTTCCTCAAAATGTTCTGAGGTAGAAAATGTACAATATCCACTTCCAGTTCGTTACCAGTATCGCTGCGATGAACATCGACAACCCCCGTTTCATCGACTACCTCAACAACTTCTACTCCGACAAGTGGAACATCCTCGACACTGTCTCATTGTTCGGTTTTGTCCTCGGGTTTTGCCTTCGTCTCATACCGATAGAAAAACCATTTGAAGCCGGGCGTCTCATTCTCAGCATAGACTTCATCTGTTACTTCTGGAGGCTCCTGCATATCTTCACCATCACCAAGAGGATAGGACCCATGCTGGTCATGATATGGAAGATGGTAAGAGATGGTTATGGGGAAAAATAATACCACCTACCGCAATCAGCGCCACCAGCAACACCACCAACAATAATACTTTTAGCAACAACGATGATGATTATGAATATACTTCCTAGCGTGTACCATTATGTACCTGGTCATCATAACATACCATACAAGGGGAGAACAGCAAAATATCTATTGCAGTTGAGGCGGGGTATATATTTTTTACCAATTGTACTCCGCTGTCGTCAAAACGTCATTAACTAATAATATTCAAATATTTTACATGTAAGGTTAGATAAGAAAATTGATCATGCGTCATTGAACAATAAAATGAAAGTATTTTACTTGTAAGGTTAGATTTGGAAGGTAAGGTCAGGAAATCAATTCAACGTTAGTGACCAATAAAATTTAAGTATTTTTAAATGTAAGGCAAGATAAGGACCTATATCCACCATGTCAAGTAAACACAACGGGGAAACCATGCTTTCATTTTTCATGCACTGTAATGCATGTGACAACTAATCAGAAGTTTCAGAAGAGACCTCTAACGTGCAACCTGATTGTTTCAGATGATGGACCTCGTGCCCTTCCTTGTCATCCTCATGGTCTCCATCTTGTCCTATGCTGTGGCATCGGAAGCCATCATGTACCCAAACGCATCCTGGTCTCTCAGATTTGTGCTCTTCATACCCAGGAAGGCGTTCTTCTCAATCTTTGGAGAATTCTTCTTGGATGAAATTGAAGGTATATATAGGGCTTTCTTATCTGAAATACTGCACACAGTGACTTCGTTCACCCCTGTAGTCTTTTCTCGCACCATGCTCTGAGAGGAGGAGGAGTGGGTGAGTATGGTTTTACGCCACTTTTAGCAATATTCCAGCAATATCACGGCAGGGGGACACCGTAAATGGGCTTCACACATTGTACCCATGTCGGGAATCGAACCTGGGTCTTCGGCGTGACGAGCGAATGCTTTAACCACTAGGCTACCCGACCGCCCCTTTGAGAGGAGGAGAGATTTGTCAGTACAATATCATACCCAGGTCCAGGGAGGGGTACGGGTGCCGCCGTGTACACCCCACGTGTGCCTCATTTTGACGTAAAATGAAATCAACAATAATAAGAATTCATTGATAAATTCGGGCTAAGTGTAAACTTGCTTCATTGAGGCATAATGATTTTTGAGAAGATTGTCGATGCATCCTCTTGATTTGAAAGATTGTTGGTACATCCTCTTGATTTGAAAGATTGTTGATACATCCTCTTGATTTGAAAGATTGTTGATACATCCTCTGATTCTAAAGCTTGGAATCAGCTTAAAGAGACACGTGTCAACTGGTCAACGACAGGGAGAGCAACCAACTCTGGTTATAAATTAACGTAGGGTTGTTTTTGACTCATGTGAGCAACTCTTACAAAGTAATGTATCAGATATGACAACAACAGTCTCATCTGTTGAGCCTAGCCTCATATAAAGATGCTGCTTGTAGGCTCATGTTGAAACCAGTGTCACGGACATATGCTGGGGTCAGTGCTCCAGATACAATATTGAGCCTTTAAGTATTTTCTTTCGTTATTATTCACATTGGGTATTGATAGTTTTCCTTGGGTATTCAGTATAAATATAATCCCTTGAGTACAGTCTAGTGGATATTTTCAAAGCCCGAGTAAACATTTCAATTATTCTGCTTCAAATGCTGTGGCGGGTGACTTCTAATTTGCACCTGCTTGTGTGCGTTCGTAAGTGTGTCACATGTCCATTAGCTCACAACAGCGTTATACATGTCTAAGTTACAATATGCGAGACGTAGCGTTCATGTGCATTATTCTCTTTTTCTCACCCATAAGGGCAGCCGGATTAAATGTAATGCGCTTATGAATAACAGTTTTTTCCTATAAATAACTCGGTTTTGCATTGGTCGCCGGTACTACTTTTTATTCTTTGGTTCTTTCAGTGCTAATATGGAATGAGGCGTCCCATAAATTCTGGATTCTGATTCCGATTAAATAACTGCAACTTGATTAATATTCCATATCCATCCACCCATCCTCCATCCAGCGGCGATATGCATAACTGGCATCGACTCTTTTAACTTGGCTGACTGAGTCGCTGTAACTTTACGTCAACACGTGTGACCCACTTCAACTGACATTCTCGCACTCGCCGATGTTGACTTATAATTTGTTAAAGTTAATGAATTAAATGCACCAACACGTTTCTATATGTTTATCATGTTTTGTATAAGTGTCAAATACAAAAAAATATGTATACAAATATACTCTGAATGGTAACAGCGAGCTATTTTACACAATCCGACGTGTCGTGAAGAGATCGCCTGTTTACTGTTGCGTAGGGATACATTTGTTTTGAGTTACAGCCGCTAATAGTTTCGAAGGTGGTAAGGAATGATCAGGGATGGGATCTCCTAAGAAGTTTGCAGTAAATTTGATTATGGGTAAGAACGAGAATAACCAAATCGAAACTCGGAATTACGGTTTTATCTTTCCCTGGGAATTTCCATCATTGATCCCCTGGGTAAGATTAACCGTAATTCCCCGTAGCTCGTAAGTTATTCTCATAATAAAGATGCCTACACTCAAACAGTACATACAGATCTAGAAGAGAGAGCGAGAGAAACAGAGACTTTATTCGGTACTTAAAGAAAGACCAGTGGTCAAAGTAGCGCCCGCAAGGCATAGTCTTTTAAGTTATGAATATGATTACGGATTTGAACGAAACAATTAGGTAATTTTGATATATTTTGTATTTTAACCTCGGTCTCTGAGCTATTCAGTGTGGAATGTTTCACCTCAGTACGCTGTTCACTCTTGTATCGTTAGACAAACATTTCCGACGTCCATTATTTTGATTTTCAGCAACACCCCCAGACTGCAACATGGACTGGCCCGATGGCAACAGCACCGATCCACGGTGCCCCAAGCCCCTTTCCAAATATGCCGTGCCCCTCCTTATGTCAATGTACATCCTCATCACTAACGTCCTCCTGCTCAACATCATCATCGCTAGATTCAAGTAAGTATTTAGGGGTTGTTATTCCATGCCAGTGCCATATCAACAGACCCGTGAAGATTCCGGGGTAGAATAGGTCTTCAGCAACCCATGCTTGCCGTAAGAGGTGACTATGCTTGTCGTAAAAGGCGACTAACGGGATCGGGTGGTCAGGCTCGCTGACTTGGTTGATGCATGTCATCGTTCCCAATTGCCTGGATCGATGCTCATGATATTAATCACTGGATTGTCTGGTCCAGACTCGATTATTTACAGATCGCCGTCATATTGCTGGAATATTGCTGAGTGCGGCGTTAAACAACAAACCAACCGACCCATATCAACATTCATAACAACATTCACTTTAACAAGGTGATCATTCACCTGGTTAAGAAGTAAGTATATACTCAAAAACGATGATTTTTACCATAATAAAGAAGTTGGCAGCCATGAATTATCTTCCTTATGTGTGTCACTTCCAAATGCCATTCAAAGACTTGAAGGTGATCTTGGTTTAAGACTATTGGGAGCAATCAAGGGACGCCTGGTACAACTGAGGGGTGTGATACAGCTGAGTGGGTGTTATACAACTGATGGGGTGTTATACAACTGATGGGGTGTTATACAGCTGATGGGATGTTATACAGCTGATGGGTGTGATGCAACGGATGGGGTGTTATACAGCTGAGGGGATGTGACACATATCATATGGGCATCGAGGACTTACCTCTCTTGCCAATACCATTCGCTTCGTATCATAAAATAGTATATGTTATGTAAAAGAACTACCTGCTGTCGTAACCAAGACGTTGGTTGTTATTTGTTCCATTTTTAGTGTAAAACCCATTGCTGAATGAAAGTAACACCCAGGATAAGTTTCACGTTCAGAGAGCTACAGTACACTTTTCCTACACCATTAGCGGTGGTGGGGTAGCCTAGGGGTTAAAGCGTTCGCTCGTCACGTCGAAAGCCCCGGTTCGATTCCCCACATAGATACAATGTTTGAAGCCCACCGCGATGTTGTAGGATCATTTTTAAAAGCGGTGTAAAACCTAAATCACTCACTCACCCACTTGCACAATTAGGTAACTGACCAAAGTGATGAAGGAGTGAGTGAGTTCAGTATGGGTTATTAACAGCTTTGAACAATATTTAGCGCGGAAAGATTTCGCACCTTGTACCAACTCGTACTAGACGTGACGAGTGAAGTCGTTAAGCACTGTCCTACCCTCCTTCTCCAAATAACTGAAACAGGATAGAACTGTTCATAGAATTGTCACGGACAATTCACGGGCCTTGATTAGAATATTTCTGTTATTTAGTTCCATGATATTGTGAATATTAACTTGAGCAAGTTGATCATGCAAAAGTACATTTGCTTCAAGCTCTTCATATTATTATTACAGTAAACTACGGTTATAATGAACACGCTTATAACGAACTGACCGATAGAACGAACTTATATTTTAGTCCCGGCCATTTGTTGTACATATGCTGTATATAGGCGTATAAGGAACTACGGTTATAACGAACTAAAATTAGTGGTCCCTTTGAGTTCGTTATAACCGTAGTTAACTTATTTCCTGTAGGTTCAGCAATGTTGACTTTTCCATATTTTCATGTAAGTTCTCCATTGAAAATACTCATAGCTGTGCCATAATTTATCATGTTGACATTCGTAATCTTGAAAGCGGAGTCTAAAGCGAAATTACTCACATACTCTTTTGTCTACAGCTACACTTTCCAGACCATCCATGAGTTAACTGACGAGATATGGGCGTGGCAAAGCGTACGTCTCACCCTGGATTATCACAGAAAACCCCCCGTTCCTCCTCCATTCACCCTCGTGTGGAGATTCTATCAGCTGTGTTGTTACTGCTGCTGCTGCTGCTGTAGACGGAAGGCGACGCCAGAGTCTCAGGACGCCAATGGGAAGTCACCTCGCGTGCCAGATAACGGGGGTTTTGGTAAGTCCCGCAGTGTCAATCGCTGTATTTGGTCTTCGTCGTAGAGTTCTTCCTAATCAGGACTATTAGTCATTTTCATTAGGTCATAAAACCGACCGCTGTGTCACGCGAAGTGAATAACAATAAGATAGACCCACTCTTACTGACTGAAGCAGTCTATTAATTCCCAAGCAGTAGTAGTAGTAGTAGTAGTAGTAGTAGTAGTAGTAGTAGCTGTAGTAGTGAACGAGTGAGTTAGCAGTATCCCAGTCATATCACGGCGTGTCAGCTTGAAGTGGGAGGAAAGCTTGATGCAGGTCTCAGACGTTTACCACTTTGGTGAAACCCACGAACACGGGCATGGTGCTGACAAACCTAGAAACATTATTGGGGCGAAGCGGGATTCAAACCCACGAGCATAGGTTTCTGGCGTACGCAAGTGAAGCAACTCTGCAAAGGTATTAAAATGTATTTCAACTTTGTATACTGTGTTTGCAGATGGTGCCAAATCTCTAAGATCGTCAAACAATCTTGGAATTAAAAGGACTGCTTCGGACAATTCAATACGATCCCGCATGAGTGATAGATACGGTGAAGGGGAAAATGGCGACCTTGGCATGCGGACCCTCAACAGGGGTGACCTTTTGGTCAAATCTCGAAGCCGAACAGACTTATTGAAATCCATGAGCCGATCTGATCTGATACTTGCTTCAAGAACAGAAGACGAAGTAGAATGTACGTCTATAGCAGACGACACAGATAATTACATTGACGTCGATTTTGAGACGGAGATTGAAACGATGGGCGACTTCGAGCGTTCTATGGGCGAGATCCATCTGGCAGTGAGACCGATGGATATACCGACAAGAAGTAGAAAAAATGAGTAAGTGACGGTAGAGAATGTGCCGGAACTTCAAACACTGAGTATACATCTAGATATCTGGGGGAAAATCATTTGTTATTTCTTCCAGGTTTGCCATAGAGATACGCGTATGGCTATCCCTCAGCCCTTAGATGACGTTTTAAGTTTGCAAGTAAAGGTCTTTTAGTGGTTATTATATTTGCGTACATTACCTGATTCAGACAGTTCTTATTGGTAAAACTGAAAAATGTTCGAGTTAGGAGACGAATAAAATGTATGCCAAATGTATAGTTTTTAACCAATTCTTGTTTGCAGACAACCAGAAAGACGGCCCATCTCTGTCATCAGGTATGTTTTACAGGGTTATAGGTTCCTTTCAAGAAATTTGTGTACCCATCAAATATCGGGTAAAAGACAAGGAATCGATTCACAATTTACCATAGTGACATTTCACATTTATAAAATAAAATGTTCTGATTTTTAAACTACGGATGAAGTGTTGAGGAACGTATAAACTAATTATTGATGCAAATGAAAGTCGGAACTAGGAACATGTTCTTATTTTGCTATAACGTATTGAATTCCAAACCACGTACAATTAAATGTGGTTATGTTCAGTGCTGAAAGTAATTATATTATTTAAGCACAAAGTAGGAACAGTTCGTAGTAAAGTGTTGACAATGTTATTGTGCGTTTCCCATGAGTCTAAGGGGGGGGGGGGGGGGGGGGGGTCACATCACTGTCTGTGTTATATCAGGCTGGCACTACGCCGGCATCAGCTATGAAGCAATGCTGCTCTCTCATAAAAAACACCAGAGACAGGTTTCTCAGGAGGATAGCATTTGACTACCTTAATTTTTATTATGTTGTTTGATTTTAAAGCCTGATTTTCGTTTACAATTTATTACTTTAAGAGAGTAGTTTTATTCAGATATAGACATACATGTGGCTTCAATTCAATGATGATTAATGTAGGCTGTTGCCAGTAAGAGGCGACTAACGGGATCGGGTGGTCAGGCTCGCTGACTTGGTTGATGCATGTCATCGTATCCCAATTGTGTGGATCGATGCTCAGGATGTCAATCACTAGATTGTCTGGTCCAGACTCGATTATTTACAGACCGCCGTCATATAGCTGGAATATTGCTGAGTGCGGCGATAAACAACCAAAAAAATCCAAAAGTTATGATCAGTATTGATTTAGTGAGTGAAGGTATTTTTACGCCAATATTACAGCTATATAAAGGCGGCCATGAATATAACGTCAGTGCAAGGCAAACGGTGGTTGATGGCATAGACATCCACGTCGCCGGAGTTCGATCCCACATAATAATAACCCCATTTCCAGGAAGTTAGCGTCTGAAAGTTATTTTGTACAATTTTAAGATCATGTACACTTTGTCAAATTTCAGGCCGACGATTCGGATGAAGAGAATGGCTTCAAAGGAAACGGATGCATAAATTCCAGTGACAATGACCTTTGACCCCCTGACCAGTGCTCCATGTACTTAGTGTCCAATTCACAAACAATAATGACGTGTGCCTAAGGAATATTGTGCTGCCTAATGTTACTGTGATACCCACCATCAAATTGAACCGTTATGTGATAAGGATGCGTGATTAAGGCTGACAATGCATGCCTGTCTTTCAGCCTTGCATCCTCTGATGCTGCCTTCTCAGTGAGCATGGCATCCTAGCATAGACTGCAGCTGTGTAGAGGTAAATGATCAACATTCAAGACAAACTGGCAATAGTGTCAGCGAATGCATTTTGTTTGTGTTAAAATGTCGTAGCAGTTTGTATATACTACTGAACCGTGGAATACTGCCTGTAGTGTTTGGCTGAGATGGACACAACCTGAATGCACCTTTTAGCACTTGCACCTGAAATGTTTTCTTTTAAAAACTACATAGCATAACATTCTCTTATTGGATCATTGTCAGTAATGACTAACATTTTATGGTTTTCATTGCGACTTATGCGTAGTATGTGCTTCATTGTGTAGACTTTACATTCTCCTTTACGGAAACCATTGGAAAGACTGAACCGCTTCTTCGCAGTAATTACTACAGTTGAAACACTCATGTCTCGATTGATGATGCATGATAGCATGTTATCATGTATGTCCCATGGTGCTAAATCTTCTCCAAACATGGAGTGCTGTTGAGGAATGTATGCTTCTTGACTTTAATTACCTGGTTCTCCCGTTTCACATGCCATGACAATTTGTTGTGATAGGATCAGAGATGCTGCATGATTTGACATTGAAGTCATTAGATAATTTGTGTGTGCAAAACGTAATCCCGAAAACTCAAAGTTGTAGTTGCCTTGCCAAAAAACTGTTCTTAGCAGAGTATCGAGTGCATCCTTATTGTACGCATACTGGATACTCTATTCGGTAATGTTTATTCAGGACTGAGAAGGAATATATTTCCGTTACCAACGTTTATCTGTTATGTGATACCTACCTCTCAGTGGTAACCTGTATGTGCCTTACAAATCTCAACGTCGACGGATGGCAATTTGCCAACTCACGTTCAATCAGTCTACTGTAACACTTCAACTTGAACCGCGACTAATGTGTGCCTCTCAAACAAACCCCTGATGGTCACCGTGACTCATCCCCTCCCACCCAAAGTGAAAATGGAGTCCACGAAGGTATCCTTATCTGCCATTCTCAATATTTCTCATTATTATTATTTTTACTCATTCAGTTTGGCTTAATGTTTGGATGATTGTGGATGATCTGGAACCATCTAGTGAAAAATCACGTGACTGTTTGCTTTAGGTCGATTGGATGCTTCTATGTTACTATTTTGAAACATGGAAATTGTGCCAATGGTATTGATTCGGGGTACATATTAACAAGTGCCTTTCTGTAATCACCATTGTGTCATGTCAGAAGCACTATGCACAACTGACTCCTGAAAGCTGGTTCTTGAGGACACCAAGGGCAACTTAACATGAACACATAGGATACGATGGTTAAGTGATGGGTTCAAAGCGTCACATAGAAGCAAGTGGTAATAGTGAAATAGTTTCTTGACGACATTACATGCAACCATAGCGACATATCCACATCCATATTGTTTCTCTGAGATATGTCAGTAAAATATGCAGGCGCTATGACCTTTGGATAACAGGCAAACAGGAACAATACCGAAAACTCAAACGTATGACGTAAATCCTTCTATGTGAAGCTTGAAGTTATCAATCAACCTTCCAGGTTCATCAGTCTTTGCTGCATACGAACCTGAGCGTGAAAATGTTAATAATGTGTACTTGTACTATGGTGGAACCCTGCTTGACTGACTTACATGGAGATTCATGGCGCACACCACAATGTATGGTCAGTGGAGACGAACAATCTTATACGTTGAGGGCACGGGTGATGTAAAAAGGGACTGACAGATTCTTTCCCTGTGCTCAAAGACACATAAATGTGTTTTTATTTCAACAATGCTGCAAGGTATCTTAAAGCCTTCGACAAGTTATTGTGAAATAGGCAGCTAAAACGAAATCATTTCTTACCCATAGTAATACAGACTGACACGTGCATCTATCCTCTATATATGCCGCTGTCCTTTTCTGTTTCTTTTCCATTCGAAAGCGTCGTTGATACATGTGAACCAGCACGTGACCACGGTAATCAAGTTGTGAAAACATGTAGACACACTGTTTCAAACAACTTTTAATATTTGAGTTAATTTGATATTAATGCCAAAACATTTAAATTATTTCAATCAGAATCCATTCTTTCAGCAGGATCGAGTTATGAAGGCCATAGTTGGTCTGTTGTATACAGTGCCTTTTAAAAACACTTCACAGACTTTTTCTTCAAATGGCAGGAGTATCATTTTACAAGATTATGATCTATTAATACTAGTGTTTCAAACTTTTATATTTTCCTTTAATGTTATCCACTTCATAATGTAATACAACATTGTGTATGTAATGTTTTGTACATTTGTTTAATATATTGTATATTTTAATACGAAACCCCATGATATAAAGTATTTGATTTGAAATATGATTTGCCTCATTCATTGTGTGACCTTGTGTTTTTGATAAATACATATTCATCAGTTTTTAAAGATTTCGGATGTCAAGTCGTCTAAGGCACAGCAGGTCGCGGTGCAGACCAGTGTCCATTAGTCGTGCTAGATGATCGAATCCCAGAGTATGATTCATGGTTTGTCAGCACCATGTCAGTGTTTGTGGATTTCATCAAGTTGAACATATCTAGCTATATGTGCACCATGCACGAATGATTAATAATGGTGTCAATGTAACAAATGTTAAATGAGTTAACCAAGAAAGGAGTAGTAAAAACGACCTACCTTCATGGTTGTAGCGATATTCAAGGTGTAAAGTTGCTGAAGGTATATGCTCCTTCACATTACCAAGATGGAGAATTTCCGAAAGAACCTGGACAAGCACTATGATGAGAACAGTCGTGTCTTGATACCTAAAAAGCATACAACAAAATCATAGACGATATATAAGAAGCCACACACACTCCAAGAAATCCTCTAGCCAGTACACTCTTCTGAAGAAATACGAAATTCTTCAGTGTGGTGACCCACAGAAACTAATCAGAAAACGCAAACAAGAGCAAGAATCTCAATTTTACTTTGTAACCACTGAAGAGACATTTGGTGTCATCAAGAAGGTGCATGTTTTCCCTGATTCTTTGTAAGTCTTCGTATGGCGCTAGTATCATTAAAAGAACGTTGGATCCACGTATCATTTTGAGTTTCATGGAAAGCATTCGGGACTTTGTACCATGGTCGTTTCTTAAGCTGCATTTTGGCGACCCATATATCCATATCTGTGGCACCTTTTGGCCGTTAACATTAACTTTGGATACAGACAAGTGTCAAAAACAAGATGACCCCCAATTTTTTATTGATGTTTCAATGGGAAACTTTCATGAAGTGCCGTTTCTTTTGCGGTTCAATATATACTCAACAACAAAAGTTCCTGTGACACCAATATTTTAGTGTATTTTTCAAACAAGTAAAGTTTGGTTTTTAATATTGTAGTACATGTATGGAATCAAGTCACAAAGACGCAACTTCTACAGAAAAGCATGCATTCCATGCAAAAGTTGACTTTTATGCAAGCCCTATGCATTTCACTACCCAAGAATGGGTATAAAAACATGTGCGTTAACGGGTTCCATATGCTTTGTTTAGCATCGTGCTGACAACAAAAACTCAGAAAAACAACAAAATTACGCAATTATTCAACATTATGAAATATCACGCCTGTCCGAAAATGAGCGCCTGCGAGACATTGGTATGCTTGAAGAAGGATCGAGTCAACGTGATGTTGCAAGACAACTTAACGTCCACAGAAACACCATTTGGTGTTTATGGCAACGTTGGCAACAGACGAATGCAGTCCGAAACCTTCCTCGGAGTGGCAGGCCACGCGTAACCAAAAAATCGCCAAGACAACTGCGATGGATTCGAACAACACACCTACGAAATCGATTCCAGCCAGCAACAGTGACTGCAAGAAGCATCCATGGCCTTCGACGAATATCTTCACAAACCGTACGTCGTCGCCTCAGATGTGCAGGGATTGTCGCCAGAAGACCCGCAAGACGTCCAATTTTGACAGGAAGCCACCGTCGAGCACGTCTACAGTGGTGAAAACAGCGTCTACGCTGGACGGCCATGCAGTGGGGACAAGTTCTATTCACTGACGAGTCTCGTTTTCACCTCAGCCACAGCGATGGACGGATTCGAGTGTACCGACGTCGAGGTTAACGTTACGTCAATCATTGTGTCATGGAAAAAGATCGGTTCGGGGGCGGCAGCATTATGGTATGGGGTGGGATTACAGCAAGACAGAGGACCCGTTTGATAGTGGTAGAGGGAAATCTCAATGAACAGCGCTACTGCGACGAGATCATCAACCCTGTTGTTCTACCGTTTTTGCGTCCAGGCATTACTTTTCAACATGACAACGCCCGGCCTCATATTGCTCGACTTGTTCAGGATTCTCTTCAACAAAACAACGTGAATGTCATCCCCTGGCCGGCTCTCTCCCCTGAACACTCATCAATCGAGCACATGTGGGATGAGATGGATTGGCGCCTTCGACGTCAACCACGTGTTCCACAGACACTCCAGGAACTTCGAAACATGCTCCAGCAGATGTGGACAGATATCCCACAGGACTTTGTGCGACGCCTGTTCCATTCCATGAGACGAAGATGTGTTGCTTGCATCGCAACCAGAGGTGGACACACACGCTAAATCACGCATCTGAAGTCAGTATGGCAAATTAAACCATTTGAACACTTACAGGAGTCTTTTATCTGTGGCAAACCGAAATTGTTTCAGATTTGGTAAAAAACATAACTTTGCATTAAATCTTATTCAATGTCACAGGAACTTTTCTTGTTCAGTATATATACATGATATGTTGTGATAAGTAGCAGATTAACATTAACAGGAAATAGATAAGAAAAAACACACAGGTAATTGGATGAAGACCGATGTACAGTAAGAATAAGAAATGGCACACAGGTTGTAATAAGCTGATTGGATACTAATAAAGGGTTTATTTCTTCCTTAGACCTGCATAGGCAGAGGGGGTGTGTGATACGCTTGATCTCTGTAGATCAAAGGTTTGTGACGCCGCATTTCTATAGCTTCTGAGAATCTTTGTTTTAGTGAAGTCCTGACATGATGTTTGATGGAGAGAATTTTGACTTGCTGCCTGTGTTGGCTGTTGAGGTTTTATGTTCTTTGATGTATTCTCTGGGTGGATATCTACCAGGCGGCAGGTTTCCCCTACATGCGAATCACCACAGCAACGTTTAATGTTGGAGGGTGGATTACGGCCATAGGCTTGGAGGATAGTACTGGGGGATGGGGTGCCAGTGGAGATGGTATCGATGCCTGTTTGGTGCTTAAGTAATCTGCTGATTTGAGTTGAAGTTGTGCCAATATAGGGTTTCTGATGGGGGTGGTAGGGGTTAGAGTTGAAGTGAATGTAGTGCTCTGAATGGGTAGGATTCTTGTAGACGGTGGTTTGCTGGGTCTTCTGTCGCAATCCTCTCATGACACTGATCTTGTGTTGATTGTATAATTATATATTTATTAGACATCTCGTGTAACCAAAACACGAAGTGTTGTGGTGCAATGTTCACTTCAGGCCATTATAGTGAATCCTCGGCTTTTTTTTATACATTTCGCTGTGTTACAAATCGTGTTGGGTGCAAATTGCGGTGTAGACTTTACATAGACCACGTTGCCTAGCAACACTCACTGTGGCGTGGAAGTTAAATGCTGAGTGTGATGAGAAACCTGCTCCGTTCGGAGATAGTTATAGATCTGTGGCGAATGTAATAGTTGAGTGAAGTCCGTGGGGGACAAGCAGTTTTTTCCTCCCTGTTGTCTGGCACGAGATTCACACAGAAATAACAGTTGTCAACATTGATTCCCATGTCGAAAACACTAATTTATTATCATTAATTAAAGTGCGTGAGTAAATATTACAAGAAAACACACTATCACAACAAATCAAGGCGGCATTTAAATAATCGAATCTACAAAGACAACTGAGTATGAACAACGATCAATGCAGTCGGGGCATTGGCCGAGGTGATTTGAAATGTGGTTTAATGTCGAGTTGAAGATTATTGTGTGTGTGTGTGTGTGTGTGTGTGCGTGCGTGCGTGCGTACGTGCGTACGTGCGTGCGTGAGTGTGTGTGTGTGTGTGTGTGTGTGTGTTTGTGCTGACTCCAAGCCGAACAGTCCTTGTTTTATTCCATTAATGATATGCGCCAGGCGGGGTAACAATAAGTACCATCTTAAAACGTCTTTTGTCATGACGCGGTCGGGGATCGAACTCCCGACCATCCTGCCCCGAGCATACGCTCATTCCACTACACTGTGGAGGCGGTTGATTCTAGATTGAGATAAACAAAAGAGGTACAGTTCCTACAAGTTCCGGAGTAACGAGATTTCATTGTACGTTTCGAGAAACATTTGTAGTCCAGTGGTCTGAGCATTCGCACCTCGCTCTGAAGAGTTTCATCCCTTAGCTGTCACTGCCGCTTTTTGGTAGCCTTCAGCTTTTAACAGTATTCCAGTTACATCACGACGAGTCAGCTTAATATGGGAGGAAAGTCCGAAGTGATGCAGGTCGTTTGTGACGTTAACCACAAGGAGCAAGACTAGAAACATTATCGGGGCGAACCGGGATTCGAACCCTCAATAATGCCTGACCACACACAGATCGGCGGCTTGTGCCAACAACATTCAGGTCGTGAATACACAATGCCTTTTAGAAAGTAGACAAATGTAACAAATGATATATTTGGGATGACACTTTCTAAATAAAGTACAAATTCTTGTACTTTGTAGGGTTAATGGTTGACGCATGTAACCTTCACTTCCTGCCTGGTGGGTGGGTGTAAGTTTATATTCGTATGAAATCGAATGTTAAAGATTGAGGATTTAAGTACATGCAAATGCATTGCCCCCATCCGAACAAATAATATATAATCAAGTACGCAATCGCCTGTGTTTGGACATTCTATTCATGGTAATAGCTTTCCCGGTTATGACGAGCATTGTGCAAAAGATGGCATCACTGTCATATCAAACAAAGCGTATTATTAGATTTAATCAACAAAGTGTTTATCGGTCAAATTACTGAAGTCTCGCATGCCTATAAGGTCATTCGAAGAGTAGACGTTATGTCAGCATGTGTCGTATTATATGCGTTTTCTTTACTTTACCGAAGACTTTCTTCCTGCAAATCAATTCAAAATTTATTCCGCGGAAGTTTTCATGTAAAGTAATCAATATAATATAATCTACATCTCTCGAGGTGTCCTCTGTAGACGATAACCTAATATTTACTTATATACACTAATACCCCACCCAATCACGTCTTCAGGAGACAGGGAAGGCCCTTGTAACAGGACTTTCGATTTAGTTTTCAGACCTCAGACCAAGTAAGACACTAACTTGACAAAATAGAGAAAAGAATGTAAACTCGGTTTCATAGGGCTCTGAAACACTTCGTTGATAACTTATTTTCGTCTCATGTGTATTTCAAGTACAAGTAGAAACTATATAGCATAACAGACTCATATCCGATATCCGTATCCCGTAGGGCATATTGTCTTAAGGGCATCGACCATGTGTCACAAAGCTATCTCAGCGCTAGTGTTGTCTTAGATTGAGCTCATCATACTGTTTGGATTATCATATATTGAACTGTAAAGCCTTGGGACTATCAACCATCTATAATCATACCTTGGGCATTCAGGAACAAATTAAGTCCTGGCTTTCCTTTCATTGTCGCGCAGAACTGAGTACCACACGACTGGAATACATTTATAGGTGAACAGTCAATATACACTTGTTTGGTTTCTTTGTAGTTTCATTTCGCACTCGACAATGTTCTAGCTATAGGACACCGACATGTAAATATTCGAGTCTGCACCAGAAAAACCAGTGAATGATATAATAGATACCCGTCCACGCACTCGACAATGTTCTAGCTATAGGACACCGACATGTAAATATTCGAGTCTGCACCAGACAAATCAGTGAATGATATAATAGATACCCGTCCACGCACTCGACAATGTTCTAGCTATAGGACACCGAATATGTAAATATTCGAGTCTGCACCAGACAAACCAGTGAATGATATAATAGATACCCATCCACGCAGTCGACAATGTTCTAGCTATAGGACACCGACATGTAAATATTCGAGTCTGCACCAGACAAACCAGTGAATGATATAATAGATACCCGTCCACGCAGTCGACAATGTTCTAGCTATAGGACACCGACATGTAAATATTCGAGTCTGCACCAGACAAACCAGTGAATGATATAATAGATACCCATCCACGCAGTCGACAATGTTCTAGCTATAGGACACCGAATATGTAAATATTCGAGTCTGCACCAGACAAACCAGTGAATGATATAATAGATACCCGTCCACGCAGTCGACAATGTTCTAGCTATAGGACACCGACATGTAAATATTCGAGTCTGCACCAGACAAACCAGTGAATGATATAATAGATACCCATCCACGCAGTCGACAATGCTCTAGCTATAGGACACCGATATGTAAATATTCGAGTCTGCACCAGACAAACCAGTGAATGATATAATAGATACCCGTCCACGCAGTCGACAATGTTCTAGCGATAGGACACCGATATGTAAATATTCGAGTCTGCACCAGACAAACCAATGAATGATATAATAGATACCCATCCACGCAGTCGACAATGTTCTAGCTATAGGACACCGACATGTAAATATTCGAGCCTGAACCAGACAAACCAGTGAATGATATAATAGATACCCATCCACGCAGTCGACAATGTTCTAGCTATAGGACACCGATATGTAAATATTCGAGTCTGCACCAGACAAACCAGTGAATGATATAATAGATACCCATCCACGCAGTCGACAATGTTCTAGCTATAGGACACCGAATATGTAAATATTCGAGTCTGCACCAGACAAACCAGTGAATGATATAATAGATACCCATCCACGCAGTCGACAATGTTCTAGCTATAGGACACCGACATGTAAATATTCGAGTCTGCACCAGACAAACCAATGAATGATATAATAGATACCCATCCACGCAGTCGACAATGTTCTAGCTATAGGACACCGATATGTAAATATTCGAGTCTGCACCAGACAAACCAGTGAATGATATAATAGATACCCATCCACGCAGTCGAGGCACGATGACGCGCAATCAACCAAGTCACCGAGCTTGACCATCCGATCCATTAAGATTGGTTGGTTGGTTGGTTGGTTAGTTGTTTAACACCGCACTCGGCAATATTCTATTGACAAGAGGGATGACTTCAGCTTTACAATAGTCAACGTTCCCTTTATGTCGAACATATTCTAGCACCTGAAGCCCTTAGGAAAATTAATAACATTACACAACTTTTGAAGTGTGTTTTGTTTATTGTTTAACGATGCACACGGCAATATTCCAGCTATATGAAGGCAGTTTGTAAATAATCGAGTCTGGAACAGCCGATCCAGTGATTGATATCATGGGCATCGATTCACACAATTGGGATCGATGACATGCATTAACCAAGTCAACGAGCCTGACCATCCGATCCAAAAAGATGCCTCGCACAACATGAATATGTTTTTTGGATCTGTTTTAACCCCGAGTCCCCACGGGGGTCCTACCCCAGTTAGTAATCCCCTGCAGCACGTATCTTCACATTATGTTCCACTCTCTCACACTGCAATCCAGCACCCACATCTGTTCTCACTATCGCAATATAGCCTTTACACTCGACATCTAAAGTGTGCCACATTGTAATCTATTTATGAAAGAGAAAAACTATTTTACATCACTGTTCTATTTTAAGTTTGCTTTCTTCATCCCGAATTTAGATTAAGGTGAGGCCCTGATAAATGACATTCTATATTTATAGGAAAGAGATGTATTGCAATGTGTAATTGTTTTTTTTAAAACGAATCATCTACACTACACTGAAGTAAATCGGGATGTTCATTTTATTCCCTTTTTATTAAAAAACACCCGCTAAATAAAAAAAACCTCAAGGAAGGAAAGCAGGCTTCAACTTGGTTCTTTTTGTTGAAGTCATTTTGTATTGAAGGCAATGGCGCCGTCATCAATTCAGTTTTCAGAAAGAATGTTTGCAGAAACCGGCTGAACATGGCCACGAAGACAGGTCAGGGGAAAGAACTGAATAACTTTTGATGGAACATTTCTCTGCGGACAGTGAAACATCAGAATGTATAAACGCGTTTACATCTCCGTTGTGAACCGTAACCAGTTTACTTTGAACTGATAAACTGTCATCATATATTGTGGGGAACCTGGAAACATGCGGATGAACACCGCTCTATGACACCAAAGAGAAATAGTATTTGAGAAGGCGCCTTTCAATCACATTGCTGCTCATCTATAATTGTCGTTATGACCTTCCATTTATGTATCCACCAAAATGCATATTACTTATACTTACTTATGTAATATGTTAATTTTCTTGGTCATTGACCTTTGATAAATTCAGCGGTGCACAACTGGAAAATATATATTCCGCCATGGTCAAGCTCTTAGCCGGGAAATAGGCGGTCGGGTAGCCTAGTGGTTAAAGCGTTCGCTCGTCACGCAGAAGACCCGGGTTCGATTCCCGACATGGGTACAATGTGTGAAGCCCATTTCTGGTGTCCCCCACCCTGATATTGCTGGAATATTGCTATAAAGCGGCGTAAAACCATACTCACTCACTCACTTAGCCGGGAAACGGGTTGTTTGTTGTGTCGGTTGTGTCGGTGGGGAAGGATATGATCACCTTTGTGCGAACACTGCTTGATTCATAAAAAAACATGCTTACTCGGAATCGTCCAATCGACGCGGAGGCTACTTATGATTATGGAAAGGTTTTTGATTTTTATTGACATGCCAGTTGTTCACATACATATTCCGATGCAGTCGGTTTCATATATATCGTATATAATTCAGCACCATACACACCTTTCAAGAAAATAAACGCACAGGTAGAGTTTTAGTAAATCTATTGTACCTAAGTCGATATATTTAATTCAAACTCATAGATACAAATATGAAATTTTGGAGCTCGACAGTCTCATGTTGTCATTGTATAAAGGCATTGAAAACTGTTCATTGTCATGTCACATAAGGACACAAGGTTGCGCTGAACTCAGTATTTCGTGTGACCGCCCCGGGCAGCAATCACGGCTCTGCATCTCCTCGGCACTGACTGGATAAAAGTACGAATTCTGTCCCGCGGAATTCTGCGCCGATATGCTTGTAACGCATTGGCCAGTTTTGGGAGTGTCTGCGGCGTGTTCTGACGTTGACGTTTAAGTCGATGAGTTCATCCTAGAGGTGTTCGATTGGGTTGAGATCTGGAGATCTCGGCGGCCAGGGCAAGTCGTTGATGTTGGCATTATGAAGGTTGTCTACAGTGACATGAGCTGTGTGCGGTGGAGCGTTGTCTGTTGAAACAGCTCCCTCTGGCGGTCAATGATTGGAAGAAGGTGAGGTTGAAGAACTTGATTCATGTAGCGATTTGCTGTCAAGTTTCCCTGAAACACATGTAGGTCAGATCTCGTGGTGTAGGATATGGCCCCCCACACCATGACACTACCGCCACCGAAATTGTCGAATTCACGTACACAAAGTGGGGCAAAACGCTCATTTCGACGACAATAAGCACGTTGTCTTCCACCTCGCCGGTGAAGAAGAAATCGTGATTCATCGCTAAACCACACTCGTCTCCAGTTTCTCAAATTCCAAAGCTGTAAGGTATGGCACCAACGCAAGCGTCGCTGTCGATGGAGCTGTTGCAAAACAGGGACGATAACTGGTTCCTGACAGTCTGGTCCAATATCCTCCTCAAACTAGGGATGCGTATCTGTAGCTGTGGCATTGCGATGACGTAGGTAGAACAGTCGAACGTAGCGACCCTGTGCAGGGGTAGTAACTCTTGGTCGGCCGGTTCTCGGACGGTCTGCAGTTGAATTGAACTATGTATGTCGGTCCCAAAGGCGGCAAAGGGTTCTGTGGGGGACGTTGAAGTGGCGTGCAACAGAAGACTGCGATTCCCCTCTTTGGATACGTCATATGGCGATGTTCCGGTCGGCAGCGTTGAGTCTCGGCATTTTCGAACTTGAAAAATGTTGACAATTGAATGACAAATTATTGACTAATGCTTGCCTTTTTATAGCCACTACCACGATTTACGAATGCCATAACTTGCTCGTGCATTTTGCTTTATTGTTTTCCTCCATGACATTTTTTAACAAGTGTGAAAACAATGCCGTTTAAGAAACTGCAAATCGACAATGGCTACGTTTTAACGCACCGTTTGTCGAATATGAAGCCACCAACATTTTCCGATAACATATATCCAATTTATATACCGTATTTTTTGTGTAGTCAGGTTCAATGAACTACATACTACCTGTGGGTTTGTTTTTTGAAAGTGTGCATTCTGTTTTGTCGCTTTTATTTAGATGTTCGTGATGCACAGAGCCAAAACATAAACACATTATCGTTTAAAGCTCATCTGGCAATATGGGGCAAATAAACGTCTCATGTCCGTTTGTTTTCAGATTGTGGTAAATGATAAACAAGGTGGTAAGATAAATTCGTTGTGGGCACATACTTGGGGGCCTTTCAAGATCCAACAGCAATAGACTATTTTATTTTGGGTTCAATCAGCTTGTCACAACTGTTTGATCCCTTTGAATTTTTATTCTTACTGTACTGCAGGATTCATTACCTATGTGCTTCATTACCTGTGTGCTGTTTGTTATTCTCACTGTACATTTGGCTTCTTGCAATTATCGTAATGCTACATGTTATCTATTACCTGTTGTTGTCAATGTTAATCTGCTGCATCTCACAACATGTCATGCATATAAACCTCTCATCACTTAGTTGTTGTCACTTCAGCTTGATGACGGTGTAAGAAACTATTTAAACTACGGATATAACGAACTCAAAGGGACCCCTTATTTTAGTTCGTTATAACCGTAGTTCCTTATAAACATATATACAGCATAACTACAGCAAATAGTCGGGACAAAAAACTAAGTTCGCCATTTCCGTCAGTTCGTTATAAGCGTGTTCGTTATAAACGTAGTTTACTGTACATCGAAACGTCGCTATATGCAATAAACCAAAAGTTGTGGTCCATAACGTTGTAGGTTTTCTTACTTACTCAACAACTTCTAGAACGCCAATGAACAGTTACGTCTACATGGAGACGTGGCAGTTGACACCATCAACACCTTCAGAAGAGGTACATCCAGTCCAGCAACTACCTGAACTAACTTGATGGAGATGTCATCTGTGTCTGTTAAGTATCTGATATATATTAATAAATGATAACATTGATTCCAAACTGAAGCTAATGTCTGGGAGATACTCCAGGCGTTCAGTAAAAAAATAAATGGAAGTGACACAATGTCAGGCAGACAATGAGGAGAAACAGACGGGGAAAAAAGGGGATGGCATCTGTCACAATTCTTTCCAAGGCTTGTCGGAACTTTAGCAAAATAATTGCATAGCAAGCTTCCTTAGATACTAATCAATACAAGTACGATTTAAGATATACGCTTTTTTTTCTTTACGATTTCGAAGAATTTCATCGCTCGAAAACACGTCGATATTCAAGGGTATAATTCACTTACAACGCCAGAACATGTCACTCACCACAGACAACCGTCTCCGTGTATCGATACTGTCGCCAGGATGTTTGTACATTTCATGGGGAGTATCAAACAAGTGACTGTGTTTGAAAACACATCGGCGTCAAACAGTCATTTATGCACACGTATGTATTAATGAAAGACGGTTCAAGGCGGTGTTGATCCAAACTACCTCCTTGTAAACACCGACATCTACGTGCGCGTATTCATGGGAATTGGTAGTGGTGTAAAAGCGATGATGGTGTTTTGTCATTGATTACAAGACTGGTGATAGATTGATGTACTATTTCGCGTCTTTGGGGACTATCGAAAGTAGAGCTGTTGCGAAGCATTCACAAAAACTTTGTAAAACTTTGGCTATTTCAATGTTTACATTTGACGATGGGCGGGGTCTCACTGCCAATGGTAATAATTCCATATCGACTAAATCCAAAGGCGTCACCCGGAACTAAACGGAAACTGTTGTGAGTTTTTGTACATGTAAACTTTCTGGAATTGAATGACGGCACCAGAAACCATATGAAATAATTTGATTTGCTGACAAATTTTGTAACAAATGTCAGGTGGTTTATTTGATATTTAATGTAAAAAATGGAATTAAATTTAATAATCCTCTTCTCTCAACATCACATATTCAATCAGCGAATGCAGGTTAAGTGTCAAGCCCATTAATTTAGATGTATTTCTCCTCTATGATACTCCTCTGTTTGAAGATCTGACAAACCCTCAACAGGGGTCATCTAAAGGCCACATGGTCCACAGTACATCAAATGCATAAAAATATTTGCATATATATGCTATGGTATATAATTATAATTATAATCATAATTGACTAAAATGAAGATTCCACGTGTTATAATATTATATTGTAATGAAAGATCATCATCTTGTAATATCATATAAAATGTCTCTCCTATCACACTTTTGGCAGAAGCTATTAGACATGTTAAAGGATTGATGAAAATTCGTGTTTCTTCTGCGGTATCTTGAGTTCTTAATTTGACGACTGAGCATCTAAACGTGCATATAACGAAGATCTGTCAAGCTCTCGATAGGTCATACAATCATAATCGCGGCTCCTTAATTCTCGGTATGAGTAAGCGGAGCATTCAGAGCATCATATATTATTTATTTTTGTTTCTCGAAAACGGACAAAAAAGATCAGATTCCAATGAAAATGATAAAGGCCGCAGTATTATATTGTGGACCTTGTCAGCCTTTTACATCTTCACCCAAAAGGAGGTATCAGAAAAGTTATGGTCTCAGTGAGTGTTCTTTTGTGAGAATAGAAATTCGAGGTGGTAATGGTTTTAGAATGCTGACATCTGATTGGCTCAAGAACACACGCATCTTTCATTTAGGTTGGATGTCCCTAGTTCGCTCAGGGAAAACCTGAGAGGAATGTTGGAGTGATTTTCACAGATATTGGTTCTGAATGTTTACAGACATCTTGTTTTGGAGAGAGATGGAGGGAACCAACCATTTATCACATTGGCCCCGCTAAGTCTTGAAAAAACGTATTATGCTTCAGACTGTTGAAAAAAGAAAGACATTGCCTGCTACAAAAAATACATTGTTGCAATGTGTTTTTCTTTTAAAAAATGAGGCTCGTAGTTTCAAATAAAATATATCAGGTTTTCCAGCTGAAACTGAAAAAAATATCTAATCTACAGACTAATTCGACAGATTATATGTTGCACCAGTCATCCCACTGTGTTTCTACAGACTCAAGACACGGATGATGAAGTGTTTGAGATCCTTCTTGTAAAGCGTTGCACGGAAATCTACCGAATCTTGTCAGAGGAATTATCTAACATCTGATTGACTTTATAGTCTTTTTGTGTGTGTGTAGAATCATTATTGTTTGCCTATGTCGCCGACAGTTAAATCGTTTTATTAAAAATAATCTCAAACTCTTTGCCTTCGACCGACTGAAATGTTGAAATGAAACACTGTCTTGAATCAGTGCACTTTATGTTGAATGCAGAAACAAAAAGAAATTTTAACCTCTGGTGTCAAACTCATTTAAAGGACCAGAGGCAGTTAGGTCAGACTTTTCCCACCTACAGACCCACTTTAGTTCTCAAGTTTTCTCTTTGACTTTGATGTACCTGGCGCACAGTGTAATAAATAATTACCGGAAATTCTATTCTTCTATTTCTGTCATAACGCTGATCGTTGCTCAGAATATCATCACTGGATTGGATTGTCTGGTCCAGACTCGATTATCTACAAGCCGATGTTATACAGATGTCATACAGATAAAAATTTGCTGAATTTTCCATCAAACATTGTTTGAAGTTTAGCCTCATATTGTTAATGTTGGAATGTAAGGCGACATGTAAAATTTGAAAGTCTTGTTTCTTATTACTTTAAAAGATGAGTACGTAGCTCGAACTTTAAGTTTTTTTGTTTCGTTTTCCAAACTAAAAGCACAATTGTACTTATGAAAAAACAACGATATAAATAAAACTACGTTTATGTGGCCTTTATTACAAAGTAGATAAAAAACATCATGGCGGGTTACATAAAAAAGCGCAACTTCGCAATGGAAAAAAAATATATCTACGAGGAACTGGAACGGTATTAAGCATGCAAACAAGACATGAGTCGACAGGTCATTGGAACATGGCACCAATAATGAATGGATTTCATC
The DNA here is from genome assembly GCF_023055435.1 of Haliotis rufescens. NCBI lineage: Eukaryota > Metazoa > Mollusca > Gastropoda > Lepetellida > Haliotidae > Haliotis > Haliotis rufescens. Next base: position 26,542,968 of record NW_025963791.1, on the reverse strand, counting down.
TGGTATCGCTTCCAGTCACCTCGCCACCTTTCCCCATAGCTCCTTATGTATTCTGTTAGTGTCAGAGAGGCCTGTGTAGTCTAAGACAAATCAGGTTCGTATAAGCGGTTAATCCATCAGCTTATCGCCAGCTGTCAGCTACCATAGTTGGCCAGGCCCCAGTTACTGTAGAAATATGTGTAAATTGGGCTAGCGGGTAAGCGCTTTTGGTAAATGTGTGTGTGTGTGTGCGTGTGTGCGTGCGTGCGTGCGTGTGTGTGTGCGTGTGTGTGTGTGTGTCCAGAACAGTCAGTGTCATTGCTTCGGGGGTATTGTTCGCTGTATTTTCGTTAGAATCATAGAAATGAAACACATGAGATCGAGTTATGCATGCTGTTTTATGTTGTTGAAATGTATTAATGAAATGTTGATACTATGGAAACATTTAAAAGAAGTACCTTTCCATTGTGAACCACTTTAAGGAAGTAGTGATATATATGCCAAATGTCGAGTGGGTTTCTCCAACGCCGTAAATGAGCTTCCGTCTCACAGTTAGTTGGCATGCCGTGATATCACTGTACTATACGATATAGCAAATAGCAAATCTATTTACCATCTGAAAACGAATAAAAGGTATCAACATGTAATAAGATAAAAGAATCAAAGGCAAGTTGAGTCCGATGAATCGATGTCATGTGCTCCGTGATATCTGATTTACTGAGGGTGAAGGCCTAGGAATTTGGCCAGATGCCTCTATTGTCATGTTGCTTTCACCTAGTCATCGAAGACCGCCTCCGTGGTCTAGCGGTAGAGCGTCCGCCCGGAGAGCGGAAGGTCCGGGGTTCGATCCCCAACCGCGTCATACCAAAAGACTTTAAAAGATTGAACTTGTTGTTACCCTGTCTGGCGCTCGGCATTAAGGGGCTAAAACAAGGACTGGTCGGCTCGGAGTATACTGTGTCTGAGTGGGGTATTCATGTTAAACTGCGGCATGGTATCCCAGTGAGCTAGCACTATTAATCGGCATCAGTCCGGACAAGTACAAGCAGCCACACACACATACACACACGTACACGTGCATGCACGTCGCTATATAAGTGCAATCATCTTGGATGCGACGTTAAACCCCATTTCACCTCACCTCACCTCACCTCACCTCACCTAGTCACTGAAAGCTCGAAGGAACGCAGTATCGAAGACAGACAACTTGCATCTACAGTACCAAAACATTTATTCGTATGGTAGAAAATCGATAGAGAAATGCTTAAAGAGGGGTCCAAGACGTGTCTTTAAATATTGTAAACAGCATCGCCCTGTACGATGTAGATTACAATGAAACCTCTCTCTAAATGCAACGGTAATATATCTCAACAAGCCCTTTACCCATTGATCATAGATCGGACTGTCGGTGAAATGTGTCTCAATAACAACTCATTTACCCATCGATATTACATTTCAACAGCATCGGTGGATCAATCACTGGTTTATCTGGTCAGAATTGATATTACATTTCAACATCATCGATCGGTGGATCAATCACTGGTTTGTCTGGTCATTATTCAACTGTTTACATGTCGTCGTCATATTGATGGAATATTGGAGAGCGCGGCGTGAAACAACAAACAAAAAATGACAGGAACTTGTGACTTATTTGACAGAAAACTATTTCCCAAACTTTGACCCGTAGTGACCTCGACCTTCACTCACGACTGGTGCTACTGGTAGGACAGGACTTTCACGCAATTCACGAACACCTGACGTCATACGATGCTCAGTATGACAATGCATGATTCGGACGGGTGTGGCTCAATGAACTTGTCCTTGTTATTCATATGTGGTGAGGTGAGGTGAAATGGGGTTTAACGTCGCGTCCAAGGTTATTGCACTTATATAGCGACGTGCATGCACGTGTGTGTGTGTGTGTGTGTGTGTGTGTGTGTGTGTGTGTGTGTGTGTGTGTGTGTGTGTGTGTGTGTGTGGCTGCTTGTACTAGTCCGGACTGATGCCGATTTATAGTGCTAGCTCACTTAGATACCATGCCGCAGTTTAACATGAATACCCCACTCAGACACAGTATACTGACTCCGAGCCGACCAGTCCTTGTTTGAGCCCCTTAATGCCGAGCGCCATACAGGGTAACAACAAGTACCATCTTTTAACGTCTTTTGGTATGACGCGGTCCTTCCGCTCTCCGGGTTGACGCTGTTCCACTAGACCACGGAGGCAGTCGTTATTCATATGTGACATCGAGACGAATATGAGGCAAACAAAATCAGCATTTCAGTCACTACATCGAAACTTCAACTGTTTGTTGTTTAACGCCGCAATATTCCAGCTATATAATCGAGTCTGGACAGGACAATCCAGTGATTGACATCATGAGCATCGATCTACGCAACTAGGTTAGTGGCATGCATTACCCAAGTCAACCAGCCTCACCACCGGATCCCGTAAGTCGCCCCTTACGATCTTGCTGAAGGCCAATTTTAACCCGGCTCTTCGCGGGATGGAAATGTTAATATATTCGTTTAACTTGTCCACGAATTGTACATCACCCCGGCTACGTGGAGTATTGATCAGGGTATTAACCAATGATTGGTCTGTCCTAAACTTTACTATACAGCCGATATTGCTGACTGCCACGTAAAACAGCCTTCGCTCACTGCCATCCTTGTGAAGTGAAGTTTTCATGAAATGTGTTTGTCCATAATAACCGAGTATGAATGCCCCTAAAGTAGTAACATTTGAAGTGTCTCTTGTGCACACACCTTTCCACCATAATTTTCACCCCGTGGAGATCCTGAGTAGAATAGGTCTTCAGCAACCCATGCTTGCCGTAAAGGCGACTTTGCTTGTCGTATGAGGCGAGTAACGGGATCGACTGGTCAGGCTCGCTCATTTGGTTGAAGCATGTCATCGATCCCAATTGCGTGGACCAATGCTCATGATATCATCAGATTGTCTGGTCCAGACTCGATTATCAACAGATTGCCGTAATATAGCTGGAATATTGCTGAGTGCGGCGTAAAACAACAAACCATCCAACCAAACCAACCATAATTTCCACCAGGGAATCACTTTCACAAGGAGTAAAATAGTAATTTTATATCCACTGCAGAAAACGACTAACTTATAGCCAAATGTCACTCAAATAGTATCACGTGACTTTCGTAGCCTGTGTGATGCTAATCAAATAAAAACGGACTATTTTTTACAATATTACTGAAAAGAGTTGTATGTGAACCTTGCATCAAAAGTGTTTTTCAAACATGACGAAGTTGTATGGATTGGCAAAACCATATGAACAGGTATTTTGTTGGAGTGAGTGAGTAAATTTGGTTTAACGCCGCTTTTAACAGTATTCCAGTTATATCACGGCGTGTCAGCTTAATGTGAGAGGAAAGCCCGAAGTGATGCAGGTCTCAGACGTTTACTACTTCGGTGAAACCCACGAGCACGGGGATGGTGCTGACAAACCTTGAAACATAATCGGGGCGAAGCGGGATTCGAACCCACAATCATAGGTTTCTGGCGTGCCCAAGGGACGCAACTCTGCACCGCGAATCGCGGCGCCTTAGACGACTGGGCCACCCGCGCCCCCGTATTATGTTGGAAGCATAACATGCGTTTTTTAGATATGTGCGTCCATTCTCATGTATTCACATCTTCACGTGTATCCATAATTGTGGTCTATAAATTGGATTCCGAATATAACTAATTTTAAATATGCTCTAAATGGAATATAATATATTCGTCAGAAATATGATGATAATAACGAAAATTTAAAATAAATATAAGCAAAAACCCTATCCATACTCATAAGAAAACCTCCATTGTACGATTATGACATGTCTCTTCGAGTGAATTGGTAAATTTGGAATTCGCTTTTTGATCATGATGTAGGAATGCATATACTTAGAAGACTTTACATAAAGTATACACCCGTGTATGATGGTGGCTAAAAATGAAACAAACAAGCAATTGTTATTCGATGGTGATGTACCAGTATTTGATGCGGGTATGATAGTTGTGTTTTGGACATCAAGTTAGCTGCAATTGTTTTCAGCCTATTAACGATTTGATGACGTTTGTAATTTTGGGGTCAAATCCAAGTTACAAGTGTTTACTTGCCCGGCAGCTTATATAAAGTTCTCAAAGTATATGCTTACTAATAATCAAAGAGCAAGTTTATGTCGGAACAAACCATTAATCAGTGTCCTAGTTGCAATCATTGCACGACACTGTTTCCTACTAATAACTCGATTAATCAAGTTGTTATCATGTCAACACATCCCTGCTCTTTGTCTGAGCACACGGTTTAATGTTTGTGTCCCATCCTTGCCACTGCTGCTATCTCCCACACCGCTGTGCTAATGGGCTAACACCATGCTAAAGAGAAGACTCCTGTGATTAATTAGCGACCTCGCCTTGTAAGTACTCATAATAACTCAGAAAAAGCTAGACACATTAACCAGATTGAAGACAGGTTAATGTTACACTTCTTTTTAGTATAGCCCCGTTCCCTGACGCAACGACCAGAGAACCTATCCACACCATCTTAATTGTCTACATCGTCATAGCGACCATCTACTTACTTCATGCAACTCAACTACCACTATCCTAAAACGTACTGACAGTATTGTCCCGAACCATTGTAGGCATGCTCTTGTAATACAAGGTTTACGTGCCACTCTTATGTAGCGTTTAAGAGAATTTCGGAAAATTGTTGAAATTTTTAAATAATTTAAATAAAGGATACATCTTTTTTTATTGCATGTTATAAAATTGTCATTGTTTTCCTTTTAGGATGCAAGTGACGTCATCAAAATGATAGCTCTAGACTTTATCTTTGAATTTTTATTAGGAAGAATATTCACAAGTATGGCACTACAGCTCACCTTATGTATATTGCTTGTGTCAGAGATGAATATTTTTGTCACTTTAGCTCACTTGATATATCCATAATATTGCTTGTGTCAGTGATGAATATTTGTCACTACAGCTTACCTAAGGTGTCCATGATGCTGCAAGTGCCAGTAAAGAATATTCGTCACTATACTTTATCTAATGTGTCAATGATGCTGCAAGTGCCAGTCAGGAATATATGTCACCATAGACTACCTAATGTGTCAATGATATTGCTTGTGTCAGTGATGAATATTTGTCACACTATCAGTTTCTAATATACAACAAGAAAGACTGTTAAGGTTGGACAGAGACATAGTTTATTACAGCTACGTATTCTGCTTTTTAATGCAATCAGATAATGTATCTCGTCATACAAGTCATTTGATTTTAGACCTACAAATCGAGGCGGATTTTTTCAGTGTTTAATTAAGTCTTACTCCTGATGTGATCATTAACTGGACAACGAAATAATGGTCTTCAATTTTGTTCCAAGATGATGAGCTTTCTTACCACAGTTACCGTTTAAAGAGGAGTTAAACTGAACTCACCCCCCTACGATATTACATAGCAAATCTATTTACCATCAGAAAACGAATAAAGGTATCAACATGTAATAAGATAAAAATCAAAGACATGGCTCGATCTTAAACTTAGTTGAGTGAGATGAATAGACGTCATGTGCTCCGTGATATCTAATTAACTTAGGGTGAAGGCCTAGGAATTTGGCTAGCTGCCTCTATTGTCATGTTGCTTTCACCTAGTCATTGAAAGCTCGAAGGAACGCAGTATCGAAGGCAGACAGACATTCTGCTTTTTAATGCAATGTGGAAAAATACCATCAGATGATGTATCTCGTCATACGAGTCAATTGATATTAGGCCTACACATCGAGACTGTGTTTTCAGTGTTTAATTAATACTTCCTCTTGTTCTGATCAATAAAGGAACAACGAAATAAAGGTCTTCAATTTTGTTCCAAGTACAGTAAATGCAAATACACTCTTGTTGTGGAATATTATTTCGCCTCTGAATGTCAATTCTGTAGCCAACATTTCAAACTCGTATGCGAGCAAAGACCCCTGCGAACGTACTAAGTGATGAGTTAATGAAATATCACTTCGTCTAAGGTTAGTTTAGATATACTCTAGGTATCACAGAGTGTGCTGCTTGCAGTTGGGGCACATCAGTGTTGCAGGCATATATCTCGAGGAGCTCTTAGACGCTGGTGAAATAATTTTAAAAGGTTTTAAGTCAGCCTGCATCCTGAAAATCCCATGCATGTGCCAGATCAGATGTAAAACGAAGAGATTGTATAATTCTTCACCAGATGTGCCTACCTGGAAGTACCTACCACGTGTCAGTTGTGAACCATATCGCATGCTTTTTCATATAATCTTCTTGTAGTCACGGAACGTAATGTTAGCCAATCTGTAATACATTGTATGGCTATATTAAGAAATAGCACCACCTTATCTCCATGACCTGATATTTGGTGTGTAACAAAATATCGCTTGATAAATAATCAACTTATTCAATTGCATCGATGCCTCGATCCTTTGTTTGCCCAATATCTCTCTTCAGGGTTGGTAAAATTTCTGTATCAAATATTTTAAAGTAGATTTTTAGCGGCATTTTTCCATATGTCCACATGAGCTTCAAAATACTTTTAAGCTACGTCTTACCATTACAAATATTTACGATTGTACGATTGATGATGCTTAATTTTGTGGTCATTTATAGACCGAGATACATATGAATGTATAACTCCATATCAACATCTTGATCACGTAGAACCACTTCTCACTACGTCCTACGAAAGCGCCTCTGCAAAATACAATATTGTTTGTTTTTGACAGATTCGTATTTAGTTTCCAGTTAGATCTAGCACAATGCGAACAGAGTACGTCAAGCTGTTTCATACCATCATCTTCAAACACAAGAACGAACAGATCATGTAAATCTTGATATGGTTGTATTCCCCCTCCACATACTAGTAATTCTAAAATCTCTGTGGCCAGTTCATTGATAAACAGAAAATGCAAAATTGTCATAAACACAATCGATAGTGCAAGATTCAGTAATGAAAATTTGTAACAATAGCTCATCTAATTTGTTAATGTTATTGCAAGTGTCGGTGTAGATCTATGTTACTACAGCCCACTGATGTTTTCATGATATTGCTGGTGTCATTGATAAATATGTGTCACTACAGCTCACCTGAGATATTTATGTTACTGCTAGTGTGTAACAAAACAAAAGACATATGTTGGGTCTTGGTAAGAACCCTGATATCCCTTTTCATCACAATATCTGCCTAGCCTGTATTACTTACTAAACACCCCAAGCATATTAAACATTAACTAATGTAGCTGCCATATGAAAAACTAGAACATACACATCAAGGATCTTCATAGATATACAGACGACAACAACAACGACAAGCACAGGACAAAGATGTGCAGACGCAATCTCGGAGATAATTCAAACGTCACGTGTACATTTATGTCATTAGCGTCGCCAGACAAAGAAGCAATGGCATAGACACAATCTCAGAACCAATTGAAATTCACGTAAACATCTGTATCAATAGTAGCACCAAACAGGGAGACCATGGCATAGACACGGTCTCGGGCAGAATTCAAATTCCAGTACACATCTATCTCGTTAGTAAAAGTTCAAGAGATAATTAATTTCCCATTATTTATTTCTGCTGTATCACTTATCCATTAATAAGAAATAGAGATTGATTGAAGGCAATTATCGATGCGCTGCGTCAGTACACATCTATAACCGTGTCACGGAGAAGATCAATCATTAAATAGATACCCCCATGTGCCATATCTTCACACTAAACTGCCCCAGTCTGGTGATGACGCATCTTGAAGTGCAACATTTGTACGACAGTACTTAACACCTGATACTAGAAACGCCATGGGATATAGGTAATGAGTACCAGCTGCACTGTAGCTCACTTGGCCATAGTTTATAACCTTTGACGACTGGTAGACATTCAGGCAAACGAAATCAGTCACGCGTGAATTTGGTCTTATCTGTAATATATCTTGCAATTAGTTTTTCATAGCTTTCAAAACTATTTCAAAACTCAATTAAGTAATGTAAGGAAGACACTGTTTCCCTACGTCAGACTTTGTATATGGGGCACAGAGGCCAACACACAAGCGCAATAAAAATCCAATATTAAAAGGTTAAATTGATTTGATTTAACGTCGATGTTGGAGATTTGATCTGTTTACTGCGTAGAAAAGAGAATTAGATTTTCTTCCATTATTTTTGTATTTGTATCTCTGAGGGAGAATAATGCGTTCATGTCACTTAGTCTGACTCCCCGATCCATCTTTATCGTATCCTTCGACAAGCAGTAGAGTGCTGGGGGACAATTCTAACCAGTTTCATGAGTTTACATGTACTAGAACGGAATACTTACTCACAATCTCAATTAAATTATGAGGAAAAACAAAGGACAGACTCTATTTGCACAAATAAAACGATACTTTCATGTTTTAAATAGTTTCAAATAACTAACGTGCTCAGATGACATTTGTACTACTGACTATTTGCTGCCTACGTGTGTTGAGGTTTTTGTAGTTTTTTGATATATCGTTCCTTCGCGTTCATAGAAACAGCGGTACTGATGTATGTTATTTTATGACTTATATGTGTCTCTGTTCTCCACGTTTTATCATGTTTTTAAATATTTCATCTAGGTCTAGCACAAAGTGCAGTTACTGTCCCCACGGTGGTACCGATGACCTTAGAATCAATGCTCCCTATCTTGATAGATTACTAAAAACTATTTTCTGATTTGTAAACATGAGTGTTTGTGACGGCTCTCGTCCATTTATGCAGCCTTTATAATTATTGCTGGCATTTACACACAACATACACAACCTCTAAAAATGGCCAATCAAACAGTTCAAACATATTGATGCAATACACTTGTGTTACAATTGTATATTCCTTTCCTCACACAATCTGACCGGCCTGTCCTCATCTGGCCTACACCTCATATCGCCTACACTACTATCAAAACAAATTTATGGATGAGTGCACATCACACTTGTACCCTTATCCCTTAAGTAAAATGAACCCTTCCAACAAGATAAGAAAGAATGTAAATGACTTTTGATACTGTAATTTCATTTTGTATATGAGATCATCGTCACAACTCAAATGTTTTCACAACATCAAATATAATAAATACACATGTATTATCATAGCACTGTACATTTATATCCATCCTCTTCATGCTTTATAACATTAGCACTACATCATTACTAACAAAATTACTGTAATTTGATTAAATATCCAACTGCATCCAGAAAATGGATCACTGATCTTCTGCCAGTAGCAAGCTGCTGCTTCAGTCTCTCGATCCTTGCATCTCGGTCTCTGTCAACACGAGCACGAGGTCTCATGGCACCACCCAGTCCAATCTGCCTTCTTGACCGTCTTTATGCTGTCTCGATCTTCTTGAGTTCTTTGACAAACTGGAAGATGTTGTGGTGGGCTCTCGGCATTCTCTTCTTCAGGCCGTTGTGGAAACCTTCAAGATGGTTGTTGGAGCGTGGACCGGTGTTCTCGTGTTGATTCCACAGGGCTCGAGGGAACGTGGCATTGAAGTCCGCCCATGTGCTGGTGACGTAGTCGTTGAACCTGGTGATCTGCTGCCCATCTGGTCCTTGCTCCATCACTTCAATCCAGGCATCTTGGACTTCAGCTAGGGGTAGAAGCGGCAACGCTGCAGCTCGTCTGATGTGGGTCTGCACTGCTGGGTTGTCGGTGTAGTCTCGGGCCAGGCCTACATGCTCGGTAGGTGGATGACTGTGAGGCTCTTACCTCCTATTATGACCTACATGTATAAACGTCAGTGCAGTGTAATTTATTCCCTTGGTATATTTAAGCACTACATTTCGACGTCAAACGTCGATTGTTTCAGTTCTACCAGTGTTGACGCTGTATAATATGTCATGTAACAAAGAAAAGTATTCCTAAAGCGAAAGCTTGATATAAATGTTATAAAATGGAAAAGGCTAATGTAATGTTCATGGCAAATGCGTATGAAGAATTGTGGCGAACTAAATCAACGTTAAAACTACACGTCGTCTTGTCATGGGATATGCGGACAGTTTAATTTCCCCTTTTTACAGCTGCAATCAGCGTTCATTTCTATCCATCAATAAATATTGCTGAAACTACATGTTTCCCCTGATCAACCAAACGTAATGTCAGGATCTTTGAATAATGCTATGTTTATTTTGCTGCTCTGGACACTGATGATGTTGGTTGAAACTGAAGCTGGCAGTTACAGCAATGGAACGATTTCTGTCATAGTGGTACTCCGTGCACATTTAACAGTGGATAAACTGGTGCGTCTGGGGATTCTGCAAATCAAACAGATGCGGACAGAATACACATGCTATGAGAGATATACATTTATTGCAGGAGTGATTGATGGTTGTGGTAATCAATCTTATGTGAACATTTATTGTCTGACTTCTCAGAACGACCTCATGCTGAACGATATAAGGTCAGCAAAAGGATGTATACTGCATGCTTAATTATTTTTAGTGAATATCAAAGCGTGCATGTTAAAGCCAGTTGTCTCCATCTCTTTCTTTTTTCATCCTCTGAAATCTTCTAGTTTTTTTCAAAGGCGATTTCTCTGCGTTTTTGACGTTCTCCTTTTAAAAAAAACTGAGTAGTGTTTTAATGAGTACAGAAGGAATGTATATCATGGGAAATAGGTTTTTTATTTCAGTGTTTTCAAATTCATTTTTTATCCCTGTCTCATTCAAAATGGAACTATTGTCTGCATTTTAAAAGCAAAACAAAAAAACGTTACTAAATGCCATTGAAAATGATAATTTGAGTCCAAATTGTCATTTTGGGGTGCAAAACGTTTCTTTCAATTCAAGCATACTTTTTACAAATCGAACTTTGCTTGGTATCTTACAGTTTAAGAACACATATGGTACTGGTTCGTTATCACAAAAAACCAACAACTTATGCAATTGTGTTGTAAAACTCCGAATAGAGGTGTCTGCAAATGGCTCTGCGATTGAAGAATCTGCCATTGACTATAACATAGAAATCAGTGATGATGGAGTCATGAAAGTGTATTCAGATCCAAAACATGACACAAGCCCAAGTCAACATGCAGTACCACAGTCCCTTGTCCATACTCAGCGCTCGACTCAAGACAGTATAGCTTTACCTCTGTATGATGACGAGGTAACGTGCATCCGGATATATTTTCAAAGCCATCGACATGCTGAGATGCCATTGTTATTTGCAGCCACAACATAAAACTAAGAGTAATTATATTAAGATAAGGAGATTGAAAAGAACAGAGATATTAATAGTTTAAAATTGATCAAATGCTTATGAAACCCAAAGAGCAAAACTATAATTATGTGATCATTAGATGATACCTCGTCTATAGTTTTCTCATAAATGCCAATTTTAAAAATGTTACTTAATTAAAGAAATATGAATCTAACACATAGGTGTATTTGAAACAATACTGTGGAAACAATTTCTTTTAATCAGGGAGAAACAATTTCTTTCACGCCTCTTGGTGGGTTGTAAATATTTAAGAGTTTCTGGGGATATGCGATATGAGACATATTTAAGTAGCTTCATCAACCTGGATGTAATGTTTCTTGGTGCCCTGCACGTGCCACGTCCAATTTCATTACCTGTTCTACAATCCCCCAAGCCCAGCATGTGTATGTTTAATGTTTCTGTATAAAGGACATGAGAATCCCAAGTGACTTGGGATGCTTTGTACCCTCATACCCCGTGTACTTTACATGATCCCAGTAACAGCAAGCACTCTTTGAAGTCATGTCATTAGCTTTAAAGTGAATAAGGACGAAAGCTGTATTCATTTCGGACCACGCAAAGAAAGAGTTGACTTTTGGGCAACGTGCATAAAAAATACAATACTCTATTTACCAGAGTGAACGGATCAAACGGTATGAACTTGAACTAAGTGGTTATCAGAACGGGGATCCAATTTTCAAATTTGTGATTCTGATGCAAACCACATGTGAGATTTGACTGCTGACATTTCGGATAATTCCTTTCACTACAATACACTTCGCCCACATGAAACCGTTTCCTGGGGATGTCAGCTGCTACTATGAGTCATATTAGTCATGTGATTGACAGGTGACAAGACTATCATTAGTTGGGAGTGGAACAAAGGTTTTGAAAACAAAGGGCTACATCATTCAACCTTACATTAATCCAATCAAACAGCAAATAGTACCGCTTATTAGCGCTGAGAAGAGCACTTTCGTAAAAACAGTAAACGGTGTTTACCTAAAACCAAGACACAGTTTACGTTTATTCTGATGACTGGCATTAAGGAATTTCAAAGGCGATATAATAATTGAACCATTTTAACAGGCGTGTATAAAGCAAATGAAATCGACTACCAAACGACATTAAAATTGGTACTGCCTGGCGCTCGGCATTAAGGTCTAATCGGCTCTGACTCACAAATAACGCCACACACAAGGCATAACTGGGGGATATATTTGCCAAAACCATGCATCAGTACCAACAGTATCACCATGTCCATTTCTCGTTAGTACAGAATTCCATAAAAATCCTAACAAGGATATATTTCTGCGCCCTTCAAATGTACCACCAAATCCCAGTCACAAAGATTAACCACAATCCTTAATACTTGCTTTATATCACAGAAAGTAATGGAAACTGTGGAATTGATACCATGTGGATTCTCAAGGATTTGCTTGATTTCTTGCAATTTCAAACAAACATTAGGTAAACCCTTATTCCTTGATCCATGGGGCATTTAGCCCCAAAAGTGGTGACTATAGATATAGTTACATCTCTGTCTTCAAAAGTGCATGTCAAATTGTCCTAAATGTAGAGAGCAAAAGTAATCTGAAGTTTACTTCCTTATAGATGACATGTATGTGAAACGTGGCAGTAAGGCAAGTAGTAGGTATCCCCATGGTCACAAATTGTGCTCCCCTTCTTGCTGGGCTATTTTTTTGTATGCACACTTTTTTGGTAATTTGGCTCGGTTTGCCAAAACACATTGGCCAAGAACTTTAACTTAAGTTTCAGGTATATCGATGACTTGATACCGTTCAGAAATGGTCAAATAGACAATTTCTTTCCACTGCTTTACGCACCTGAAATAAAATAAGTTAGCCGCATATTTAGATCTATGCAGACAGAATCAGAGTGACAATCCCGTGTCTGTTCAGGTGAATAATTTACTTGCTTTTGCACGGATTTCTGACGGGTGCCACAGGTGGGGCAGGACACGATCACCTTTTCGCGAACACCTGATAGTGAATCATAAACATGCCATGATATCACTGCACTACCGTTCAAAGAGGAGTTCAAACTGAATTCCCCCCCCCCCCCACGATATTACATAGCAAATCTATCTACCATCAGAAAACGGATAAAGGTATCAACATGTAATAAGATAAAAGAATCCAAGGCATGGTACGATCTTAAACTTAGTTTAGTGCGAAGAATAGACGTCGTGTGCTCTGTGATATCTGATTTACTTAGGGTGAAGGCCTAGGAATTTGTCCAGCTGTCTCTATTGTCATGCTGCTTTCACCTAGTCATTGAAAGCTCGAAGGAACGCAGTATCGAAGGCAGACAGACATTCTGCTTTTTAATGCAATGTGGAAAAATACCATCAGATAATGTATCTCGTCATACGAGTCAATTGATATTAGGCCTACAAATCGAGACTGTGTTTTCAGTGTTTAATTAATACTTCCTCTTGTTCTGATCAATAAAGGGACAACGAAATAAAGGTCTTCAATTTTGTTCCAAGTGCAGTAAATGCAAATACGCTCTTGTTGTGGAATATTATTTCGCCTCTGAATGTCAATTCTGTAGCCAACATTTCAAACTCGTATGCGTCCCCTGCGAACGTACTAAGTGATGAGTTAATGAAATATCACTTCGTCTAAGGTTAGTTTAGATATACTCTAGGTATCACAGAGTGTGCTGCTTGCAGTTGGGGCACATCAGTGTTGCAGGCATATATCTCGAGGAGCTCTTAGACGCTGGTGAAATAAACTTAAAAGGTTTTAAGCCAGCCTGCATCCTGAAACATTCATGAACATGCCAGATCAGATGTAAAAAGAAGAGATTGTGTAATTATTCTTCACCAGATGTGCCTACCTGGAAGTACCTACCACGTGTAAGTTGTGGCGGCATTTTTCCATATGTCCACATGAGTTTCAATATACTTATAAGCTACTTCTTACCATTACAAATATTTACGATTTATGATGCTTAAATTTGTGGTCATCAATAAACCGAGATACATATAAATTTATAACTCCATATCAACATCTTGATCACGTAGAACCACTTCTCACTACGTCCTACGAAAGCGCCTCTGCAAAATACAATATTGTTTGTTTTTGACAGATTCATATTTAGTTTCCAGTTAGATCTAGCACAATACGAACGGAGTACGTCAAGCTGTTTCTGCATACAGTCCATTCTGTCAGAAATACAGATACCATCATCTTCAAACTCATGAACGAACAGCTCATGTAAATCTTGATATGGTTGTATTCCCCCTCCACATACCAGTAATTCTAAAATCTCTGTGGCCAGTTCATTGATAAACAGAAAATACAAAATTGTCATAAACACACTGCATAGTACTAGATTCAGTAATGTATATTTGCAACAATAGCTCACCTGATATGTTAATGGTATTACAAGTGTCGGTGGTATATCTATGTCACTACAGCTCACCTGATGTTTTCATGATATTGCTGGTGTCGGTGATGTATCTATGTCACTACAGCTCACCTGGTGTGTTCATGATATTGCTGATGTCATTTTTAAATATGTGTCAATACAGCTCACCTGATGTGTCTATGTTAATGCTGGTGTAGGTGCCGGCTTCTTCTGTTAGTGATGATATCACTGTCGTAATTGAAACTGATTGTCAGTCAACAGATTGGGAGGTACCAAACCTAAGGCTCCTAAAAAAATGGGAAGTCGGACAAAACTTGGTGCTTGGCATACAAGAGTGACATTTCGGTAGCGAGGACCGCGTATTTGTCATGTTTTTGCTGATACTTGTCACTCGCTCTTGTGTCAGAAGGGACAGAGAATTAAATGATATAAATGATATCATTAGGCTTATCAAAAGGACAAGGTGAAGTTTGTTGGCTTGGATACGCCTGAGGCTGTGTTTGAGCCTATTCCCAAAAATTGTATAATTACCATTTTCCATGACACCCTCAACCCTTTACATGTCGTTTCATGGATGGACCTGGCCTTCCCTTTTCAGGCCAGGCGAATTCATCCAAGCGAAGAACTATGCAGTGTTGCTGTTCTTCTCAACACCTCACTGCACATAAACTCGATGCAGTGGTCGGTCAGAATGTCTCTCCTTGAAAAACCGAACCCGTGTCGATTTGATATGGCACGTCGCATGGTTGACACCCATTTCTGTAGCGTCCAGCAGTATAGCACAGTCAGCAAAATGAAACATTAACATTGGGATTCCGTCGTACGCATTTGACTCGTAAATTAAAACTGTTGGGGGGTATTTGGAATATAACTTATTATAAATGAAAGGATCGAATCTAACATATATCATAATCTTAAGTTATACAGTTAGCTTAAAAACATATGACTGGATACGACATTGAAATTTATGTACAAAAATGATGCAGACTGCAGTATGACATAATTTGAGAGTTCGGTCACATGCCAAGAAGATATAATTAAGAACAAATAACAAAAGACATATGTTGAGTCTTGGTATGTACCCTGATACCCCTTTTCGTCATAATATCTGCCTAACCTGTATTACTTACTAAACTACCCAAGCATATTGTTTCAAACATTAACTAATGTAGCTGCCATATGAAAAACTAGAACATACACATCAAGGATCTTCATAGATATACAGACGACGACAACAACGACGCGCACGGGACAAATATGTGGAGACGCAATCTCGGAGATAATTCAAACGTCACGTGTACATTTATGTCATTAGCGTCGCCAGACAAAGAAGCAATGGCATAGACACAATCTCAGAACCAATTGAAATTAACGTAAACATCTGTATCAATAGTAGCACCAAACAAGGAGACCATGGCATAGAAACGGTCTCGGGCAGAATTCAAATTCCAGTACACATCTATCTCGTTAGTAAAAGTTCAAGAGATATTTAATTTCCCATTATTTATTTCTGCTGTATCACTTATCCATTAATAAGAAATAGAGATTGATTGAAAGGCAATTATCGATGCGCTGCGTCAGTACACATCTATAACCGTGTCACGGAGAAGATCAATCATTAAATAGATACCCCCATAAGCCATATCTTCACACTAAACTGCCCCAGTCTGGTGATGACGCATTCTGGAAGTACAACATTTGTACGACAGTACTTTACACCTGATACTATAAACGCCATGGGATGTAGGTAATGAGTACCAGCTGCACTGTAGCTCACTTGGCCATAGTTTATAACCTTTAACGACTGGTAGACATTCAGGCAAACGAAATCAGTCACGCGTGAATTTGGTCTTATCTGTAATATATTGCAATTAGTTCAAAACTCAATCAAGTAATGTAAGGAAGACACTGTTTCAGACTACGTCAGACTTTTGATATGGGGCACGAAGGCCAACACACAAGCGCAATAAAAATCCAATATTAAAAGGTTAAATTGATTTGATTTAACGTCGATGTTGGAGATTTGATCTGTTTACTGCGTAGAAAAGAGAATTAGATTTTCTTCCATTATTTTTGTATTTGTATCTCTGAGGGAGAATAATGCGTTCATGTCACTTAGTCTGACTCCCCGATCCATCTTTATCGTATCCTTCGACAAGCAGTAGAGTGCTGGGGGACAATTCTAACCAGTGTCATGAGTTTACATGTACTAGAACGGAATACTTACTCACAATCTCAATTAAATTATGAGGAAAAACAAAGGACAGACTCTATTTGCACAAATAAAACGATACTTTCATGTTTTAAATAGTTTCAAATAACTAACGTGCTCAGATGACATTTATACAACCGACTATTTGCTGCCTACATGTGTAGAGGTTTTTGTAGTTTTTTAATATATCGTACCCGTGCGTTTATAGAAACAGCAGTAATGATGAATGTTATTTTATGACTTATATGTGTCTCTGTTCTCCACGTCTTATCATGTTTTTAAATACTTCATATAGGTCTAGCACAAAGTGCAATTACTGTTCCAACGGTGGTACCGATGACCTTAGAATCAATGCTCCCTATCTTGATAGATTACCAAAAACTATTTTCTGATTTGTAAACATGAGTGTATACATGAAGCCTTTATAATTATTGCTGGCATTTATACACAACATACACAACCTCTAAAAATGGCCAATCAAACAGTTCAAACATATTGATGCAATACACTTGTGTTACAATTGCATATTCCTTTCCTCACACAATGTGACCTTACCACAACGCTGACTGAACTTTCTACAAGATATATACACATTCCTCCCTAATGTATAGATTATTTTAACCATTTTAATTCACTATTTGCCCACACGCCTATTTGGTCATGATTTCTTCAAGAGACACATATCAGTGTTAAAACTACACGTTGCCATGTACAGAAGACATTGTCTTACCTCCCAGTATGACCTACATGTATAAACGTCAGTGCAGTGTAATTTATTCCCTTGGTATATTTAAGCACTACATTTCGGTGTCTAATCAATCTTATGTGAACGTTTATTGTCTGACTTCTCAGAACGACCTCATGCTGAACGATATAAGGTCAGCAAAAGGATGTATACTGCATGCTTAATTATTTTTAGTGAATGTCAAAGCGTGCATGTTAAAGCCAGTTGTCTCCATCTCTTTCTTTTTTCATCCTCTGATATCTTCTAGTTTTTTTCAAAGGCGATTTCTCTGCGTTTTTGACGTTCTCCTTTTAAAAAAAACTGAGTAGTGTTTTAATGAGAACAGAAGGAATGTATATCATGGGAAATAGGTTTTTTGTTTCAGTGTTTTCAAATTCATTTTTTATCCCTGTCTCATTCAAAATGGAACTATTGTCTGAATTTCAAAAGCAAAACACAAAAATACGTTACTAAATGCCATTGAAAATGATAATTTTAGTCCTGATTGTCTCATCCATTTTGTGCTGCAAAACGTTTCTTTCAATTCAAGCATACTTTTTACAAATCGAACTTTGATTGATATCTTACAGTTTAAGAACACTTTTGGTATTGGGTCGTTATCACAAAAAACAAACAACTTATGCCATTGTGTTTTAAAACTCCGAATAGAGGTGTCTGCAAATTGCTCTGCGATCGAAGAATCTGCCATTGACTATAACATAGAAATCAGTGATGATGGAGTCATGAAAGTGTATTCAGATCCAAAACAAGCCCATGGTCATACCTATTTTATAGATGATCAGTCATGAATCAGATACCCTATCTACACACTAAGCTGCTGCAGTCGTGTCAAGACTGTGGTGATGTCCCTGAAAGCCTCATGTAGGCGTAAGTCAACATGCAGTACCACAGTCCCTTGTCCATACTCAGCGCTTGACTCAAGACAGTATAGCTTTACCTCTGTATGATGACGAGGTAACGTGCATCCGGTTATATTTTCAAAGCTATCGATATTCTGAGATGTATTATCAGAATGTCAAGATTTTGAATCTTTGATAACATCACGTTATTGGTTTAAGCATGAAACTGTTCTCAATGATAATTTCAAAGGACAATGTCAAAGCTGGAAAACATGCCATTGTTATTTGCAACCGCAACATAAACATAAGAGTAATTACATTAAGATCAGGAGATTGAAAAGAACAGAGATATTATTAT
Source organism: Haliotis rufescens (assembly GCF_023055435.1). NCBI lineage: Eukaryota > Metazoa > Mollusca > Gastropoda > Lepetellida > Haliotidae > Haliotis > Haliotis rufescens. The sequence continues at coordinate 26,524,184 of NW_025963791.1, read as the reverse complement.
TTTAAAATTGATCAAATGCTTATGAAACCCAAAGTGCAAAACTATAATTATGTGATCATTAGATGATACCTCGTCTATAATTTTCTCATAAATGCCAATTTTAAAAATGTTACTGAATTAAAGAAATATGAATCCAACACATAAGTATATTTGAAACAATACTGTGGAAACAATTTCTTTCACGCCTCTTGCAAAATACATTTAAGGTGGGTTGTAAATATTTGAGAGTTTCTGGGGATATGCGATATGAGACATATTTAAGTAGCTTCATTAACCTGACTGTAATGTTTCTTTGTGCCCTGCACGTGCCACGTCCAATTTTGTTACTTGTTCTACAATCCCCCAAGCCCAGCATTTGTATGTTTAATGTTTCTGTATGAAGGACATGAGAATCCCAAGTGACTTGGGATGCTTTCTACCCTCATACCCCGTGTACTTTACATGATCCCAGTAACAGCAAGCACTCTTTGCAGTCATGTCATTAGCTTGCTAAAAAAAATCCGTTGTTCTTCAGTATGTGTGTATATTTAAACTAGTTACACAAATACACCCGATTTAGTAGGTATGTAAACATTCTGGTACAACCATGGCACGACTTATATAAGTTTAAACAATGTAAGTACACCATTTTCGATTTCGTTATTACAAGTTTTCCAAAATCCAACGCAGGCGAAATCGCCCTGCTTGGTCAGTGATTCATTGTATTATCACAAACAACTTCGTCTCCATGAAACCCGAAAGAGACAAGTAGTCGTTGCTTTGAGAAACACGTGTTTTAAAGTGAATAAGGACGAATGTTTACACAGCTGTATTCATTTCGGACCACGCGAAGAAAGAGTTGACTTTTGGGCAACGTGCATAAAAAATACAATACTCTATTTACCAGAGTGAACGGATCAAACGGTATGAACTTGAACAAAGTGGTTATCAGAACGGGGACCCTCTATAAATCCAATTTTCAAATTTGTGATTCTGATGCAAACCACATGTGAGATTTGACTGCTGACATTTCGGATAATTCTTTTCACTACAATACACTTCGCCCACATGAAACCGTTTCCTGGGGATGTCAGCTGCTACTATGAGTCATATTAGTCATGTGATTGACAGGTGACAAGACTATCATTAGTTGGGAGTGGAACAAAGGTTTTGAAAACAAAGGGCTACTTCATTCAACCTTACATTAATCCAATCAAACAGCAAATAGTACCGCTTATTAGCGCTAAGTAGAGCACTTTCGTAAAAACTGTAAACGGTGTTCACCTAAAAACAAGACTCAGTTTATGTTTGTTCTGATGACTGGCATTAAGGAAGTTCAAAGGCGATATAATAATAAAACCATTTTAACAGGCGTGTATAAAGCAAATGAAATCGACTCCCAAAAGACGTTAAAATTGGTACTGCCTGGCGCTCGGCATTAAGGTCTAATCGGCTCTGACTCACAAATAACGCCACACACACTTCCTTATAGATGACATGTATGTGAAACGTGGCAGTGAGGCAAGTAGTAGGTATCCCCATGGTCACAAATTGTGCTCCCCTTCTTGCTGAGCTATTTTTTGTATGCACACTTTTTTGGTAATTTGGCTCGGTTTGCCAAAACACATTGGCCGAACTTTAACTTAAGTTTCAGGTATATCGATGACTTGATGCCGTTCAGTAATAGTCAAATAGCCAATTTCTTACCACTGCTTTACGCACCTGAAATAAAATAATATAGCCTCATATTAAGTTCTATGCAGACAGAATCAGAGTGACAAACCCGTGTTTGTTCAGGTGAATAATTTACTTGCTTTTGCATGGGTTTCTGACGGGTGCCACAGGTGGGGCAAGACACGATCACCTTTTCGCGAACACCTGATAGTGAATCATAAACACATTCTTACGAATGTCATTCATTCATGTTATTTTCACCGCTATTTGCCATTTACGCCCAGTGGAGTGTTTCGGAGAATGGTTATTACCTGAAGTTCCCATGAATATGGAAAGGTTGTTTTTTTGGAATGAATAAGGTATTTCTGTAAAAAGATGTACTTCCCGATATCTTCACTGGCGGGGTATACAAGGTATAAGGACATGACATGCTCTTTCACACAAAAACGTACATCGCGATAAATGTTCGCGTTATCAATTAGATTGACATTATTTGGGAAATAAATAACTGTAGCAATATTAAGCAACGTGAGTAGCTGTACAAACACAACATCAAACAGCGTAGGTGGTGTGGGTGTTTATTGTTCAGACGTATCAGTGACAAAAATTATGTCAGATGCTATATCCTAATTTTACTTTTTCAAGTGAACAAAAGTCTTGCCTTTGCATGTGTTTGTGACGGGTGCCATCGGTGGGGCAGGCTACGCTCGCCTTATCGCGAACACCTGGTATTATCACTATTTGATAGTGATTCATAAACACATGCTTATGATCCAGTCGGAATCGTAAAATCTACTCGGTTTTGGGCCTGAATTTCTCATGAATATGGAAAGGATTGTGTCGCTTTTATTTACTTTTATCTATTTAACTGTCTCAGACGTTTACCACTTTGGTGAAACCCAGGAGCATGGTGAGGTGGGTGACCTAGAAACATAATCCGGGTGAACCGGGATTCGAACCCTCAATCATAAGTTTCTGGCGTACCCAAATGACGCAACCCTGCACAGCGAATTGTGGCGCCTTAGACGATTATATAGTTGCCTTCATCTTTTTTATACTGAAAATCTCCTGTCATCAGTCATGGCTCTTATCGAGTTGTAAATAACGATGATCGGTATATCGGTGGAATTTAAAGTTGTCTGGCCTCTCTGGAAGTGAAGCCGTATTTTATAAGAATCGTTTCAGAATAAACAAGTTCCCCATGTAATGATCCAATAATCGCTGTTGATGCTCTTCGAGGAAAGGATATGTAGGTCAAGCAATCAGATTACATAGGAAATTGCTGTATTCCACAAGTCTTTGAACGAAACTGTGATTTGGTCACCTGGCTTAAAAACATTTATGGTCTTTCGAGTAAATGAACACTGACATTTTCCAAGTCTAAACGTGATAGACGCTCTCCTAATGTACATCAGTGTTAGCTGCAGTTATTGACTAGGTCTAAATACAAACTGCCAATTGCAATGTTACTTTTGCGGCGTAATCAAAACGTTTTTGATACAAGCCATATATTAGTATGAATAAACAGATCTGTCCAGGGCTCATTGAACGAACCAGGCACAGACAGAATATATTATGTTGGGGAAGGGATACAAGAACAGCATGTGATTGATATGTATAAGGAGTAATGTGAAATTGAACGGTTAGACCTGTGGGGAGTCATCTCTTGGAGACAATGCTAAATAACATGTTCATTGATGTTACATTGATTGGTTAAGGTCATAAGAAAGGGTGCATTATTGAGTGACATATGATGTACACCCTTTCGTTTTATCTCTCATCAATGTTTCAGAGACACATTGTTGAAAATTCCACGAAATACCAGGATTACATGATATTCATGTATTCGATAGGGAACATTATAAGAAACATTATATTTATGGACAATACTTGATGAAATATAAGTAAGACTTAGAATTTCAGATAACTTTTTTATAAGTTACTTATAGCTTCAATGGAATACCAAATCCACACAAATCTTTATGGCATCGAATTAAAATGTACAATGTGTCTTAACCATTGGTAGGCACACACTGTCACGCTGCAATGCGAAGAAACACGGCCATATTGCTTGATGGCAAACTTGAAAAAAACAGTATCTTATTCCGAGCATAACCGTTATAGCCAAGTGAAGCGAAGTGAAATATTATGAAATAATGTTTACATGTATTGCGACAATACAATGTTTTATTAAAGCAACAAAATCCTTTTTGTATTTATAAGGTTTTGCCTGCCCGAACTACTCTGTACTGCCTTCAAGAACACTTCGGGCAATGTTGTCAGAAAAACGGGTCTGCGTCTGTAACGAATAGAATCAAAAGGATAAAAAATGAATTTCATTTGGCTGAACAGGTCCGTGATTTATCGTCTGTCGTTGGTTATTTTCTAAATCTATCATGAAGTCTATTATCAGCATGAATGTCTGATCATGTATCAATTACAAGAAGACATTTTAGAATTCACCTTATAATCTATCATGGCCGTCATTGTATGATTCGTTGGCTTAGCATCTCTACATATTAAAACAATTGATCGATAGATAATATGTTAGTCGTATGGAAACATTCTAAAATAAATCAGTTCAGTATATTCTAACATATATTCTCAGGAGAGAAGCACGCACTTTCTCTGTCCATCTTTTATTTTGTTTATATCAAATATTAACCATATATCAGCCGACACAGTGCTACATAAACTTAAACACGCAATAGTATTGATAGTTACAATTTTCTTTTCATTATACCGGTAAAGAACTCTACTGTCTACATGACGGTTGACCTCAACAATGACGATATTATAGCTCTTGGTTAATCGCCAGTCCAGCTATATATATAACGCGGCGCCCTGCAAATAATTGATTCTTTGCCAGGCAGACTCAATGACACACAACCAGCCAGGTCATACGTTACAATCATCCGATCCTCACTGGTAGGATGGAACCACAAGCGTTGCATTGCTGCTTTAGTCACGAGTAAAGTATGTAAGCTGCCTGAAGAATAAAAAACCGATTGGTATCTGATAGGACACATGGGAGAATAAATGTCCATTTTATCATTATATCTTACTCTCATAAATCGCGATACGTAATATCAACGTCCTTTATCTTCTTAATATGTACACAGTTGGCGTCTCGCTGTTGGTGGCCAGTATTAGGAAGTGTGTTAGCCAATGCAGCTCAACAGGCTGTTAACTAGTTTCTTATTACCGTTGCACCTTGTACCCTTGTAATGTATCGCTACTCCCCTTTTCTGACGTCTATCCTCTTACATGACACAACTTTCGGTAAGGCTATTATAGATAACATAATAATAAACTTGATAAAGCATATTAACGTCAAAATGTGCCTACTATGCACAGTGTAATGTATGTGTATGATACCTTTAATGACATTAACTGATGACATTGTATGATATCATATGAAAGTTTTATTTCGGTGATGTCATCTGTAAAATGTCTAATTAAATAACGTGTTGGTGTAGTTATTGATAATTAGTTTAGCTTGACATAGTTTACCATGCAAGGACAAACCGTATAGATCTCGTACACACATTGTTACACACGAGTATTCCTGAAGCTGACTGAAATATCACTCAGCAAAGCATCCAATAACGCTGTCATGTAATGCACGTTGAGACCCTACATGTTCTCATTGAGAACAATCCTCGAAATTCGGAGTCATAGATTATGTGTACGGCAGCTAAAGAATTGTATTTTCCAAACTTAAAAACATTTAAACTGTAATTGTAAAAAACCCCTGAAAGTATGCTTAAGGGCAACAGTAAGCATCTTCTATGTCACGCCATTGATTCATGGTGAACATAATAAACCGTTACCAACAAATGTAGCGGTATATACCTTAAAACCACCCAATCCTATTACAACAATATTAAAAAGCAAGATATTTCTCAGTTATGAATCTAATGAATGAATTTAACATATGTGTGTACCAGATTGGGACATACGTCCATATATGGATATAAAACGTATGATGCTTCCACCCTTAAAACAACCATCTTTCATTAAATGAACTGAAAGAGACATTGCATTCTCAAATTGATAGGGTTTTTGTTTCCAGGAAACGAATTAATGAATATGGTAAATATGGTAAGATTGAAAATCACTCAAATAGATCAGTTGATGGATTTTCTGATTGAAAATATCTTGAGACCATTTAGGTATGTATTGGTACTGAGAGTAATGTTTCACTTTGCATATGGGAATATTTTGACAAATGTTTAATTTCAAGAAAGGACGCCAAAAGTTCTACCTCAGGTTGATATATTTATATAGCTGACCTTATTTCTTTCATCAAATGTCTAGATAAAAGAATATCGTCACCACAGCTATCCACCAGAGTTGGAAATCAAAGAAAACAACATTGAAGCAATTTTCAGTATGGTGCATTGATGGCAGCCACTGTACCTAGCTGTACGACTAAATCTAAATATGGAACAAAAATAATAATTCTTGCTTCCGTTAACGCTATCATTGTTTTAAACCGCATGTGCCAATACAGGCGATATAAATTGCATTCCTGACACGTATCTAGGAGCCTCAGCTGTAGTTGTAGGCGAGTAATGCAGTCTGTAGAGGGTGGATAAGCCTCTGACATCCATCTGATGTGTCTAGAGGTTCAAAGCGTCTATCAGACACCGACATGATACATATACGAAGACTGGTGTTAAGGCCATGCGTACTGCAGGTGGGGATTGGTCGTGGAAACCATAGCGTAGGTAAATATCTTAGCCTGGAGGAGTTGATTAAAATTGTCATTTTCTAGACGATTTGACGCGGCTGCCATTGTCGCATTTACACTTTCCCGTACATTTCACACTTTGGAAAATAGTGATGTACATGCACTCGTTACAATCCTGAATATGAGCACGTTATAACAGTTATAACACCTCTATGGTTCCTCTGGAATGACTTCACAGATCAGAATTACATATCTGAACCATGGGAGTATTGTAAACTCATCACTTGGTGTTTATGTATATTATAAAAGTAAGTAGGGTATTTCACCGTTTTAGCAATAGTCCAGTTAACGATGATTGAAACCTAGAATGGGCTTCAAGTATTGGAACCATTGCTTGAAAGGCAATTATCGATGCCCAGCCTACACATCCCGTACACATCTAAGAACTGTGTCACGTAGCTGTTCAATCATAACTCGGATGTGAGGTATTTTCAAACTAAGCTCCTCCAGTTTCGTCATGACTGTTTTCAGCCCATTATATTGCTGGAATATTGCTAAAAGCGGCGTTAAACCATACTCACTTATGATTGTTTTCACACTTCTGGAAGTACCATATTTGCACCCACACCTTTAATACATCATACGAAAACGTTATGGTATCAGGGATATTGATAGTATAATCCATCTTTTTTTATGAAAACATAAATAGTACCAGCGGCACTGTAGCTCACTTTGTCATTTTTCATAAACTTTTCTTTCACTATAAATACGACTATATGTTAATCTGAAAAAAAATTAAATAACAATTGTTAAATATGATTATGTCTATTTAACCATCACTCATTACACTGCTACATTTTGTAATAAGTATCAGTGGCTGGTCATTTTGTGTAAAAATACATTGGTTGAATGAAGACTGGGTAAGAAATGAATATGCAATACACATGACCCTTATCATGTTTGAAATGTTGTACATTTGTGCCGAAAAAAGCATATTTATTGACTTTCAAAGATAAGATTTCCAAGATTCCTATCAGCATTTGTTCTTTATGATAAAAATATTTTTTAATTTTTTTTAAGTGTTATTAAATCTTATCATATTTCAAAACATAAAACCATGTTGAATTCTTCTTTGAGTGTTGACTAAGCGCCTGTACTGTTCATTTTTGGGGTATAACATCCCTAACTTATGGTATAATATAGTATAGCATAGTATAGTTGATGCTAGAATCATAAAAAGTGGGGGTGCTGTAGGATTATTATACATATAATAGATAATACGTATAATACTTCTGCAAATGTAGTTGTATATCAAATGTCTTTTATATAATGTGGTTGCAGAGCTATAGCTGTATCGATGTACAACGTTAGTCATGCTAGAAAACAAGCATGGCTAATACACTAGCCAGCACGACAAAGATTCCCATTAAGTGGATGACAGGACGGTCGTCCTAGTGGAACAGAGAGGACAAATCTTTCACTTAGCATTCTTGGTTTACGGGTTCGTTCGTCACTACAAATAACCTCTGTAATGTGCGGAGGTGGTGGCCACTTGTCTGCGTCACTTTGGGCTATAATAGTGATTCAGAGCCACCACTGAGGTCCCATGGCAGAAGAAATCAGCAAATTGGGATTTCTGTCATGCAAGACATACTCATGTGTCAACTGCAAATAATTTTAATTAAGGACTGACTACGAAGCCTTGTCCCTTGTCAGGACCACTTCAGGGATTAGAACTGTCATCGTTTTCTCTGCCACTAGAGTTCCTTGGATCCCGACATTGTCAGGATTTCAATTCTATCAACTTCGGATGAATTGGCGCAATCTGCATTTATAGCCTTCCCAGGGCATTTCGTACAGTGTTTGCAATCTGACAAGTTTGTGAAACTTCCGAGTTTACAGGGATTAAGATGTTGATACTCTGCTTCTTTTAACGTACATTTGAATTCATGCCAAAGTTCGAAATGACTCTAACACGCGTATCTGTTCTAAGTACAAACATTAAACAAAGCTCAGTGTATCCGGTCTGGAAATGTTCAGGAATTGTATTGTCTGAGGTGAAATTTTCATAGTACTGCTGGCTGATTGATGTAAATGAGCGAAAACAACGTGAATTGTTGGTCATTTTTTCAATTATTATTTTTGTCCAGGTTCGATTATGTACACTGTCAGGATGCTGTGACATAATTGTACCACTGTTGTTTCTAAACGAATTGTCAATTTTCTAACGGCATCATAATTATAGCGGTGCCTGTGTGAGTTCAACTTTATGGTTGCATTGACACGTTGCTGGAACATCGATTTCCGTCAGATCGTTCTTGTCCTTTTTGCTGAGTATAAGTGAATTGTGATGTATGTTAAATATTAGTCCAAAATGAAAACTTAGTTCGAGAATTGGCTGATTATTTTACTTTTTGTATGGACATGTGTGAAAAGGCATTATAAGTTTCGTAAATTAGTCAAAATACTAAATGTAAAATCCTAACAAATATTTACATGTTTACATTTACATTTGGGGCATTTGTCACCAAACGTGGTGACCATAGAGATAGTTACAATAAAAGTTTTGACATTTTAATCGCTGACTAACTAAGTGCTGACTAACAAAGCTATTCTAGTTTTGCAGCGTTAGAGACCCAAACATTACGTTCATAACTTTGCAGTATATTATTTTCACATTCAGATCCCATTGAGAAACGCCACCTAAGTTGACATGTAAGATGCACACAAAGCAATTGCCACTAAGCAAATGCCACTTGCCACTTAGCACTCTTCTATAAAACTCAAAGGATTTGCTTGACTGTGCATTTCTGTTAAAACGTTTGATTTTTCTACTTTGTACACCACTATTCCACATGACACACTTTAGGAAAAAACTTTTATAACAACACGTAGTGACCACAGATATACAGTGTAGTTATCTTCAGAGATTTAGGTCAACAGGTTTGACAACAATGGAAAAAAATGACATCTGAAGTTCACTGAGAACACTATGTGTGAAATGCTTTCCTTTCTTATAGATAACATCAATGTTAACTTTGGGGTTGTGACATTTAGGCATACCCTGGGGCACCTCTTGTGCTCCCCTTCTTGCTGAAATGCTTCTTTAGTGTCGTAGCTTCACAAAATCAAAACACGGGAATTTGACCAGGAAGTATAAAATATTTATATATATCGGTAACCTGATATCGTTCAATAATGATTAAATAGCCAATTTGCTTCCACTAGCGTACCCACCTGAGCAAGACATAAAAGAGACCAGCGAGACCGCCTCACCTGTTTCATATTTATATCTATGTATTAATATTCAGAGTGACAAAATGCTATCCACAAGACTCTATGGCAAGGGGGATAACTTCATCTTTCCAACAGTTAACTTTCTCTTTATGTCAAGCAATATTGCAGCAGCTGCAGGCTTTGGTGTCTGCATGTCACAGCTTTTGATGTATGATCGAGCATGCTCTGTCTAAGAAGATTTCTATGAGCGTCCCACGACTTATGCTCAAAAGTTGCTTGATCAATGTTTCAACATCCATGGCCTTTGAAAGGCTTTTAAGGGTTTTATGTTAAACATTTCCAAATGTGCCGCATCTGTAATAAATATGAAGTTCGATGCAATTCCCTATTTTGACTTGTACGTAAAAATAGTAACCATATTCAGGTGTTTATTCAGGTGAACTCTTGAGTTGCCTTTGCATAGTTTTGTGACAGGGGCCACTGGTTGGGCAGGATTCGCTCACCTTTTCGCGAAACCCTAACATTTTCACAAATTGATAGTTTTCAATAGTCGGAATCCTAAAACCGACTCAGCCTTAAGCAGATATTTCGTATGATCATGTGACGGATTTTGTGCTTTTAGTAACCACTTGCCGTAATCAAAGCTCCAACACCTCGATATGACGTTAAAGACCATGTAGCTTGAGTTCCAGTAGGATAATGGTCAGCAGTATGGCCTTATGTCACTACGGCAGAGCATCCTATAATTATATAACGAGGCGACTATAGGGATAGGGAGGTCAGGTTCAGTGACGTTGTTCATTGCGTTGGAGACGAGCGTCATCAAAATGGATTCTTGCTGTCAGTGCGGCGTAACGAAATAAACTTGATACATTTTCTATTGTTCACAGAACTTTGAGTTAACGAGGACTCCATGCATTTCTGGTGAAAGAATTATGTTTTTAATGTTTCTAATTATCTGACATTTCATTTATTATTTCTCATATTTAAATTTTATGATCATTAAGTTTTCAGACAATTCAACATCTGTTTTTTACCTCCATGTGGAGAGGTTTTTGTAGTTTATATTAGATAGCATATCGTGCGTTTTATAGAAATGGGATTTAACGTCGCGTTTAAGATTATTTCATTGATATAACGACGTGCATGTACGTGTGTGTGTATATGTGTGGCTGCTTGTGCTGGGCCTGACTAATGCCGATTTTATAGTGAAGCCCACTGATATATCATGCAGAAGTTTAACATGAATGCCTCACTCAGACACAGTATACTGACGAACCCTCGACCTTCCGCTCTCCGGGCAGTGGTTTTACCATAAGACCACGGAGGCGGTCGCTTTATTGAAAGCGCTTGATACATGTAGGTGTATGTCAAAAGTGTTGTTTGTATCACCCTCTGTTGGTTTCATTTCAGTTCATTTCTTATGACTGATAGTCTACAGTAATACGTTTTGTCAAAACTAATGTATAAAATTGATATAGGTCTGGCAAATAGTTGCCATTTCTGTCACACCGATGGTACATCTCATTCGTGAAGCCCTGCTTTCTATCTTGATACCAATAACACTCTCTCATACCCATGAATGTGTTTCATGTGTCCAGAATGCAACATTTAATCCTTACACCAACAGCTGTCCCACACTGTCCCACATTGGCTGGGATTTTATCGACAAAAATAAATTGTCCCCGAAAACTATGCTTCTAATTGTTGGAATCTTTTTTAATCTGCCACAAAAATTACATTGATGCAATGTGTCTTTTAGAAGGTGTCAATACAAGGTGGGCCCTAGCATGTAAATTTGGCCATGACATTCAGGAGACACATTTCAATGTTAAAACTACATGTTGCTATGTAAGAAAGGTGGACTGGCAATCGCAGTTGTGTCATATCCTCCATTATCATGTATGGGCATCAATACACTGACATGTGTTTTCTTGGTTTGTTTAAGTCCATTTCGACGCTATCAATAAACATCTGTTAGTTAAATCTAGTTATTGGTTTGTGTGTGGCGTTGGAACTGTATTTGGGTATTACATGTCATGTAACAGTTAAAAAATATTCCAACACAGAAACGCTTGACATGAACGTTGAATTTTATTTTAAAAACTGAGATCATGTTCATGACCAATGCGTATCAGGCGTTGTGGCGAACGATGCCTTGGAACTAAATAACAATAAAACTACACGTTGTCAGCCAGTGAAGGGAAAGTCGAACAGATTTAATTTACAGCAGAAATCATCTTGTATTAATTTTCTATTCATCGTATACATATTGCTAAAACTACATGTTCCCCCGATGAACCTAAATTCATGTCCAGAGGTTTGAATAATGCGATAATTTGTTCTCTGTACTGTATCACTGGTAACAGACTATAAAATGAAAATTGAAATGACTTTGAAAGGTAAGGTAATGTCAATACGTCGCGTGGCAAAACACAATTATGTCCGTACTAGAAATACGAACATTGACATTTACAGTAGCTAAGATAGCCATGACCCTACAGAGGTACATCAGACTTAGCTGCAGGGGACAGGCTGGGTTTAAATGCCAAACTCCTGAGATATCAACAAGGATTTTGTCAAAATAAATTTATAGAAAATCTCTGAAGTGTCAGCATTTACCTATATTTGAAAGATCTTAATTTCGTTATAGTTTTATATGTAACATATGGCAGACAAATAGCTTTGTTACCAATCAATGCATCTTAAAGATCCATGTTGCCACATTCCATCATTGTTTAAAATATCAGGGTTAAACCGATGCTATTTATTGAAGCCGACAATGGAAGCGTTTCTGTCATAGTGAGACGCCTTGCACATTTAACTGTGCATAAAATGATGTGTCTTGGGACATATGCCAGGAAAGATGTACACCATGGCAGGAGTGATTGATAATTGTACTAATCAATCTGAATATGAACGTCTTATTCTTTGACGTCTTAGAACGGCCTTATGCTAATTGATATTGACATGTTAAAGTATTTCTTGTGAATGATAACGCGTGCGTGCTATTGCCAGTTTTTCTGTCTTTGTTCTTTTCTACCTCCAGTAGCGTCCAGTTTCATTCCCCGCCTACGTGGTATCGCGGAAAGAGTGTCTGTCCTAAGAGCAGAAGGTTTGTGGTTTGATCACGTCATACCAAAGAGATGTTTTAAGATAGTACTTGCTGTTTCCTTCCCTGGCACTCGGCATTAAGGGGATAAAACAAGGTCTGGCCGACTCGGAGTCAACATAATGTGAATGAGTGGGTTAGCACTATGCAACCGGGCTGGACTGGTAGAAGCAGCCACCCACACACGTGCATTCAATTCTCTGCCTAAGTAAAACAACCTTGAACGTGACGTTAAACATAATTTCACCTTACCTTCCAGTTGGATTCAGACGCATTCCTTGTTTTCAGTTCGTCTCTATTATTTGCTCATTCCGAACTTATTCTAAAATATATTCATTTTGTGCTTTAATTACTACAGAAGGGATGTATATGAAGTTTTCGATGTAAACATTGTTTTCAACTTCCTATTTTCTTTCATTCATTCCTTCTCAAGCTTAAGACTCACGCCTGCTATATCTGCAACCATAAGAAATTCGTCTTCTTCTGTCATAGTGTTATTGCTTTTACACATCTAGAATATCTAGAATAGCAACCACCAGTAGCTTGGACCACGTGTCGATTCTGGGTTAATGTCGGGCCGGAATCACTAGGAACCTATGTTTGACTACGTTTGACTTGAGCCAAATTCTTCAAGCCACACGGTACAGGCTTGTGATCTTCGCTCTAGTAGTTTAGACGCGATAAACATTCGTTTAACCTTTGATAACCCAATGTATCTTTTGTGTAAATGAGCTATAAGCCTTAAAAAAGAAAATTAAACTTACTTGACTATATACTATTCAAAGTGATATCAAAGTCATGATTATTATTCTATTTGGATCCGCAGGTCGTATATTCATTACACACATGTTAGTACTGTACTGAAATATGAGTCATATAGGTTACAATCCGACAAAACATTAGTATGAGCGTTGTGATCACACGAAAGAAGCATATTTAGGTAACAAAACACCAAACATCCTGATAGAGAGTCACAGATCTACATGGGGTCAGTTCGGAAAAGTAACTGTCTTGTCGATGACCAACGTAATTAGTCACCAATCATCTATTTAGTAGGTGATCAGTCATGAATCAGATACCTCATCAATACACTAAGCTGCTACGGTCGAGCCAAGACTGTGGTTATGCTAAAGTGAGTGAGTGAGTGAGTTGGGTTTAACGCCGCTTTTAACAGTATTCAAGTTATATCACGGCGTGTCAGCTTAATGTGGGAGGAAAGCCCGAAGTGATGCAGTTCTCAGACGTTTACCACTTCGGTGAAACCCATAAGTACGGGTATGGTGCTGGCAAACCTAGAAACATAATCGGGGCGAACCGGGATTCGAACCCACAATCATAGGTTTCTGGCGTGTCCAAGAGACGCAACTCTGCACAGCGAATCGCGGCGCCTTAGACGACTTGGCAACCCGTGCCCCCGGTTATGCTTAAGTCAACATGACGTACCACAGTCTTTATCCATACTGAGTGCTTGACACAACGCAGTGTGGTTATCAGGGTTATATCACAACTTAGTGTGTTACTGATGTTTGTAATTATAATTTAGAAGTCATCTTAGAAGCAAACATGCATCAGATTGGACTTTCAAAGCTATCGAAGTATTATCTCTGCAGATTCAGTTTCACAAAATATGTAAGTTTCTTACTTTTTTGTGACATCAACTTATTGGTTTTCGCCAAAAAATAGTTTCTAACGATAATTATAAAGGACACAGTTGGACGATATGGGATTTTTCAACCGCTAGATAAGACTAAGAGTACTTAAATTTTTTTTTTGATAATAATTTAGAAAATCAGCAAGAATCGAGATGCCTTCATCTTTTCTTATTAAAAATCTCCTTTCTTCAGACATCATGATGGCTGTTCCCCAGTTGGACATAACGGTTTAGGTATGTTGGTGGAATTTATTATGTTACTTCAAGGCATCTAATGAACTTGATATTGTATTTGTATAAGAAAGATAAAGTTAAAATATACAATATAATAAGAATAAAAAAGGTCTTTGTTTATATTAACAACTTTGTGAACAGTCTCAACACTTATAATAGAGTAGTTTATAACAAAAGTTCCTGTGACACCAATATTTTAGTGTATTTTTCAAACAAGTAAATTTTGGTTTTCAATATTGTAGTACATGTATGGAATCAAGTCACAAAAATGCAACTGTTACAGAAAAGCATGCTTTCCATGCAAAAGTTGACTTTTATGCAAGCCCCATGCATTTCACTACCAAGGAATGGGTATAAAAACATGTGCGTTAACGGGATTCCATATGCACTCAGAAAACAACAAAATTACGCAATTATTCAACATTACGAAATGCCACGCCTGTCCGAAAATTAGCGTCTGCGAGCCATTGGTATGCTTGAAGCAGGATCGAGTCAACAATTTAACTTCCACAGAAACACCATTTGGCGTTGGCAACAGACGAATGCAGTCAGAGACCATCCTCGGAGTGGCAGGCCACACGTAACCAATAATCGACAAGACAACTGGATTCGAACAACACACCTAGGGAATCGATTCCAGCCAGCAACAGTAACTGCAAGAAGCATCCCTGGCCTTCGACGAATATCTACACAAACCGTACGTCGTCGCCTCAGATGTGCAGGGATTGTCGCCAGAAGACCCGTCAGACGCCCATTTTGACAGGAAATCACCGTCAAGCACGTCTACAGCGGTGCAGACGGCCATGAAGTGGGAACAAGTTCTATTCACTGACGAGTCTTGTTTTCACCTCAGCCACAGCGATGGACGGATTCGTGTGTACCGACGTCGAGGTGAACGTTACGTCAATCATTGTGTCATGGAAGAAGATCGGTTCGGGGGCGGCAGCGTTATGGTATGGGGTGGGATTACAGCAAGACAGAGGACCCGTTTGATAGTAGAGGTAGAGGGAAATCTCAATGAACAGCGCTACCGCGACGAGATCATCAACCCTGTTGTTCTTCCGTCTTTGCGTCGTCATGGCCCAGGCATTACCTTTCAACATGACAACGCCCGGCATCATATTGCTCGACTTGTTCAGGATTCTCTTCAACAAAACAACGTGAATGTCATCCCCTGGCCGGCTCGCTCCCCTGATCTCTCACCAATCGAGCACATGTTGGATGAGATGGATCGGCGCCTTCGACGTCAACCACGTGTTCCACAGACACTCCAGGATCTTCGAAACATGCTCCAGCAGATGTGGACAGGTATCCCACAGAATTTTGTTGGACGCCTGTTCAATTCCATGAGACGAAGATGTGTTGCTTGCATCGCAACCAGAGGTGGACATACACGCTATTGATTTGTAAATTGACATTTTGGCATGTTCATGTTTTTTTTAATTAAATCACGCAATTTCTGAAGTCAGTATGGCAAATTAAACCATTTAAACACTTAGGGGTATTTTATCTGTTGCAAACCGAAATTGTTTCAGATTTGGTAAAAAACATAACTTAGCATTAAATCTTATTCAATGTCACAGGAACTTTTGTTGTTCAGTATATGAAGGGAGTATAATTTTATGAATCTCTCGACCACCCCACCACCCTTTTAATACTGTGATGTATGTTTCCACAGAAATTATTTCCTCAGTCCCCATCTAGAACCAATGATTTTTTTATTACCATGACCAAATTACAAATGTAATTAGAGTGACCAGTACTTATGGAATCTAATATATATATAGAATATCAGTACAATGGGAAAACAACACTTGCCACGCTGAGTGGTAGCTGAATAATGTAGTTGTATATTCCTGGATTCAATTGTGATGGAACTTCTACTCATGACTAAATATTACTGAAACTGCATTTATCCATTAAGTATTCCCCATTGAAATGTAAGCAAGGCGCCAAAGCACGGAAACTACCTGGACGATGCAGTTAGCTATCCATGGGAGTTGTAAATGAAATTCAAAGGGTAGGTAAAGTCAAGCGATTAAATTATATTGGGAATTCTGGTGACCTCTTGTCTTTGAACGTGAATCGGATTTGGTCATGTGGCTTAAAACTTTTATGGTCTCAAATCGAGAGGCTTTCATGATGGACTGTGGGCACATGCAAACCGTATGTGCCAATACAGGCGATATCAATTGCCCGCCTAACACATGTATCTATGAACGGCAGCCAGTAAAGGGTGGATTAGCCTCTGAAATCCAGCTGCTGCGTGAAGAGGTTCCGCGTGTCTATCAGATACGACAAGCTGCATATTGAGAGACTGGTGTCACGACCGGGAGCTCCGCAGATGCAATTTGGTCGTGTGAACCTTGCATTAATTGTCTTTGCCTGAAGGGATTTTTCTGGACGATTAGACACTGCTGCCATTGTCGCTTCAACATTTTCTCGCTTCATTTCGGTATTTGGAATATAGTTTGTGTTGTATAAAGATATGCACTTGTTGCGTAACTGAATTGTGAGCACGTTTCGACAGTGATTCACATTGAAAGACGAAACTGAGTGTTTTGATCAGTGTTCCATACAGTTTAAAATACACTATCCCGCATAACAAACATCAGGAAAAACTTCATTCCGTATGTTCCATGGGGCATTTATCCCTTAACTTGGTGACCATAGATATAGTTACATATCTATCTTCAGATTCACTCACTGAGGTTCAGGACAATATGTAAAAAAAATGAAAGCAATTGCCATCTGATGTATACTGAGCAAACAATGTGTGAAATGTAGGACATTCTCATTGATAAAATCTCTGTAACATTTGGGGATAGGACGTTTAGGCAAGAAATGGGCAACCCCATTGGCACCTATTCTACTCCTTCTTGCTGATCTGCTTCTTTATGCATATGCATATCGGAATATCTGCTCGGAATGGTAAAATGAAAACAAGGGAATTAGCTTGGGGCATGTCGGAAACATACTCGGAAACAACTAAAATTCACGTACACATCTGTATCGATAGTAACAATGGAGAAAGAGAAGATCATGGCATAAACATCTCGGAAACAGTTCAAACTAGAATGTGTTTTACTCATGTCTCTCCCACCCGCCCCTCCCCTCACCCAACACTTTTGATACATTAGTTCAAGTTGTTACTATTAATGTGTTTCAAATCCGAAAAACAATAACAGCAAAATATAATTTAAAAAAAAAATCAAAATCGCAAAAGGCACCAGTTTTACTGATGAGCAGTGCATATGCCAAGTTTCGTTGAAAAAAACATTGAAATTTTTTCAAGTTAAATCTCGTAATGTGGTAAGAACGCCGACGCCGACGCCGACGTCAAAGGGAACCAGTCCAAAAGCAATGTCTCCCCTCCCTTTGGAGGGAGACATAATTTTCTGTTCACATCTATGTAATTAGCACATGTGTCTAGTGAAAGTTAAAGAGACAATAATTTCTCATCATTTAGTACTGCTGTATCAATTATTATTTCATTTATTATAGGTCTATAACGAATGTGTCGCGGAGATGATGAATTTGATACCCCAGAATCGATATCTTCATACTAAAATGGCCTAGTCAGGTCATTACGCATCTGGAAGTACCACATTTGTACCACAGTCCTAACTGCCTTATACTTCTTGGTATCAGAGACATCCTAAATATTTTTGATGGTTTGTGTGAAATTAATTATACCAGCGGCACTAAAGGCTGATGTGGCAAAAAGGCAACCTGAATCAGTCACGTCAGAAGTTTTCAGCATCTATAAATTACAAAGAGATATGCGATGCAGCTTTCAAACTATATCTCAGTCAATGGATCAAGACTCAATCAGGTTATTTCAGGACGACTATATTCCCGACGACAGACAGGGAGTATAGGCTACGCAGGCCAACACGCAAGTGCAATAAAAGTTCAATATTTGATTGATTTGATTTGTTGGAGACGGGAGCATTTGGCTGTGTAGAATTCGAGGAACCAAAATACTGTAATTGTTTCCATTATCTTTTATTTTATATCCCGAGAAGAATGTTGATTTAAGTCGCGTGAGTGTGTTCCATATGGCTTTTATGTCCCTCTTATTTGAGTGAGTATGGTCGTACACCCCTTTTAGTAATAGTTCAGCAATATCGCGACTGGCGTCACCAGAAATTGGCTTCACATATTGTACCAATATGGGGAATCGGACCCGGCCTTCGGCGTGACGAGCGATCACTTTAATCACAAGGCTACCTCCCCTACCGCCGCCTATAATTTGAGATTATCACCGAAATGCATGCAGCTGACTATACAGTTCTTAATAGTTATAATCAGGTGTATGAAGAATTGTTGCATAAATTAAAGTTAATCACACCGGAGGAAAATACTCTAAAATTGATGAATAACAGGTTTCATGTGATACACACACTTTATGTTAACTAACTTGGCCAAGGTTCAGCACGACCTGCCTATTATGTGAACAAACATAATCATTGCTCAAGGTTTTCGTTAATAATGCATCTTATATATCCGTCGCTGTTCCCGGGAGGAACCTATGTATGTAGTGTTGTGCGAGAACATCAAGCGTGTGTATTGCACTACATATACTGGAAACTATACAGATAAGTGAATCTTCATAAATACGTGACTTTCAGAGACCAATGCGCTAAATACATCCTGGAAAAAACGAGCATTTGTACCTTTTTAGCTTCTTGATACCAGCCTTGACAGTAATTGGTATCTGAAGATCAAATAGACATATGTGTCCACTACGACTGAGTCTAGTTTAGGCTAGATACATACAAGTGGCTGTGCTATGGGATCGGTATATATACGTACGATCTCAACTTCTCCAGTGTAGTTTATTAGCACTACATATGTACGTATAACACATGTCTAATTGAGTAGCTACAGTGCCATTGGCGGCATCGACGTGCGCTATATTCAAGCTATGAGACAGTAGGGAAGGTTCAGAAACTTGCGAGCGTCACAAATACTCTCATTAAGTGGGTGACATTGGAGGTGTTCCTGGTGAAAGAGGTTACATGGACACATTGAGCATATCTTCCTGTTAGCACGCTTGGTATAAGAGGCCGCTGAGCACTACAAATGACCTCTGTAATGTGTGAAAGTGGTTGCCACTTATGAATGCCATTTTGTGCAGAAGAGTGATTCCCCAGCCACTGAGGAACCATGAAGAAATCAATTTTACACTTGACAGCAGAAATCAGCAAATTAGGATTTCTGTAATGCATGGTATACCATGCAGACAAACTGTTATCTGCAAATGGTTTTAATTAGGCGCTGACTACGAAGCTTTGTTTCTTGTAAAGACCACTTCAGTGATTGCCAACTGTCATCATTTTTATTACCATTCTAATCCACAGTGGCAGGATTTGGAACAACCCAAATGTGTTGATTTGGCACTGTCTGAAGATATAGCCGTCTTTAGGCAACTGTTACAGTGTTTTAACCGTATGTGTGAGATGTGGTTTAACGGCCCGTTCAAGACTATTGCACCTTTAAAATGAAGTCTGTGTGCGTGCGTGCGTGCGTGCGTGCGTGCGTGCGTGCGTGCGTGCGTGCGTGGTCCCCCGACCTTTTACTCTCATAAAGACAGATGTTCTACCACGGAGGCGGAAGCCCTATAAGTACAAGTATGTGATAGATTTAAATAATCTGCTACTATTTAGGTTCAACAGAACTCATACAAATGTTCGAGATAACTCAAACCTGCAACTGGTCGAGAGAATCTTTATCTGTACTTCACAACGTCATGGCAAAATTGTTTGCCAAAGTATTTACAGGGATTATGTTGTTTGAATCGTTGGCCAAACCATTAAGTAATGAAGACCGACGTGCTAAAACGACGTGGGTCATTATCATTCTTCTACAACTGTTTTTATACCCAGGTTCGATTAGGTGCAGCCAGCCGTATATTTCTAACTATTTACAATGTGTACTGTGAAAGATGTACATGTATGTAATCTCACTCATATTGCCTCACACAAACACTAAGTTCGAGTCGGTGCTACTTTCCGTTTTGACTGTATGTAAAGATACTATAGGTTTCGTAAATCATTCAGTAATAATTGTAACATCCTTACGTGTGCTATAATGTGTTATCACTCCTATAATTCGTATCACGTGCACTGCAGCTTCAATACAAATTCAGATACACACTCGTTTGAATTATCCTTTTTGTCGGAGTTAAGTTATGCACTAATTTATCTAAATTACAATGGCTTCAAAAAGTCACAACAGTGGCAATAATGTGGTGATTGTCCGTATCTACAACACTGTCTAGATTAACAGTGAGTGAGTCAGTTTGATTAAAAAAAATGGCAATACTTTAGCAATATCACAAGGGCTTCACACATTTGGCCTTCGACGTTATGGGCGAATATTTTAACCACTTGGCTAATCCACCGTCAATTTAAATGAATAGCAAATTCAATTCTTGAGATGTACCAGACCAGATACAGCTGAACCTCCTTAATTCTTACGCCAGTAACCCCTTATGACGTTTAAGACACCGTTAAGTCCCAGTTGGATCCTTATCAGCAGTATATCCTTACACCACCATGGGTTACACTTGGCGTCATAATATGCTTATCATAGGCACCCACTGGATCTATATTAAACTACATGTTGTTATGTAGGGAAAGGCGGATATTGTAAAGTGGTATTACCAGTGGTCTCATGTACCCTAGTATAAAATCAAAAAGGTCAATGCACTGACATGTAGTCCCTTGATTTATTTGAGCACTTTTCGGCGCCAAACGTTGTGGTTCTGTTCTAGTTCTTTTTGGTGGCATTGACGTTGTGGTTGAGTTCTATATGTCATGTGACTGTTGCATGTAATACTAGTTCGCAATGCGTCAAATAAACGTTACATTTTACACTGTCGAAAAACACACATGCAATGTGTATGGCCAAAGTCTATCAAGTGTTGTGGCGAACAGATTTCTTGGAACTAAATCATCGTTAAAACTACACTTTAAGAATGGAATCTTGTATTTCTATTCATCCATAAACATTGCTGAAACTATGTTTCCCTTGATGAACCTGAATTAATATCCAGAGATTTCGATAACGCAATATTTCCTTCTCTGCTCTATATCACTGGTACCAGACTAGAAAGTGAAAATGCTCTTTGAAATGACAGTTATGTCAATAAGCCGCGTGTCTCAAAACAATTATTGCCGTACTAGAAATAAGAACGTTGGCATTTGCCGAAGCTACGTGTAAGATAGCCATGACCCTATAGATATATATCAGACATAGATGAAGGGGACTGCCTTCGATTGATAGCGAATCATAAACGGATGTTCACGATATAGTCTTAATGTTACAATTGGCTCTGCTTTAAGAAGAGATTTCTTATGATAAATGTTTTTGTGACTCATATCTAAATATCAAATTGCGAAGTTAACATCAATGATGAGTCAGCAAATACCGATTCAAAATAGATCCATACGTGACAGGTCCACATGTCACGTCTGTGAAATTGCTATTGGTTTCACACATTTAGAATATATACAAACAACCACCACTATCGTGGTCCTGAGGGGAATCTGATTTAATATAGGGCTGAAATCATTCAGGGGGAGGTGGAGATGAAAATAGTAACCTAGGCTTGACTAAGTGTAGGACGTTGAGCATAATATCAATAATCATCTCAATTAAATCCAGACCGCCGCGATACTAATTGGTATTTGAGGACGGGTATAGCTGACCTGGACCTCGTACTCTCAGGGAGTTAAATGTGCCGTAACTCCCAATAACCCCATATATTTGCACCGTGGACAATACCACAAATTTTATCAGCACCCGGATTTTATCAGTTTGTCTAAAAATACAGTATTATGTTACATGTTATTGATCTGAATATTATATTCAATATGTGGTACATATATTATCATACCTTGTTGTACAGCAGAACTGTAGTCTAAACTTGAAACAGTCTAGTGATATCCATCTGCATACACAAAATGCATCATGTGTATATTTCAGGTATTATATATAATGCTTTACTGAATCAGCCTTTATAAATAATACCTGAAAACTTAATCAGTTGACTGTGGTTTAATCACTGTATGATCAAATATTCATATTGTTTCATTGCCTATGGTCTGTTCTTTAAAGAGCACATATACAACAAATAACGCAGACATTGTAAGCGCAGAATACTAGTTTTGTGTGTTTTCTTCCCGACTAAATTGCATATAAAGATACAAAAACATGTTTACATTGACCCAAGCCTAACATAAATTTGAAAACAACCTCAGAAGATACCATTGAAAGTGATTAGTTTTGATTCCTCATGACGTTATTCTTAATCCGTTTTATATTTGTTATAATTTGACAAAACATGGAGATTAGTCCCGTTTTCCCCAAAAAAGAAACATTTTCCCCGTAAAAGAGTTTCACATATACGCGGACTAGAGAGAATTATGCAAACTGCAATAGAGTTTTCAGAAATGAACGACTCATAAAAGTGTATTCGGACACAAAACAAACACACAATTCCTCACATACAGCCATACGTCAAAGCAGGATCAGTGGGGAGTAACCGCCTTGTCGATAACTAAAATCTGTGATCATCCATCATATCTATTACATAGACGATCGGTCATGAATCAGATACCCCATTTACACACTAAGCTACTGCAGTAGAGTCAAGGCTGTGGTTATGCGTCTGGAAGCCTCGTGTGGGCTTAAGTGTACATGTAGTACCACAGTCCTTTATCCACATTATGCGATGAATTACAAGACAGTATCGTATATTCACGGTTTGGGGATCACTCGGTCATGTGCTTGCTTCTAATATATTGTAAGTCTAATATAAAGTGAATGAGTGAATTGGGTTTAACGCCACTTTTAACATTATTAACATACGGCGTGTCAGCTTAATGTGGGAGGAAAGCCCGAAGTGATGCAGGTCGCAGACGTTTACCACGTCGGTGAAACCCACGAGCACGGGTCTGGTGCTGACAAATCTAGAAACATACTCGGGGCGAACCGGGATTCGAACCCACAACCATAGGTTTCTGGCGTGCCCAAGGGACGCAACTCTGCACAGCGAATCGCGGCGCCTTAGACGACTGGGCAACCCTTGCCCCCTCTAAACATCATCTCCGTGTAAGATGTTTTTCGAAGTTCGAACAGTACAAGATAAAAGCTAACTTTCTTGCAGACCTCGATGCATCCAAACTGCTTCAGGTTTGAATTCTCAGATGTATTTCCCTTTCAAGTTCTGTTTCAAAAATATGTCTCAGTATTTTGAATGTTTTGTAGCATCACGTTACTAGTTTTCGCCATCGTGATACCGTTTCCAACGATAATTATAAAGGACAGAGTTAGGGAACATTGGATTTGGAACTGCTACATAAAGATAAGAGTTATTAAGATCACCAGAAAAGGAACAGCAATATTATTAGCTGAAAGTGGAACAAACGTTTTTGAAAACCAAAGGGAAAAGCCATAATTTACTGATCATTAGATGATGAATTAAAGAGCGTTGTGCTGGACATTTCGATATTTTCTCATAAATTGAAATTATCCAAATTTCTGAATTTCAGGAATAAGAATCCAAATGCCTCATATTATTTACATAACAATAGGATAGAACTAATTTCTGAACGATCTCTTCTAATATCATTTAATGCGTGTTGTGCAATATTGAAGAGTTACTGTGGAATCGCAAACTGATACGATCAAGTAGCTTCATCATCCCGATTGTAATGGTTTTATGTCTTGTCGGTGCTACTTACAAATTCAATATCCCAATACCCAGCGTTTTTTCTTGATTTCTACCACATGGCGCACACCAGAATCCCACGCGACTACCCTTATCTCGCGACTACTTTACACGATCAAAATAATACCAAGCATTATTTGAAGTCATGTTATTATGTTTAGAACTTATCGTTCTTCACTATATCAGGGCAAGTGTCCTTGTTACATAAATTATGCCGATTTGTTTTGCATGTAGATATTCTGCTTCCCCCACGACTGAATATAACATAAGGTTCAACAATGAAAGTACCAGACACATCTGTTTAACGTTTATATTTCGTTGTTACAGTTAGCCAAATCCCTATTCACACAAAATCGCCCATCTTAGCCGAAACAATGATGACTTGTCAATCATAACTGTAGTTTCCGGACAACGCGCAAACAGAGGAAACGTTTTCATGAGAAGATCAAATTATTCGTTCTATATGGACACATGTGAAGAACACTCATAATGTACACAAACAATCCTTTTACTTAATGTTAGGAAAATGGTGACACTAATAAGGTATTTTTTCTTGAGAATGGAATATAAAAAGTCAATGATAACATTTAGGATAACCCTATTTCAACAAATTAAAATTCCCCTGCACGAAACCGTTTACTGGGATTGTCAACGATTACATGAAACTATGTGATTAAGGTCAAGTGTTTGACTTGGGTAAACACTATTATTACTGTTAAATGAGACCTGTGAAGATTCCGGGATAGAATAGGTCTTCAGCAACCCATGCTTGCCGTAAAAGGTGACTATGCTTGTCGTAAAAGGCGACTAACGGGATCGGGTGGTCAGGCTCACTTTCTTGGTTGATGCATGTCATCGATCCCAATTGCGTGGATCGATGCTCATGATATCAATCACTGGATTGTCTGGTCCAGACTCGATTATTTACAGACCGCCGTCATATAGCTGAGTGCGGTGTTTAACAACCACCAACCAACCAACTAATCTTATATGATGTATATCGCAGTTGCAATGAAGTAACTTACACCTGTTGTTGGTACATACTTACCAATTCCAAGGACACCTGGTGGCATCACTGATTATCGGTGTTCCCTTCACACAAATTCCAGCTCTAGTTTGGCTTTACGCCCAATGGAATCAGTGTTATCAGAGAATCATCTGATTTTCTCTGGTTACGACGTGTCACATTGTTCTTGAATCGTACATAGAAAGAAACAGTTTCCTCCAAACCAAACTGTTAAACGAGAGTGTAAAAAAGATTTTAAATCAAAGGGGCTAAGTCAGTATTTCACGTCTTTAGGACAAATATGTCTTGTAAACATGAATGCAGGCATAGCGTTACACAATGTACCCATGTGAACAATACAATCCTTTCATATATCACAAGCAATCTCTGCTAAACGCTTATTCCGACTACATTGTGATCATGTGTTTATAAGTCACCATTAAATAATGATGATACCAGGTGTTCGTAAACGAGGTGAGCATATCCTGCCCCGGCGGTGGCACACGTCACAAACACATACCGAGGTAAATTAGCTGTTCACCTGAAAAAAACATAATGGTAAAAGTCTAAATAGGGAATTTCATCGGACATAATCTTTGTCATTTGTTCATCAAATATGAACATAGTATCCACATTTCTACCATAGAATTGTTTGTAAGCTTTAGTGAGGCTTTAAATGTTGCAACCTTGGTCAAACAACTTTGGAACAAGAACCGTATGAACCGCTCTTTGAAATCTTCGTAGAAACAGCAAGCTTGTTTGCACATTAAAAGTTGTGAAATAAAGACACTAATTGCAGACATATTGACGGACATAAGAGAAGTTGCCATATTTGGAAAGTTGAAGTCATCCCTCGTCATGCTGTCTTGTGAAAGGTATTTACGCACAGATTAAAACATGAAGCAGACGAGTCGGCCTCACTGATCTCCTATATTTCTACTTCAGAACGGGAAATTAGTGGAAGGAAAATGGCTATTTGACCGTTATTGGACGATATCAGATCATCGGTGTATATGGCTAAGTTAAACTTCTTGGCCAAATTGCCTTTGCCAATCCGAGCAGTTATTTTGATTCATGTGAAGAAAGAAACATATCAGCAAGAGGGGATCACAGTTGGTGCCAATGTGGATGCCTACTGCTTGCCTAAATGTCTTTCCCCCTAATTTTACATATATGTTATCAATGAGGAAGCCCAGCATATCAAATACTGTTTTCTCAGTAAACTTCAGTTGGCAATTGCTTTCACTTTTGACAATATTGACCTGAACCCAGGACATAGATATGAGTAAGGTATGATTCTACTGAACCATTTCTGTGGATTCTTACGAAGCACTGGAATCCAATGTACAGCTGGAATGGATGTTCCTTGAGTACGTAGATATAATTCGTGATTGTTACATATTTCCTTCTCAGATAAAGGACTGGGAGATCATACATACACCCCTAGCCAGCCGTACTTAACACGGAAAACAGTTTGACATATGTGGTTGTATACACAAACCACAATGGCGGCGAACAGTTGAAGCTGCAACTGAAAATGAATTGTCCTCGAACAAGTAAGGTATTTATGACAAATGAACTTTTCTATGTCTTATATGAAATCATCACTGATTGCATGGAATCATTATTATTTGATAGTAATTCATAAACACATGTTCATGATATAGTCAGAATCGTAAAATCGACAAATATGAATATGAAAAGAATTTTTTGTTATGACAAGAAACTATCCTTATCGTTTTCTGACATGTTTGTTGTTTAACAGCAAAGTGGGCACAACGGCCTAAAAATAATCTCCACAGGACATACCTGTGATTGATAGTATGAGCAACGACGCACGACACGAAGTAGGGGTTCGATGACACAGAATCATCCAAGTCACGATGGCTGATCACCGATCCATGTATTCGGTGCTATTCGCCTCTTCAGACAAGCATACTGGTGAACTGTTCACCGCTGATATCCCCAGGGGTTTTTCGTACATGAATTCTCCTTTCTCACATAACAACTATATCTGATCGTATTGTGAGGGGAAATCAAAAGTCACGTGATTAAAGAGGTTTTTTTCGTTCAGTTAACTCTCCTAGTAACAGTATTGAAGAGCCCGATAAGTTGTAAACGTTAACATAAATGTATCAAACAGCGTAGTCGATAACACATGTACATAATTATGTTTGATGTGTTCTCGTACAAAGGTGATCGTTTCTGAGAAGTTTTATGTGAGACATTAAACTACATAGATGATGAAGAATATGTTTACAAGTACGATGACGTTAATAGCTTCTTTGTTTTATCTGTACTGTTGATGCTGATCAACAGCAATCTATGTTCTCTCTATATTTTAAAGGTACAATTAATTCTCTGCCTTTGTTTCATCTAAAGGGAAATGATACATAACCATTATTAAAATAAAACAAAGCAAAATGATTAGAACTAATGTCTTTGATAATATAGAGTTTCAAAATAAAAAGTATACGATGGATGACTTCATCCTTTCTTCTCCTTCTATCTGTCATGGCTGCTCCTGATAAATGGGTTGGAAATAACTTACTCGGTTAAATTTAAACTGTCATTACCTTGTGGACTGGCATATCCGAAATTGTGACTGTGCTTTTGTTAAGATAGATAAAGTTGATTACATACAAATAGTAACGCGCGAATGCGCTCGGTTATAAATAAGACATGTCAATTCTTCAGTGAGGCGACCTCCAATCTGAAGAACACAGTAGCTTTATCTCCAAATTATTTTACCTTTAGCACCCTCCCAGCACCCCCTCCCTTTCGCTCAGTCGTTCTCGCAGAAGATAATGCCTTACACACAGACATTTGGGATAAAGACAACTGATATTCAGAGGACACTTCAAAGACAACCGCCTCTTTGGTGTAACTTGGATGGAGTTAGAGTTTTTGTCAAAAGTTAAACGAAGGTGACATAAAATAGTTCACTTGTATTTAAGATAATATCACACCATATGTCATCGTCATCGATCGTTTGACAGGATCCTTATGCCATTAAACCTACTTAATCTTCTTGGGGTAGTGAAGGCCGAGATGTCCAGCCAGTCAGTAATGTTACAATGGACGAGGCCCCCGTTCCCCTTTGGCCATACATTGTAGATGACGACGCATCAGAATGGTACCTTTCCATTTTATATCTCATCGAATGGCGTTTTTATCGTACGTAATATTCACGAATGGTGATAAAGGAATGTATTTCTCCTCATATATGTAATGGTAGTTTAAAGCGTCATTTGTGAAAATGGTGGACTGCTTTATAATAACGAAGGAAGGCACCGTTTCAGTTGTAAGTTACTCACGTAAATATATGAGGCGGAGATTAGATGGGTTTCCATGGTAACTCTACTTATGAGATTGGACTGATGACTGTAATTTCTGTAGTTAAACGTGTACTGCTCTTTGTGATGTGGCGTTTGAGTGGAGGTTCTTGTGTGTGTGTGGTGTGTGTTTCATACGACTCTTGTTCAAAAGGCCTCAGTAAAGCTTTCAAAATGCTTTATGGCATACATGTGTATGACATGTCCACATTTAGCACATCAATGGCAAAAATGGTGTCTGATGCAGTTCCCAAATTTGACAATATGGTCCCGTGTTTTTCAGGTCACAACTGACATGCCTTTGCGTGTTTATGACCTGTGCCACAAGTGGGGCAGGATACGCTCACCTTTTTGCGAACACCTAATAAGATCCCTATTTGATGGTGATTCATAAACACACGATCACGATGTTGTCGCAATCGCACAATCGACCCTGCTTTTATGAGTGATTTCTTTTGATTTTGGAAAGGATTTTGTCGCGTTTATTTACTACTTTTATTATGATGACAAAATGATAATGTAATTAAAGTGACCAATATTTTAAGAGGTTCGCATTATAGACCGGATCTTTTTTAGCTCCAACCAGTACTATGTTAACACTACATTTCACCCGTGAAGATTCCGGGGTAGAATAGGTCTTCAGCAACCCATGCTTGCCTTAAAAGGCGACTATGCTTGTCGTAAAAGGCGACTAACGGGATCGGGTGGTCATGCTCGCTGACTTGGTTGATACATGTCATCGATCCCAATTGCGTGGATCGATGCTCATGATATTAATCACTGGATTGTCTGGTCCAGACTCGATTATTTACAGACCGCCGTCATATAGCTGGAATATTGCTGAGTGCGGCGTTAAACAACCAACCAACCAACCAACCAACCAACCAACCAACATTTGACACGCCTGAATCAATACTGCTGAAAACTGCAGTCATAAAATGTATATGCCCAAGAGAATTAATCAGGTGACCACGTTCTGCAGCTTCTAGGGCTTCAGAGTTTCTAGGGCTTCGGTCCTGCTCCACACTGAAGCGCATGTACCACATGTGGTGTCTCCTTAGGCAAGAGACTTTGTTCGAAATGTGAATATGTTCACCCAGCAGTGAGTGGGTACCCGGTAGGATGAGATGGTAATGTGGATGTTAACCTTCTAGCGCCTCACATGCAGCTTGGGTTGTATACTCCCCAGGGAGCTGAGAATGAAAATCGAGTGTTTACTGATCCATTGACCGGGGTAATAAATGTGTAGCGCTATGAGCATCCACTTGGTGAATGGAATCTGGCGCATTATAAATGCACTTATTATTATTATTATCATTATTATTATTATTATTATTAATGGAAAGGGAATGTAAAGCCAAGCAATTCAATTATATAGGGAATTGCAATCCCGATATCTTTGATCGTTAATATGTTTTTTTCGTCTGGTTTAAAAACATTAATGATCTTTGGAATAAACGAACACTGTTCCTAAGTCAGAACACGAGAGACTCTGCCCGTGAACATAAAACCTATACACTTTGTATTACTAAGAATACACTGATATGTCTAGGGACTCGTTGAGCGTACGAGGCACAAAAGAGAATATGTAAGACTTGGATATGAGGTCGTTGGCTGCCGATGGAATTATATGTGTAGGGACAAATGCGAAATTGGCTGGTTACATCTTTTACGACTTAATGTAAATGAAAACAGTTCACTGATGTCTTTAAAGCGCCCTGGTTGTTCATAAGGACGTTTGAAGGATATCATTCATTGAAGGTCAATGCTGTACTATCTACACGTGGATACATTCTACTCGTCAGAGCATTATGAGAGTTCATTTTAACATTGCATTCATGAATAATTCAAATGAAGATTGTCAAAAAATTCATCGCAGACATGTACTCGCCAGGGATCCTGTAGGAAGATTATATTTATTGACTTGTAATATTGAGAAAAAAAATCTGATTAAGACTTGGCTTTCCAAAGAGCTCCTTCATTTATAAAATACACAGTATTACATTGTTTCAAATTTCTACTCAATCGACCAGCTATTGGGTCTATATCATACATTCTTTTATATAACATAGTTTACAATTGAGATTATTTACAGATCTGTGCTAACACGTTTAGAACAAACGTAATTATTACTCAATAGGCAAGAAGGTATTGGTGGATAAAACCATCATGTATAGTTTTCAGTTGTTAGTGGAGTTCCGCAGAAGATAATCCTTCCAAAAACTGCTCTCAAGACTCATGAGATGATATATGGTAAAGGTCTATTGTATGATTACTCCCGAGACGGCCTGTGTGAAGCTCATGTTCACGCTCCAAGTTCACTCGTGTCTCATGTGTATGAACATTTATTAAATAAAAATTACAAACAGTGTCTAACGCGTCCATTACATTGTAATATTTCCTGCACCTTGGTTGGTACACATTGTCCTGTTTAACATTAACCCCGCTGCAAGGCGAATAAACCGAATATTGCTTGGCAGAACACTATCGTATTCCGGACGTAGGCCTAATAGCAGTGTGAAGCGAATATAATATTATGAACCTATGTTTGAATCTTATGCGATAATCCATTGTCATCATGTTGGTTATTGTCTAAACTTTTCATCAAATTTAATATGAACTTGAAAGTCTGATTATGTATCAATTACAAGGTGCGAAGTGACCTTTCAAGATACGCTAGAAAAACGCTATCACAACCGTCTATGCATGTTTCTGCGTAGGTTATGCATAAAAAACAATTTGATCGATGGATATGCCATTCGTAGAGAAGACATTTTCAAATGAATCTATTACGTAAATTCTTTCACTTCATCTCAGGAGAGGAGCACGCACTGTCCATGTTTTATTCAAATGTTAACTATATATCAGCCGACAAGATACTTTGTAAAACTTGTCCATGCAATATTATTGACAGTTAAGTAATTATTTTTAAATCTTCACTTCACTGTTCATTTAAGGACGCCAGTGTACAAATACACAGATTACCCTCAGTCAATGCCGATATTAGATCTTTAAGTTATACGACTGTGACTTCAAAATAATCATATCAGTGGTTGACATCCAAGCATCCAAGCCGTCTGGCTACCATGACACAATCAGCCAGGTATCACATTGCAACCACCCGACCCTTACAAGTAGGTTCGATAGACAAGGGGACCCAGTTTGCCTCGAAATCCCATAGCGGTTCAAGTTTGTTTAATAATGATATATAATACTGTCGATGAATTGTTTTGGGTCATACAAAAAGACCAACCTTTTATGCAGGCCTAGCTGCTTCAGTCACGAGTAAAATATGTTCATCATTGTCAGCTGCCTGGAGAATTAAAAAAGACTGGCATCTGAAAAGGCACATGAGAGAGAATAAAAAGCGACGAAAGCTTCTCCTGACAGAAAACAGTTAATCTGTAAAAGAACATCCGTGGCAAACTCTTGGGAAAATCACGTTGCAGATATTCATTCTTCCATAACATCTGAACTATCTCCAGTTTATTTCCGTTGGTAGGACGATTAGACGCTTCTGCCATTGCTGTTATGTTGTCATTTTCAATAGAATAATTTGTCTTGTTTGAACACATGTACTTGTCACCATGTTGAAACATGAACACGTTGGGACAGATCTGAAAAAGCCCGAGTGTCTGGATGGCACATTTGTAGGACTTTGTGGATCTAAGTTACACAGTTGATCCCTGGAAATACTGCACCGGTTAAGAAATCCATTGTTAGTATTGTGGTATAAAACGATTAACGTAATGCTGTTCAGGGTGAGCATTGTTTCATTTTTTGTAGCTGAGCTAATTCACGAACACTTGACTTGCCTCTGCATGTGTTCGTGACAGGTGCAACCGACGGGGCAAGATACGATTACCATTCGCCGATACCTCGTATCATCACTGTTTGATAGTGACAATTAAACACAATACTCATGATATAGTTGGAATCGTACAATGGACTTTGCTTTTAGTAGTCATTTCTTATGATAGAGTGAGTGAGTGAGTATGGTTTTACGCCGCTTTTAGCAATATTCCAGCAATATCACGGCGGGGGACACCAGAAATGGGCTTCACACATTGTACGCATGTCGGGAATCGAACCCGGGTCTTCGGCGTGACGAGCGAACGCTTTAACCACTAGGCTACCCGACCGCCCTTATGATTATAGAAATGCTATTTGTCGTTTATATGTTATTGACACCAAGAAAGGACTTCACATCATGTACACCATGGAAATTGAATACAGATCTTCGGTGTGACGACTAAAACCTTAAACCAATGGGCCATGAATATCCCGCCACTCTTCTCTCTTTTTGCCTTTTTAGAATGTAAATTCTACATATACAGCAGTTCACAGAAATATTCAGATTTGGTATATATGTGAGTAGAGCACTCATGCCGATGAGAGTTTTTTTGCTATCATCCCTGTATGAATGTACATGTCTCCGCGAACTTAATCAGATTCATAACTGTCAGTAATTTTCTAGCCCTGTCGATCATATTTATGTCTTAATTTATCTATATAAAACATCAAAGCCCGAGAATAATTATCTCTATTATCTGTCCAAACCGATTACATTGGGCGTAAACGGCAAAACCTTGATGAAAGAAATGCATGAACTACTCTACAACAGTTTTCAGTTATAGAGAATCCATTGTTACAATCATCACGGTGAAACAATCAAGTATTTGTATTTAATTTGTTTTTACAAATGCAAGTTAAAAGTTAATACATTAATTAGCATCATAAAGCAATGTTCATTTTAATATCACGATTACAAGCATCACTGCAAACAGACAGTGACTTTGTGCAATAATGGTCCTACACTGTATTAACTCTACCAGAATCTATTGCATAACAATCCATACTGTTGAACACATTGCCAATGACACGTTACGTCATGCGACGTTATCGATGCTGGTGACGAGTGTAACAACGGCATCATTTTATGTTAACTACATCAGTGGCATCACCACCAGTCAGTGCTTTAGAATAAGACTAAGACTATGTTATGTGTCATAGAAAGAAATTATACCACTCCAGCAACTTTTGCTGATGGGTGGGTCTACAAACATTAAGAATCGACAGTATCGACCAGAGAGTATAGTTCTTGATATCGCTTTGAAACGTTTGGCCAAACCATAAACAAACTTCACTAAATCAGACAAGGGATTTGATGCCTTTAATTTAAGTTACATTTTCAAACTAAAATCAGTTTCCCACAATGTCCCAAAATATTTTAAATTTCAGAAACCACCAACAATTGCATTTTCCTATGCGAATACAATTGCATCCAGGTTGTTCACTTAAAGGAACGTGTTGGAGAACGTGGACTTGGCAGCTCATGATGTAAATTCCACGAATTGTGGCTGACAAGACTCATCATACAGCTATCAACCTGTAGGTCATATAATCACAGGTGACGTCTCTATTGTTTACGATATTCAAATATGGACCAAAATACCGTAAGCAACCTCCTGGGATCACAAATTTAAAATCATTATGGATGCTGTCGAAGAATATGCCAAACATTCGGCCAAAAGAGAAGAGGAACCAGTTGAATGTCTTTCAGAGTGGGTTAAGTCAGTGCGTAATGTTGTCATTGGTAGAATGCACAAACTTAAAAAGAGGAAACGGAATTGGAATAAACCCATTCTGTCCCAGTCACTTGTCATCCAAAGTCTGGCTGCCATCCATGACAAGGCCTCAAATAACATAACCGTTATATGTAAGCATGATCAAAGAACTTAATATAAATGACATATCAAATAATGCCACACATAAGGCCAGTATGATAACTGAGGAAGAAATCTGCTAAAACCATAAATCAGCACTGTCAACTTTTGACTTGACTCTAAAAGCTGAAGACATGTCCACTCCTCTTTTGTACTGGATTCTAAAGCTCCTTAAAAATCCGTACAAAGTGAGATATATATTGCTGGGTCCAGCAAATGCCCCAACAAATCCCTGTCTCAAAGACTAACCATAATTCTTAATACATTCAAGGAAGGGCTCTCTTTATATTCAGAGAGAGTATTTAATACATGTGGAATTGACACCATGTGGATTCTCAGAAAAAGAAGTTCCTTTCTGTCAAAACATTTGACACTACTATGCCACATGATAAACTTAAGGAAACACTTCATTCCTTGATCCATTTCGTTATAAAACGTGGTGAACACAGACACAGCTACGTATCTATATATTTAGAAGTTTAGGACAATTTGCTATCTGAAGTTTACTGAGAAAACAATATGTGAAATGCTGGCCTTCCTCGTGGATAACATCTTTGTAAAATTGGGGGGTAAGACATTTAGTCAAGAAGTAGGCATCCCCACTGGCACAAATTGTGCTCCCTTCTTTCGGATCTGTTTCTTTATTCAAATGAATCGGAATTTCTGCCAAAGTCAAAACATGGCACTTTGGCCAAGAAGTTTAACTTAAGCTTCATGTATATCGATGATGTGATATCGTTCAGTAACAATCAAATATCCAATTACCTTCCACTGATTTACCCACCTGAACTAGAAATAAAGGCGACCAGTGAGACCGTCTCATCTGTTTCATATTTAGAGCTATGCATAAAGATTCGGGGTGACAAAGCACTCTCCACTTCAACTTTCCAACGGTTATCCTTCCCTTTATGTCAAACAATATTGCAGCAGCTCCAGCCTTTGGTGTTTACATTTCACAACTTTTGAGATACAATCGAGCATGCTCTTTCTACCAAGATTTCAAAGAGCGTCATGCGACTCTTGCTTAGAAGTGGTTTGATCAAGGTAACAACATTCCCGGCCTCAGTTAAATTTATGTCATTCCCTCTTTGGACTTGTACCATATGTTCCCGTGTTTTTTTTTCAGGTGAACAATTGACTTGCCTGTGTCTGTGTTTGTGACGGGTGCCACCGTAGGGGCAGGATGAGCTCACCTTTTCGCGACCACTTGGTATCATCGCTATTTGATAGAGATGCATAAACACATGCTCATGATAAAGTCGAAATCGTACTATCGACTCTGCTTTTAGCAGATATTTCTTATGAATATGGAAATGGTTTTGTCGCTTTTATTTACACAGCCAAATCATTTTGTAATTCTGTTGAAATGAAAATACCAAAATGTTCAAATAACTCCAAGAACTAAACACGTCCATGTCCTGTAGCACAGGTTAAGGGGCGATGTAGGATAACGGTTATTTTTGGACGAGAGGATCTACATTATCTAATAATTGAGAAAAAGGTTTACAAATTGTCATGAAAGTTATATGATGTATTCATATGAGTTTGAACAAGGTTTTGATCATTTCAACAGTTGAATGTTTTGGACATCACTAAATGCATATGTTAGAGTAAAATGTTTCAAAACTGTTATATAGGTGGTTTTCAAGGAGCTAATATTTGTATATGAACTTGTCTTTGACCCAGAAAATGTAGATAAAAACAGTACCGATATATGGTAGATAATGAACTTACTTATACCTAGATTTTGATTTGAAGTTTAAAACTCCAGAAAGTGTAAGACTGAAACAAAGGTTTGAAGTCAGCCATTTGAAAATGTCTTAAGTTGACATTTTCAGTGATCAAAAATGACTCTTTTCCTACCTCTTTCTTGGTATCGCTATTTAAATCTATTTATAAATAATAAATATCAATATATTCCAGACCCGATATACTAATCATAAATCGGTAATGATATGTTTCTTAATCGTGGGGAAATCCAAAATAGCGGACATGTTTTCGAGCGTAAAAAGTTATGAATACATCGAACATATCTCAACAGTCCCTTTGAGTTCGACATTACGATGTTTGTATGTATAATTCAATGTAATGACTTTCCATACAGTTAAGTCTGCTGACAATGCAAACAAAGTATTTTGTAAAAATATCCTGTACCAAAAGGATGCACACAAAAGCAACCGGCACATTTGCATCAATAGTAATCCAAAAGTCGAAGAATACCAGATGCTAAAATAGTGCAGGGGCGTTGGGTTAATCTCGTGAGGCATCACAAATAGTCGAAAGTTATACTACCACGAAGGACCATCTATCACACTATTAGAAAGCGAAAGACAAAGTATAACAGCGTACGTGGATATTCAAATCGTATCAAGGGAAGGCTTACAACATCACGAACGTACGCTATTTATTTGAGAGGGAATGCATAAGCGGCGAAGGAGCACTTTTATGTTGAAAATATATCGGGGGAACGCTGTATTTTTTCCATCCTGGAAGTCAACTGTTTCCGTCCCCAGGCACATAATTTATCGCCTTCAGCACAACAAAATAGACAATTTATGGATAACAACTTCTTTATTTTACTGTAATGGCGACGTTTCAGTATAGATCCTATACCATATTCACGCCTTCGGCATGCGTTGTCGAAATTGTATCACTGTCGTTTATCTGCACGTTATCTAACAATCAGAAGCAGATCCATCCATCATTATCTTCAATTTCTACAGGCTGCCCTATACACATACGAATTCATGGGAACGGGTGAAAAGGCAATTAAGACAAGGGAGCTTGCACAATCAATATGAAAACTGCTCATTTCGAATGTCTTTACGATTTATGTTCCTGTATAAGTTTAAATATGAAGGAATAACAATTGATCTAAATTACTTCTCCTATATCAAAACAACTGTAGCTAGTTTGTCAGGCAACGTTTTATAGAACGTTAGAGCATTTAACATTAAGTTGACATCAATATACATTTAAGAGGCTATTAGGTTTTTAAGCATGAAATAGCGTTTTCATTGACACAGCTTTTCACAAATTTTGAACTACAATCGACCATGCTCTTTCTATGATAATTTTAAAGAAAGTCAATCAAGTCCTGCTCAAAGGTTTCTTGATCGGGGTTACAGCATCGATCTACGCAATTGGGATACAATGACTTGCATCAATCAAGTCAGCGAGCCTGACCACCCGATCCCGTTAGTCGCCTCTTACGACAAGCATTGTCGCTTTTACGGCAGCCATTTTAACCCGGATCTTTACGGGAATCACCGAACAACTGACTTGCCTTTACATGTGTTTGTGACTGGTGCTGCACGTGGGGCATATCATCAACTTTTCGCGAACACCTGATATCATCACTACTTGATATGTTCTGAATCGGACAATGGAGACTTTTTATGGTTAATTAGTCCTTCAGAGAAA
The DNA here is from genome assembly GCF_023055435.1 of Haliotis rufescens. Taxonomy (NCBI): domain Eukaryota; kingdom Metazoa; phylum Mollusca; class Gastropoda; order Lepetellida; family Haliotidae; genus Haliotis; species Haliotis rufescens. Next base: position 26,486,369 of record NW_025963791.1, on the reverse strand, counting down.
CACATCACATACGTTAATGCAAAAACTAACCAGCATTGATAACTAGCTATAGGAATCATTTAGGGAATTGAACTACCGCTTTTTAGCCAAGGCAAACACCTTAACTACTGGGCTACCCAAGTAATGTACGTTATGATAAAGAGCATAACATCGTAATACGTCGGGTTGTAAGATCTCTTTTTAAGATTATGCCAGATCTTGATGTAGTTCTCAATTAATATAATGGAAATGTGTAACAGAATCCCTCGTAGAATACTTCATCTAATACGTCAGTTCCCGATTGTTCATTCCTCTGAATCTACAATATCAAATGACGATGTTCCTTATGGACGAGATATTCAGTAAAAATTTATTTTGTATTACTATCATGTCATCATATTATACTTGTTAATACCTCATGATTGAAACGATGGAATAGGGTTATTTGATTTCATTCTGCCTATAAACCCCCGAAGGAATCAATATTTATTTGTATTGATTGTAGTGTGTTCCAAATTTAAATGAATGATCGACAATATGATACCATAGGACATGTTCTGCGCGAGATTTAAGTATAATTAATATATCTGTATGATTTTCTCAAAAACTATAATCGTCAGTGAAATTAAATTTTACAAACTGGTGTTACTAGCCACAATGAGTTAAAAAATTGGTGTCTTAAATTATGTTAAGAGAGTTACGGCCCTTGCTGCATGCTTTGAAATTTAGTACATAGTGCGTGAAATGGGGAAAGTTTTCTTAAAAACTACTGACTTTACGTGAATGAAAGTTTGCATGCTTAGCTAAGAATTACTTGTCATGATTGAGTTCGAAAATTGGTCCGTCAATTATGTTTTTACACAGTTACGGCACTTGATCCAGTGGGGTAATTTTCCTCAGAAACTGAAACGTTTCATGCATACCTAAGAGATACTTGTCAAGACAGTGTTCGAAGATAGGTGACATAGATGTTATTTTAGTCCGTCTTTAGATTTTGAGCATCATAGTTACGGCCCTTGATCCATTTATTTTGGTTAATGCTTTCTGTCTGCAACAGGGACCAGTTTTTTCAGAAACTACAGAAGTTGCATGAATATCAAGCTTAATATCTAAGGGATACTCATAAAGATAGTTCGAACCTTGGTGTCATTAATTTTTTTTTTCCAGGGAATGGGCCTTTTGTTTATTTTAATTTTACATTTAATCATTTTTTTCTCATGACATAGCCACCCTAGTGCCTATCTCTTCTTAAGGATATATAGGACCCTTTTTATAGTTATTCTATTATTAACTTCCATGTTATTCACTGCTAAATGAACAAACAGAATTCTTATGTGCCCGTTTCTCCTGGGATTGTCTTTCTTTACAGAGTCTTCAACCACTCCACATTGATATCCTTGTACCTGTAGATAAGCCTTTAATCCTTCTCATCTTAGGTTTCCTATGACTACATCCGACACAGTGCACACTCTTCTTGCCATCGAATATGGAATATTTATTTAAGTGTATTTAAGACTCCCTTTACGAAGTCACTACCACAGGAGAAAACGACTTTCCCTGAAGTTTTGGTAGCAATAACAGGTCAATTAATTGGTCAGTGTAGAAGCTAAAACATTCACAAAGTCTTTGTCATTGTATCCCTTCCACACCTGGCTGTTTGGGTCCAGAATATTCGTCTTATAGTTCAGTGATTTCTTACCACATGTACGTGGTCAATATTCGATTTGTATAGGCCGCCGTCATATGACAGGAGTACTGCTTTGCGACGCACGCAAAGCAACAAACAAACACTAACCGTATTCGACGTAATAAGCGCCCCGCTCTAATAAGCGCCCACGGCGATATTTGCTTTTATATTGGCTAGTGAACAATCTCATTTAGCACCCTTTCCGATTGATCGATGTACATCAGACTTATTTATTCGCGTATAATACGCACTTGTGTGCTACATGCTCCCTTAATCATCGGCAATTACATTCTGGAAAAATATATCTGTCGTATATAAACATTTCAGGCTGTCAGCATAAACCACGAAATTTATCTTTAACTCTGTTTTTTTTTCCACCAAAATAATATTCTAAGAGGAGCCCCCTATTACTAATTTTGAGTGCGCCCTGTGCGCATATTACGTCGAATACGGTACTTTCTATGCAAATTGTGTGAGTGACTTCTTAAATTGGTTCCGTCCTTCCGGACGTTTCTCTACGAGTTGGCACTTTGCAAAATATTGTTGTGTATCTCACTTATTGCATGGTAGATGTAAGGTTTTTAATTTCACAGTGTGAATGACTATCTATATCATCAGAAGTGTATTATGCTGCAAGTTTTACGTGCTTTACACTGTTATCCCAGTTTCCTATTGCATGCTTGAAACATACTCATAAATACTATGAATAACCCATACATCACTTTACTTCCTCCTAATGTATATGGTACCGGAAATGGGCCACTAAACGTCAGAGCACTCGTTGGTCGGTAATTGGATACGTTTAAACTTTACTTCCTGTTTAAGAGTTGTTACACACCCAGCATCCATTACAGGAGAGACTAAATAGTGGGATAATCAAACAAGAATTTACTGAAAGGCAATGATCTTAATGGTTGCTTTACGTAGACTGGAAGCCGAGCGAGATCGTCGCGTCGGAAATGTCATCGTACTACCTTTGGGCTGTTCAAATAATGACAGCGTGCCTCGTGGAATGATTCATACTTTCATGTTTCACTTTAACATTAATGAACTCCTTTCAGCACGTTGTGTGAAGTAGAAGCTGGTTGTGCCTGAGGGTGTCTCTGTGTTCTGATACTATCGGTGGGTGGTATGTTCACCCAGACGACCTATACGGTTTGATGGCTGTTTTGCCCACAATGTTACATGATGTCTCCCGTCTAAGGTGAGTAGGCATGGAGTGTCCAGGATTGTCGCTGAAAGTTGATTATAGGTTGACAATAACAAAATATGCATTGTATCTACCAATAGGGACAGAACTAAGTTACCCTTACACTATTCGCGAACACCTGGTTTCATCACTGATTAACGTGATTCATTCCTATCATTTTCACAGCTATCTTATCTTTTGCGTCCAATGCAATCTGTCATAAAATGGAGACTGGTAATTCTCTGGAGTTGACAATTTTATGTTTTAATTTTATGTTTTAATTTTACATCAGATGGAAGTCCTTTCCCTGCACATTCTACATCTAGTTTACAACGCCTGTATTATTCCTTTGTTCTGACATTTCTAACTATTCGTTTTCTATAATATTTTTTATTGAAAAAGGTTAATGTTAAAGAAGAAAGACTATACTATATATATTGCAATCCTCAACTCATATCCCGGGACTGGTATTTAACCACAATTTAACCGTAGCACTTAATTAGGGAAATTCCTGTTTTATTATTTCGCCATCAAAAGAGATAAAATTCTAGAATAAAACATATTCGCATTGTGGTGACACAGTAAGAGGACATGACGAAATCCGTTAACAGTGAAGTCATAGCATCTTTGTCATCGACCTTCCAAAGATCACTTCCAACAATTACAAAAACAAAACAATATAAAAAACTCCCAGATAAACTCACATGCCAAATGCCATCCACGAGAAGAATAACTAATTTGTGTTAGGGGAAGACAAAACTCAGCTTTACTGTTTTTTTCTCGACGCGTTGGTCTCGTATGTCGAACTGGGACAATCAAATGAATTAAACATGGTTTTATTGATGCAGTGATCTCATCTACGGTTTGTTGAGATAAAAAGACGTATATAAATCAAGGAAGAAGGATATATCAGTGACAGGGGGTGCCCCGGGACAGCCGTGTAATTCTTTCGAAAACATCTATTTTTTGCCTAACCCCTCAATACAATGACCAAAGAGAATGCCAAAATAGTTAATGGTCTGAGTGCTTGGTGTGTGCATATCATAATTAATTAATTAATTCCCTGTTCTTTATTAAGGATGTTATTAAATGTCAAACTTGGATGATTTAGTATCATCACTATTTTATAAAGATTCATAAGCACATGCTTATGCTATAGTCGGAATCGTACAATGGACACTGTTTTTGGCAGATATTTCTTATGAATATGAAACGGGTTTTGTCGCTATCATTTTAACCACTGTTCGAAATGAAAGTAAATGTGCTAAATATACTCAACAAAGACAGAAACTATACACTGTGGGAATTTTAAATTATTCAATTGTCAATGTATTAGCCGAAAAGGATTTGCATCATCGAGACAGAGATGGCAATCTGGAAGATGTCACGCAAGGACACCAGCTACTACTGATAACATCCGAGGTCACGAACATCGGGGCGTGTCGACTCACGTACCTACAGTGACAATTCCACCGAACCTGGCCCTCGATATAGGGTTTCATCGAATCATGGCGTTGTTACATTCGACCACGAGTGTCTGCTCCGTTTGTCTTGGTGGTTGAATTCCTTTGTACCCACGTCGAGCCTGTATACATTCAAGTGAACATGCTGGCTCTGGCATAACATTGTCATTGTGGAGGAAAAGAAGCAGGCACCAGGGTGTCATCCCAACGAATTTCAGGTTCCTACGCAAATTAAACCATGTTGCCTCAACAACGAATCTACACAATTCCATGATGCAGTAATGAATATACCGACCGCAGACTCTACATTTAACATGGAGTCATTTTCGACATTCAAGTTTCATTGAATTTCTTATCGTTATTGAAAAGCACGCCAGACCACTGCAAGATGTGACTTTTGAAGACGTGGCTCAGGGCGACGTTGGGTCTAACTGGGACACTTTACATGACGATTAACTCTGATGTGGTCCCGAAAAGGGCTCAATATGGTCTTGGAGTCGCTATTGAACTGTCTGGCTAGGGTACTGTTTGGTCAGAACTGTGACGAAAATTGTGATGGAGATATAGCGAACTTGCGATGGACCAATCACCCTTGGGTTTGCTGAGATGATCACGAATGGTTGTAATTGCGTTCTGTTGATCCTGGGTTGTTGCTGTAGGAACGTGAAGACGTCATCTAGTAGTCTGGATCAGCATGCCTGCAGATCCATCACGCTTGAATTGTGTTGAACGTGGCATATGATTGCCCACCGTCTACAGCGTTAGGACGAAGCAGTGGGACTAAATGACAAATTACGTCAGACAATGCACATGCATGATGTGGTGTGACAAGTGTATGTAGTGTCAATAATCGTGAATGAAAGTGAATCGTTTCTTTTGTTGTTGAGTAGTATTCGTTAATTTTCGACCAAAGGCACTGAGAGCAGCGCTGTTTTCATCACTAAAGTACACAATTTAAGGTCTTTGGGGTTTTCCTAAGCTGGACAACTTGACAAGTTGAAGACAACTGTAATTGGAAGGGATTCAGCGACTGGGCTCGAATGCACAGCAAATTAAAAGTAAACACCCCTTGACAGTGTAATTAGGCGGTGAAAGTGTAAACTCTCCACGACTCAGTGTGCTATTAGTATTCATATTGCACGTCTGTTAACTGAAATGCTAATTTATTACTGCAACTTTAAGCGTGACAACAGAACTCTCATGGAAGGGAATGACTTGAGTGATAATGGCGTAATTGGAGGAAAACAGTGCTAAGGGCAGTGCTTTTCGAGTCAACAAATAATGCCTTCTTGAATAAAAATCAAACTCTTTCCATATTCATGAGAAATATCTGGTAAAAGCAGTCAGTTGTACTAGTCCAACTATGTCATATAAGCACGTGTTTATGGGATCACTCTCAAATAGTGTTGATACTAGATGCTGGCGGAAAGGTGAGCGATTCCTTCCCGACCCTCACTAGTTTTATGGTTCGCTCGACATGCCAAAGGCCCGGGTTCGATTCCTCATATGGGTACAGTGTTAAAAGGGGTTGGTTGTCTGGTTTGTTTACAGATAAATACTTACTTACTGAAGTCAACGATTTTCATCATAGGCTCAGTCGTATATATTTATGTTGAGTCATCTACAAAATAAATGTTTTGGCGGAGACATTAAAAACTACTTTAAAATACAGTAGTGGCGGTAAGAGACGACTTCGATAACAACCAGCGAGAGAAAGTCCTCGTACAGCATGCAGACAACTGAAGTCAGGTCAAGTAAGATTAAACACCCTTCATCACCCGCACGTCTAAGAGAAATTTATCAAGAATGAGTTCGAAAATTGGTGCCATAAAATGTGTTTCCCCAGAGCTGTATCACTTGCTGCAAGTTTTTAGATTTTCAGCTTAAACAGTTACAGCCCTTGATTCATGTTATTTTACTTAGTGCAATGTGTCTGTAACATGGACAAATTTCCCCAGAAGCTACTGAAGTTACATGAATGACACGTTGCAAGCTTATATAAGAGATAATTATCAAAACTGAGTCGAAAACTTGGTGCTATGAATTATTTTTTCCACAGAAGGTGTCTTATGTGTGCATTAATTTCACATTGAATTGTTTTTTCCCGATGACATAAAGCGACCCTAGTGCCTTTCTCGCCTTAAGGCTTTATATGACTCTTTTTTCATAGTTAACATTAACATCCTATTATTCACTACTATATGAACAAAGACAATTGTAATGTGCCCTATGGCGGGGGATGGTGATGACGCTGTTTTCTTGTTAAATCGTAACCCACTTCTCTGACAGATATACAAGGGTGCTCCAAAGTCGTATACCATTACATTGTGACCATGCACTGACCATGATGGTGACACAATCATCTGAACATTTTGACGTTCTGTTATAATGCAGATATCAGAAGACTGAGTAATGCGAGTGGCAAAATAAGTGTTTCGGATCAACACAGAGTGAGCTGTTAGCATCTGGTCTGTAAATCAGAGAGACATTATTTGTGTTATTTATGCTAGAAACAGAATTCCACTTTTGGGTTCCAATTATATTATGCATTGCAAAAATAGGTGCTTCCTGAATATATTTGCTATATCTTAGTCGGCATTAACACCGATATTTACATAAACAGTCAGACGACCATTAGTTAGACCATGGGGAACAACTGCTATAACGAACTTACACTGTATACTCTCGTGAACCGTCTCTCATAACCATTCAGCTCAAATTGTGGAGTGCCACCCACTTCTGCGAGCAAGTCTAATAGGGAAAAGAGCTACACGGACAATTGGCTCCTTTTTCTAATAACCCCCTTCGATCAGAGACCTTATTATCATTCATCAGTCGCAGACCTAACTAAACTCGTCCGCCACACATAATCCTATACCTTCACACTAACCAAGCTGTAACGATGAATGGTTTTCGTTGTGTTCGCAAATCAGAGAAGCAACAGATAGAGTTAAACACACTGCACGTACCAAACTGTTTGCTGTGGCCTGAACACATCAGTGTGATACATACAAAGTATGATAAAGATATTCCCATTTGGATGTCCAGTTCAATGGAACATCTTTCTTTTGCAGTAATATCAACGTTCGCTAGCGCTGGTACTCAACCACACACTTATTATGTATTATGTGTCAGCAACTGAAGCCATGCAACTGTTATTCAATATCCTCCACAAGGCACAGACGTGTAAGTAACTATTTGTCAAGGCTCCGATGCCCTTGATGGATAGACAAGCGTCTGTGTCTGTCACTTGGGATTGAACGCAGAGAGGATCAGACGTACATGATTGACTTATGACGCTTTACCCATTGATCAAATGTCTCTTGTAATTGATATAAATTATTGTTATTCATTAAATTTGCGTGTACTCATCAAAGGGTCAGAATACCTAATTTGGGAGTAATGTAAGAGATTGATTGTTTGATGTTTAACACTCCTCAGCATTATTCCAGTAACATGACGGAGGCCTGTAAATAACTGTATCTGGACCAGACAATACAAACGCACACATACGTAGCTATATAAGTGTAATATTTTTTTTAATCGACGTTTAACCCCGTTTCATCTCACCTCACCCCTTGTCAAAATGAAGGTATATCATCACAGGAAGCTAAATGTTATGTTGTACACGGGTCGCTGAGGCAACACAAAGCGCTGTGAGAATTGCGTCCTTCTGTCGTGCCAGATAAGTGTTGTTTTCATTCCACATTTGCCATGATAATGATTTCATTTGTCAGCGCCATAATCGTGCTGAACGTTTAGGATCAGCATGTTCTGAAATACTGTTCAATATGGCTTGAAAAACTCATTTAGTGACTCACTCTTATGTTCAGTTAGGGAAAAAAGACATGAGTGGTTAAGGTATTTTTTACGAACAGTTAACAATTATTCAACGTGTGCACCGGTTTTATAATAACGGTTTGTTCAGTCTTGAACTACGTGCAGAGATCGAGGTACATACAAATGACACTTAAGAGTCATATTTGGTTGTTTCCTTGCTTTCCAATTTCGGAGGGGCGGTGGGGTGGACTAGTGGTTAAAGCGTTCGCTAGTCACGCCGAAGACCCGGGTACGATTCCCAACATGGGTGGGGACAGGCTTACCGAGCAGTACAGTGAGAAAGTCTACAAATTCACATGTGACAATTCTGATACAAATTGCGGTAACTTTGAACCATTTATTGCAAGACTGTTAGAAGTTTGTTGCCAAGGGATAGGGTATCTAATAGTCGAACTAGGTCGGCGAGGCAATCAACCCTGACTAACGAGGGAGGCTACGAATTGAATGACGATACTGATCATACCGAGGAAAATGAAGCGGATATTTTGAAAAGTATCAGGTCGGAAATTTCAGGCTTGAACAAAAAGTTTGATAATGTGAAATCTTAATTCAATAAGAAATTTGATCAACTGAAATCTGAAAATACTGAACTGAGGAAACGTGTGACAGAGTTAGAGCATAGTGTTGATAAGGCTGAAGCACAGAGCAGACGCAATAACATTATAATTCATGGCATTAAAGGGTCTCCGGGTGAAACTTGGCATCAGACTGAGGAATTAGTGCGAACTTTTGTGAAGGATGATTTAGACATCGAGGATGCAGGTTCAGTTCCTATTGAACGCGCACACCAGTTAAAAAGCCAAAATAAATCAAAACCTATCATATGCAAATTCCTCTCTTACAAAGACAAATCCAGAGTGGTTTCAAGTGCTAGAGATAAGTTAAAGAAGAATGAGACCCTACGAGTGGGAGAAGACTACACGTCGAAGACACGACAGACCAGAGCCGGACTCATCCACTACATGCTGGGCTCTAGAGGTGAAGACACGACAGACCAGAGCCGGACTCATCCACCACATGCTGGGCTCTAGAGGTGAAGACACGACAGACCAGAGCCGGACTCATCCACCACATGCTGGGCTCTAGAGGTGAAGACACGACAGCCTACTTATCTTATGACAAGCTCATCATAGGCGATGATATTTTTGTATTAGACAGTAATGGGGGATTACAACGGGTGGGCAGTAAACGAGGTAATAATTCATCGACCCGTAGCAGACCCCGTCACCATTCTCCTGCGGACAGGGCGGATAGCCCACCCGGCCCCCAGGGGAGGGGTGAAGGGAGACGCGCCGAAGGCTCTTTTTCTCGCGCTTCTCTTTCTTCTCCTTCAGACTAGGATGACGGCCGTGGCCCACTGAAGTACCAGCCCGAGTAACGTCAACTGCCCCGTCAACAGACAACGCCTCTCAGCTCGACATTTAACATAAATGTCTGCGCTTTGAATGTGCAAGGCATTCGTTCACACATTCAAGACACAGACTTTGTCAGAAATATGAAATATTTTACCTGATAGAGACCATGCAACCTGTTACTGACAGGATTAGAAATATTTTCCCAGACTTTATTTGTTTTGCATCACCTGCCAGGAGATTTTCAGGTGGAGTAGCTGTTAACTCACTGTTAAATTATGTTGAACAAAGTCATCCAGACTGGATAAATTCTGTCTTTATATGCATAAACACACCCAGTAAAAGGTTAATCTTGGGCTCTTTGTATGTCCTCCCAGATAAATCCCCGCTTTATGCGGATACTGATAATAATGGTATCGATGACTTGGACTTAGCCATCTTGAAATCAGAATCTGACGAAAATGTAGATATGCTGCTGTGTGGAGACTTTAATGCCAGAGTAGGAAATAACGATGATTTTATAGTGGAGGACGAAACCGACTCGGACTATATTCAACTTGGTCATACGTATATATGTGACGACTTTTGTCAAAAAGGCCTACGCAAGACAGTACTGTAAACAGCTATGGGTTGTTCTTTCTCGAATTATGTAAAACCTTCTGTATACATATTGTCAGAGGGAGATCAGTTAGTGACAAAGAGGGAAGTTTTACATGTGTCAGTAATAGGGGCATAGCTTGGTAGACTACTTTATCGCATCATCAAACATGTTCCAATATATCATAGATCTAGCTGTTCACTCTAGACCAGATTCTGATCATCTACCAGTTTCATGTCAGCTAAAACTTCCATGTATTTCCCATTGTGTGCCATATCACAGGCAGACCGATCTTGATTCCGTAACAATACTCAAGTTCAAATGGTATGATTACGGTAATGAAGAGTTTAAAAGTCGATTAAACTCTGATATGGGCAGTCATAAAGTTAATGATTTGCTTGATATGTACATACGAATGTAAATGCAGCGACTGCTAAAATTGTCGAATTACTCCAATATGCTTGCGATCACTTTAAAGTTATAAATAGAAATAGATCATATGATGGAGTAAGACAACCTCCATGGTTTGACTCTGAATGTTTATGTGCCAAGAGAAAGAAATATATATGTTTAGATTTTCTAGGGAACTACAGATCTGGAGAAAATTTAGAAAATTACCTGACAGCAAAGGAGATATACCGTAAATTGTGTTATGAAAAGAAAACATATTTCAAAATGTCTGTCACACACGAGATTGAATCTGCTGTACAGTCAAACGATTGTAAAATGTTCTGGAGAAAGATCAAATCCTTGCTGCGCTCCAACAGTGTTCAAAACAGTGTATCAAGTTCTGATTGGTACAACTACTTAACAATTTGCTACATATCAAAGATACAAAATCACATAGTGATTCTGACATAAATGTGAAAGAGTTTATTATCAAACATGATTATGATAACTGTGACTATTGTAATACTACAGATATAATACCCGAAGCCATAACTGACGATGAAATAAGGGTAGCTATTAGAAGTTTAAAGTCTGGTAAAGCACCTGGTATTGACGGTGTCCTTCTGAACTTTATACAAAAAATGCTCTTTCCATTGTGTCATATTTAAATATACTTATAATTCTGTAAGGAAAGCGACTTTTCCCGTGTTAAAAATGATAAAGAAATTCCCATCTCTCCCATTTTCTATTGGTGCTAAAATATTTGATTCAAAGATTGCTCCTGTTCTTTCATATATTGCCTATAGAAAAAGCATTGAAAAGGTTCAGAGTAATTTCTTTACAAGTGTTCATTCCGTTGGTAAAAGAACATCAACAAATGCAATTCTAGGAGAGCTGGGAAGAACATCACTGTGTGTACACTATTACAGTCGTTGTATTAAGTACTGGTGTCGACTACTTAAACTACATGAAGCAAGATATCCGTATGCCTGTTACCAAATGTTAAAAGCATTTGACGAAAATGGTCAAACTAACTGGGTTTCTTATATAAGACAATTATTGTTTCAAACTGGGTTTTCATCTGTGTTGCTGTCTCAGGATTGCGGCGATATGAAATGCTTCATGGTTATATGCAAACAACGATGTTTTGATATAGAATTTCAAAACTGGCATTACAAAATCACAATACTTCTTTCCTTGATGTTTATTCATCTTATAAAACACTACTCGAACCAGAAAAATATCTGTCAACTTTAGTATGTGAAAGAGATCTTCTTAGAGCTGTATGCAAATTCTGTTGTTTAAACCATAATCTAAATGTACAGAAAACCCGATTTAATACAACCACAGAGTCATCGTTTATATGAAATGTATGAAATGTAACCGCTTTGGAATAGAAAATGAATAACATTTTTTGTTAATTTGTCCTTTTTATAAAAGTAGTAGAGAAATTTAATTTCAAAATGTTATCATGTGCAACCATCTGTCCCAAAATTTATCAGTCTTCTATCTGGCAGAAATGATTTTGTTATTAAAAACCTGTCCATATATTTAAAAAGACATTTACCTATGTAAATACAAATGTAAAAAAAATGAACGTTTGTCGTATGAAAATTTGTGCATGTGCATAGTATATATTATTCCTGTAAATGAACTCTGGGTCATGTGGCCTTCATTCATGAATAAACTTCTTCCTCTTCTGAACGTGTGACGGGATCTTAAATACGCCTATGAAATATCTAAGAAAGTAGAAGCCTTAAACTAACACATTATTTGAAGCATAATGTATCCTAAAAGTCAAACGCCGTATCCATCACTTCCTGTTTTTCTACCCTTTACTGTAATACAAGTCGAATTATTTTGATTTCCTTATCCATACATAGAAAGTTAAAGTTAGATCACTGACTTATCTTAGTTTTGGAATAAAGAATAGCCGCTTCTTAGACTTTGTCTCTCCGTAGGGACTCCGGGTTAGAATTTATTTAGATCCCTAAATCTATGCATTTCGTAAGAAGCGACTAATTGGATCGGATGTAGACTCGGTGGCCTGGCGTACGGGGTTGTGCGTTGCTCATCACATCAATTGAAATCAATGGTTAGTATGGTTCAGACTCGATTAATTAGTGGCCACCGTGATACAGCTAGTATATTGCTTTAAACGCCAAATAAAGAAAGTGATACTTAATCGTTTTCCAACAATCTACCTGTATATAACGTTTCTCAGTAGTAGCTACTTGCCACCAACAAAGACCAAATTAATTGAAATCCTAGCCCACACACCAGGCACTGTAATTACGCCGTGTGTGCAGAGGTGATTGTTTGTGCTCTTCCTGGATGTTCCCACCAATAAAGGATGTCCGATAGTCAAGAAGCAATAAGACACTCCAAGATTACAGATTGTTTGTAAACATTAATTGCAATCTGTTTGAATAATACTGTAGTGTCTGCCAATTGATTTAGTTAAGGTTTCTGGCTGATCCTCAATAGTTTTGAGGTACTTTGATTGCAGGATTTGTCTGAATAGCACCAGAGTTAAGAGAACTGTAACTGTTCCTTACTAGTGACAACTTGTGCATTTGAAAAGAGACACTGTAACGTCATTTCGATTTGTGGCGTTACACTAGTTGCAGACATTATCAGATATTAACAACAGGATATGATTTCCTTCAAACTAAATTAAAGACATTTGAAAACAGAGATCGTTTTTGATGGAAATGCAACGATTGAATAGTCTATATTTGTTTTAGTTTTCAATAGAGCATTGCATAAAAACGTGTTCTGGGCCAGAGTCTTGACGTCGAGGACAGCAAGATACAACATTTGTGTGCGATAAATGTTTCAATTCCATTGGCACACACACACACAGCGAAACTGTGATCTTTAGGCACTTGTTCTGAATCTGCCATAATATACATTCAGCTGGTGCACGATTTTTAAACACAGCAAAATTCAATTACCATGGTAGAACCTTCTGCCCAGAGCCACGATCTTTTTGTGATATACAATCCTCTACTAATACTATATTATCCATTCCATGAAGCAAAACATTAGTGCCTTTGGGATATTCACTTCTTCTGGTAGTACACGTTGTGAAAGACGACTGAGGTGACTTTTCAGTTCGGCCCGGTAAATATCCAATGCCAGGAAATTCTCTCTCAATTTTTTTTTTTTAAAAATACAGGATCGCAAATACCACGCTTTTGATGTACACAGCAGACACTCAATGAAGGCAATAGGCATTGGCAATCACTGCAAACTCTCTGGAGAGTCGATGATCACCCAGGGGTATATATTCAAAGTCATACGTAACATGGTCCTATTTATCTTATTTTGTTGTTTTATTTCAAAATGTTAAATTGGGATGATGGCGGATCTAATAGGCTTTCTAATTTTAAAAGTGTTCATTAATTTGTCTTTAAAAGCGTTTAAAGTATGTGTTAGAGGAACACTAGTGTCATAATACCATGTTATTGATGTTACATTTCAGTAAACTGAAGAATACAGGAAGAACCACTTCTTTTGATAGGTCGAATGACTACATACAGGATGTAATGTATCTTCACGATGTTGCTCTTGTTGGAAATCAATCTTGTAAAGGAGTGACATTATTCAAGTTAAGTTCAACCATGTACCAAAACAACTTGCCCCTTCGACAAAATACATTGCCTAAGCTATAGTAAGTCTGTTGTTTTATTGCAGTGTGATTTATTGATGAACAATGCTGTAAGTTCATAGCACGAATCCCGGGCGGGACTCAACCCACAAAAGTACAAGAAGCTGTACTTTACTAAGAAAGTGTTATCCCAAATATAACATTTGTTACAGTGCTAGTGTGATATAGCAACTTTCGGAAAAGCTAGACTCGTCCAGCCTGTTATGGAAAATTCAGGAAGCTAGTTGGACTACTGGTATATGAGGGGACGAGTGCATACCTATCACATCTCTCATTACACCTAACATTACATCAAGATTAGCGGTTGCGCGAAGATCACTTTTAGCCCCGGATATCTAGCCTAGGCCTATATTGGCAGCTTGACCACCGTTGCTGCGAGGTGAATATTATTTGTCCTTGTCATTATTGTTATAATCACAATCATATATTGCATTTGTACTTGTACTACCTTGGAAGTTTGTACTCCCGTTCTATTGTGTACTGCCATTGTAATTGTTGTGCAGTAAAGGGTATTGACTTGTAAACCTGGCTCATTTTATAATACAATGGTGGATTGTATACCATTTCTTTGTTGTTTGTTTGAATTTTTTGCGTACAGATTTCTTGGTTAACGTATTGTTTCTGTCTGGAAATGGACACGCACCATTGTCTACAGCGAAACATTCACCTGTCAGCACGAGTCGTTATTACCCTTGTTTTAAACGTCCATGACCTGTGTAGATTAAATGATAATGGCACCACGTACGAAGAAGCTCATCAATTTGAGAAATAAGCAAAACAAATAAATTATACGAAAGTGCAAGAACGTCAATGTATTTTTTCCGGCTGTTTTCGCGGAACAGTAGAAGAACTACCTTTTTTAATGCTGACAAAATGAAGAACAAGTTCTGTGATTAACTCTATAACCGTCATGGTCAGTGGCATGTGATGAGGTGAGTAATGGCGAAGTACCAATAACCCTGTAGGGCTTACACGAGTATCCAGGACTTGGTAACATAATTACCTTACTTATCTGCTGTCACGATCATAAATCGGAACACCGCAACGTCCTATCACTGGAAGTATATTCCGTTTTGAAGTGTAGAAGTCTTAGATATCGTACCGGGAACAGTCAAAACATCGTTGGATAAACATTATGTTTAAGAATACGAATTTCCAGGATAATGTAGAGGTCACTGCGTTCTCTATTCCCGTACTATTTGGATAGCCCCGCTCATTGTGATAGTGCAACACGCGTCATAAAAGTGAATTCTTTCATCACCCGTGCTCTTACCCAGTAAGTCACGCCTCTCTGCAATGAATGGATATTCCAGTCGCTTAAACTTTTCCTAACCTATTATTTTCGCTTTGAGAACCACATGACAATGTGTGGCAACACCTGGAGATCCGGGGTAAACTAGGTTTTCAGCAACCCATGCTTGCCGTAAAAAGTCACAAACGGGATCGGTTGGTCAGGCTCGCAGACTTGGTTGATGCATGCCATCGCATCCCATGTCGACCGCCGTCATATAGCTGGAATTTGTTGCGTTGAACAACAAACAAACACACGAACGTTCAATGTGTGACCTCAATGAACACAAATGTAGTTTAAAACTAGATGACAATACGCATATAGACGAAGTGTATTGACTATATGAAGCTACAGTTATGTATCAAAAGTTATTAAGAGGTTGGGTTTCTAAAAGAAAAATTAATCAGTATTCCAGCAGCTCATCCGCTAAACGGACAGTGCATCAGTATCATCAGTCAGACAGTTAGGAAGGATTAATTTAAATTTTGATGGATATGTATTGACATTCTCTCTCTCTCTCTCTCTCTCTCTCTCTCTCTCTCTCTCTCTCTCTCTCTCTCTCTCTCTCTATCTCTCTCTCTCTCTCTCTCTCTCTCTGTTGAGTCTTCTGTAGTCACTGTCCTCGGAGACTCAATCTTCATTCAAATCGAGGCTGTAACTCAATTTTGTTTCTTGGCATAACGCATTAAAAAGAAGTAACTGTCACAGAACCTTGATTTAGTTACACGGTATATTTGTATATCTTTGGAAATAGTGGTAACAGCTCTATTTGCTTTACAGTATTATCGGTTTGAATTGATTTTAGTGGGACACGTGTCAGTTATTGGGCTTAGGTGCCGTCGTGAAATATCTTCTCCATTGCAACCAACCTGACGATTGTGATAAAACCTTGCATGCACGTCCCCAAAATTTATACTTCTTTCTATTTACTACTTTCTGCAATGAAATGAAAAATATTTTCAATTAAGAAAACTTTTTGAATAGTTTTTCTCTGAAACTACAGACAATGAACAAACCTTTTCCCACAAAGCATTTGACAAACGAAACTGAAACCTTGCACGCGTGTTAAGTACACCTCGATTTGTTGGAGATGTTCTGGTCAATGTACTGATCATTCTTTTCATTTTTTTAAAATCTGTTTAAACGATTATTCTGAAACGTTTTCAAATCGTAGCCTGTATTAAGGAATATATTTTAGATCTTAAATCAGAGTATAACGGACAGCCTGAGCTGGAGGCGCGCGTGGATATGTTGACAGTTTTTACGTAGTTAGTGTTTAAACCGAATGTTTGCGAGGATTAATAAGATTTCTGAATTCAGTTACAACAGTAACCGTACATGTATCTGTTGCATTAAGTCATTTCATTCAAATTTGTTTGGTATGATTATGTCTTATAATTATTTTAGGATGGAAGGTACAGTTACCAAATAAAATATGCTGAAATATCAATTAATTATGACCATATTTCATAATCTAGTTTTTAAAGTAACCCTTCTTACATTAAAGATAACTGTTTAAAGAATGTAATACTTAAAGACATTGCAACAAACCGAATAATCAGGGGGGAGACTTAATACTGAGGGGGGCGCGAAATATATCCGCCCGGGGGGGATTTTATTTCAGAACAGATTCTCCGGGGGAAAATCTGTACCGGTATAAAATCTCCGGCGGGAGCGTTTATACCGGGACACCGGCTCAGATATATCATTTTTTCACACAAAATATCCACAACAACAGACGCTTGCTTTCGTCAAAAACATAATCTAATGACAAAGATAAATGCTAATTACAGCTATGAAAAAAGTAAGTTTTTTGCTACCTAACGCTGCTCAACTTGATTTACTTTTTCGTCTAAGGAAATGGAAAACTCAGCTGCAAATAATTGCAAGTTTTAAAATCTTATCTGAGGTGTCTCTAGTCCCCTTGATGGTTTTTCAGCGATTTGTGAATTGTACATTTGAGGAACACTTGTTGAGGATATAAGCACGTGAGGAACGGACATTACATGAACATTGTTATATGGCAGTGAATTTTAATGATTGTAACTTTGTTACATTGTTTCTGTTGAGATTCGGTAGACGCTCATTACAATGTATTTGGACTTTAATTAGTCGTCAGGAATGTAGTACTATTTGATGTACGCCGTCGTCGTCGTTTAGATGCTAGTGTGGTGTGTAAACTTCCGGAATATTGCTGACGGTGATAGTGTGTTATAGAAACACTTGGAATGTTCTTTGTTGTGAGGACACTTTTTTGTAGAAATTTCCAGTAGCTACCCCTGCTTCTACAGTTTGCATTGGCTAGGGCAACCTGACCATACATATATGATTTCTAAGTTTTACCATGCGGCATAAATGTTTGGTCAATCCTATCCATGTCTTGTACACGCGTGTGTGGTGCTTAACGGTAATAACTATACTTAACATCCATTATCATTTTCTGACTTGAAATCATGCTGCCGTCATGCTTATTCGCCGAGCAGATCGTCTCTCCGGCTCCCCTACCCCACACTCAACCGAGTTTTAACTGGTGATGTTTAAAATTTGTGGTCAGGCTGTTACGAAAATTGTTTATGTGCATATTATCGTTTCTTATAACCTTTCTCGGTGAAAGCTGCGCCCGTTATTGCTGAACTGAAGAGGTCAGTCTAGGGTCGCATCATCTGCGAATCTTGTATTCATATCCCAGCCTTAAACAAGCGTCGACTTTTTTCAACGTTAGATTGTGTGCAAAGTTTAAATGAATAATAAGTTAGTAACTATGCACTTCCCCGTCAGATACCGTTATAATACAACTCGTTCATTTTATACTTCGCTTTCATTAGTGTATATAGACACACACGCACTTATTCATCGATTATTCAGTCGTGTCATCATTAGACTGAGATCTCTTCATATCTGAGACCAATGCTATTTTTAGGAGTAGGTCAGCATGCCTCGAATGACCTACAATCACTTCATCGATATCGCATCATGGAAGAAACTTTATATAAACGTTTTTGTGGTCCACGGCCTGCAGCTGATCCTGTTTTTAAAGTACAATTATCCACACTGTTCCGTCAGTCTACCCCGCAGTGAATCGTGACTTCCTGTCGTATGAATAATAACACGGAATTTAAGTTAGATGATCCTTTGAGGTCTTCAGTACATTAACAGGCACGACTCTGTAGCTCACCTGGTTAGAGTACATTCTTCTATAAATATGGCTTCAGTTATTACACATTATTAACTAAATCAACTGTGATGAGCCTAAACAATTCCAAAATCATAACGCATGTACGAACATCAGTCTTATATTTCGGAACTCAAGAGGTCACATGCCTATAGTATAAAACACATTATAATATTAAAGTTATACATTTCCTAAAGTTTAATATATTTTTATCTAACATTGCATAATACATAAACGTGGACAGAATCTGCTGTGTATCGTGCCTGGTACTGCTTAGCAAAGATGAAAATTATTTATATTGGTATGGACATTATAATTTTGCTAGATTATCGATTTCTAAAGTTTATAAAAATTGGATACATAAGCAAGAAGTGGAACTCATCTTACACTGCATTTACATAAGTGGCAAATTCTGTTCTCTTTTAATATTTCTATTTCTTCTTTTTTCAATAAGTAAATAAAAACGTGCCAAGCTTTTTCTGAATTCTTCATATTATCCTCTGAAAAAATGAAGTTCTGTACATATATAACTTTTAAACATTGAATAGAAATTAAATATTTTGCCTGACAGTTTCTGTAGATGTATATCTTTTAATGTTTATGTAAACCCTTTTAGAAATTTTGCATGGAATCCTACATTCTGGTTTCGCCAAATATACCTAAATATATCTGACCTTAAACAATCTATACCAACTTATATATACTACTCAAAACAACTTTTTAAAAACCTCTCAGTTGGAAGGCTGTGTGTTGCAATACCTACCAGCCATAACGGAGTGGCTGTGGTCATATGAAATAATCGGGTGATCTTTAACTTCTTTTGATTAGTATATGTGTGGAAAGGATCAGGTGTTACACATGCTTGTGCATACATGTTTGCTGAAAAATACTTTTCAATCAAGTAAGTGTATATATTGATAAAATCCACACACGATGTCACTGTAATAGTTTCCTTTGTTAAAGGTTTTGGTGAAATGACAGAATGTCATACCCTCTATAACACAAAATATGTTTTATGTTATTCTAAGCAGGGGCCCTTCAACAGATCATTACAGCATGAAGCGCGCATATGTACGTCATGGTCAACACATGTAAGTGAATACGTGTCTAATCAATCACATGTTTGTTGCATTCGGTGTTAATTCCACACTTAAACGTTTACGCCAGAGAAAAAACAGTCTCTATTATCCGAATTAACAGATTACATTTGGCATAAAAGGCAAAATATCAGTGAAATATCAGGTTAAAGGGTAAGCATGCCTTTTTCTTGTTGCCTGACGCCGCACAGCCGTACTCCTGGAAGTATCGTTTTTTAAAACCCAGTACGGATGTATTGAACATAGGATTTAACTCCTGTGAACACTTTTAAGTGTCATCATTGGCCGAACATACAAATCAGAGATCCAATGACTGCAAACATCTGTGAGTTCAACGCACTTGGTCGGTGTCTCCATGCCCTGGTTGTGTCCTGAGAGGGATATTCATGTTAAACTGTGTCATGGTATCTCAGAAGGCTAGCACTATAAAGTACGGGCTAGTACAAGAAAAGATTGAGACACCTACACATGTACGCACGCTTGTTCGCACACACACACACACACACACACGCACACACGCACGCACGCACGCACGCACGCACGCACGCACGCACGCGCGCAAACACACACACACGCAAACACACACACACGCAAACACACGCAAACACATGCTTGCATGCACCTGGCAACTTCAGTGTAATTATCTTGAACGCAGTGTTTAGCCCCATTTTACATCACCCCTCCTAACATGTCACTTATCTGTTAAAATATAGAACATCGTTCTATATCTGTTACGGTGCCAGTAAATGTATCAGTGTATAACATGATTAAGAAGTATAAGGTAGCCGCTATGTAAGGACCTGGATAGTATATAGTGCCAGGAAATAGATTTGTTGATGCTTGCGTTGGACATAAAACAATGAGGCAATGCCTCACGGGGAGGTTCGTGAGCGAGCTGGTAATAACATCCAGGTCCCCGGGTCTCGCTCTAATACAGGCAATTATCTCAGCAAGTTAAGCTTGTTATGCCCTAATTGATACTTTCATCTTCAATTTGAATCTGATAACCGTTTTTCTTCCAATCATGAAATAGAATTTGTTGCCTTTCGCGGAAAGACCCTTCAGGCGCGAGCAATAGTTACTAATCATATGATATAAAATGACATTATTACTTCAAACTCTGATTCCTGTAATTTTAGTTGTTAAGAACCTTCGATAAGAAAACAAGATTC
The DNA here is from genome assembly GCF_023055435.1 of Haliotis rufescens. NCBI lineage: Eukaryota > Metazoa > Mollusca > Gastropoda > Lepetellida > Haliotidae > Haliotis > Haliotis rufescens. The sequence goes on along the minus strand of NW_025963791.1, from coordinate 26,465,466 downwards.
GATCGGAATGAACGTTTGTGTTGTCTTCGTGGTGTTCGAAGTTTCTTCGTTCATCGTTTATTACCCTGAGGACTAAAAACTCTGTTGTGCGTCCAGAATCGTGAGGTTTCACAGATCGGGATACGTAATATGTTCAAAAATACTTTGTTCGTGTACATAAGAGTTGAAGTATTGAATCTGAAGTGGGCGGCAGGAATATAGTACGAATGTTCTAAATCTTACTAAGATCATCTGCGATGAGTTTCCTCTTGAATAAACGCAACTTTTTTGGACGTACATGTATGTTAACAGTGTGGGTGGGTGAGGATGTGATGTCGATGTAGATTCAGGTGTTGTAGAAGCGGATCTACTGGAGATGAGGACGTGGGTGTAACATAACCTATCCATGACTTCTCAACACGTCTGTAACTTCTATATGTGGTCTAAAGGCGAGATAGTTCAACACACTCATCTTTGATGGTGGCTAAAAATGAAAGAGGAAACGGCGAGGTATTTGATACGGGCATCATAGTTGTGTTTAGGACCTTAATAAGTGGTTAGGCGACTGTTTACAGCTTAGTAACATTTTCGTAACGTTTGAATTTTTTATGAAAACTAGTTTCAAATGTATGCTTTCTTTTGCCCGGCAGTTCATTGCCACAATAAGACAACCAAGCTCCGGTCATTTTCTAACCTGAATTTTGTTTATAGTGTTCGTACAAGGTGTTATATGGTACGTTCTTGTACACTGTATGTTATTAACACACAGGCAGGTGTTTCTCCTGCCTCCTTCGAAATAATCCTAGATTATTTAACAATAGTGTGTGAAAGCTGAGATATTTCAATTAATTATTTTCCTAAAAATACAGATGACTGTATTTTTATCCCACTTTCTTGGGATCTTTTAATATCTAATTATATCTCTCATTATATAGCATCCGCTTTTATTTCACAAATATACTATTTCCTAAATATTAAGCAGCAATTATAGTTCTTTTCCTAAAGATCACATGTCTCAAACCTACTATAATAGCTAAACATAGTTTCCACATATGTTATAAACGCACTCAAGATGCTTAATGACGAGGATCGTGTGTGTTCCCACTCCTCAGCCCCGTGGTTTGCAAAACGGTCTCATTTCTGTCGAGTCCACTTCGTCTCCACTCTGCTATATTAGGCCTGCAAGGGGAACCACTAGTTTCCATCTTTCCTTACTCCGGCAGTTAAATGCTTATCGTTGGACCTCTATAGAATCGAGAGCATCTCTTATTGATCGCAACGCGGCAAGAAGTAAGAGCGTTCTCCTACTGAGATAAAAGTGGACGTGGACAATCACCTAGACCTCGTTGACGAGTACATAGTCTCTGACAGCGAAAAGATCGGAGGATGTGATTTACTATGCCTTCGCACGTGGATCAGTAACCTTAGATTTTGAGAGTGTGAAGCAAGAATCAGTTGGCGCTACCTTTCCATTAGTACTAAACACACTTGTGGACATGGAGCTATACTTTGGTGTCCTCTGCCTCCTTTCACTACTTCATATTGCTAAAGGTAAGTTTTCATGGCAACGTTTCAGAAATTACTGGTTTAATTATTTTCTTGATAATATAAAATTGAATCGTCTGGTGTTGGAGTGACAAAAACTTGATACATGATGCATATGAATCTGTGCATTGATATCTTAACTTATGCCATAAGAGAGAGAGCGGAAGGTCCGGGGTTCGATCCCGCGCCACGTCTTACTAAAAGACGTTAAAAGATGGTATCTTTTGTTACCCTTTCTGTCGCGCGGAATTAAGGGGCTAAAACAAGGACTGGTCGGCTCGGAGTCAGGATACTTTGTCTGAGTGGGGTATTCATTTTAAACTGCGGCATGGTATCTCATGCATCAACCAAGTCTGTCAGTGAGCCTGGCCACCCGATCCCGTTAATCGTCTCTTACGACATGCATAGTTGCCTTTTATGGCGAGCATGGGTTGATGAAGACCTATTCTTCCCCGAATCTTCACGGGTCGCCCCATGACTAAAACCATCTATGAGGCGTTAAAGACCTCATCCGTGGTCTAGTGGAAAGAGCGTTTGCCCGAAGAGCGGAAGGTCGGTGGTTCGATCCCCTGGCCGCGTCATAAAAGATGGTTCTTTGTTGTTACCCTGTCTGGCGGTAGGCACAAAAGGGATAAAACCAGGACTCACAGGCTCGGAATCACTATAACAAGTCTCAGGGGGTATCTGCGGGTTGGTATTTCAGTGGATTAGCACTATAAACCCGGCATTAATCCAGATAGTACATGCAGCCTCACACACGGGCATGCATATAAGTGTAATAATCTTGAACGCGACGTTAAACCCCATTCCACCTAACCTCGCAAGTTGTTCACACGTGACGCTTATGTAACTGGCATCAGTAAGATGGTCGGTGTATACCACACCTAAAGCATATGAAAAATAAAGAAGCTATAAATCCGTATATCGCTTTATGAACTCCAATTACTAAAAGCCTAGACCTACATCTAGTTTATATAACATGACTGCCTGTAAACATATATTTGTATGATTTGCAGAACTATTTAAAACAGTGTTCAATATATGCATAAATATAAATGTTAATTGGTGTACGATGCTATGTGATCATTACAGATGCCCACGAGAAAGTAGCATTAGTTTGTACATTTTGCGTGAAAAACTATACATCATAAATACAGGCTGTACCCATTGTGGTCAGGATCAATATAGAAGAACAAATATTATCACAGTCCGGACTCACCCTGGTTATGTTTTAAGCCCTATATGACTTAAGAGCTGCATCACTTCTGGCTTCCCTCCCACTTCAAGCTAACAGAACGTGATACTGTTCAAAGCTACGTTAAACCAAACTCACTCAATCACACTTGGTATAGAGAAATGTTCCACTCAGCTTGTTAAATGATGATTTAAAAATTGAAAACTAAAAGTAATTTCACCATTTGACCCTCATTAGAAAATTGAAATCCTGAACGAAATGTTATTATAGCAATATCTTTATATTTCATTTCATCGCACATAACTGTCAACTTCTGAAGCCAGAGATTACTCGCTACCGTCCGCTGTGCGGTTTACCGAGATATCTACGATGAATCCGTGCTATAAACATGGAGCCTGCGAAACCAATATACAATCACTGATGTTTATTTGATTACCACCCTAAAGATGTTAAGCTACTAGTCAATGTCAACATGACTGACTCCTCCCAAGTTAATAAGACACCTGGAAGAAATGACATTTAATCAACCGCGAGCCTGTCACAATGACATGAGGATTCTAAGTCTTCATTAATTTACACGTACAGTGCCTGGTAATAAAGGCCTTCGAGAGTGTCACCGTAAAATAGAAATATCGCTTGAAGTACATATTGTAAGAAACAATATTAAATCAGATTATTTCCTTTTTGTTTTCTTTAATCGTCAAATTATAAATTACGTGTAGATACGTAACTAACAATAAATTAAAGTATCAAATCTAATAAAGGTGTTTCATGTGTATGTTTGAGCCTCAATGTAGGATTGGTTTGCAAGTGTTCTATTTTAACTAAAGCAAACTAATACTAAACACTATAGAAAGGATTTTGTGGCTTCAAGTGGCATCTAACCTGAAGCATTTAATCTAATCTGAATCGTATCATCCGACCTGAATCGTATAATGTACGCTGAATTCATGCAACGCTAAACATGATCATACCGCGCCTTGTGGTGTGTTTGCCGATGGAATGTCTTTTCAAATTTAAAACGGCTGATAAACGGTGCTAAAGCGGCGTAACGATAAGCGACAAACCTTTTACATAATCATAAGAAATTCCTGCTAAAAGCGGAGTACATTGTACGATTCCAGGTATTTCATAAGCATGTGTTTATATAAGTCACTATCAAGTATTGATGATACCAGGTGTTCAGGAAAAGTTGGGCGTATCTCTCTCGTGGAACCGGAACAAACACATGCAAAGGCAAGTCAATTGTTCACCTAAAAAAAGGGAAAAATAAGGTACAAGCCAAAATAGGGAATTGCATCATTTTAGTCAGTGATGTACAAAGCTGTACAACGGTCAGAATTATGGCAACATTGATCAAACAATGTTTGAGCAAGAGTCGTATGACGTTCTTTGAAATTTTTGTGGAACATAGCCGCTTTCACCTCAAAAGTTGTGAATTGTAGACACTAAAGGCTGTTGGAGCTGCAGGGATGTTGTTCGACATAAAAGAGAAAATTACTATTGGAAAGATGAAGTCATCCCTCTTGTCACACAGTCTTGGGAATAGTACTTTATCACTCTCAAACTGTATGCATAGATCTCAATTTGAAGCAGACGTTGCGCTTTCACTGGTCTCTTTCATTTCTAGTTCAGGTGGGTAAATCAGTGGACGGGAATTGGCTATTTGACTATTATGGAAATTCCGATTCGTAATGCATAAAGTAACAGATAAGCAAGAAGGTGAGCTCAGTAGCTGCCCATTGGGATGCCTACTTCTTGCCTTAATGTCCTTTCGACGAATTTTACATAGTTGACTAAAATGAGAAATGAGGAAGTCCAACATCTCACATATTGTTTTCTCAATACAGTAACAAATTGCCCTCAACCATTGGAGATAGAGATGTAACTATAACTATGGTGACTACATTTAGTAACAAATTGCCCTCAACCATTGGAGATAGAGATGTAACTATAACTATGGTGACCACATTTAGTGACAAATTGCCCTCAACCATTGGAGATAGAGATGTAACTATAACTATGGTGACCACATTTAGTGACAAATTGCCCTCAACCATTGGAGATAGAGATGTAACTATAACTATGGTGACCACATTTAGTGACAAATTGCCCTCAACCATTGGAGATAGAGATGTAACTATAACTATGGTGACCACATTTAGTGACAAATTGCCCTCAACCATTGGAGATAGAGATGTAACTATAACTATGGTGACCACATTTAGTGACAAATTGCCCTCAACCATTGGAGATAGAGATGTAACTATAAGTATGGTGACTACATTTAGTGACAAATTGCCCTCAACCATTGGAGATAGTGATAGAGATATAACTATAACTATGGTGACCACATTTATTGACAGATTGCCCTCAACCATTGGAAATAGAGATGTAACTATAACTATGGTGACCACATTTAGTGACAAATTGCCCTCAACCATTGGAGATAGAGATGTAACTATAACTATGGTGACCACATTTAGTGACAAATTGCCATCAACCATTGGAGATAGAAATGTAACTATAACTATGGTGACCACATTTAGTGACAAATTGCACTCAACCATTGGAGAAAGAGATGTAACTATAACTATGGTGACCACATTTAGTGACAAATTGCCCTCAACCATTGGAGATAGAGATGTAACTATAACTATGGTGACCACATTTAGTGACAAATTGCCCTCAACCATTGGAGATAGAGATGTAACTATAACTATGGTGACCACATTTAGTGACAAATTGCACTCAACCATTGGAGAAAGAGATGTAACTATAACTATGGTGACCACATTTAGTGACAAATTGCCCTCAACCATTGGAGATAGAGATGTAACTTTAACTATGGTGACCACATTTAGTGACAATTTGCCCTCAACCATTGGAGATAGATATGTAACTATAACTATGGTGACCACATTTAGTGACAAATGAGAACATGGAATTAATTTTCCATAAAGTTTGTTGTATTGTATAGTGGTGTACAAAGTTGAATAATCAAATGTATTGACGTAATTGAACTTCGGTTCTGAGATTTCAAATAGTCAGGCAAATCCTATTAAAATCCGCATGATATTAATTCCACTTGTGTCAAATACTTTCTGTCAATGTAAACCTGTGAATATGAAGAAAATCCTTCCTTGTTTGTATTAAGAAATGACCACGTGACACATAGTGCGTTGTCCTTTGGTAGGTTCTGCTACTGCCAGGAGCGCATTCAGAACACTGCTGAGAACCACAAGTGCTATATCAATTTTTCTTGTCCTTTCAAAAAACTTCTTGCGTGTTCTCAATTGTTTTCATGGAATAACGCTGGCTTCTTATGTGCACTAATTATAAACTAAATTATGACACAATCGTGAGAGTTGCTGAATATAGCCTCGTGGGGATTTCGGATCAGAATTGGTCTCCAGCAACCTATTTACTCGTCTTATTAGGCGACTGAATGGATCAGGTGGTCAGTCTTGGTGACTTGGTTGATTGTGTTTCTCGTAACCCGACGACGTCGAGCATTGCTAATAATGCTTGGTCCAGATTCGATTATTTACAGGCCACCGTCGTACCTGAAATAATCGAACGGTAAATAACAAACACTGAACACCTGAGTTCCATTCCATCGGCTACATTTCGATGCCCGATACAAGTCTTACTTCTTTGAGTGTTGGGGTGGATGTTACAACACAACGACAAAATATCCCCTAACGTACATTTATAAGAAACGTCAACTCCATAAGTTATTCAGTATCGATTATCTGCCGAAACAGATTCCATTGGGGGTAAAAAGCAAAAAAGAGGCAAAAAATGATATGAATGGATCATATAAATCAGTGATGACACCAGGTGTTCGAGAAAATCATTAGGATTTTCCTACTCTACCGGAAGCACCCGACACTCACACAATTTGCATCAGAATGGAACCGTCATCAGTGTTTTGAACTGCTCACTATATTTATCCAAGCATCTTGTGCAAAGAAAGTTCAAGCTAATGAAATAAGCGTATGTTAGAGTTCAGTCTACGGTCGGTCCGACAACCTTCACGTCTAATCTTATTATGCCTGTTGTGATTAATTATTTTTATCATTGTTAAACACTTTAACTAAAAAAGACACACACCTTTTCATGGTACGTTAATATATACATAACAAAATGTTTATCTTTTGGAATTAAAGCAAATAAATAATTATATGTTCATACCGTAAAATTTTAACAAGCTTTTCTCACTTTTCTTATACGAAATATGTCTCATCAAATGTTGTTTTTGAGTTTTATTTCTTAATTATTTCATTATTTCAACAATTCTAACACTGATGCATCTACTGTGTTTTAAATGGAGCATTAAGTCATTAAGAACATGAACTATGTAAGCTCTGGTATGAAATGTGAATAAAATCTACAAAATCCTTTCCCTATTCATAAAAAAAAGTTTTGCCAAAAGCAGAGTCGATTGTTCGATACCGATTATATGATGAACATGTGTTAATGGGTCACTATCAAATAGTGATGATACCAACAATTGAACAATCTGGATGAAATGGTGTTCCTGGAGGAAAATTAAATTGTTGTGGTTCCTGAAATTTGAAATATTGTGGCACGTTTTGGGAAACTGATGTTTGTCTGAGGATGTTACTTAAATTTAAGGCATAAATTCCATTGTTTGCAATTTTCAAATTCAAAACCATGCGGTTTTTTATTTACTGGATTTAATACAATTTAACGAATTGGGGCCATTTGTTTGGTCGCAATGATATTCAGACATTAAGTTCCGATAACAAATAAATTGCGGTAACTACAAAGATTTGAGCTTTAATGTGTGTTATATGTGGTCTTAATAAAACATATTACCGCGCCCCTTCATCGTAGCCAATTGGTGTTGCCAGCGTGTGACTGCAAAATGGCTTTCCTTGCGTTGACGAGAATTGCACTGTACCAAATGAACTTCCAGATAACCACTTCAAGAAGACTACTCTGAATAATTAATAAATCTTGGTTTATCGGTTAAGGACTGAGAATATTTGTTTTCTTCAATGTTGCATGGAGTCCTCGCCCTCTGAGGATATCAAACGACAACGAGCATGCCACATGTACGCAATGTGGTTGTAAACAGAGGTAGTTCCGATAACATGCAACATTAAAATGTCTGCTCGCCTATAAACTTGGCTTAGAAATCGGCTCTCACAAATGTAAAATGGGAAAAGAATGTCTTTTGTTGACTTTTTCACGGAGTTCTTTTTCTCACGGAGTTCTCATTGCCATATAACCGTACGAGTTGGCTCAGTTTACGGTCGCCGTAAGGTTGTTTTGAAGAACGGTGTAACTTTATACTAACGTTAATCAGAGTTCCTCAATTGATCTTAACTTAAATGTTTAGTGTAATGGGCCGAGGAATACTTTCCCCAATTTTGTGGAAAATGGTAAAGTATGTTCCAGAGTTCTAGAACACAACATTAACCCTTCATATTAAACAATTAAGAAAACAACACGTTGAAAATGTACGGGTCATAGATACAGATCAAACCATTTTAAAAAAGACGTTACAGACACATCAAATCTTATACAATGAAATGTTGCTAACTTTATCACCATTGTCTCGATATATTTAATATAAGACGAATTCATTCCATAGCCCGGCAAGTTTATCAAATATTGGTACTACGTTTGTCACGAGAGACGGATAAATTGACATATAATCGATGGTCCCGTATTATTGTGGTTTTATTACAGCCAAGAGACCGACTCCGTGATCTTGTTTTAGAGCGTCCGCCCGGGGAAGAGGAAGGTCCGGTGTTCGATCCACCGGCCGCGTCATACCTAAAGACGTCAGATGGTACTTGTTGTTACCCTGTCGTTAAGGGTCTAAAACAAGGACTGGTCGGCTCGGAGTCAGTATACTGTGTCTGAGTGGGAGTATACTGTGTCTGAGTTAAGTACAAAAATGTTCTTTAAACAGAACACTCAAAATGTAATACCCTATAGAAAAGAGATTCGATATTGGAACCCTTTGTCTAAAAGAAAAGTGACTGCACATTGACCATTCTCAAACTGGCTAACTTATCTAAATCAATCAATAACCGCTCGAGGTGGCCATGTAATGTGATTGCTAAATAAAAGCCACAATCTTCTTTGTCTTCAAGTGACATTTTAGAAGTTGTAGTAACAATGGCGGCAATGTTGACTTATGGTTTTCATTAAAGAAAAGAAGAAGTTTGAACTCCATACATATGTAGGTTAACATAGAATGCCAGTTCGATAATTACAGACGACATTACCGTTAATCTCATAAGGATCTCACGTGGATTACAATGATCTTGGGAAACGCTTAAACACTGGTTTGTCTGTGCATTGCTCGAGGAATGTCTTTCTTTATCGTACAATCAACAGACAAAGACATACCTCTGGAGCCACTCTTGCAGTATCAGGTTTCACAAGATGTGACAAGCCTGTTTAAAGACCTTGTGGTCTACGTGCAATTTCAAAACACAAGAATCTTACAACTTTACGCAAATATTATCAACAAGTTACTACTTAGACGGTGTCTTTACAACTGACCCGAATATGGTCACAATCAGTGATCATCTCAGATCCCGGACAATGCAATGGAAGATGTGCGTTTCCACGAGTCAATTTTGACTTGATTGACCACAGAGCATTATTTAACACCAAGATGTTTCCTATTCGATTTATGGCGGACGCCTGGGACTATTTTTACAGCCCACTATCTCCCATCTGCGAGAGCCGATGGATGTGCTCTTCATGGGAAGAGGAACATATCCGCTGAGTCTGACTGTCACACTTAAATTGGTAATACCATCAGATGTAATAATTTTCTGTCCATATGAATATTCATTTGCTATAATTATATCATCTGCATTTCGTTCACGTACACGTATGTATATTCATGTGGCTATGTCTTTACATTTATGCAATAGTCCGGGGCCATGTGCCCTGGAAGACTCTCCAGAGTACTACTCACTACACAGACTATAACAGCCCAACAAAACTACATTTTATGAATACAGAAGCTATAGTGATTTTTTAACTGAAGTTTTGTTACAGAGCTATAAAATAAAGGATCTTTGTTTAGCGGTAGCGAGAACTAAAATCTGATTTTAATGAGATTGGTTTTATGGTAGACATGTGGAGGACATTTCCAAATGTGATGCATCAGTGGTAGTAATGATGGCTGAGGCAATATTTCAACATATAATCACTGATGTTTACGTGATTGCTACCCTAAAGATGCTAAGTCAATTTCAACATGATGACTCCTCCTTTGTTACTAAGACACCTGGAATCGTAAAGTGGAAATATCACTTGAAGTACGTATCTTGAAAACATTTCTATATAAGATTAATTACTTTTTATGTGTTTTGAAATCTCAAAAAAAAATGAATAGGTGTTGATATGTAACCAACAATTCTTTCAAAGTGGGAAAGTGTGGACAAATACGCAGTAGACATAATTCTAAATTCTCAACGTGTCGTTGGATATCTGGTCCACCACCTGCTTATCTGGTTTGTGTTGCGTCAGTGGCGGGTGCTACTGGTAGGGCACGACATGCTTACTCTTTAAGGGAAAGTTCTTACTTTAAAAAAATATCCTTCAAGGACTCATAAAATCTAAGTCTCGTTTAATGTACCAGTTGGGTAACAGTGCCTTTGTGATATTTTATGTCAACTTGTTTACGGATTCGCCAGCGTTTTTTTGTCATCCTACTGAGACTATAAATCAAATTTAGAAACAAAAAACTCATGGAAGATCAATAGGGAAAGCCTTTGACCAAAAAAACATTTTTTTATATTTCAGGGTTTTTTCTTCACACATACGATACTTTTAAAAGATCAAATGAGGAAAAGATTTTTTTGGCCTACATTAATTTGTACTTCCACCATCGACCAATCAATAATAAACAAAAATAGCAATAAGGAATAAAAGCGACAAAATCATTTCCACAACCATAAAAAATATTTGTTAAAGTAGAGCCAAATTGTATGTGTTTATGAATCATTGTCAAAAAGTGATGATTCCATGTGTTAACGAGGTGGTGAGCATATCCTGCACCACCGGTGGTACCCGTTACAAATACATGCAAAGGCAAGTAAATATAGTCACAATGTTATTTTATTAAGTTGTCTCATTTCAATACTATTATGGACATTGTTATGGAATATCTGACTTATCATTCTGTCTAATCAATCTATTAAAGACGAAGAATTACACAGCTGATAATGATAATAATAGCTTTACTTACAACCCATTACCATGGCGAATGCTATTACATAGCACGTGAATGTATCTTGATGTATACTTCCTTAGGCTTAAAATAGAGATGCTTCTCGGGCATTAACGTGTCACTTTAAATCCTGCGCGTGGGGAAACAAATACAAAATATTCAAACCGCATCGCTTTTGTTTTCAATCAAATATAAATTCCTACAGCCCTCCCCTCTGTTGAGGAAAATGGACTGGAGAAACATTTTCTTTGAAGTCTGGTTGTTTTGCGCTACTTTTGTAACATAATGAGGTACACGTCTTGTGGCAGTTATACACTGACATGATAACTATCACGCTGACAATTTGACTTATCCAAATTATGACATGACCTTTAACAATTACATTACCACAGCCAGGTTATCGTCACATTGTTAGATTACAAAATGGTCGGACACAAACCAATACATATGGCTAGTAATATATGTGAGCGATCTGTTCTAAATCCTTGAACCTGCCTGAAGATTCCAGATAATAAGAGCACGTCAGCATCCTAGGCCCTAAAACAAGCCAACTATCACCCAATATACCTCACGGGCAGAAATTGTGCAGCGCCATGGAGAAGTTGGATCGCCATGCTCAGCACTCTTCTTTACTGTAAAAAAAAGATTTCGCCCCATATATTATTGGCCACAGCGCATTAACGTTGATAGTTGGTCTATCAACATTACAGGAAATGAACGTTGTTCTCACTAAATCATATCTTTCCCAATTTGGGTTATCCCGGGGGCATTAGGCGTTTGGAACAGTTCCGATAATATCTCGTCCTCTGAAGGAAACACACACGATAGCAAATTGAAATGAAATTATTGTTCACAAAATCGAGTTCCTAAGTGTAATTATTCTTTCAGTTTATTGTCTTTAAGGGAGCGTTTCCTTATAATGTGACGTTATAGCAGGAACTGAAGATGGAAAATGAACTTCGAGACGAGTTAGGTGATGTCATGGGTTACAACCTGTATACGTGGTATTGACAACACGAGCACGGGGAGTTGTGAGCAAGATTGAGGCGTGGTGTTCCTCCTGAACTTCTCAGACTTCACGTAACATACAGGGAACGGGTCGTAGATTCGTCGTGAACATGTTTCTCAGGTTGTATCACCAAGTCTAGTAGATCTGTTCTCGTTAATGTCCCTAAAGAGGTTAATGTCCTAGATTTGCACCACTTACTCCTGCATCCAGCTGCAAAGTCGCGATTTTACTGTTGAAAGAGGCATTAAACGTGATACCCATCTTCCACTAATGTAAAAACACGATTTACTATGTGTTATGTAGGATTTCGGACAATGAACTATTTATCATTTCACAAAAATAAATGTAAACTATCTAAAGTCATGTATGTATTTGTCTCAGTTTATGAAACAATAATAAACGGTTACCGCATGCATTTCTTCTTCGTCGTTCAAGATGCTACAATGCTAAACGCTGCAGTCAGCACGTTTTCAGTTATATCACGGCGGTCTGTAAATAATCGAATCTGAACAAGACAAGCCAGTGATAAAATAAATGCACAAAATTTAATCGTAGACATCAATATAGGTTGAATGAAGCCTCCGCCCTTTATGAATCCGGTATGTGCGTTTGTTGTTTAACGCCGCACACGGCATTATTCCAGCTATATGACGGAGGCCTGCAATCGAGTCTGGACCAGATAATCCATCGATTGAATTTATGAGCAACGATCCAGGTATTGGGGTGCGATGACAAGAAGTCAGCCAAGTCTTCTAGTCTGACCACTCAATTCATTCAGTCATCTAGGTTACAAGGGATCTATTCTAACCTGATATGAAGCACAAAGGACTTATTATTTATGCATGTATACATTCCAATCCTTGAAGCGTAAAAACACTATCCATCGTTTAAAGGTCCTTCTCTTAAAGAGCCTCCTTTATCCACATTTGGAAATGGTGAGCCCAGTATGTGTCTGGTCGGAATCAAGAGAACGCCACACTCCATAAAATCAATTCACAACACCTGTCTTCTATCATCATCAAACCAGCCCTCGCAGCTAGTTTACTCAGAGTATAATGAGGGTTTATCTTAGATGTTTTCAGGTTTCAAGGCCCAGGGGAGGGCCGTGATCTATGGCAGTTCTACAATTGCCGTCCCTCAGATGCTCCTTTTGTCCAAGGGACAACAACACTATCACCAACAATTCTGGTGTCTCTGTGACGATGCTGTACATTAATAAAGATGTAATTTTGGTTGAAGGACCTTTCGGGTTTGAATGAGCAAATGCTGCAATTTCTTATAGAATTTACACCTGTTTTAGATTGTCTTCATTTACAGACACTAAATAAAATGTGTAAGTAACAAGGTTAATAAACGCCACTTTTCCCCTATATTGACCGATGTGACCAACTGAATTTCTGAGGCACTTTGCCTGAATCAACTTGCTCAGGTTGCAGTCATTAAATAGCCTCTACAGACCTGTATTCATATGTTGTTTGGTATAATAACATTAAATAAGACACATATTCCAGCAACAAGTATTTCTGGTCCGCTATATATGAAAATTCATAATCAAAGTTATTTTGATTTTTAATCTGACATTGAAAGTATGATTGAGTTCAGACACGTCTTGACTTACCATAGATAACACCTCTTACTGAATCTGAAATTGCAATTAATTTGTCAAAATAACAATTGATGCCATTGACGCCAGTCGTTGGCGTGTACATATTTCAGTAATGAAGAATGTACTGTGTCAGTTTCTTTTATCAACCATTTCAGTTATTTGCAATTGTCGTATCCACGTGTCATGTAAAATAATATTTTCACCTATATTGGATAAGTTTCTTGAATCGCCAAGAGATATTCAAATTGCCATGACTAGTCCCAGTAGAAGGCCATCCCATGTAAGAAGCTGATGAGTCCACAATGATTGACTCGACCTTAATCTCATTTAGTTGGCGTTCAGCAGAAATAATTACTTCATTTCAAATTAATGCTATTTCTTAGCGTATTTATGAAATTGCAATTGATTGCGAAATCGTGCAATATTACAAATAGGTTTAATGATGAATTTCTCCTGTAACATGACCTTTCTATACCAATTCAATCTTCAGAGTGAGTGAGTTGGGTTTAACACCGATTGGAACAGACATGTTTCTCAGTAACGGTTATAAAACGATGCGTTGGCAAAATATGAGTTGAAAGTCCAAAGTTATGCACGTAGTTTGTAGGCGGTTGATGAAACCAAGGAGTGTTATTCCTAGCACGGGATCTGCGATTCACAGGCCCGACCAGCGGATCCTGGTATGCCTAAGGGACGCACCCTGCATAACTGCAGCGCCTTAAGCCACTGAACCATTCGTGTCCTTTATTTCGTTAGTTCTGCTGACTTCAGTACAACTTATTGTTATAATAGATGCCGTGGTCCTGTTGGGATTTCGGGGCATGATAGGCCTAATGGCCTAATGGACACAATGTGACAAATTCTGACTGGGCTATCATGTCCCGACGGCATGGGTAATTGCTCAGTCATTTATCCACTGATTTCTTAGACTCAGAGTCGTTTGTTTACCGGGTCAGTGGTACAGTTGGAATAATGCTGACTGTGGCGTTTCATAACATCCTCTCATTGCTACTTAGTGAGTGAGTAAGTATGGTTTTACGCCTCTTTTAGCAATATTCCAGCAATATCACGGCGGGGATCTTTTTACCAGAAATTGGCTTCACACATTGTACCCATGTCGGGAATCGAACCCGGGTCTTCGGCGTGATGAGCGAAAGTTTTAACCACTAGGCTACCCGACCGCCCTTGCTACTTAGTTACATGTTAATAATAGTAGTAATACTTATAATGATAATTAAGCCTCGTGAAAATAATTTTAGTCAACATACTGCTTGTTTAATGCCTTGTTTTAGAAATGAATCATATTAAAGAAAGTCTTCATTATTATTGTAGTGTTCAATGTGGTTGACGTTGATAGATTTGCTCTGATACTTAAGTCAGCTATAGCATTGTCTTCTGGCAGAACTAACATAGGACCGACAGTATATTCTGTTGTGGAGTCCGGGCACCTATCACATTATCATAAGTCACTAGCATGGTTAAGCACCATGGTAGAGTAGTGTCAATTGTTGTTGAGGAAAACATGTCGACAATTCCTTGAGGGCATTTACACGATGTCAAGCATCGTTAGGGCAACATCAGTGGGCCATTGATGATTGTAGGCCCAGATAAGATGAATTAGATGCATTAAAACTAATATAATTGAATGTTTATACAAACGTAAGCTGAATGGTGTGATTCTATCACACACTCCGGCGCAGTGGTGACTCAGCATAACACCAATGCCACAGGGTAATTTGCATATCATGTATCCGGACTTTTCTCTTGTTTGTAAACAAACGCGCTTTTTTCAGAAATCAGTATAGAATGGACTAATGCAAGTATTTGGGGGCGCTTAACATATTGTTTTGCATAATTATATAGATATGCTACTACAACTGCGACAGTGAATTTCATGACAATATATATTTATACAACAAAGTGACCGTATCGCTAGCTCTCCGTTGGGCTTCGATGACAGCACGTCGAGCAGTACAACCAATGTAAACAAAGGAAAACTACGCAAAAACAAGTAGATTTTCACGTATTAGGATACTTTCTAAATGAACCGTAACCATTCTTTGATATTTGTTTATGAAAATGTGTAGACTTGTCAAACATGAAACGGATGAAAAGCATATTCAATATCTTGAATGATCTGTGAAAGATGTGATGAATCGTCACATGGCGCTGGCCTGTGGCAGAGGTACTATGCTGGCTGGCTGCCGGCCGCATGGAGCTGTGGGTAGGAGAGTGAGACTATCTTTCAATCCAATATTGCCACTCATAAAAATGAGAGCAACTTGAATACTCTGAGTTCATATATGTATAAATGTATAGCGTAAAAACCAGAGAATAATCAGTCCTGATTATCTGCCGAAACAGATTTCATTGGGCGTAAAAGGCCAAATAGTGGCAAAAAATTATATGGATGGGTCACTGAAACTCAGTGATGACATCAGGTGTTACGACAAGGGTAAACATGACCTGCCCTGTCGCTAGCAACTGCCATTCACACAATTTGTATAAAAGGTGTGTGTGTTGCCTGACGCCTCACACCTGTACTTCTGCCATGCAACGGCATGCTGTAATTAACCAGACAATCAATGATGGACCAGAATATCCAGTGACACGATGGCGCATGTACAGATTTTGTTGAAACTATGTGTTAATTAAGACATAAACGACGAGTGGCTGTTGTTTATTTAACAATATAACACTGCAGGGAGAATAAACCATGAGGGGTTCAGGTCCTATTTACGACGTCATCAAGTTGCATGACCTGCTCTACCGGAAGCACCATACAGAGTCTGAACCCAACTAAACATGTAATCAATTCTGTGAGAAAGTTATTTTCATCATTTTGATATGGGGAGCGTGTTATAATAGCTTCATGAGGTTTTAAGACATCATCGTATTGTACAGACGAGAAAAAGGGGAGACAAATCATTTTCCGGCATTGTGAGACACGGTCCGTGACGAAGCACTGGTTAGTTTTGTCTATCATAGCGGCGTTTATATAAACCCAACTCACTCATACAGTTGCGAATGAGCAAAGAGTTGATGATACGCATGGACAGGTACTCACCCAAGCCCTCATAATCGATAGGTCCCCAGCAACCCATGTTTGATGGACAAATGGATCGGGTGGTCAGGCTCTTGTCAACGCACCCCGAAGTACCCGCTTGTACTAGTCCGAACTCATGCCGGTTCTGTGGTGCAAGCCAACTAATATGCCATGCCCCAGTTTAATTTGGCAAACATTACACTGACTCCGATCCGACCAGTCCTTGTTTTATCCCCTAAATGCCGATGAACAGGTTTGGGTACCAACAATACTAAAGTACTTACGGAAATGAAAAAAACCCTGTTTTTTCGATCTCAGATTTTAAATAAATGCAGTTAATATACAAAATATATAAATATTCAAACAACTCAATTAGTACTAATTGGGCCCTGGCACAAATACAGCGTATCAAAGGTTTTTATGTCTTTTTACACGTAAAAGTGTGTAAAAATATGAACAAAACTGACTATTGGGAAACTGAGCATAACCAGGTGTTAGTAGATCAAGGTGAATGTCCATGACCTATGACACCTTGACGACAGGTGAAAACAGGTGCTTGAAACCCACGTGCATGTGATTTGTCAGTTGTTAGTGATTTGTTAGTGGCATTGTGGGATAGTGAATCATCGTCAAAATATCAGAACGTAAAAGTAACATATTCCCTTCTCAAACAACAACTTACATGTCATTATTATTATGTACATAAACATAGCTGTTATTTATATTGTTGTTTTGATAACTTTTTTCCAGGCTAATTTGCATAATGCCTATAGCCTGTTTCTGCCATGTCAATTTGGACTTAGTAATATTTTTGAAAGTGCCTACAAATTATCTCCTGTGAAGTACATTTTGTATTGAGCACTGAGATAAACTAGCAAATCCAGACTAGTACTTTTCCAGTTGTTTTGTTATTTTGAATTTACATCTACGTAATGCTTTGTGTCGATTATTAAATCCAGCAAAACAGTTTTTTTCATTTCCATTAGTACTTTAGTACCATCGTCATTGATATGACGCTGCCAGAGAATATAACCATAAGCCTTCCACGCTCACAATATATAAATATTTATTAGCTCATAACAAAACAAAGATACAAATTCAATAATATGAAATTGTTGGCAAAAGAAACGTTTTTTTCCAAGTTTGGATGTATTTTATCTTTGAATTGTATTCCGAAAACATGTCGTCATATTAGAAATTATACTTCTTCATATATAAAATTCGACGCTCTATCCACGACTCCACGGTTGCGACTTAATTACATAGACTTGATATATGACCATTACGCACGAACCTGATTTCTCGATTTCTTTGGAACGGTTGGTGATTTATTTACATAAAGTGTATGTGCCCAAAGGAAACATTTCTATGCCACTCGTGGATCTTTCCTTCTGACTTTACGACCTTAAAGCTTCATGCATAGAAACATGCTGAACAGGGATATGTATTTTCTAAAACTTGCAAATACTTCAAAACGCTGTTTTAAAAGTATTACCTTTTTGATATTATTTTCTGTAAAAATATGTTAAAATTATGACTGGACTTAGAAGTAACATAATAATGTTATAATAGTTCTATGAGTCACAGCATTTATTGACCACTAATGGTAAAGATCCTGAATTTCACTGATAGTATTGCGTAGGAAGCGGCTCACCAAGCGATTGAATGTCCGCTATTTGAAACACCAATAACATAAATTAAGATTAGCGAGTTTCATTAAACCAATTATTCTGTGGGATGGTAAATAAGGAGATAATTTTACATACAGAATTACTGGTGTAATCTGCGGTGATAATGCTGAAATATTGCTAAAAGCGGCGTGAAGCCATACTCACTCAGTCAATCATATACAGAATTTTGTTTCAACATTACAATCAAAATCATAAAAGATACGTAAGCTATCAGCGTTCAGATCCGTATCATGGCTAATGTTCTTGAAGATGTCATATAATTCCCCCGTGGGATCTATTTGATCGCCACTTACGACCAGCAAAGGTTTTTGTCAGTTTGCAGTTAGATCATTTAGCTTTCCAAATCGGGGTACAAGGCAAATTGGCGGTGAACAAGATACGAATGGATCAATGAAAATCTGAACATTACTTTTTACAGATTCATAGAATATATTTGATTGTTTATCATGAAAGGGTTTGAACTTTTCATATGCCTGACATAAGATGCTTAAATAGACATCAACGAAAGTATTTGGTAATCATGGTTTTCAGTATCAAACATTATCTTAAATACCAAATGGTGGGGATTGTATGTTGCACTGTTTTAACTTTAATCTGTCATTCTTTCTGTTGAGGGATGACTATTGCACCAATTCATATTTAATTTGTATGTATCCAAGTACACTATGTGTTTATTCATAATACTGAGAGGCCATACTCCTATAGTATATGTTATATAGTAATGGGTGTTATAGATTTATAAGGTAACACATTTGGAATTTTTTAGCTTCAAACCATGCTATATGAACACTGACAGCTTTTTCATAAATACTACATTGTTACTTGACATTAACGAAACAAATTACTGTAAACTTGGATAACGGAAATAATATTTATCAATGAACTTTTTTCTGAGTTCAGCATACAAGGGACAAAGGAGTAAGAAATGGTATTCACTTTTTACAGTGTTTTTAATCACCAAACTGACACATTCTGTGTTCTCTCACGATCCCATTATATCTTCCCGTCTCGATAAAGAGCTCGTGTGAACCACATCTGAATCTTGCAAGTGCAATTCGAAATATTTTAGTGTTACATTTAATAACTATTGCTCGAAACAGAAGCTTTTTTCAAAGAGGGAATAACTTGATAGTTTCTTGGATACTGATAAGGAAAAATGCCAACTTTGAATGTACATATCTTTCAGATATGTAGCATCAGAGGAACAATAAAGTATTTGTGTGTAATATTTTGTGTTTTTCAAACAATGGGTACCAATTGTGCGTACGTTCTTGCTGATCTGTTTCTTTATGCATAGAAAATCGGAAGGTAATTTGGCCAAGATGTTTAACTATATGACAAGAGGGATGATTTCAACTCTCCAATAGTCAACTTTCCCTTTATGTCGAGCAATATTCCTGCATCTCCAGTGTCTACATTTCTCATTTTTTGAGGAACAAAAGTTGAGGTACAAATTTTGTTTGATCAAGGTTACAACATTCAAGACCTCAGTAAAGCTTTCAAAATATGTCAAAGTAGACATGTAGAGGAGGCATCATTGACAAAAATAAAGCCTGATGCAATTCCCTATTTGACTCGTACCATATTTTCCCGTGTTGTTTTTCAGATGAACAATTATCTTGCATTTGCATGTGTGGGTGAGGGGTGTCATCGTTAGGGCAGGAAACGCTCACCTTTTCACGGACACCTGGTATCATCACTATTTAATAGTGATACAAAGATAATGCTCCTGATATAGTCGGAATCGTACAATCAACTCTGCATTTTGCAGAGATATCTGATGAATATGCGAACGGGTTTTTTCGCTTTTATTTTTTATTGTGCATACTAAACAATGGTTATATCGGGAAATATTATTTTTAAATAGTTCGCACTTCTTTCACTGTTGTTTACTGCGAATCACTGATAAGTGTTAAGAGTAAAATAAAATATGTATATTTCATATTATATCCGACAACAGGAAATGTAGGAAATATGTATAATCCCTCTTATTGTACACATACCGGTTTATCTCAAGGATATGTCTTTGTTATCCACGGTTTACAAGCAAAAAAAGCCGTTGTCTTCCAGGCAGTGTGTATGCCTGGCGTCCAACTGAAAAATAATCACGGCGTCCCACTGACATAGAATTAAACCTGGAGGTGATGAATGACAAACACTGGGTGAGTGAAAAGTTGCTGATTTAGTTACACACAATATCACCAAGTCATACGCAACATTTCGTCAGCTGTGGACGGGATTATAGAATTTTATTGATTTTACTCCAAGGGAGGATATCGGTTACAAAGACTATGCTTACATCCTTT
Source organism: Haliotis rufescens (assembly GCF_023055435.1). Lineage (NCBI taxonomy): Eukaryota > Metazoa > Mollusca > Gastropoda > Lepetellida > Haliotidae > Haliotis > Haliotis rufescens. Next base: position 26,444,856 of record NW_025963791.1, on the reverse strand, counting down.
AGGCAAAAGTTTCTTCACGTAGGCATCTATGACTGACACAGTTTCTTTACGTAGGCATCTATGACTGACACAGTGCTACAAGTAGCCTCTTCCCGAGGCAAGGGCGTTAATTGAGTGTAAAAGTCCATTTTCCAACCTTTTCCGAACTACGCTGGAATTTCCAGGCTCAATCGTAGCGCCACCAGTGGCTATTACATGTTATGTCCCTTCTATGTCCCTCCTATTGACCAATCAGATTCCATCTCTCATATCACTTCTATTTGCTTAAAACAAAATGGCGGCGCCCATTTAAGATCGCTAATCAAGATATGTTTTGTAACGGGCCTTAACCCGCGAACTGCATCAGATCACTTGAGCACCTTGATTAAAAACATAAAGAGATTTGCAAAACACATGTCGACGCCCAGATGGCTGTACACATGTTTTGCAAATCCTTAAGTCGACCGAAATCTCCACGTTGAAATCCACATAAAACTAATATAAAAAAATAAAAAAACTTACTCACTATTTAGCAAATACGAACAGTTGTGTGCCGGTACTGCCGGTAGCTGCTCGGTCTTTGCGAGTTATGAAACCTCGAATATCCTGCTGGAGGTGAAACCATATTCAAACACCTAATCTCAGCCTGAGGAGAAACTGAATTGAATGTATGTAATCGGAAATTCTGGGAAAGCCAGTGAGGAATCCCTATCATCAGCATATCTGGGACTATCAACCCCTTTTTAAGAAACGTGTCGCTTGAGTTCTTGAAAATCTTTACTATTACCTACTGATATATAAGCAATCTTCGATTTTGCATATACATATCACATTTAATATTCAATATTCCTCATCCTTATGCCTCTATGTATTAATTACAGGGGCGGTCGGGCAGCCTAGTGGTTAAAGCATTCGCTCGTCAGACCCTCGTCAGACATGGGTACAATGTGTGAAGCCCATTTCTGGTATATTCTGAATATTGTTAAATGCGTCGTAAAACCATACTCACACACTATTTAATACATTGATAACATTTTCTAAATGATCTGGCGATATTTCGGGGTATATTTTATATCTGTCTAGACACAAGTTAATCATAAGTTACATAAACATGGTATTTGATACTGGCGTTGAAAATATTTGCTTAAAAATATATTTTTCTTATTTGAGTCAAGAAAACAACATGTCCTATCACGATCATGCTGCAAAAAGAATTTTACAGGCTATTTTATTAGCTGTTTCGTCTCATGAACCAGTTAACGTGCTTGGCACACGTCATTAGTAAATGGTGAAATATAATTTTAAATAACCCCTTGCTTCATCAACATTGGTCGAAATTGAGGGTATCAGTAGTAAACCGTCCATTTCAAATGATTTGGTTCATAGCTACCTTTTGTAACTCGGTGATATCGACTACATGTATAATATGATTTAAATGTAGCAGTATTAAACATTTTGGCACGATTCTGATTAACATATAAAACTTATGGTTTGACATATCTTGATTATGTTTGAAATAGATTTGTATTACATATATTCATATTACATCTATATCACGACGGGCTGAAAATAATCGAGTCTGGACCAGACAAATATGATTGTATTTTAACTATGAACACACAGTCACCCAAGTCAATGAGACTGACCATCCTCTCCATTTGAACTCAGCTATAAGAATAGGTTATATGGACCAATGCTAACCAGGAATACCCGCGGAATCATTCATTCTAGATTCTAGGTTTGATTTGGGTTGTTGCTCTGTTTCTTTCATGAAGATAAAAAGTAATTAAAGTTTTGTTTTGTGTTGTTTGTTGGGGAAGCCAAGAGGTTATAATAAATTTATGGATACATATGATTGTTCCGCGCATGTTTATGCCATAAGTACGGATTTGTAATTGTGGAAGGTACTGACATGAAATCATCCGAACTAAAGTCACCTATGGACAACGTCCGACCTCAGCGTACTGGACAATGAATACATTCAAAGGGAAGCCATGGCCAGAAACGCCAGATTTTAATCGTATTGAACATGCTTAGTGAAGCATATCATTGATCACACAATATTTCTCAGAGGTGGAAGTGTTCGATGTCCCCCTCAGACCGTTAATCAGACCCCTGTGTAGGGTTTTAAGATATGAAGACTCCATATCCCTGAGACCATTTCCATGTCCTTGAACCTTATATATACAATGTCGGATAAATAACTGCTTACTGTTTCTGAAGCCACAATCTGCAAATTGTGCAGCAAAAATAAACTTTACCAGCCTCATCGATTACAGCCCTCAATACACCCTGGCAGAAGGATAAACATCCTGGCCTCGCATCAAAAGTAAATATTTAATCATCGCTATTTAACAGTTAGGATATTATTAGCATCTGGCAAGAGAAAATATTCCGATCATTCAACATTAGAAACATGCCCCTATCGGATCCCGCCCCGTTTGCAAACCAATTTAGATAAACACAAACGTTTAATATCTAAACATTAAGCCATCGTGATTTCAAAGTAAACGACGACATGGGTACAATGTGTGAAGCCCATTTCTGGTGTCCCCCGCCGTGATATTGCTGGAATATTGCTAAAAGCGCCGTAAAACCAAACTCACTCACTCACTCAAAGTAAACGAAGTCATCGTGAAAAACGATGAGTGCGTTCTTTTTCGTCGACCAACGTATATTCGGCCTTTCATGAGCGACAACGGGATAATATACAGTGGCGCCGTGTTGGTGAAGGCGAACACGATTTGTTGCCAGTTGTTGTTTTTTCGATGAGAAAATACATCGTAGAGCTTGTAACGTATCATGTACATTAAGCTTTAACGATTCCTGTAATTACATTCTGAAAGTTTACTGCTGTGGGTGTTCTTGCATGCTAATTATAACCAAATGAGGAGCGTGTCACGTATCTGTCTATATGACGGCAGTAATGTAAATACATCTTCTCCACAATAGTTTCCACGGATACCTTCCATATAATACCTGTTAATCATTCGTTTCTAACCATTGCTGAGGAACTGACGGCGTCGTATTACTGGTCTCTGACAAGCCTCAGAGCCCATTTACAATCACATAGTGATGTGAATAATTGCTGTTGAAACCTTGATGTTACGCGTAGGGGCAGTATGCATAAGAGTCGTATATTGCATATGTCAGGGACATTGATGGGGATTAATTATGGCTTCAGGGAATACCCGTTTGTTCCTGCAAGTGCGTGATCGGTAATTTGTGTTGCATGTCGTGCTGAAACAATCAAAGGACAAGAATCCAACGCCACTGAAATCAACTATGCACATCACGAAGCGTCAACAACATGTGAACAGTATGAACACAAGATGTCTTCAATCATCAACCATTATATAAAACAAAATGGCCGAGTCGGATGACAGAATGTCCTCACGTCTTATTTTGACATTGCCTTACCAGGACTACACTGACGGACAAAAGAAACTTCCCACTTATTTTGATTTCCAGTAAAAGAAAATCAAAGACAAAACCAGTGTATTAGAGTATTTAACGTTTCATAATATCACATTATATAAACAGTAAACAAAACAAACAATGAACCTCTATGAAATGAGGTTTGCACACAGTTGGAGTCCAAAAATAACAGGTTTATTGTAGAGCTCCAAGTGTTCTTTTGGGGATTTTCCAGTGCCTAATATCGCGTGTGTCCTCCTTGTGCGTCCATGCATGCTAATACCTGTCGTCGTACTGATGTCGCCAGTCTCCTGATGACGTCATGAGGGATTCTGCGCCATTACTCAGAAAGAACTCGTTCCAGCTGCTTTCTGTTGGCTAGTGGGAGTTGACGGTTTCTAAGTTGTCTGTCAAAGTGGTCCCAGAAATTGTTCATATGGTTTAATGCGAAAAACATGCCGGCCATGGTTGAACATGAACATTGTGGTTGGCTAGGAAATCCTGAGCAAGTCGAGCAGTATATGGCATGGCACTGTCTTGCTGCAGAATGGTTCCCTGTGGCTGTGCACCGGTTGAAGAACCTCGTCTCGATACCCTTGTGCATTTAGGTAACCATTTATGATCACTAGGCGCGTTTTCTGATCACCGAAAATTGATCAGATCAATTATGTCAACCTGATTACAGTTTAAAATGTTTGATATTTGCAAATGGGCCTCATCATGCCCGGGGGATCTCAATAAACCTCGGAATAAGGAAATCCTTTAAAAAATCAACTCTTAATATCCGACATTAGGGTTGAATTAATGAGATTCGACATGATCATTGTCTAATTATTTACAACGCAATTTCACATAAATGCGACAAAACCCTTCCCATATTCATAAGAAATCTGCTAAAGAAGGCTGCTAAAGGCAGAGTCGATAGTAGTATTCCGACTTCATCATGGGCATGTGTCTTTGAATCGCTATCAAATAGTGATGATACCAGGTGTTCGCGAAAAGGTGATCGCATCCTGACCCACCAGTGTTGCCCGTCACATACACATGCAAAGGCAAATCAGTTGTCCACCTAAAAATATATATGGTACAAGTCAAAATAGGGAATTGCATCAAATATAATTTTTGTCATTGATGCGTCAAATTTGGAAATGTCTTTCACATGGTTACCATAAAACTGTTTGAATGCTTCACTGGGGCCTTGAATGTTGTAACCTTGATCAAGCAGCTTCTGAGCAAGTCGTATGACCCTCTTTGAAATCTTGGTTGAGCATGCTGTACCTCAAAATTTGTGAAATGACCAAAGACCAAAGGCTGAACTGCTGGAATATTGCTCGACATAAAGGTAATATTGACTAATGGAAAGTTGAAGTGATCCCTTTTATCACTCTTGTTGGGAGTGTTTTGTCACTTTGAATGTTTATGCTTATATGTAAACATGAACAGACGAGGCGGTCTCACTGGTGTCCTTTATTTCTAGTTTTGGTGGGTAAATAAATAGAAGGGAATTAGCTATTTAATGGTTATTGAACGAGATCGGATCATCGAAAAGTCTTGAATGTCAAACCCCAGTAGAATGTTTTATTGGGCAGCAATGCTTTGCGGAGAGTCATCTATGCTATACATATTCTATAAAGGTGTATTCTCTGGTATAACTTTAATGATAAAGATACAACCATAATACCCCTTTCATATTTTTCAAATTTTGAGTGTCTGGAGTACGGTATTAACTTCACAACGACATTAAAGTGTCGTATTGAGTTTGATATCATCTAGGCTGCATGTGGCTGCACGTTGCTGTATGTTCATCTGTATATGATATGCTACAGATGAGTCAATCCGTTATAATTATTTTCAACACAAAAGAGGTTAAAAAGTAAATATGCCCTGGCCATAACTGTTCAACTATAGTCATATGAAACATATTGGACGTTCTTATATGTTGCATAAACACACTGTACGTGTTAACGTTGTATACTTTTCGACCGCCAGACTGGAAGTTCGAGTTGAAATTTAATATCAGTAGGTGTGCGACTGTGATGTGTATTCTGGCAGTAAATGGTGTAAGGCGTGATGGTATGATTGTTATTCGGATCCTTTCGAACACTGAGTCAGATATACTCAGGAAACGGCTGCTCTGAAATATCACCCGAGAAAGTGTCCCAAAACATCCTTACTCTTTCACGCGAAGAACCGAATGATCCAGTATCTGACGTCTACTATCAAGTGAAGAATGACTTGAGAGCTTTCCAGGGACAACAACGTTTTATTATTTGTAATAATGGTTTCGGGGCCACGTCTTGAAAGGAGAAGAAGTAGTCGCGCTGAATGCACATCTTGACTTGAGAGCATGTGTCTCACATCTGTCACTGTTTGAATAATAATTATTATTATCCATGCTTAATTAATAGGAGGATGCTCACTGGGATATGAAAACACTATTTAATCTCAACCCTGTACTGTGACCGATCTCTTATCCCTCGGCGGTAACAATAAAACTGTACATAATCCCTATAATCTAGAAATTGTATTAGGTGTGCATGGAAGCTCTGGCCGCTTTCTTCCATCATGTGAAATATATTACATGCACGATGAATACGTTTCATATTAATAGTTCCTTTAGCTTGGAAGACACAGAACGAGGACCCCGAGTCATTATGAATCCCTGCAGGATCCAACGATTAATTTCCCCATTGATCTTCCTTTGTTTTGACTTCCCTACGGCAAGACCCCAGTTCCGACATGTTAACGATGAGCGATTACACTTCAGTTTCATGTACCTCATATTTACAACAAGTCATGTCCCCCTCTCTAATGTCAACGTATTTTATTCTAAAAGCGGTATACAACCTTACTCACTCATTCCATTTTTCTTTCTACGACAAGTAGCCTTCTGTTACAGTGTAGAACTTGTTATTTAGGATAAAAACATACGATGTTTTCAATGTAGAGAAAGGTTGCCTGTAGATTTAACAGCTATCAATTGAATTTGGAACCGAACGAGCAGCGTCAGGTTTCAAATGTTAAATTTCATAACATGTATAACAGGCAGCCTTTTGTGTTCCGTGTGTGATATTGTACAACAAGTAATGATAAGGTGTCCATGTTTTACAGGTAGCTTGATGTGTTCCGTGTGTGACAGTGTACAACTGGTTACGACAAGGTGTCCATGTGTAACAGGTAGCCTGTTGTGTTCCGTGTGTGAAAGTGTGCTACTGGTTATGACAAGGTGCCCATGTTTTACAGGTAGCCTGTTGTGTTCCGTGTGTGAAAGTGTGCAACTGGTTATGACAAGGTGTCCATGTGTTACAGGTAGCCTGTTATGTTCCGTGTGTTACAGTGTAATACTGGTTATGACAAGGTGTCCATGTGTTACAGGTAGCCTGTTATGTTCCGTGTGTGACAGTGTACTACTGGTTATGACAAGGTGTCCATGTGTTACAGGTAGCCTGTTATGTTCCGTGTGTGACAGTGTACTACTGGTTATGACTAGGTGTCCATGTGTTACAGGTAGCCTGTTATGTTCCGTGTGTGACAGTGTACTACTGGTTATGATAAGGTGTCCATGTGTTACAGGTAGCCTGTTATGTTCCGTGTGTGACAGTGTACTACTGGTTATGACTAGGTGTCCATTTGTTACAGGTAGCCTGTTATGTTCCGTGTGTGACAGTGTACTACTGGTTATGACAAGGTGCCCATGTTTTACAGGTAGCCTGTTATATTCCGTGTGTGACAGTGTGCAACTGGTTATGACAAGGTGTCCATGTGTTACAGGTAGCCTGTTGTGTTCCGTGTGTGACAGCGTTACGAAGCCCGACTGCGAGGTGAACCCCCCAGCAGCGACGTTGTGTTGGCAGTCAGGACAAGGAGTGAAACAAAGCTGCACTACAATCAGGGAATACAAGATTGATACAGGTAGGCAACTCATAAACATACTCAGCAACAAACGTCACGGTGGTACATAATGGTCAACATGTTCATATGAACACCGCCTCCATGGTCAAGTGGTAGAGCGTCCGCCCGGAGAGCGGAAGGTCGGAGTTCGATCCCCGGCCGCGTCATACCAAAAGACCTGAAAAGATTGAACTCGTTGTTACCCTGTCTGACGCTCGGCATTAAGAGCTAAAACAAGGACTGGTCGGTTTGAACTCAGTTTACTGTGTCTGAATGGGGTATTCATGTTAAACCGCGGCATGGCATCTCAAGGGGCTAGCACCGTAAAATCGCAATTAGTCCGGACCAGTACAAGCAGACACAAACACGCGCATGTACGTCGCCATATAAGTGCAATAATCTTTGACGCGACGTTAAACCCCCTTTCACCTCACCACATATGAAATCGAACGCAGACGAAATATCCTGGCATGGACGTGGAATATTGGTAGGCAAACAATATAAGCCTGGTTAATGTCTTTCCGTATGGAAATGTAGCGGCCATAAAATTTCTGAGTCCAGTGATGGGATTCGAACCACGGACCTTCTGATCCGAGGTCAGTGCCTTGTCCACATGACCAAAGAGGTTAACCCCGTCAGCAAGCTGACAAGGTAAGGATGTCATCCGTGGGATGACTCCACGCCCTGCTACAGAAACAGTCCAGCTGTACAGAATTCTAAATTATTCTAAATTTCACTGTTTGCTTTTTACATTTGCATTTGTGTTTGACAAATTGTCCCGGACCCTTGAAGAATGAGATGTAACCATATTTATGGTCATCAGGTTTATTGACACAAGCCCCCTGGAAATAAGGAACGATTTTTTTTTCCTTCAAGAGTTTATTGTGTGGGATAGTGGTGTACAAGTTTAACAAAATTGAACTTGGTGTCTAATCGGTATTATGGTTACTCATTAATGGTTAAGAGACCGAGGTTAACCATTTTAACGTTTAGACACCAGGGCCCTATTTAAACCAACATTCAAAGGACCATACCACCTAAAGCGTTAAACAACATTGTTTTGATTACCATATTTTAAAAGTTATTTAAGAGTTCAACTGTGAGAACACTGTGTGAGTCGCCCTTGCGTGGTATATATGAAATGTGCTCCCTGTGCCTTGCGCACGTGCCTCTCGTTCTGTGGCGGCTAGGGATATTACATGAAATCTTGACACAAGTATTTGGTCGCACATTTGCTAAATCCAGCAATATATATTTACATCGATTTTTATATAGCTTTGGAATCCAATGTAAAAGATGAATAGACATTTTCAGGGTTTTGAGTCAAGTCAAAAGTTGACAGCACTGATGCGTGGTTTTGGCAGATATTCCACAGTTAACATATTCACCCCTTACGGGGCATTATTTGATTTTTATAAACGCGGTATTGGACGTAAATGAACGATGGCCTATCTTTGTGATATTGAAGGGGAAATGTCGACAAGAAGCAGGTGTCCCCAAGTTTTGAACCCTTTCGTCGACATATTTTCTTGAGCATCTGGATCTAAAAAAATATACAGTTGAGCCACAAACATTACAATGACTTGTTATTATATTCAGTCACATTTAGCGTTCCTATTTTTGTCCTTTGTTCTTGCAAACGAAATGCCAGAACACGACTTGTATTACACATTACATCGCCTGAGTAAACATTTATTCGAATTAAATTGGAACGGTCATACCAAGGAGATGATTATCTTTCTGTGGACGAGTGTACGAGATCCACGTGAACGCACACGTGCATGCATATTTATATGAAATGGGTGGAATGTGTCATTTGGCTGTATTTGGCTTCAGGTGTCCCTTATGCTGTCAACCACTGGTTAACCGGGCCCGATTTTGTTTCATAAAACTATGTTTCAGAAAATGCTGATAAAAGAAACATGTGGCCTTAAGATGACACACATAAAAATGTTCACTGTACATTTGGATTTCCTCAACGTGTTTGACTCCTTTCCCTCTGGTCAAAGCTTTCGCTCGTCGCAAGGGTCCGATTCCCCATATGGGTACAATGTGTGAAGCACACTTCTGGTGTTCCCCGCTTTCATATTGCTGGAATATTGCTACAACCATACTCTCACTCTCAAGCAGTGTCAGAAGAACTTTTGTCTCTAACCAAAACAAACCCGCTCAGACGCCCACACAACACATCCAGTTCTTTCGGCTGATGTGACAGACGTTCATATATTCATATTTGTCAACAATGCCCATATTTGGGCATATATCAATATTCATGCGCATTCAGATTTTGCAACCGGTTTCAGTTTGGTCTGTTAACGAACGAAGGTTGTTTTGTATTTGCACTTCAACCGCCGTCTTATAGCTGTAATATTGCTGAGTGCGGCGCTAAACAACAAACAGTGAGCACAGCGTATCCTACCAGTTAGTGTATTACTCCTCTTGCACATATCAATCAGTATCAGTGACACTGCAGAAAGAGGCCAGACGTGTAAGTGAGTTAGCATGTAGACGTTGAATGATGGAGTGTTCATTAAGAAATAGAGCGATAAACGTGATGTCAAACCCGATCGGGAATCTAGATTATACGTATTGACTGTAACTAATGATACGACTGAGTCGTTTGAGTCAAATAATCGCTCGATATCATGTAAAATGGCGGGCCAGACTTGGGTCAATTGGCAGTCTAAAAAAAAAGTGGATTCAAGACCCTCTAATACAACTTTGTTTATCTGCTAGCTCAAATTATATTATATGTGTATTAATTTAGCAGATACACTGTTTCAGTTTAACAGAAGGCACTAATCACATCGTCTAGAAATGGGCACCAGACCAGGAAGCGTAACCTCCCTTTAAGCAACGTAAACTAATGTTGCAAATAACCTTTTAAGTGTAAAACATTAACACCAGAGAATTACCAGTCTCGATTATCTACCGACACAGATTCCATTGGGTGTAAATGGCAAAAAAAGCGGTGAAAAGTTATATGAATGGATCACTGAAAATCATGATGACACCAGGTATTTGCCATGCAACGGAGAGCTGTAATTAACCAGACAATCAATGATGGACCAGAATATCAAGTGACACATTAGCGCATGATTTTGTTTAAACTATGAAATTAAGACATAAACGACGAGTGGCTGTTGTTTATCGAACAACAAAACACTGCAAGGAGAATAAACCTTGAGGGCGCAGGTCCTATTTACGACGTCACCAAGTTGCGGACGCATGTTCGAATCTCCAGAAATGACGTCATGATAGAACAGTACGGTTTTATCGTGAAATAAACAACGCTTAGTTCTTCATTATTCTTGGCGATTTATCCGGTGGTAAACGTATAGTTAGACATAAATGAGTGCGTATATAGTTGCATTTGGATTGTATGTATTTATTATATGTCCATGGTCATGTCAAGTTCGACAAGGTTTCTTGATGCTGCATACACGTGAAGATCCGGGGTAGAATAGGTCTTCAGCAACCCATGCCTGCCGTAAAAGGCGACTATGCTTGTCGTAGAAGACGACTAACGGGATCGGATGGTCAGGCTCGCTGGCTTGGTTGATGCATGTCATCGATCCGAATTGCGTAGATCGATGCTCATGACGTCAATCACTGGATTGTCTGGTCCAGAATCGATTATTTACAGACCGCCGTCATATAGCTTGAATATTGCTGAGTGCGGCGTTAAACAACAAACAAACAAAACTTGCTGTTGTAAAATATCTCAAGTTTTCTGTAATTACCTACATTCTAAACTACTGCCTGTATAACCAGGTGCTATATGGTGACTCCATGTTTTGTGCTGGGTAAACAATGTGTTATTGTCTATGTTGCAGAAATCCTGCTGATGTTCCGTCGGGATTGTTCCACGATGGACGAAGGCACGTGTTACAACCCTCAGGGTCAAAACAAAACTCTGTGTATTGACGTATGCTTCACCGATAACTGCAATGCCGCTGCCTCATCAGTTTTACCGTCCTACAAGTCGCTGCTGCCTCTGATCACGGCGCTGCTGCTGCTGCTTCCATGCCTTTAATGATTCATACACCTACACATGTTATGTTTCATGGGGCGAACCCTCGTATGTCCAGACACCTCATTGACGCTGCGAACTAAATTATCTATATTTTAAATTCATCGTTTCCATAACCAAAGTTTTGTTAAATGGGTAATTATGAGTGAGGATGTGATGTACTGTCACCTAAACACATCTGGACGGTCAATGAAATCGTCCGAAATTATCCTTTGGAGCTAGTAATGTCGCTTGGCACGGGTCGCCCGGTCGTCTAAGGCGCCGCGATTCGCTGTGCAGAGCACCTATGATTGTGGGTTCGAATCCCGGTTCGCCCCGTTTATGTTTCTGGGTTTGTCAGCACCATGCCCGTGCTCTTGGGTTTCACTGAATTAGTAAACGTCTGAGACCTGCATCACTTCGGTCTTTCCTCCCACATTAAGCTGACACGCCGCGATATAACTGTAATACTGTTAAAAGCGGCGTTAAACCCAACTCAATCACTTTACATAAAGGATTTCCTCACGGCACTGGTCCTGAAGACGGGATTTCCGGGGTAATGCGTTCCGGATTAATAAAGTTTCGCTGTAATACTGGAATCTAAAGTGTTTTGGAACATAGTATGACAATTCGAGTATCTCTCACTCAAAAACCCCAAACCCTGATGTGTCATGTTCTATGTTCATTATTCAATGTCTGATTGCTACCTCTCCTGATAACGTGGTGATGGTCTGAAGACTGAAATCTGAACTATCAGTTTAACTCAAATGTAGATTGGGTCATGAGTGGCCCAGGGGTCTGTTGGCGTTACGTCCCTTAAGTATGCCAAGATCCGTTGGTCGTATTTTCGGATCCCAGATTCACCTCCATGATGACGATGGTCTGTCAGCACTGTGGGTGCTTGTGGGTTTCACAACAGTGGTAAGGATCCCCGACCTGCCTCCCTTCTAGCTCTCCTCCCACATCAAGCTGACACACCATCATATAACTGAAATACTGTTCAATGCGGCGTTAAATCTACTTGCAACTCACTCATTCAGTTGATTAGTGCGTTTCTGGATAAGTTTGGCCCGGGAAATGCGACACATCACCTGAACCAGACAGGTGACAATCGGAGTACATGGGGTACTCATGGGGTAACAAGAACTTCCAGGAGTGAGCAGTATATAACCTTTTCCGCGGACTTTTTCAAACCTGTTTTGTGCCAAGCTAATGTCAGTGCTTCCGTACCGCGACGTTATCATTGGTTTTGAAACTACAGTAAACTACGTTTATAACGAACACGCTTATAACGAACTGACGGATATAACGAACCGTTTTTGGTCCCGTCTATTTGCTGTATATATGTTGTAAATGTGCTTATAATGAACTACGGTTATAACGAACTAAATTTAGTGGTCCCTTTGAGTTCGTTATAACCGTAGTTTACTGTAGGTAGATCAACTGGGTCGGGTGTAGCTCTATGCCTGTACACGGCGTATGAATGTAACACATTCCGCATCAAATAATTCAGTGTTAGGCGAGCGTGATAGGTATCCCATTCATATGCTATAACCAGGTGTGTAACATACTAGTTGTATATACTGAAAATGACCGATTATTGTTTGCCGAAAAGTATTATGTGTTAATGACTAAAAGCGATAAAGCCCTTTCCATCAGCATAAGAAAGCTCTGCTAAAAGCAACTGAAATTGTCTTTGTAAATAAGTTTGGCGACGCATTACAAATGTGTGTCAACCAAAATGTATTTTTTAATGTATTCCAACAAAGCTTGAAAGAAACTTTTCTGCAGATTCAAGTCCAAAATTGCCATATTATGCCCTATCCAAAACAATTTTTTTTGCGAAATTATTTGACATTTATGCTTGTAAATTAAGATTATCTTATTTCGATTAAGCTCTCCTAAGTTAGATTTCGAGTGTGGCCCATATCACAACGTATCAAATTACCAATGGAAGTTTAGAAAATGGATAAGTTGATATTTAAACTGCGTAGAAACCGAGTTTCACGTTTTGGGGGTTTATCTCGCTTATGATAATTTGAGGCAATTATACCTAAAACCAAAATGCTATCAATATCCCAACATCCATAAATTCCACATCCCAGATCCACAAATCATCATTAATGTAGGAAAATATTGATTTTGTGTTTTGCACATGAAGTAAGAACGCAATTAGCATAATTGACATTTAAACCTGTGCTCAAACCCTCTGTACACAAAGGCCTGTGCCTAAACGTATTTAAACTAAAATTGATCCAGTAGCGTTTTAAGCCGCTTTCAGCAATGTTCCAGTAGAATCAAGCTGAGAAACTCCATTTATGTATAGTTCACACATTGTACCTTGTGTGGAATCGAACCAGTTTCGACGCTTTAACCACTATGCTACCTCCGCCGCCCCTATTAGTCAAAGAATGTTGAACAGGAATAGGCATATGATATTCATACTTGCAATGTGTATTATACATCCGACCACATCATATATACAGCCTTAAGTGTCATGATGCGTCTGTTTCTCAGATGCTAATGACATGGAAACACATTCGGTATCTTCGGTTTTCATTGTCCAATTCTGGAAATTATCCTTCAGTAATTGTAGCGGCCACCAGCCTGCCATGCATATATACTGTTAAATGTTGGAAGTTCAGACTCCAATGTCAGATATATGTAGCAGAACGCGCCATGCCATTGTCCAATCCCAACGTCCAGTGCTGATTCCCCGACATGAAGCATCCCCCGGTGTGTTGACATCAGTATAGATAATTAACCAGGAGGAGTTCAAGCTTAAGTTGCGTCTTGACGGGCAAACCCTTGGGTGCAGCGCTAACGAGTTCTCGCGTGGCCTTCGTGTATATTTAAGTTGTGTGTCGGTTACTGCCACTGGCTGAAGTGTTTCTGTCTAAATTAGAAGAATAGCGACTTCAGCCCACATGTCTACCGGGTGTTATAAATCAGAGAAGCTTGTTGTATAGACAACGACGATAATACCAACACACTTCATATCATATTGGCCATGCTGTGGGTGTTGTGTCAGGTTCAATGTGGATTTCTCAATATGTCACGTCAACGCTAGAGAATAATCGGTCTCTATTATCTTCCGAAACATATTTCTTTTGGCGTAAAAGAAAAAAAGGGGTGATAATTATATAAATGGATCACTGACACAAGGTGTTCGCCAAAGAATGATTACTCATGTCTCAGTGTTGGGAAATGGTTTGATCAAAACAGATGGCCCCTGTGATCTCGAAATTGTTTTGATCAACTTAATTTTTGCATCTTTCGAGATTGGTTTGAATCAAAATAAATGGTAAAAAATTATCTCAAGATTAATTACATAAAAAAATATAGTTCCGCTATCTTGACATTGGGTTGATCAAACTGAATACGTACTTTGATAAAAATGCTCGTTTTGATACAAAAAAAGTAATTTCGCGTTTAGGGTGTATCACACTTTGATACTTATATGTTTGCAATTTAGCATTCAATCGGTTTGTAACAGAAACAACAAAAACAGATGGTCTGCATATATATATCGATGTTGTGTTTCGATTGACAAATTCCTTATATACATTGATGATTGTTCTGGAAACTATTCGTTGTCCAGCTCTCAGCTGGTATCTCTGTGGAAGTGTTCGGCAGCTATGCTATTATCGTGTTTTGTATCACTGTCGCGTGTGTTCTAACAATTCCACTCTACTGTTGTCAGGTAAATGTTGACCAGGCAAAACAAACTGGCAATTTGTTCGTGGAATATTTGTTTTCCCCAAGAGATAACGGAAAATGATTTATTATCAATGGTTTAAGGGCTGATATGTTCTCTTTGATATTGGGATGTAATGTGAAGATATTGAAGAAACTAGAACTAATTTGTTTTTGACGTAAACTACATATAAAAATAGTTTATGTCACGGGTTATCTCTTATTCCACAGTGATGTATGTGATTGTATTGACTGAGTCATGATTGGCAGAGTGCATGCGTATCCTGCTATTTATTACATTGTACGGTTTATGTATTGATCTATCCTATTTTGCCTTGCGAAAATCACAATTATTTATACGTAAAGGCATGGAAACCGGCTGATATTGTGAAAGTCGGTGATGAACATGTTCAGCGCTGTGACAAAAATTCAGATAATATTAGTTCGGGAATTTATGGGTATTTAAAACCTTATAATGTTTCTTCACGTGATGTGATGCTAGTTTATGTACGTCATATGCGGGATGACAATCCCATATTGAACCAGTATTAATGTGTTGTCATTTAAATATGTCCTTTACTAGTACATTCCATATTGATTATCACATTCTAATTGTCAATTCGAAGTGCATTTTTAATAAGACCATCAGTATTAAATCTCTAGTGTAATTTACTACTCAAAAGAAGTTAAAGAACACCCGATTCTTTCATATTACTAAATTCAATGTATCGTGGTTTGGCAGATTAACTATCGTTATATGAAAGAATCGGGTGTTCTTTAACTTCTTTTGAGTAGTATATTATCAGGTTATCGAATGTCATTGGTTAAGCAGTCGAAATAAAGTGTGCCTTATTTTGTCTCCTGAGTTCACATTTACGTAAATATATGAATCATGTAAACGTTGACCCATATAGCATTGTGTACAATGAACCTTCATATACAGTAAGTGTTATTAGGCAGATGTCCCGAAGGCCTTACACGATGACGTTCCTATGTCAGCTAATTATGTTTGGCAGTTTATTTCTTAATAGTAAACGCAACGAACTAAGTGATCGACCAGTTAATATTCTCGGGGGATACTTAAGTCCAGAAATGCTGGAATTAGCCTCTGGTTTTACACACACAAACAAACACACACACACACACACTCTCTCTCTCTCTCTCTCACACACACACACACACACACTCACACACACACTAATTGTTCATTGACTCCTCTGAAAACAAGCGTGTTGTAGGTAAAAGAAACATTGGTTGGAAGCTCCTTTCAAAGTAAAATATAGTCATTTTGAAGTAGAATATTCCCAAGAATATGGTCGATCCTTATAAGAGATTGCTAGAAAGTTCTCTTTAAACTTATAAGCTACCCATCCTGAATCAATGCTACTCAGACACTGGTCGATATATGGCCGTAATAATGTCGATGCGACGTCACATCTACTCACTTAGACACTGTATCTGTTAAATAGGGGTACACAACTTTATTTTTAAATGAAAGTCTTAATGTTACTGATAGGACTACTACACATTAAGGTATGGTATTTGGAAAAGTCGTAAACCTGACAATGATTTATGAAGAGGCGCAAAGTTTTGTTAATGATATAACACGTCATCAATCATTGATAAATGTACTTCATAATAAACTGGGTGCCAAGTAACATTGATACCAGTATATGTATTTGTGGATGTTTATATAGAAACGTGGATAATTCGGTTAGTAAAAGTTGCATGACATACAGAAGAATTTCATTATCAATATGCTTGATTTGTACAATGTCATGATGTTGTATGACACATGTTTATGATTTAGAGCAGCATAGCCTCGTTCGTCGGGGCCCCGTTCAACAAAGCGATCTTAGCGCTGGGATTGTCTATAAGTCTAACTTAAAATATGGGAGTTACGTTCGTCTTAGCACCAAGATCGCTTTGTGGAATGGGGCCCTGGTACTCAATTATCGGGAAACACCTCCCCGGAATCTGGTAATGAGTGTATGAACGCTGCGCCAAGGTTTGTTTGTGGGGTCAAACATCATTTTCAACGAATGTGTGTATTATTCCACTTTATAGTTTACATAAAACCTACTGTGTGTATAGCAGGTTGAATCATACAAGAGCTGTTGTCTGTTCTAGAATCATGTGATATATAAATTGCTTGTGTTTCTGTTGATTGTTAAATAGCATTTAGCAATACCCGTGATTATTAAGTGTGTTATCGTTTCTGTTGACACGTCAATAAATCCTTTACAGTGGCTCTCATTCTCTGTTGTTTGTTTGGCGGATTTTGCAACTGTTTCAATCCTGGCCCTTGGTGGCAATAATTCATCGACTGGTGAAACTAAACCTGATGTCTGAAACTGGTGGAAAACAGTATAACTTTTGACGTTAGTAAAAAGGAGACATGTAGCGACACCCAAAGGCAAGAAGACCTTAACTACAAAACGAACCCTTTAACATTGGGCTTCGTACCGTTGAAGGTAGAAGGATCGGAGAAAAGTAAGTGTTTTTTACGCTGTTTTGAACAGTATTTCATTTGTAACTGGGCGTGTCAGGTTAATAAGGGATGAAAGTCCGATGTGATGCAGGTCTTAGTCGTTTAGCATTTGAATGAAATCAGCGAATACGTGTATGGATCAGATTTGTGCCAAAATCGTGAAGCGGGTTCCTTGGTGAGGGGCAAGATAAAGCAATCAGGTGTGAGGTCGTGAGTTCGTGCCTTTGTGCCTGTGCTTCTCGTCAGCAGTTTTTTTTCCCGATGCCATCACACACAGGGCGTCTCCTTGAGAACTCTGACACCTAGAAGACACACAGTGCATCTAATACAGAACTTTGACACTTACATCACACACGGGGCATCTCATTGACAAATGCGTTTTCTTATTTTTATACTGCCTGTCCACATATATGTAGGTCTCCAAACAGTTTTAAGATCATTCTTCTCGCTATTCTAGCCCCAGACCACAATGGCACTCAAGTGTATTTTTCCGATATTTCAGACATCATCCGGCTGATTAGGGATCTCGGGCGCAAGGATTATTGGGCAAATCCTTCCTTTAATGTTTATGTGAAGCCAACAAAATCAGGCCTCGCTGATATGAACAGAGGTTCAATAAGGTAATCGAATCTTTGATATTGAGTTTCTGGCTAATATCAATTTGTTGGCAGGGAAACTGAATATGATGTCCTTTAGTATGGCTCACACTTTACTTTTTGCCCTATCACACGCACGCACGCACAGATAATATGCAGATAGATCGGCTGTTATATAGACAGATATTGAACACAAACTATAGAAGTTGCAGAAATTATGTTGAGTTACGAGTGTCCCGTGATAAATAATTTCAAAGAAATATCAATTTTGATCCTCATGTAAAACATTAATTCATTTTACGAGTGCTTCAACTCCTTTATTTTTGAGCAGATCTCTCCCTGGAAACACAGGTTTTGTTTGATTGTTGTTTACGCCATTTAACTATATTCCAGCATCTATGACAGAGGTAAATAGTCGGGTCTGGGTCAGACAAACCAGTGACTGATATGAGAAACAAATTCACATTCCATCGGGCTACGATGACACGCAATCAACAAAGTCACAGAGCCAGACCACCTGACCGCCATGTTGTCGCCTTTAAATAGAATCATAGGATATGTTTTAACCAGAATCATTACAGGGGATACATTTAAAACGGATAATCGAAGCAAACAATTTTTAAGGACATCCATCATGGTCACCGAACTTCAATGTTTCTTTTTTACTTGAAGCAAATCTCATTTCTGGAACTAATAATCCTTTTCAAACTACCGAATGGCCTGTCCCTAAAATTTGGATTGCCCCCCAGTTTAGCGGGGATTCGCTGTATAATGAATGTAGCACAATAACACTTTGTTTCATTTAAATGTCAACTGTGTTGGTGTGTTCTGTTGATCTGTGGTGGCCATTTGATACTTGTAAACTTTGTCAGTTCTTGTCAAGATGGCATATGTTTCCTGGGGTACAAAATCATCATTTCAGTAATAAATCCCTTCAGCTTCAGCTATTACTATGAGGCGGAACAGAGGAGCAATAAACATGAACTCGTGACGATCCGGGGTAGAATAGGTCTTCAGCAACCCATGCTTGTTGTAAGAGGCGACTAACGGTATCGGGTGGTCAGACTCGGTGACTTCGTTGATGCATGTCATAGAATTCCAATTGTGTGGATCATGATATTAATCACTGGATGTCTGGTCCAGATTCGATTATTTACAAACCAACATCATATGCGGCGTTGAACATGAAATAAACAAACAAACAAAGTAAACATGATGAACCGCCTCCATCAGGGACAATGTTCCCATGACGAAGGTTAAAAGCTAGAAGCATTATATATTTTTTATCCACAATCCAAACAGTCAACCAAATCAACAACTTACGAAACGAGGTTACAGACTGGTTTGAATCCATGTATTAATGTACCATAGGGAACAATGTCCAAATGATATAGGAATATACAACAGATAACACAACAACAAGGGAATCAGTTTCAATATTTATATTCGATAAACCGGTATTTCGTTCATCCGGACGATGTTGCCATGCACGGAGAGGTACACGAGTTCACATGTATAGAGAATAATGAATATGCATACAGAGTAACTCGCTCTGCCAGAAACCCCGCTTAGATACAATTTAAGGGACATAGCTACGTACCTATTTGGGCGGTGAGATAGCCTTATGGTTAAAACGTTCCAGTCCTATTGCGGGAATATTGTTAAAAGTGGCGTAACGTTATATTCACTCGCGTACCTACTTTTCGGTTAAAGGGGAATTTGTTAGTTCTAACATTCCAATGGGAACAAGGACCGGATTAATAATTATTTGCTGTATAAACTGTTTTTCTCGAAATTGTACACACAAGAAAAATATATGTAGCACAATAGATAAGTAGACAGGTATAGATAAGTAGATAAATATGTGGACATGTGTCATGATCCCACACAATATTTTGTACAGACAGGCTAAACTGTAAGTGATTTACTCTTGTGTTTTGATATCCGTCTTATTAACCTTGTAAGGAAATAATTGCATTGGATCATGATCATACACAATAAATGATGTTTCAAATTAATCACACTTACATAAAAATGGTGATCATCGATCAATATTAATTAACCATCGAGCGAACAATGAAATATTCAGCAATATTACACTGATTGTTGGGAAGAAACATTATATTCCTTTACGGCTTTCAGGTTGAAAATGAAGGACCTTCTTGTGCTTGCGGTAAGTTCTTTAATACTGAAATAGAAACTGCAAGGATAATAGTGTCAGTCCTAGTTAAATTAAGAATAAATCAATTGTGATGCGTGTTGTGTATTGAATATTGCGAATCTGCAAATGTTGAAGCGCTGGTTAAATCACCAACAGTAATAGCTGAGTACACAAAGCAAATAATGATCTATTTCTATTTCTATTTCGAAGCGCTCTCCAAATAAAGCCTAAAAGCCTGTTATCGAATACCCGTTTATGCAAGGGAAGCTGTCTTTGAGAGAGAAGCTGAAATGTGCATACTAAAACCTAAACACATTCCATGTCCCAATGATATAAACATACTGATATCCTAAACACGTTAACAATTGTGTTTAAAATAGAACATGTTTAGGAGAGGCTGGGGGATGGAGTGGGTGTGTGGGTGGGTGGGTGGGTGGGTGGGGAATTGTACCTTTTTTAAGCCTAGCATAAATAGAACTGAAGTATCGTTGTGGGGTTTAATCATTTATTCCATAGCCCCATTGCAGATTCATACACTTGTTCCAGCTCTTCTCCACGTCTATATCCATGTGTTGGTCAAATCCAGGTGTGTCAAGCAACCGTCAACAGCAGCAACGAATTCTTGTTCCTCGTCAAATCTCTTACAAAACAAGTGTCTTTTCAAATTTCAAAACAGGCGGTAGTACCCACTAGGGGCAAGATCTGGTGAATAAGGTATATGGGCTAGAAGCTCATATTGACATTCCCGTACAGCAACAATTACAACCTAACTGGATGAACTGGATCATTGTCCTGATTGAGGAGAACACCACGTCAAAGTTGGCCGTGGCATGTATTTTTTAACAGACTCGCGAACAAAGTTTTGAAGATGTGGGCAAAATGATCATTCATAGTTGTTCCCCATGGTAAAAAGTCTATGTGTATCATGCTTTTGATGTCCTCAAAGAAGATAACCATAGATCTGATTGCTGTAAACGTTTCGGGAGACCCGAAGAGTTTCCAAACCATGATTACCCAAAACAACCGTAAACTTTATGGATAACAACTTCTGGTTTATTGCATATAGCGACGTTTCTATGTAGATTCTTACACCGTTATCAAGCTGAAGTGTTATCCATAAAGGTGTTAGTTTTTTCTTAATTATTTGCCAACTTCTAGAATGCCAGTCCAACATAATTACCTGTTTGCTCTCGGATCGTAGTGAAGGATCCAGGTCTCATCACCTATCACTAGCCAAAAATGAAAATCTTATGGGTAACATAGGATATTAGAGGTGACCCGCGAGTCTTCATGTCACGCCCTACAGCATTCATGGAACACACCTTTGATATATGTAGATGTTCCTGCAGGATTGTTTCTATTGAAAAGAAGCATGTGGTTTCATCTAACTCAAAGACTGTCATGCGCCTATTGTTTGGTAGACAGTTGGGCACAGCACCATTTTTTCTTTTGTGGTACTGTAGTGGGCCGAACAGACAAAACATGATAACAGCTATATGCTCAGTTTTGTCCAATTTAATGCTAAGGAGTAGGGTACCTCAGGGTCGAAGTCAAATATCAGCGAGCCACTGGACTGAATCACGCCAAATTATGACAGCTGACTCAACAAACAGGTCAATACTAATATATGTCCCACGTTAGCGTAACAATAACAACAACAACAACAACCTAGACATGTCAGACTCAAATCTTTCTGATATCATCTCGTAGACACTTAACACCTGAAGACATGTCCATTCATCTTTTGTACTGGATTCCAAAGCTCAAAAACAATCCGTACAAAGAGAGATATATTCCTTGCTCCAGCAAATGTACCACGAAATCCATGTCTCGAAGATTACCCAAAACCCTTAATACAATCAAGGAAGGGCCTACATTATACTTTGTACATCACTGTCCCACATTACAAACTTAAGGGAAAACTTCATTCCTTTATACAAAACATGTTGGCCATATCTATCCTCCGGGTTTCAGGTCAATGTGGCAAAAATGAAAGCATATGCCATCAGAAGTTTACTGAGAAAACAATGTGTGAATTGCTGGACTTCCTCATTGATAACATCAATGTAAAATTTGGGGCTAAGACATTCAGGCAAAAAGTCGGCATCCCCATGGGCAAAACATGATCGTCCCTTCCTTGCTCATCTGTTTCTTTATGCATGTGAATTCAGAATTGCTGCTCGGAATGGTCAAAGTTTAAAACAAGGTAATGTGGCCAAGAAATAAAACTTTAGCTTCGGGTATATCAATGATCTGATATCGTTTGATCATCGATATACCCGAATGATACCATCAAATTCCCATAACAGCCAATTCCCTTCTTCTGATTTACCCACCTGAACTAGAAATAAGAACCAATGAGACCGTCTTATTTCAAATTTAGATGCCTAAAGATTCAAAGTGACAAAACACTCTCCACAAGACTATGACAAGAGCGTTAAACAGGTTAAAGATATTAGCCAAAGTTAAACCTTCGTTACTTTTAAACACAATCCTAAACACGTTCAGTGCTAAACATGTGTCTAATACCCAAACACATTTTTTACAGTGTCGACGTTGTCATCATACACAGTGTTTTAACATTCATAATCCTCCTAAGCGTCATCACTTATGGGTTCCATTAAGCCAGTGAGACAATGACTCGTCAATAATGAATAGTAAGTGTTAAAGTAGGTCGATTAACTGTATATATACATATTCATTACTTTCAGACTGTTTTGGTTTTGGCGTCCACATTGATTGAAGGTAGGGACATTCATACATTTATTGAACAACCTTTTATAATTAAATGGCATTACTATGACCTTACAGACGAAGTCCCGAAGTCTTGTTGTATAGGTTCATAACGAGACGATTATTGAATGAAAAGAGTTAGACGAGGAAGCGTTTTATGTACTGGTCTAATAAAGGTTCGTTGGAAATGTACTGTGGGTCAGCGAGTTAACATTGATCTATATACTTTTATACTCAATCTTTTCAGAAAGTAACATTACTTATTATGTAATTCTTCTTTTATTTCAAGTGTTTCGCATTGACGTACATTTTTATTTGTTCTGAAGACATTCCCATTAACGTTTGTAACTTTTGTTGTTCCAAGGTAGAGCAGCTGACCTTTCCACTCGAGATGGTAAGGCACTATAGACCTCGCCACTTGAGTGAGTGAGTGAGTGAGTTGGGTTTAACGCCGCTTTTAACAATATTCCAGTTTTATCACGGCGTGTCAGCTTAATGTGGGAGAAAATCCCGAAGTGATGCAGGTCTAAGACGTTTACCACTTCGGTGAAACCCACGAGCACGGGTATGGTGCTGACAAACCTAGAAACATAACTGGGGCGAACCGGGATTCGAACCCACAAACATAGGTTCCTGGCGTGCCCAAGTGACGCAACTCTGCACAGCGAATCGCGGTGCCTTAGACGACTGGGCCACCCGTGCCCCCCTTGCCACTTGTAAAGGTATCACGACAGAAAGCGATGATGAATTAACAAAGATAGATTCACGTGTACTGAAACTTATAAAGTGAAAACAAGCCATTCCGCCGATAAAGAATATTATTTACAGTTTTGGAAAAAAATTTCAAAGAAATGTCCATTTTCTTAGTTATAACATAATTGAGTTTTGATCATGAGGTCACAATCCGAGTATGAATCAATTGTGTATGATTTATATGATTTCTACTTCAGTTGATAATGAGTTTCTATGCTGATATTACCTTTTGCCTTTATTACCTCTGCGATAATGATTATCCGTGATTTATGCTGGAAATAGATATGATATGATAACTTGACATGATCACTTCAGCTGACAATGGTCCGCTATGATATTTGATAATTTATCGCTGCAGCTGACTGCCAGTCCCCCCTGTGCTCCATGTACCTCCCGGCCTGTGTGAAATATACAAAGGATGCCAACGGCTGCAACACATGTTACTGTGACATTCCCTTTTGAAAGCGAAATTCAATCATCTCAAATGCCAA
The DNA here is from genome assembly GCF_023055435.1 of Haliotis rufescens. Classification (NCBI taxonomy): domain Eukaryota; kingdom Metazoa; phylum Mollusca; class Gastropoda; order Lepetellida; family Haliotidae; genus Haliotis; species Haliotis rufescens. The sequence goes on along the minus strand of NW_025963791.1, from coordinate 26,420,636 downwards.
TAAAAACTATAAATAGAGGCCATCAATCGGCTTTATGACATTTGTCATCGTATGGGTGAGTTGTCCAAGCATCAAGAGACAATATGAATATCACGTCAACAGCACCAGCTTCGGAATGACAATAGCACTTTAGATTTGTAACTCGCGATGTAGAGTTGAGGCACGTTTTACCTGCACTGATTAAACTTATTCCTAGTTTCCTTCTTAAAGGCCGGGTTGTCTGTGCCACAATTTTCTGTGCAGAGTTTCGTCCCTTCGGGCATGTCAGAATACAATGATCGTGTGTTCGAATTCAAGATTCGCCACGATTTTGAGTCTAGTTTCTATTTTCAAATTTGTAAACGTCTACAACCTGCACGGCGTTACGTCACATAATGCTGACACACAGTAATATAAATTCTTTAAAGCGGCGTCAAACTCAAATCAAATAACTCACTCACTCAAAAATGTCGGCTATAAAGACTGATGAAAATCAAGGAAATGCACGTCACCCCAACCCTGTTCCGACATGCACACTTAAATCCATCCTTTACCTTTACATAATCATTTCCATGTGTTTTTCCATATTTATTTTTTAAAAAAATTTTTGGAGGTTGGGCATACGAAACGTGACTTTGTTGTCTAAACGATAAACAAATATGTTTTTATTGCATGTTAGTTCAGCGACGCAGTAAGCAATGATCCGTCTATTTCACGGCCGACTTATAATTGTGTCTGAAAGAGACAAATTAGTGATTGATATCAGCAATAATCCAGCTATTTGACGGTTTTCTGTAAATAATAGTGCCTGGACCAGACAATCCAGTGAATGACACCATGAGCATCGATCCACGCATTTGAGATACGATGACATGCATCAACCAAGACAGGCGAACCTGACCACTCGTTGCGAGTTTTTAGCAATAGCCCATCCATATCACGGCGGGACACACTTAGAATGTAGATACACAATTTGTGATAACACTTTAGGTAAACGATGACCAGTTTAATGAATCACACCACCATCGACAGATATACACAATCCTATGAAGACTGAAGTGATAGTACAATGCCACAGGCATTGTGTGTCCCTGTAGTATAATCAGTGTCATATGTCAATAAACGAGTAGTAGTGGATTGATGGCAGCGCATTGAAATCTCCATTTCAACAATCAACAACCACTTTTCTATCATAAGTATCCACGTCGCTAACCACGGTCATTGACAATTTGGTCCTAAATTATTCAATGCGTTTGAAAGCCTTGGATAATAGCACGTGGTTCCTTGATGTGATGCCAGTGATGTACATCATTTACAAACGACTCAACCACCATTCCCGTCATTACACTGAGGTAGCTAACACGGTAAGTGCTGTATATTGGTGATGTCACTTTGTTGGTAATACTATGCTATATAGTGGGGCAGATACAATATATATAGTTGAATTGTTCAAATGGAGAGACAAACAGGAAATTGTAATCTATTATGGCGATCTTGGGGTTGTTTGACATATTCTTTACCAAACTGAGACTGATTTTACTGCTTTCAAACGCATGCCAAGATGTCTTCTAAACTTGTGTTATTGTTTCCAAGAGATGTTTCTAAAAATGGAAAGTGTTTATATATTCTGTTGACACATCACGTCTATTGATGTCACTTTGTATTTAGGATGTTTATGGTCGACGTGTGAGTCATATGAATACTTAGGACAATCTGGTGCCTTTCAGTCCTAATCTGATCGTAGCCTAGTGGGTAGAGAATCTGCCCGGAGGTCGGAAGGCCGGTGGTTCGATTCTCTGGCCGCATCATATACCATAATACGTTAGTACTGGTGTCAGCGCGCATGTTGACGGGTAATTAGCTCTTGGGGAAATAAAGGACAAAATAGGCATCGCTGTCCCGGAACATTTTATGCACAACATGTAAACAATAAACAACAAATACGCAATGAGCGGAATACCTGCTCTGACAACACAAACACAGCGATGAGCGGACCTTCCAGTTCAGGCATACATGAGGTGAGCGGAGCTTCAGCTCATCCTCAGGACGTTTCCTACGAGCGGTACATCCTGCTCGTGGTCGGCCCTACACCAGCACTCGGAATAACAAAAACTGACTAACAGTATGATGATAACACATACGAGTATATAGAAACGAACAACAATGGACAGACAAAGAGACAATGACGTTGCTCTGGATATTGGACATATGGGCGTGATGAACCGATACAGTTCAGGGGATGATCAAGTAAGACAATAAATGTCATACTATAAATAACAGCAACTAACGGGAAGTGATATGGTAGCCCAGGTTGGCTGACATTCAATAAACAATGAAATGTTGGTGAGGATTAACAACGGGGATTAGCGTCTTATAAATAATGGCAATTACGGCATGGAGACATACCCATGTCATGGCTACAGGGTAATTTGCCTTTGGAATCAAGTGTTCTTCAAACAAGTGTTGTCCCAAATCAGTCGCTCTGACACCAGCATGTGGAACGGGTTACCAAGCCTGTTACTCATTAAGGGGACAAAACAAACTGATCGGCTCGGAGTCAGTATACTGTGTCCGAGTGGGGTATCCATGGTAAACTGCGGCATGGTATCTCAGTGGGCTACCATTGTAAAACTGGCATTAGTCCGGACTAAAACAAGAGACCACACACACGGGCGTGCATATCGCTGTTTAATAATCTTGAACCCGACGTTAAACGCTATTTCACCTCACCTTCAGTCTTGACCAGCGATGATTCCCAGTACCATAATAATATGGGAGTATTAACACATATTTCAAGATTGAACAATTTATAAATATACTTAGTTTGTGACTGACTAGTATAACAAAACCACCATCACTGAGTTTTGGAGTATATCTGCACAACCGGTTGTATGAATAGGTTACGGTTTTCTGAGAAATAAATGTTTGGCCAAAAAACAATTGAAACTTAAACTACAGATTGGAGTCGTATTTTAATTGTGTAAATAATTTCGCTCGAACAAAAATGCACAGACAAATACAGTGTGCTGTACGAATCACTAACATTCTGTCCATGTGTTACAGATTGCTTCGTCCATTGTGTCGTGGAGATCCAATATGAAGTTTGTGTTGGTGCTGCATGGCCTTCTTGTGTGTAACATATGGCTGAGCTTCCGAGTCGCGACGCTTGATTCTGTTCGGGCAACAGGAACGAAGAGGGGGCCATCTGAAGACAGGCTTGCTGGAGGCTCCGAGGGTCACGCAGCGACCTCACCGACCGGGATACGTACATCGTCCACAGGCGCACCTGCCGCCTTGATAGCGTCTACGGGACTATCGGCTTCCTCGACAGAACCCATAGCCACGCATGTCTCAGTATCTTATCCCACAGCCGTGCTTGATTTAGCGACAGAAACCAACGCACTGCCTGTTCCAACGTTAGAACCCACAACTATGTATAATTCAGCGACAGAACGCACCGCCAACCTTGTCGTAGTATCTGAAATCACTGCCATGCTTGATTCATCGCCAAAAAACACAGAAACAACAGTCACACCAATCTTAGTGTCAACAACCATTGTTTTGCTTGTCTCAGCTACAGAAACCTTAGACATAAGTGATTCATTTGGATCATCTGCTATTACATCTACAGACGTCATGCATGCACATGCTGCGAATTCGAAAGAAATGTCGTTATCAGAATCCACGGTGATGCCGACATCCGGTTCTGATGTAAATTTATTAACAGACCGGAAGTATCACTCATCTGACAACAAGACTAGAAGCATCACATTCTCAAATCACACAATTGATGTAAACACCACTGACGTCCTTACAAACAGTTCATCCCGTGATACCGTATCCGGTAATTCAGACAGCACTGATCTCGTGCCTCAGATAGAAGATAGTGATGAGTTTTCGATGTATTACTACGAAGAGCAGGGGGATGAGCCAGAGAAGGACTACACCCTAGCCTACCAGGTGGAAGCTTGTGGACGACACTGCAGGAACGGTAGCACCGTGTGGTCTGCACCTCTAGAGTTCTCACCCTTCAGATGCAGCAGCTGCTATTGTGACAACCTCTGCACATCATACGGCGATTGCTGTCCGGACGAAAATGGTACTGTGCCTACCCCCAATTCCGACGTCACCTACGTGTGTATCAGGCCTGGTCCAAATGGATTTACCGATACATTGTATTATATGATAAAGTGGTGCCCGTCCAATGCAACCAATGTAACCAGTTTGGTCAGTAACGAACTGTACCCTGTGACATCCGTCCGTACACGTGAAACGTATTTTAATGAGGCTTTTGCTGCATGCAACAATGACACGGACTTCGTTCACTGGTTGAATGAAACAAAGTGCTCTGATGTCGTTTTAAATTATGAAGATGATGATGAGGATGAGGATGATATGACACCAGACGGGACAACACAAGAACGTGGATTATCAGAATGCTATGCCTCGTTCATACCAGCCCCAGAGTCGGTTACCCATCGACCATGCAGTTGGCATAAAACAGTGGACTCGGAAAGGATCGTCGACAAATGCAACAGAAGTGGAATACTGTCAAACGCTGACCCAGTCCTAGAGACACTTTGCCAATCGAGCGAATATCTGGTAGATAGTTATGATACAGTATACAAGAACGTCTTTTGCTATTTATGTAACACCATTTCTGTCATGCCTGGAGGAGGTGGTGGCTTTCAACAGGATGCTCCAGTATCTTTGAGTGACTTGACTAGCTTCAGGGATGTCCATGGAGGTGGTCATCCAGGCGAAGAAGAGGCTAAAGTAACCTGTGCTGAAAATGAATGGTCAGATCCCGTCACAGTGAGTACCTTTAATCAGCTGCCCCGGTTAAAAATATACATATGTTGTGTCCATACAATATACTCCAAGGCAAATGGATCTGTCATCGTGATCTTATTCCTCATATTGTGATTTTGAAGAACCATATAACTCAAATGTCCTCTCATATTCTCTGCAGATTTAAAGTGCACTGTGTTTCAATTGCCTGAAAATTGACTCAAGGCTTTCTACAGATAATTTCGACTAAAACTTAAACGATCAAAGATCTAAAATTACATTTCCTTAAGAATAAACTGTTGCATTACTCATTAACAAAACTGCATCAAAACTCAGTTTTTCATCACAATTTTATGTAATTGCTTTGTAGAGAAATTAAAAGCAACAAAATCAATATGAAATGATGGACTTCCTCATTGATAACATCCATGTAAAATCTGGGGAAAGACATTCAGGCAAGAAGTAGGCATCCCCATCATACCCTTGTTTTGATTTTGCCAATCTGAGCAGAAATTCCGATTCATATGCAGAAATAAACAAATCAGCAAGTCGGGGGAGCACAATTGGTGCCCATGGGGCCTTCTTGTCTCAATGTCTTATCGCAAAGTGTTAACTGTGAAGTCTAGCATTAATAGTGAACGTCAGGAGACATTTGCTTTCATTTTTGACAAATTTTCCTGAACCTGGGAATAGAGATATAACAAGATTTATGGTCACCACATTGAGTGACAAACGCCCCATGGATCAAGGGAGAATAAACAGTTTCTTACATTTGTCGAGTGGGATAGCGGTGTACAAAAAATCAATTTTTTTTTAAATCCATCACTCTTAATGTGAGGTTTTTTTCTAATTAAATTAAGACTAACTCATGGAATTTGAAGAAAAATATTTCCAATATTATTTCTTTTTCAGAAAAGATGCAGAAATCTCAACTGTGCAGCCGGCAGACATTTGGAGGTCGGAAACTGTGCCCTTGATGACCTTGACATTCTTAATGTAGAATACTACGCTCTCTTGCAATTCACGTTCAGTAAGAACACATCCGGTGTGAAGAACTGGACAGATGTAGTGACCATGTTTCGGAACAGAATCCCTGAGATACTCTCTACGTTTGATGCCCTTGTCTATAGTTTTCATGTGGAAGAACTTATATATCCTCAATCTGATCCTGATGAGGAAACGGATTACAATGTCGGAATATACATTGAGTTCAGATCTCTGAGGAATGATTCACGTTCTGAATACGAGTCTTGCCTCTTGAATAAAACATGGAGCGAGTGGGTGTTTCACCACAATGATATTGTTACAGTTCTTCAACCCGAACAATATGACTATAGGACTTATCCAGATTACTGGCATATTTTCACATTTGATCCTTTAGCTAGGATATGTTGCTCGGATGAGGCATATGGTACATGGCTGTTTAGGCTCTCTGAATTATTCGATTGGTTTCCGCACAATCCGGATATGAGAATACCTCTTCATTCACCTGTGTGCGCCTATATCACGCTGGATGAACGAGAATTCACCATATCTCCTGACCGGTCTCTTCGGCTGTTCTCCGGCAATGCGACCTTGCGAAAGGGAGAGTATTTCCATGCATATTACGAAATCCATGTATGCCTTCATACACTGCTGTTAGCATTGAACGACGAGGATAATATAGAGGAATATGTAAACGAAACCTCAAATAATATGTCGCGTATACAGGGCTATCTGTCACTGGTATGCACTTGCATATCTCTGATCTGTCTCCTTTTAACGTTGATTACTTTCTTTACATTTTCTTCCCTACGGAGCCTCCCCAACAAGAATACCATGTTCCTGGCCATGTCGCTGTTTGTAGCTCAGGCAGCATTCCAGTTCGGTGCTGGAGGTACGGGGAACAAAATGGCCTGCCAAATAATTGGTGTTGCCATCCATTTCTTGTGGCTGACGGTGGTGTTCTGGATGAACGTCTGTTGTTTCCATATGTTCAGAGTCTTTGCCTCATCTGCAAAGGGTAGGGTTGCCCATTCCGTTCATTGGAAAACTCTATTGAAGTATGCCTTTTACGTCTATGGATTTGCATCTGCAATTGTTTCAGCAACCATTGGTGCTAACTATGCAATTTCTAACGGTACGTCCATTGGGTATGGAAAACGGTTATGCTACATAAGCGATCCAATGGTCAATGGTCTGGCGTTCGTTCTTCCTCTTGGAATCACTATTGCGGTGAATACGTTCCTATTCGCCTTCACTATCTGTACGATATCCAAGATCAGTAAAATTGAGAAAACATCCTCGCCTGATAGGAGAAACATGTTTGTCTATATCAAACTGTCGACTCTGACGGGAGTGTTTTGGGGGCTGGCTATTTTGGCCGAGGTTACCGCCATCAGCGCTTTATCCTACATCTCAATTGTCCTGAATGGGTGCCAGGGAGCGTTCATCTTCATGTCATACGTGGCCAACCGCCGAGTCTACAGGATGTGGAGGAAGGTGTGTCATCAGCCGAGGGCAGACTTGACTGGGTCCAGATCCAGTCAATACACTGAGAGTTCAAGATTATGAATCACACATATACGTGACCTGTAGAGAAGATTTGCGTTTGACGAAGTCTCGAAGTGTGCATCTTATTCAAACTGGAAGCAATTTGACACTGAAATGTGATGTAATGTTTTCATATCCCTTTGATGACTTTTCTCATACATTTACTGTCACTTTGTGAAATATGAATTATGTCGGTGTTTGATTTTCACATGCACAGAAGCTAATGATAAAGTTGAAATGACAATGTGGTGAGATGAAATGGGGTTTTACGTTCAAGATTATTTATACTTATTGCACACACTGTGCGTGTGGATGCGTGTACTCGTCCGGACTAATATGGGTTTTATAGTGCTAGCCCACTGAGATATCATGCCGCAACATAAATAGTAAAATTACTACCTTAAAAAGTGAATTTTACTGTCCACTCGGACACTAACTTGTTTGGTAGACTTTACTAGCCAGATAGTAATTATTTTACTAATTAAACTAATAGGTGTCTTCCGTAGATTAGTCAAGTTTACTATTCACTTAGTCAAGATTACTATCCATATTTCAAAGGACTACTAATTGAATAAGTGCTGTGTATTGAGACCAGTTATTTTTTTCAACTACAATTGCAAAATGAGAAAAAAAATTACTATGAGCCAAAATAAATGTTTTAGAAAACACATTGCAACTATGTATTTTTGTGAAAGTCAGTTGTCGGCCCCTTACTCATTTCCTGGTCGCTGTTACTAATCAAGTCGGTAGAATTCACTAGGCCTTTTTCCCTGAGCTAAGTTTAACATGGATACCCAATGGTAACAAGTACCATCTTTTAACCTCGTTTGGTATGTCGCGACCGGGTATCGAACAAGCGACCTACCGTTCTCCGGACAGACGCGTTATCCACAAGATCAGTATATAATAACAATGATATATACATGTCCATGGTCTTATATTTAAAACACAAACGGATATGAACTCGTTCTCCGACCCACCACTCCTACGTATATATTACCACTCCCCAAAAGAAAGATATTGGGTGTGTATATAATATCTACATTAAAATACACCGTGTTGTACGGACATTTTGTCTTGTGCTTTAACAACCTTACCTTATCTGTGTCGAATTTCACCAGCTCAAAATATTGACGTTGGTACATCTTAGAACATTATAATTCATGGAAATTGTCCAAAAGAGAAGACTTGTCCCCATGAAGTGAATGAGTGACTATGAGGTGATTTACACTGTAGCCAGCAACTATGCAGTACCGAAAGCTGATCGAGCCATTTCTACCTACTAGTAGGGGTCAGGTCAAAACGGCACGGGAAATTTTTCCTGGAGAACACGACACTGAGCTTGCCCAAAGCGGCACCCTGTATGTGAGTGAGTTGGTTTTGACGCTGCAATGAACAGCATTCTGGTTATATCACGACGGTTTCAGTTTAATGTGGGAGGAAAGCCCAAAGGAATGCAGGCCTCTGACGGTAAACACATTGGTGAAACCCATAAGCACGGATATGTTGCTGACAAATCAAAAACAAAATCGGGGCGAACATAGATTTGAACCCACGATCATAAGTTTCTGGCGTGCCCAAGGGACGCAACTCTGCATAGTGAACTGCGGCGCATGGCCATCCGTGCCCCTGCAATGTAATTGAAAATTGAAAAACTGTTGTTAAATTTGATTTTGTCTATTTAACATCACTCATCCCTGCAACAGTTTGTAAAAGTAATCTGTTGCTGGGTATTTTTGAGTATAACTAGATTCATTTTTGAATTGAAGACTGAAGAAATTAATTTGCAACCACATGAGGTCTACCATGTTTGAAATGTTGTAAATTTGTGCCAACAAAAAGCAAATTCATTGATTTACAAAGATACTACATAAGCAGTTGTGGATTATGCGGAAAATCTTTTTTTAATTTTTTTTAAAGTAAAACCATGTACAGTCATCTATCCGGAAATCCAATGTACCAACACGATCTCTCATTACATGATATATTAATGCCCTCATACATGTACCAACCCGATCTCATTACATGATATATTAATGCCATCATACATGTACCAACCCGATCTCATTACATGATATATTAATGCCATCATACATGTACCAACCCGATCTCATTACATGATATATTAATGCCCTCATACATGTACCAACCCGATCTCTCATTACATGATATATTAATGCCCTCATACATGTACCAACCCGATCTCATTACATGATATATTAATGCCCTCATACATGTACCAACCCGATCTCATTACATGATATATTAATGCCCTCATACATATACCAACCCGATCTCATTACATGATATATTAATGCCCTCATACATATACCAACCCGATCTCTCATTACATGATATATTAATGCCCTCATACATGTACCAACCCGATCTCTCATTACATGATATATTAATACCCTCATACATGTACCAATTCATTTATTCAGTAATAGCATTTAGTGATTCATTTTCAGTATAGGATAACACGGTGGGTGTACATGAGCGCGAATGGTCGTGGTTGTGGGGAAGCACCTTGGTGCTTGTGGCGGGGTGCTGGTGGACTGCATTACAAGTTACATTTGGCGTCTTGGGATACATCCCAAATTATAAATTATTTAGGATAGGGTTACCCGCTTTACAGCAGGAACCAATTTATCCATTCTGCTTTACAGCAGATGGCTTAGTGTCCGCTTTACAGCGGATGGTCAGCTTGGCAACAATAGTTGCCCTCGCTCATGGTTTGGCAATGGTACTTGCCTGGCAGCGATAGCTGCATAGCAACATGGGTTGCTTGGCAACGGTAGTTGCAGGGCAGCGGGCGCTGCATTGGTAAGCAACATGGGTTGCTTGGCAACGGTAGTTGCAGGGCAGCAGGTGCTGCATTGGTAAGCAACATGGGTTGCTTGGCAACGGTTGTTGCAGGGCAGCGGTTGCTGCAGTTGGGGTTGCTTAACAGGGGTTAAGCTCATTGCCGTAGTCCACCAGTACCTCCACATCCGCGACCATTTCATCCAATAATATCTCTTATCTTAATTTGAAGCTCCGCTATCATGCATGATGGTGGAGCCTGTCATAATGGAGCCATGTCCTTATATAATACATATTTATGAAAACCTAGATATGTGCACGAATGTCCATACTGTTACCATGCATGTTCATACCGTTACCAAACACGTCACGAACCGTTACAAAATGAAAATATTCAAATTAAAATCTAAATATTTCTTTTCATAATTTCAAATACTCGATTGTCTCCAGGGGAATACAATTATGATGTCATATAAATAAACCTTTGACTGATTTTAGATGGCACCATGGACATTTTCGCATATATGTTAATCGCTGACAAAAAGGTTTATTTGCATTGATTTTAAATAATTATATTTCAATTTGGTAGCAGTGTGTACATTTATAAGGTTCATTCTTCATTTTTACATATTTAATTACATTATTAATTGTTTAATTGCATTTTTGTCAGTTTGTTAAAATCATTGTTCATGCAATGTTCACAAATAAAATAATATCAATAACTATAAAATGTTATTTTCCTTTTTTTTGCTTTAAAAATCACACTTCGTCAGCATTGACTCATTCATGACCAGCGAGTGGGTCGCGGGTCACTCAACTCGATGCGTCTCTGCTTCTCAGTGCGCATGTGCGGTTAAAAGGCACATGACTTCCGAGATAAACAAGCCAAAGTGTAGCCGCAGTGCAGCTGATAAGATACTGTCTGATCAGCTGATGTACGCAAGAACGAGCACAGTACAGGTTAGATGCGTTGGCCTTTCTAAATACATGACACTAAGGTGTAAATAAAAAAGCTCGACTGTGAAAATCGCGTTGAAGCAATGATGATTGCAGTTATGAGTCGTTCAGATCCGGTTAGTAAACCAAGTCCTGGTGTCGGATAAAGACGACTACACATTTTCCGTTGCATATAAAAAAGATCCAGTGGGGTGGTCCTGGAGGTTCTCATCCCCGGCAACAATGCTGTGACTGACTGATATAGGAGATTTAACGTGCGCTTTCCGACTGTAGCGTATTTCGCACACGGTACAATGCAGTAAAACGGGCGCAGTTAAATACCGTTATCGTGGCTCTCGCTTGAATGCACACGCATTCGTCTCAGGGAGCTGACACGCCTTGGCGATCCAATACCCCTTTTCGATCTTATGGAACTGACATGCCTGGGCCAAGGCCGTAGTTAACTTTTTTTTTGACGGAGGGGGGGGGGGGGGGGGGCAAATATTTGCACAAGTATCACTTGTCCCCAACTTGTATTTTCATGATTCAAATAAAACTGTTTTCTATAAAAAAAAATCCGATCCAATACCCCATTTCGATCTTAAGGTATTGACACGCCTTTCCAACCCAACACCCCTTTGCGATCCTTAGGGTTAACCTGGTTAGGGCTAGGGTTAGCCATAAACTGACAAATTCGTTTTTACAGTGTTCCAGTTATCCAATGAGGGTAATCCTATCAGAGTATATAGTCCGATTTAAGACATTTCGTTTGGATTGATTACTCATTTTGACAGAAAATGGCAGGTGTGGCTTCCTCAAAAAGATGAATGGAGACGTCAGTAACACGCATGCACAATCATTGTTTACTTAACTGCGCATGCATGTTAATGGGGAGCAAATGACCCATTAGTCGAGCACTAATTACATATGATGGCGCGCTTGGTCCAGTGGTAGAGTGTCGTCTAATTAATGCACTAATTTGCCAAGCCAGTAAGCCAATGAAGCGCATTTGAGCCCCCACAGCGCTAATCGGATCTGAAAAAGTGAGCCCAGTAAAGTGCACTACTCCCGGACCACAGGAACTCGATATTGCTCTATGTAAAAATATACGCCCCCTATACTACATAATAGACGTCGTTTATGTAGTAAAGGGGGCGTATATTTTTACATAGAGCAATATTGAGTTCCTGTGTCCTGGACCCCCTATTGAAACCCAGATGTAATATGTTGTAAGCAGTAAAATTTTCTTAGAGAGGATTGTGATATTTTGGACCCCTCCCTATTAAAAATGCTGATCCACCCTTGAGTTGAATATTTTTAAAGACATGATGCGTTGTCTGTACTTGACTACCGTCGTGGTGCAAGAATCTAGTTTAACAGGCGCTGTTATTGCACTAATTGGCTCAGGTTGCTGACTGTGGCTGTCGCTATTCGCATGCTGTAGGATTAGAGCCTAAGAAGGGACAACGGGTGACCAAGTTATCAAAGTCGCTATGCAGAGTTGTGTCCCTTTGCCAGAAACCTATGATCATGGGTACAAATCCCGATTCACCTTGATTATGTTTCCAGGTTTTTCAGCACCACACCTGTGCTCGTGGGTTTCACCGAAGTTGTAAACATCTGAGACCTGCATCACTTTGTCTGTTTCAAATTTGGGATTTTTATCATGTGTTTAATGTTATATACTTGCCAAATGCCTTTGCTGCACAGGAGCAAGTATCCGGGGCCCCAAGATGGCTGCATATTTATTGAATGAGTAAACATTATTTGTACCAGCATCTTGTTTTATTCCATTTATGAACTTCAGTTCTCACCTGAATGTATAGGACTGCTTCTGAATTAACCATTTAGAATTGTACAATATATCGTGATACATATTGCAATACGGCCTTGTGCATTGCAAAACATTGTGATACACTTTAACCTCCAATACCCATCCCTATTAAACATGTTGAAGAGCATGTCATCACAACTTGTTTGTTGCTTCCAGAATAGAGACACTTATTTCCAAATATGATGAGCAAAACAGACTTTTCTCAGGAAAAATTGTAAATGCACTAGATAAGCATCTTTGAAAAGACATGCAGGAGAAATCACATGGCTAATTCACTTAAAAAACACATGCAACTAAGCAATGCTCACTTAGTTCAGTCATTACAATTACAATCGGTCTGTCTGTTTTTCCCCAAAATACAATTTTACAACCAAATTTAGCACTTCTGTGTACACTGTTTTGCTACTCTGTTATCTCGTTTTTACAGAAATTGACTCAAACTGTATTTTACATATTTACCAGACTTGCACAGAGTGTTGGCTGTGGCTAGTTCACCCTGTACTCATGTTGTGTGAGTACCTATTCTAGGCCTACCACTTAATTTAAAAGACCGTCTCTGTGGTCTTGTGGTAGAGCATCCGCCTGGAGAGCGGAAGGTTCGGGGTTCGATCCCCGGCCGCGTCCTACCAAAAGACGTTAAAAGATGGTACTTGTTGTTACCCTATCTGGCGCTCGGCATTAAGGGGCTAAAACAAGGACTGGTCCTTTCGAGTCGGTATACTGTGTCTGAGTGGGGTATTCATGTTAAACTGCGGCATGGTATCTCAGTGAGCTAGCACTATAAATCGGCATCAGTCCGGACTAGTACAAGCAGCCACACACACACGTGCATGCACGTTGCTATATAAGTGCAATAATGGACGCGACGTTAAAGCAATTTCACCTCACCTTAATTTTCAAGGGTGGTGGGGTAGCTAAGTGGTTAAAGTATTGGCCCGTGACACTGAAGACTTGAGTTCAGTACTACGGAATAAGGAGATATTTCTTTTCATACTTGCGTTTCAGATGTTTTTCAGAATTCATATTTGGGGTTTTGTTTTTATTACCTTAGAATGTTAAGTGCATAGTGATTGCAGTGCTCTGAATTGCACTCTGAGTGCTCTGTAGGTTACACAATAATTCTAAATTCAAGAAAAACTAAACTGCTAAATGTGTTCAGAGAACTGTTATCATGGTAATCAAACAAATTCTTTATTTATGAATTATTGGAAATATTGGACATTTTGGTTGTATCTTTTCAGAGGTTGATCATCTTAGTTTGTAGCCATGAAGTACAAGAAACTTGAGGAAGAACATGATGACCATGAGAAGAAGCTATCAACTCGGTTCACTCTCCGGGACCGGCTTGAGATTTTTGTTTTGTTACTGACTGTCGGCGGGGGATTTATCGTCATCCTGCATTTCACCTCGCCCCCATTCCTCCACTCACACTTCACTAACTCCACCTGGTGGACAGACACTGCATTTGGCTGGACCAAACCACATACCTCCACATTTGACCAGTTTACCCAGACTGACTTGGACATGACCTTTGATGATATCCGTGAGAATGAAGGCGATTCATTAGAATCTAACCCATACCATGTTCAGTCGCTAGTTCAAAATGAGAGAAATATTCTGTTTGTGAAGAAAACCGATCCTCATTTGAAGGTCAGTGGACAGCATGGTGGAATTGAAGTTAAAAAGATTGTTGCCGATATTCAGAGAGATGTGGACACAATTCTTGACTCTAAATTTATGAAGACTATTGAAGAGGATGCCTCTTCGTCCACAAAACAATGTGATGTTCTACCTGAAAATGAGAGATTTGACTGTCATCCCGAAAAGTTGGCCACAGCGGTGTCCTGCACTGCCCGAGGGTGTTGCTGGGGACAAGCTGATGGCAAGCATGGAAACAATTCTTCATCAGGTTTCAAAATGAGCGTTCCCTACTGTTATTATCCCAAAAACTATGATGGGTACAAGGTCATCGATCAACACTTGGAATCACCTTCAGAGATGAAGGTATCGCTGAAGAGAACAACTTCCACGTACTACCCAAGAGATGTGTCGGAACTGAGCATGGAGATTAGCTATGAAACCCCTTATAGGCTGCGTATCAAGGTAAGACATTCTTTGAAGCAGGCAGGAAAAAATGTTTTACAGTTGTGAACCACATCAGGTTTTAATAAGAAAACATTTTTTAAAAACTTTCAGCTTTTTCAATGCTTGGCTCATTTAACATTGTTCAACATGTCTTGATGAGACCCAATGCCCTTGATTTGAAATGACTGCAGAATTGATCAAATTTAAGATGACAATGTTAAACTTCTCACTTCACTATTGACGGGGGGGGGGGGGGGTCAAATTTTGTACAAGTATCACTTGTCCCAAACCTTTTTTTTCATGGTTCAAATAAAACTGTTTTCTATAAAAAAAAATGTCCCCCCCCCCCCCCCCTGCAAAATTGTCAGTGAAACGGTTTGATAGTTGTTGGATATAGCTGTTCCCGGCTGTTTCACATATTGTAATGTCCCTATCTAGATAAGTGATCCTGCAGAGGCTAGATGGGAGGTACCGATGTCGAGACCGAAGTCAGTGCCTAGAGAGAACACCGACAATAACATGTACAGCGTTCAGGTTGCTGGAAAGAACCAACCGTTCCACCTGACCGTCACGAGGAAGAGTAGTAACACGCCACTGTATGTTGGATGCTATTTCTTAACTACCATTCCCTTTCATGTTCATAATTTGACCCTGTTAAATCAGAAACTCACTTTGATTACCAGTGTACAAAATTAAGTTAGGTTCCTTGGGGGTTTGGCTCCCTAAATCCTATGTCATTAAGGTTAAGACAAGGATCGCTTAGCTTTCATGCTTAATTTCGAACACTGGAACGTGACATAACATATGCATGATATATCCTTCATAATACTTAGCACCCATGTACTCCCTAACAAAGATTTATGGTATTCATGTTATTATTAACAGGTTTGATGATCCAAATCCTTTCACAAGGAACTGTGACATCTGGATTGAAGAAATTGCAGTGTATGAGCAAAAGATCCTTTTTCATTTTACAGTACTGGGTTGTGTTGAAATGCACTTTATTATATTCCACCAACATCCCCACTCAAAATCTTGATCTGCATCTGTGATATAACATCAGTTGATCACTCCCTTCTCCCTGCTAGGATGAACACCACCGGAGCGTTCATGTTCACTGACCAGTTTCTCCAGCTGTCCTACTTCCTGCCATCGACATACATCTACGGGCTCGGTGAACATCGTGACACCCTGATGCACAGCGTCAACTGGACCAGCTTTGTCTTCTGGAACAAAGACCAGCCTCCAGCTGTAAGACTCTCCATATTGAAAGAAACGTACCTGTCCTGCATGTAGTAATGCTTTAGGGATCAACTTCAGTAGCTAATTGTCCACTAATTTATCGGTCTTACAGAATGTTTACTTGTTGTCTGCTTTCACAATAGCGAGTTTATTCCAATTACATTAGTAAACATAATTTTGTTTCAAATTTAGTCAAGTTATTTGGTATGTCAAAAGATTTGTAGTGTGTCATGTTCAAAAGTAAATTTTCCGTTTATGAACATGATTGAGATTCTTTTTCTTTAAAATTTAATCATATTTATTTGAAATCTAGATTGATTTTGTGATGTTTGTGGTCTGTAACTAATGATGCATATAAAATCAATCATGGCACTACACTATGACCTGATATCTATGATAGCTGCATAGGTCACCTGCAGACAGCAGACATAATGGTGCTGGGGCGGTGAGATTGTTTGTGATGTGGAGTGGTGTAATGATACAATACATAAAATTACAATCCCTGTATCAAGAGTCATATGATACATTACAAGCTATATTGGTTTAAAAACACGTGAATTATTTCAACAACCAGCTTACAAAGATTCACTAGTATTTCCCAGTTGGCTATAAGCAGCATAACATTTACAGAGCCATCTAGTCTACATGTTTCTGCCCAACAATACCACATCATCAATCGCTGAAATGTGAAAATAAAATTGTTCAGGATTGTGATTTGCCAGGGAAAAGAAGGAATATCAATTTATTAAATAACAGTACTGTATACGAATCGTATCGCTCCCATAGTATTGGAATATGTATCATATCCCAACCTCACTCTATCGCTACACCACTATCAGACAGCTAGATCTTCCGTCATGTAATGCTCAATGTGCTGCTCTCTGCAGGAGAACACTAACCTGTACGGATCCCACCCCTTCTACCTGGTGATGGAGAATGATTCCAGCAGCCATGGAGTCCTGCTGCTCAACAGCAATGCTATGGGTCAGTAACAACACACAAACTTTGATGTTTTTGAGATAGGCTGAGCTGTATGAAGTCAGGTCCTATGTTTCGAGACACAGCAGTGCAGTGGTCATTCAGTGTCTGCCTACTGTGACTGTATGGGTCCCTAGTATGCTCAGCAGCCAGAAGCCCAGATTCACCCCAATCATGCCAGGTTTCACATGGTCATGCTGGTCGCAGTGGTCCTGTGCTATATAAATAGCATGTTCTAGCATGGAAATTATAAGGATGTTCTTTTGCTTCTGAAATGATTTTAATTGACAAAATAAGTGTCAGGGACCCGTTCCACAAAGCAATCTTAGCGCTAAGTCGATCGTAAATTCCACTGTTTAATACTGACTTAGGACAGTCGTAGCGCTAAGATCACTTTGTGGAACGGTGCTAAGAATCTGCATTATAATGTATTTAATATAGTAAATCAGGCTGAATGAAAAGAATTCTTGGGTCATACGTACTAACTCAATCAGTGAAAAGCTCCATCTTGGGCATTACCATGATAAGTATATTGATTAGTATATTGGCAACAAGAAATAAAGATTCTGGAAAATTCTCTTTACCTGTTAACATGGTTAAGACATGTATAACCAAAACAATGCATCATTGAATGCCTGTGTCTTTAGTGCTTTACAAGGACTAACTTTAGCTTTCTGTACAAATTAACAATGAATGCTAGAGAATTGTATTTTCTTTTCTTAACCTTTAACCATAAAAACAATATATATGATTTTATTTTTTATTGATGTATTATTTTAATCTCTCTTATCATATCACCAGAGGCAATTCTACAACCTAGCCCAGCCATCACATGGAGAACTATCGGAGGAATTCTGGACTTCTACATCTTCCTCGGTCCGACACCTGCGGACGTTGTCAGCCAGTACACAGAGGTGATTGGTCGGACATTCATGCCTCCATACTGGAGTCTGGGATTCCATCAGTGCCGATGGGGGTACACCACTGCTCAGAAAACCCTGGACATCGCGAATAAACTCACCAAGGCTGGAATGCCTCAGGTATGTGTTGAAAGGTTGTTGTAGTTTCCACATCAAAGTGACACTACATTTGTCAGTTTGTAATGAATTGCTTCAGTAAGTGCCATTTTACCCTGCTTTCAGCAATACTCCACCAATATCACTGCAGGGGACACCAGAAATGGTCTTCATAGATTGGATGCATGTAGGGAATAGAACCCAGGCTTTCAGTGTGATGAGCAATTGGGTTTTAGTACTTTTACCTTGATTTACAATAGGGGGTGTCCATGGGACCCTCATCAACAGATTAAATAATTGTAAGGGTCCCTGCAGGCAATATGAGGGTCCTGTAAAGTAATGAAATGGTGTAGTGTACTGTACATTTAGATAATTACTAACGAGCCTGGAATGAATCAATGATCGTGTGGACAGTGGTCATGAGTGTTTGATGAAATGACAGATACCCATTACTGCTCTTGATATATCATAGTGCATCCCTTGGGACACAGTATATTTTATTTTCTGCAGCCATTCTCTACATTTGTATGTGATGGGCTGCATATTTGTGAAAGACCTGCAAACCCAAAATTCACTCACTCCCTGTTTGTTTTCAGGATGTGCAGTGGAACGACATTGACTACGCAGATGGCAAGCGAGACTTCACAACATCACCAAAGTTTGGGGACCAAAAGGGTTTGATAGACACGCTGCACTCCCAGGGCAAACACTACATCATGATAGTGGTAGGCCATGTCTCCTTGTAGACCTCATACTGTTATCCATGCAAGTTGAGTAATGGAGTTCATTAACAATGATAAACAGGTAAAATGATCTTGCTACATGTTCATGACGTTTGGGTCGAAATGGTCTAATTGGGGGATTTCTGTTTCTGCTTTTGGCATGTTTTGTACATGTTTTCGTCTTAAGTCGCTCAACTGAACTATTACATTCTGAAAGTTAAACAGTTAGAATAACATAGGCTTTAGGAGCATCCATTGTATTTCTATGGAGCAGGTGGGAAGATTTCAGAAACATGCCCAAAATGAATAGTTTGTTGCAGTGTTGAGAAGAATGAATAGTTTGTTGGCAGTGTTGAGAAGAATGAATAGTTTGTTGCAGTGTTGAGAAGAATGAAAAGTTTATTGCAGTGTTGAGAAGAATGAATACTTTGTTGCAGTGTTGAGAAGAATGAATAGTTTGTTGCAGTGTTGAGAAGAATGAATAGTTTGTTGGCAGTGTTAAGAAGAATGAATAGTTTTTTGGCAGTGTTGAGAAAAATGAATAGTTTGTTGGCAGTGTTGAGAAGACTGAATAGTTTGTTGCAGTGTTGAGAAGAATGAATAGTTTATTGCAGTGTAGAGAAGAATGAATAGTTTGTTGGCAGTGTTGAGAAGAATGAATAGTTTGTTGGCAGTGTTGAGAAAAATGAATAGTTTGTTGCAGTGGTGAGAAAAATGAATAGTTTGTTGCAGTGTTGATAAGAATGAATAGTTTGTTGCAGTGTTGAGAAGAATGAATAGTTTGTTGCAGTGTTGAGAAGAATGAATAGATTGTTGCAGTGTTGAGAAAAATGAATAGTTTATTGCAGTGTTGAGAAGAATGAAAAGTTTGTTGGCAGTGTTGAGAAGAATGAATAGTTTGTTGCAGTGTTAAGAAGAATGAATAGTTTATTGCAGTGTTGAAAAGAATGAATAGTTTTTTGGCAGTGTTAAGAAGAATGAAAAGTTTGTTGCAGTATTGAGAAGAATGAATAGTTTGTTGCAGTGTTGAGAAGAATGAATAGTTTGTTGGCAGTGTTGAGAAAAATGAATAGTTCGTCGCAGTGTTGAGAAAAATGAATAGTTTATTGCAGTGTTGAGAAGAATGAATAGTTTGTTGGCAGTGTTGAGAAGAATGAATAGTTTGTTGCAGTGTTGAGAAGAATGAATAGTTTGTTGCAGTGTTGAGAAGAATGATTAGTTTGTTGCAGTGTTGAGAAGAATGAATAGTTTGTTGGCAGTGTTGAGAAGAATGAATAGTTTGTTGCAGTGTAAAGAAGAATGAATAGTTTGTTGCAGTGTTGAGAAGAATGAATAGTTTGTTGGCAGTGTTGAGAAGACTGAATAGTTTGTTGCAGTGTTGAGAAGAATGAATAGTTTATTGCAGTGTTGAGAAGAATGAATAGTTTGTTGGCAGTGTTGAGAAGAATGAAAAGTTTGTTGCAGTGTTAAGAAGAATGAATAGTTTGTTGCAGTGTTAAGAAGAATGAATAGTTTGTTGGCAGTGTTGAGAAGAATGAATAGTTTGTTGGCAGTGTTGAGAAGAATGAATAGTTTGTTGCAGTGTTGAGAAGAATGAAAAGTTTATTGCAGTGTTGAGAAGAATGAATAGTTTGTTGGCAGTGTTGAGAGGAATGAATAGTTTGTTGGCAGTGTTGAGAAAAATGAATAGTGTGTTGAGAAAAATGAATAGTTTGTTGGCAGTGTTGAGAAAAATGAATAGTTTGTTGCAGTGTTGAGAAGAATGAATAGATTGTTGCAGTGTTGAGAAAAATGAATAGTTTATTGCAGTGTTGAGAAGAATGAAAAGTTTGTTGGCAGTGTTGAGAAGAATGAATAGTTTGTTGCAGTGTTAAGAAGAATGAATAGTTTATTGCAGTGTTGAGAAGAATGAATAGTTTGTTGGCAGTGTTGAGAAAAATGAATAGTTTGTTGCAGTGTTAAGAAGAATGAATAGTTTATTGCAGTGTTGAGAAGAATGAATAGTTTGTTGGCAGTGTTGAGAAGAATGAAAAGTTTGTTGCAGTATTGAGAAGAATGAATAGTTTGTTGGCAGTGTTAAGAAGAATGAATAGTTTATTGCAGTGTTGAGAAGAATGAATAGTTTGTTGGCAGTGTTGAGAAGAATGAATAGTTTGTTGGCAGTGTTGAGAAGAATGAATAGTTTGTTGCAGTGTTAAGAAGAATGAATAGTTTATTGCAGTGTTGAGAAGAATGAATAGTCTGTTGGCAGTGTTGAGAAAAATGAATAGTTTGTTGCAGTGTTGATAAGAATGAATAGTTTATTGCAGTGTTGAGAAGAATGAATAGTTTGTTGGCAGTGTTGAGAAGAATGAAAAGTTTGTTGCAGTGTTGAGAAGAATGAATAGTTTGTTGCAGTGTTGAGAAGAATGAATAGTTTGTTGGCAGTGTTGAGAAAAATGAATGGTTCGTTGCAGTGTTGAGAAAAATGAATAGTTTATTGCAGTGTTGAGAAGAATGAATAGTTTGTTGGCAGTGTTGAGAAGAATGAATAGTTTGTTGCAGTGTTGAGAAGAATGAATAGTTTGTTGCAGTGTTAAGAAGAATGAATAGTTTATTGCAGTGTTGAGAAGAATGAATAGTTTGTTGGCAGTGTTGAGGAGACTGAATAGTTTGTTGCAATGTTGAGAAGAATGAATAGTTTATTGCAGTGTTGAGAAAAATGAATAGTTTGTTGGCAGTGTTAAGAAGAATGAAAAGTTAGTTGCAGTGTTGAGAAGAATGAATAGTTTGTTGCAGTGTTAACAAGAATGAATAGTTTGTTGCAGTGTTGAGAAGAATGAATAGTTTGTTGGCAGTGTTGAGAAGAATGAATAGTTTGTTGGCAGTGTTGAGAAGAATGAATAGTTTGTTGGCAGTGTTGAGAAGAATGAATAGTTTATTGCAGTGTTGAGAAGAATGAATGGTTTGTTGCAGTGTTGAGAAGAATGAATAGTTTGTTGGCAGTGTTGAGAAGATGGAATAGTTTGTTGGCAGTGTTGAGAAGAATGAATGAATAGTGTGTTGGCAGTGGTGAGAAGAATGAATAGTGTGTTGGCAGTGGTGAGAAGAATGAATAGTTTGTTTGATTGTGCTCATTACATATAAACAAATCAAATTCACACTTCATACTTAGTCCGGTCTAATTTAGTCTTGGCCTCTTCTTGTCCCATATAAACGCCGCGATGTAATAAAAATTAAAAATTTGGAAGCTGTTCTGTGTACAGCTGCTCTAAAAAATATCACATAGCTGTAATCATGGTAAGTGACATGAATGAGTCATGAACATTGTGTTCACCAGGATCCTGGGATAAGCAACTCCCAGAAGCCAGGCAGCTACCTTCCCTATGACCTGGGGCTCTCCATGAACATCTACATCAACAACACCGACGACAAACCACTTGTAGGGAAGGTGAGTACAACAGTCACATCATCGTTATTTCGTCTGATTGTTACTGCTGATTCTGTAAACAAATGGTTTATTTGTCAATCTTTGATGATTTAGAAGCTGCTAAAACAACATTCATTTATTCTGCTGGAATGATTTTGTTCACTTGAAAAGCTGTGCACTGAGAGGACCATTTTGATCGATTCTCATTTTAAGAGGTACATCATTATTACCTGTCAATGGAATGCTCAGTATGTAAAGTGTTTCTAGGTTAGAGTAGGTCCCCTGTAACCATCACTTGTCATATCATATGAAGCAACTAAATTGATCTGATGTTCAGACTAGGTGGCTTGCTTGATTGTGTGTCATCTAGTCACCTATGCTTGTCGTAAGATGCGACTAATGGGATTGGGTGGTCAGACCCGCTGAATTGGTTGATGCATGTCATCATATCCCTATTGTGTGGATTGTGCTCATGATGTCAATCACTGGATTGTCTGGTCCAGACTTGATTATTTACAGACTGCTGTCATATAGATGGAATGTTGCTGAGTGTGGCGTTAAACAACAAATAAACAAACGGACAAAACAAGCATTGGTCATGATTGCTCATAACAGCAATCACTGGTTTGTGTGGCCCAGATTCGATTGTATATAGCTGGAATATTGCTATGTACGAGGTTAAACAAGAAATAAATGAAGAGCTTTCTATGACATAGCTAAGTTACTGGTCAAAGCAGCCATAAACCAAACTTGTTGAGTCCAGCTTGAAGTTGTTCCTTAGGTGTGGCCTGGTTCGACAGTGTTCCCCGACTTCACCAACCCCCTGTCTGTGGAGTACTGGACCACTGTGGTGAAGACTTTCCAGGATTCCGTCAAGTTTGATGGCATGTGGATTGTAAGTGAACAAATCACATTGTTGATTATGTCACGAGTGTTTATTTTCATTAATTTGATTTTTGTGTGAAGTGATCAAAGAAATTTCTTATCACGATAATGTAAGACACTAGGACAGTAAAAACGATTCACCGTTACCTACGATATCATCGATACTTTGGTACAAATGATACTTGAATCGTCAATTTGTGAGATCACCATACTCTAATACTAAAACAGGAACTAACCAGTTACTTCCCATAAGAAGCAGAGGTAGAAAAGCACCACCTGGACACATGGCAGAACACAAGGATGTGGTTCCTGAGGACTCGCTACTAACTCTTATATTTAATAACCATCCCTTTATATATAACTGTTTTGTTCTTTTGGTTTTCTTCGTCAGAGTTTTTCAGATTACAATAAACAGGATAAATAAATGTGTGAAGAAGGAGGTTTTAGAGCTGTATTTCAGTAATTTCATCATTTCCTACAATTTTATGTGTATCGTGATACAAATTGTATTGTAAGATACCAGACGATACTCTGTTTGAAGATTTATACTCATATAATAATAGGTCATGTGGCTGCCTCAGTCATTGTCACTCCAACTTGTTATCCACAGGATATGAATGAGATCAGCAACTTTGTAACTGGATCTACCACAGGCTGTTCACTGACAGACAGATATGAACATCCCCCTTACCTGCCTGGTCAGTGTTCTGTACAGTCAGCTTCACTCTGTGTTTGTATTGGATAAATCATTGGATTGGTTTTGTTTGTGTTTAATGCTACAGTCTGTAATATTCTATCTATATCATGGCAGTGTTTACATAATCAGATTACCATGCTTGTTATAAAAATTATAATTTGGTCTGATTAGAAACTTAATATTTATCAATATTTACCATGTTTACAGCATGACCTTGGACTATTATTTCAGGAGTGAAAGGCGGTTCACTGAGGTTCACTACCATCTGTGCTTCAGCCAAGCAGTATCTGTCCCGCACCTATAATGTCCACAACCTTTACGGCCTGGGGGAAACCTACGCTTCATACCAGTATGTATCTATGTCCGTCACATGATCACAAAACCTCAAGGTGGATCCAGGTGATGGTTCAAGGGATAATTTCATGTCAAATTCACGTTATAATTCCTTCAAATACTCTACCTCCATTACATCATTGCCATAAATTCCTGTTTAGGCTGAGAATTACACTAAAATTTTATAGATTTTCATCAGGCTGCAATGAATAGTGTAAAGAAACTTTTGACAAACTCTCCATGTCATGGCACAAAAATACTGATTCTAGAATCACTCGGTTGTCAGCAAAAAAAGTCTACATCCTCAACAAGTACTTATAAGAAGGGGAAAGTGACTGAATCTGGTGTGATACCCACACTGTGAGTGTTGTGTGGGGGCCCTGTCTCTCCTTGTGATGGGAGATCTCGCTGCTAATACCACCCTCCCATATTCGTAAAGGAGCAGACATACTGACATATGTCTGAGCCTGTCGGCTACAGTAGGTTATCTTGGCTAGAAAGAAGCACCACCCGATACTACACTCCCCTTTAATCAATGAGTTCATGGATGAAATCATTTCATACATGTCTGAAATGATAGACAAATGCTTGCAATCAGTATCATAGAAGTTTATTGACCTAAGAAAACCTGTATCTCAACTGGAAGTTGTGAATAGATATAATAGATTTGGTTGAGTATCGCAGGGCGATTTTTAAGAGCTACCAAACACACAGCCAAGCTGAGTCAGCGAGTTACAACGACAATAGAAAGGTCATTAGAAGGTGATGTGAATCTCAAATATCCCCGTCCTTCTACACTCAAGGGGAGGAAGAGCATGCTCATCGGGCATCTCATCACAACTTGCATGGAGATGGACTCCACTCTCCATCTATTCACCATCATGAGGCGCGTTGAAAGAGATTCTTTATGCAGGACCTCAAGAACATGTCCCATCTCAAATTGTTACGCGGTCCAGGCATAAGGTTATAGTGAAGTTGATGTTATGTCACACAACATTAAAGTATACATTCCTCCCACTCCTAAGCCACAGATCTGATGACAAAGACAGTACTACTCTACGTCATCACAGCTCACCCCAGCGCATTTTGCTTTGGGGATGCGGCTGCGTATGGAATCTATTTCTGAGGATGCCTTTATGCCTACACAGTCAAAGACATCATTGAAGAGTTACATCACTTGATGCCAGCCTTATGTCCCACCAACAAGGAGGAGCTAACTGCCAAGCTGTTTTTAGAGCCTCCAGGCTATGAAGAACCAGTACCTAATACTGGAGAATTTCACACCTTTCCCTTCCCATCATACATCAATAAAACAGAAGGCTCTCAGCATGGATCTTCTTCTTCCTCAAGCAAAATGCAGCCTTTCTCATCCAACTACTATTACACCTGGGCTTCTTGGTTCACCCGACAAGTCATAATTACAAACCACTCAAGACATTGTGTATATGGGGGCGAGATTCCAGCTCAAGAAAGGCACACTAAGGCATCCAGAGGACACATACGCAAGAGCAAAGGACATGATCTTAAGCACACTCCTCCAGCCCATCAGGTCTCAACATTTTTGGATGCCTTGCCTAGGTCCACTCACATCCATAGGCAGGCTACAGTTACACTACCAAAGAGCGGGACTTAGATGCACTAACTCAACCTCAACCTCTTCCATCTCAAGGGGTGGTCGGGTAGCCTAGTGGTAAAAGTGTTCGCTTGTCATGCCGAAGACTCGGGTTCAATTCCTGACATGGGTACAATGTGTGAAGCCCCTTTCTGGTGTCCCCCGCTGTGTTATTGCTGCTGGAATATTTCTAAAAGTGGCGTAAAACCATACTCACACACTCTTCCAGCTCAGCTGTCGGAACTAAATTGGTGTCTACTTTGTCAAAACATCATGCCAAGTATACTTCTCATTTTTCTCACTTCCACATCCCCTCTACAGGGACACATTTAATTAGGGATGGGGCACTCACATGGTGACACCAAGAGACAGTAGAAATGGTCTAGCCAGAACAGGGAATTACACATCAACCATCCTGAAATGAGTGCGATATTTATAGCTACCCAAGCATGGCAAGTTCAGCTGCACCATTCATCAGTACTGACAACATTGGTAGCATACATACAGCACCAAGACTACATGAGGTCACAGCCTTTGTTGAAGGAGGTTACATGTTTATATTCCTTGGCAGACACAGTGAGCTGCAGGATGGAAGCACATCAAAAACCAGCATGTTAGACATACTTGCAGGTTGCTTATCCTGGAAGAACAAGATCGTGCCCACAGAATGGGCACACCATCCAGGGATATTCAAGTGGATGGCCTCAGTCTGGGATACACATCTCGACCTATTCACAACCTGCCAACAAATTGCCTTGCACATGCACAGTTGCATTTCCTGTGAAGGATAGGTTTCCCTCACAACTATTAGATATGTTGGCAGTGATATGGACATTGAAAATTTTATAGTGTGATTATAAACAGGAATTTATGGCTATGATGTAATAGAGGTAGTATTCTTAGAATTATACACAATGATAACTATTGTTTGATTTCACCTTGCCCAGAAAACTAAATTATCTATTCCAGAGCTCTCCTGGCAGCTAGGCCTGGAAAGAGGCCATTTATAATATCCCGATCTACCTTCCCTAGTCAGGGTCACTTTGGCGGTCACTGGACCGGAGACAATGATGCCACATACTACGACATGTACAAGTCCATCTCGGGTGAGTGAGGTTTAAATGGTGTTTGTCAGTGGAGCCTGGTATGTTTGCATGCCAGGATAGTCTATACTTGGAGAAATATGAATTTTACTACAGATCTCAAAATTATCAGGGCACAAATGATTGATATGCAAGAAAATTTTGTCAGGACTCAATAGTATTAATCAACAACAAAATACATCTGTTTCAGGAGTGGTGTGTTTACAATGTCAGTTTTAATGCATAAATTTAATAATAAGTGACAGGTATAAACATGAGCAATTGCACAAATTACAACTATTGTAGTTATTTTACACATGATTTTACAGAATGATTTGAGTGATCAACAGATTTGGTAATTCATGAAAGATTACTTGAAAAAAACATCAAATCATAGATAAAATTTTAGACCATGATTGGATTGTCTCGATCGCATGTACCAACATGCTATGGTAGTGTACTTACATTTCAGATATCCTGAGTTTTAACATGTTCGGAATACCCATGGTGGGTTCAGACATTTGTGGGTTCAGACATGCTACAAATGAGGCGCTGTGTCAGCGCTGGTACCAGCTGGGAGCTTTCTACCCTTTCTCCAGGAGTCACAATGATCAGCACCAGCCGGTAGGTGCAGGGGTGGGGCCATACAGCTATCTGTTGGTGCAGGGGAGGGGCCATACAGCTGCTGGTAGGTGCAGGGAAAGGGGGCTATACAGCTGCTGGTAGGTGCAGGGGAGGGGCATACAGCTGCCGGTAGGTCAAGGGGGAAGGGGCATACAGCTGCAGGTAGGTGCAGGGGAGAGGCCATACTGCTGCTGGTAGGTCAAGGGGAAGGGGGCTATACAGCTACAGGGGAGGGGCATACAGCTGCTGGTAGGTGCAGGGGAGGGGCCATACAGCTGCCGGTGGGTCAAGGGGGAGGGGGCATACAGCTGCAGGTAGGTGCAGGGGAGAGGCCATACAGCTGCTGGTAGGTGCAGGGGAGGGGCCATACAGCTGCCGGTAGGTCAAGGGGGAGGGGGCATACAGCTGCAGGTAGGTGCAGGGGAGAGGCCATACAGCTGCTGGTAGGTGCAGGGGAGGGGCCATACAGCTTCTGGTAGGTGCAGGAAGAGAGCATACAGCTGCCGATAGGTGCAGGGGAGGGGCCATACAGCTTCTGGTAGGTGCAGAGGAGAGGCCATACAGCTGGCGGTAGGTGCAGGGGAGGGCACATACAGCTGCTGGTAGTTGCAGGGGAGGGGGCATACAGCTGCAGGGGGAGATTGAGGTGCAGGTAGGTGTGAAGCTCATACAGCTGCCGGTAGTTGCAGGGGGAACATTGAGGTGCAGATAGGTAGGGGTGGGTGGAGAGGTAGGGGGATACAACTGATGGAAAGTGCAGGGAATGGGGTGGGTAAATTATTTTTTCCAGACAATTCTGAGAACATTTCAATATCCACGTATCGACATACTTTAGAAAAGTTGCATTGCTTGAATCATCCAGTTCCTATGGTAGTAAAGAATTCTAACCAATGGTTAATGTCACTGACAATAAGACAAAAGTCTTTAGTGTAATGTTTTTGTTTATGACAGAGTTGACGTGTGATTTCAGGACCAAGACCCGACTGCCTTCAGTGAGTCCATGCTGGACTCGACACGGAGTGTGTACCGGATCCGGTACTCCCTCCTGCCATACCTCTACACGCTGTTCTTCAAGAGTCACACCATGGGGGATACTGTAGCCAGGCCAGTCTTTATGGAGTAAGTGACCAATATATGATTCATACAAATATGGTAACCTTCCTGACATCGTGTCCTGTTGCCACAGTGTCAAGAAATTTGTCATCCTTACAATTTTCTTCTTATTACCCTACCCAACATGAAGATCTGTGTTGGAATTGGTCTTCAGCAACCCATGCTTGTCATAAGAGACAATTAATGGGATCGGGTTGTCAGACTCGCTGATGCCTGTGATTGTATCCCAATTGCATAGATGGATGCTCATAATGTCAATCACTGGATTGGCAGGTCCAGACTCGGTTATTAACAGACCTCCATTATTTATATTTATAGTGTGGCGTTAAAAAACAAGCAAACAAACAAACATTATGTTATGCTAATCATATAATTGAGAGATGGCAAGTTTAACACTACTTGTTGCCATGAGGGTAGATTGGTCTGTGAATGGAAAACATGGACAAGACAGGTGTCAACAAGTACATGTGTCACCCTCTATTCCCCAGATTCCCAGAGGACAAGTTTTCGTACACTGTTGACAAACAGTTCATGTGGGGGCCAGCTCTCATGATCTCCCCAGCGCTGGAACAGGTGAGATAGAGCAGGACACTGGAAACAAGGGGTGTAACAGTTAATGGTAACCATGTGTTGTCAGGCTGATTGTGTGTCATCATTTACTTGTTATTTATGCGATACTATGCATTATTACAGCTATCTGATGGCTGCCAGTAAATTTTCGACACTGGACCCAACAAAGTAGAAAGTAATATCATCAGCATCCCAAGCCATGGGGTAGCTATGACATGCGGTCAACCAAATCACCAAGCCTAACCACTCAGTCCATTTCAGGACCACTTACTGAGGGCCTGTTCTACCCTGACGGCTTGGATCTTTCTCATGCATTAAAACTGGAATATTGCTGACTGCAGTGTGAAAGCAATCTTGATCATTCACTGGCTGTATGTCAGATTGTTGATACATTGAAATTGTACATGGAAATACATCAATGACCTGTTATGAAATCAACATTTGACATAATTATCAAGCATGACTATTTATTGTTCCTATAAGCGAATTACTTATTTCAATCAGTAAATATTTACCGACTTTCAGAGTGTAGCAGGGCATGGATTCATTCTGTGGATGACATTATTGTCAGCTTGTTAACAGTATTACCGGTACTTCCTAAACATGTGGACAAGGTGCCTGACCCCATATCAGAAGGTCCATGCTTCAAATCCCATCATGAACTATACCTCCTGTACCTTCTATCGCTGTAGTGTAGAGTACTGCAGAAATCAAACCGTCTGAAATCAGAATTCAGTAATGTACCCTAACCATGCTAACTGCACAACACACGAGCAACTGGACAAGTCCATAAGAAGGTTCACAAGACCAGACTTGAGTTGTAATCTATTGACTGTTCGAATCATGATAAAAGAATACAATTTGCGCTACCCTAATGTGTATTGTTTTAAAATGTAGTTTGTCCTTAACTGTTGTAGTTGATGCACAAGGGCAATTTATCCAACATCACATGCAGCACCAAATACGTTTTTATTTAAATTTGATTCATTTTAATCATGTGACACTAAACATTGTACAAGTGCATTATGGGGCCTAGTTCCTGCTGTTACTCATTCATGAGGTGATCCTTTCACTCAGGGAGTTCATGTTACCAATCTTCCGCCACCATGGTCTGGTGGTAGAGCCCCGGCTGCGTCATACCAAAAGATGTTAAAAAATGGTACATGTTGTTATCCTGTCTGGCGGTCGGCATTACAGGGCTAAAACAAGGACTGGTCGGCTCGGAGTCAGTATACTGTGTCTGAGTAGGGTATTCATGTTAAACTGCGACATGGTATCTCAGTGCGCTAGCACAATATAACTGGCTAGCACAATATAACTGGCATTAGTCTAGCCTAGTACAAGCAGCCACACAACACATGCATGTCGATATATAAGTGCAATAATCTTGAACTTGGTGTTAAACCCCATTTCACCTCACCTCACCCATGACTTACTTTCGCTTTCCTGCAAGTACATGTTCACTCTTCCATGACTGTATCATTTCTCTCTTCCGTGAGTTCATGTCACTTTCCTATGATTTAATACTTTCTCTCTTCCGTGAGTTCATGTCACTTTCCTATGATTTAATACTTTCTCTCTTCCGTGAGTTCATGTCACTTTCCTATGATTTAATACTTTCTCTCTTCCGTGAGTTCATGTCACTTTCCTATGATTTAATACTTTCAATCTTCCGTGAGTTCATGTCACTTTCCTATGATTTAATACTTTCTCTCTTCCGTGAGTTCATGTCACTTTCCTATGATTTAATACTTTCAATCTTCCGTGAGTTCATGTCACTTTCCTATGATTTAATACTTTCTCTCTTCCGTGAGTTCATGTCACTTTCCTATGATTTAATACTTTCAATCTTCCGTGAGTTCATGTCACTTTCCTATGATTTAATACTTTCAATCTTCCGTGAGTTCATGTCACTTTCCTATGATTTAATACTTTCAATCTTCCGTGAGTTCATGTCACTTTCCTATGATTTAATACTTTCAATCTTCCGTGAGTTCATGTCACTTTCCTATGATTTAATACTTTCAATCTTCCGTGAGTTCATGTCACTTTCCTATGATTTAATACTTTCAATCTTCCGTGAGTTCATGTCACTTTCCTATGATTTAATACTTTCAATCTTCCGTGAGTTCATGTCACTTTCCTATGATTTAATACTTTCAATCTTCCGTGAGTTCATGTCACTTTCCTATGATTTAATACTTTCAATCTTCCGTGAGTTCATGTCACTTTCCTATGATTTAATACTTTCTCTCTTCCGTGAGTTCATGTCACTTCCTATGATTTAATACTTTCAATCTTCCGTGAGTTCATGTCACTTTCCTATGATTTAATACTTTCTCTCTTCCGTGAGTTCATGTCACTTCCTATGATTTAATACTTTCAATCTTCCGTGAGTTCATGTCACTTTCCTATGATTTAATACTTTCTCTCTTCCGTGAGTTCATGTCACTTCCTATGATTTAATACTTTCAATCTTCCGTGAGTTCATGTCACTTTCCTATGATTTAATACTTTCAATCTTCCGTGAGTTCATGTCACTTTCCTATGATTTAATACTTTCAATCTTCCGTGAGTTCATGTCACTTTCCTATGATTTAATACTTTCAATCTTCCGTGAGTTCATGTCACTTTCCTATGATTTAATACTTTCAATCTTCCGTGAGTTCATGTCACTTTCCTATGATTTAATACTTTCAATCTTCCGTGAGTTCATGTCACTTTCCTATGATTTAATACTTTCTCTCTTCCGTGAGTTCATGTCACTTTCCTATGATTTAATACTTTCAATCTTCCGTGAGTTCATGTCACTTTCCTATGATTTAATACTTTCAATCTTCCGTGAGTTCATGTCACTTTCCTATGATTTAATACTTTCAATCTTCCGTGAGTTCATGTCACTTTCCTATGATTTAATACTTTCAATCTTCCGTTAGTTCATGTCACTTTCCTATGATTTAATACTTTCTATCTTCCGTGAGTTCATGTCACTTTCCTATGATTTAATACTTTCAATCTTCCGTGAGTTCATGTCACTTTCCTATGATTTAATACTTTCAATCTTCCGTGAGTTCATGTCACTTTCCTATGATTTAATACTTTCAATCTTCCGTGAGTTCATGTCACTTTCCTATGATTTAATACTTTCAATCTTCCGTGAGTTCATGTCACTTTCCTATGATTTAATACTTTCAATCTTCCGTGAGTTCATGTCACTTTCCTATGATTTAATACTTTCAATCTTCCGTGAGTTCATGTCACTTTCCTATGATTTAATACTTTCAATCTTCCGTGAGTTCATGTCACTTTCCTATGATTTAATACTTTCAATCTTCCGTGAGTTCATGTCACTTTCCTATGATTTAATACTTTCAATCTTCCGTGACTCTCTCCATTCTTCATCATTTTCCTTCTGCCATGGTTTCAGAATATGACCCGTGTGCCTGCATATTTCCCTCGCTCCACTTGGTTCTACTTCTCCAATGGGCGTCGGATGACCGACACTGGTGGCACCTTCTACCTCCCTGCACCCATGAACTTCATCAACCTCAACTTCAGGGGTGGCTACATCATCCCCATGCAGGAGCCAGCGCTCACGACAACACAGAGGTACTGGTTTACAGTCAACTGAATTTGAGTTTTGAATAATACCATTAGGATTGGAAAAGAAAATCCTTTAAGAAAATTGATATGTACTGACATCATTGATGCAGCAAACCAACCTCGTTCCCTCATTGATGCTGTAGACCATGCTGTTTGGATTAACATGTTACTCCCATGGATGGTCTTTATTAATAACAGAGGAAATCATACTGGAGTCATTGCATTTAATTACTTGTGTCAAAAATGAGCTTTATTGTTTGGTAATGGGAAGGGATTATCTACACCAAATTGAAGTAATAGGCAGCACAAAATTTGGAGAATGTTGGATTATCTGTCCAGAATGAATTAATTTTATAAGTTAAGATCCATGGTGAGGGAAATATACTCCATAACTCCTCCTCAGTTATTTGTGACAATGCATTCATATGAAGTTACATTTCAATGAGCCTCTTGAAAGCAATGAAATACATTTTTATAATCCTCAGTGAGAATTACTAAAAATAATTCCTAAAATTAGTGGTCCCTTTGAGTTTGTTATAACCATAGTTTACTGTATATTCCCCCCCCCCCCCCCCCCCCCCTTACGTAATATGAATATGTTCATGTTAGTAGTGTTAAAAACATCACATATTGTTTAATATTGTATGTAAAGATGCAAGTGATGTCTTGGCATTTGATTGGATAAACATTTTTTGTGGAGTAATGTTTCCATTGACCTAAAGCAATGTAGGCCACACCCACTAGCAGATCACTGTTTCCTGATTGGTTGATAATGGAGGGGGCAGGGCTTGTGCTGCATTATTGCACTGAACGATGACACTGATTTTATATCATTTTGTTGTCCAAGTTCTTGTGTTAAGTGTTTAAATAAGCAGTTTTGAAGTTATTATTCTAGACTTTATTATTCTTATAAGAATTGACTTCAACATGTTCAATATTCTGTGTTTGTGGAGGTTTTAACCTGGAAAATGGTGTGCAAACGTTGAGGAAATCCATGTGCACACATATTTTTAAAGATTGTAACTCCATAAACGCAATGCATATTAAAGTCAATTTCTTATTATGAAGTTGAATTTCATCCATATATTGTTTTCATTTTCTTTTCACAGTCGAAAAAATAATTTCTGGTTGGTAGTAGCAATGCCTCGCAGCCCCCTGTTTGCCAAGGGTGAGCTGTACTGGGATGATGGAGATTCTGTGGGTAGGTCCTGTCTCTGCTTGGGTGATACTCTGATAAATTAGTTACTCATTACTGATGAAAATACTAACCATACTGGCATTGTATATATGGCTAAAAAAATTATAGACTTGGTTCTCTGGCACCGCCCACATCATCATAAAGTTTGCAGCATGTTCTGTTTTTATTTCCATTTTTAAAAAAAATAAAAAACATCCTTGAATATTCCAAGTCTAACGTTTGTCAAATACTCTATTCCAGTATTTTACTCATCAAGGAATACATTTATGTAGGAGTTGCTTTCACAGGGTGAAATACACCCGCTTGAACTATTGTTTCAAAAGCCATTGCCTGAGAACCAATGTGTGTATTCTCATCCTTAATCAATGTCAATGTGTACAAATAAAGAGTTTCTTACATTGATAGTAAATATATCTGCGTTTGCCTTGCCACTAGTGCTGAGTTTGTATGTGTCATATTGTTGTAACATGACCTCACTATTGGGATGTGTGTCATATTGTTGTAACATGACCTCACTATCAGGATATGTGTCATATTGTTGTACCATGACCTCACTATCGGGTAATGTGTCAGATAGTTGTACCATGACCTCACTATCGGGATGTGTGTCATATTGTTGTAACATGACCTTACTATCGGGATATGTGTCATATAGTTGTAACATGACCTCACTATCGGGATATGTGTCATATAGTTGTAACATGACCTCGCTATTGGGATATGTGTCAGATAGTTGTAACATGACCTCACTATCGGGATATGTGTCATATAGTTGTAACATGACCTCACTATTGTGATATGTGTCATATTGTTGTAACATGACCTCACTATCGGGATATGTGTCATA
Source organism: Haliotis rufescens (assembly GCF_023055435.1). Lineage (NCBI taxonomy): Eukaryota > Metazoa > Mollusca > Gastropoda > Lepetellida > Haliotidae > Haliotis > Haliotis rufescens. The sequence continues at coordinate 26,385,743 of NW_025963791.1, read as the reverse complement.
TAGTTGTAACATGACCTCTCTATCGGGCTGTGTATCATATTGTTGTAACATGACCTCACTATCGGGTAATATGTCAGATAGTTGTAACATGACCTCGCTATTGGGATATGTGTCAGATAGTTGTAACATGACCTCACTGTCGGGATATGTGTCATATTGTTGTAACATGACCTCACTATCGGGATGTGTGTCATATTGTTATAACATGACCTCACTATCTGGATATGTGTCATATAGTTGTAACATGACCTCACTATCGGGATATGTGTCATATAGTTGTAACATGACCTCACTATCGGGATATGTGTCATATCGCAAACAGTGTTCTGTTTCAGCCCTAGAATTTATGGCATCAGAACATTTGGTTAAACTCCAAGGATGAAATACCTTCTGTCATCTGACTATGAATGCTATGAAAGCACTTTATCATCGTTCTGAGCTGTTTATAGGATATGAAAAGAGATGCCTTAAGTATTCCAAATATGGTTATGTATGATTCATAAGGTAACTGTTGTTGTCATAGGTATACTTATTGCTGTTTTAGAGGGTATTTGATTATGTTCTCTTTCCACTCACAGACGCCTATGAGAAGGGGCAGTACAATTTGATCCAGTTCTTTGCAAGAAATGTAAGTCTGCCATGTTACCAATGATTGTGGAAACAACTATTGTCAGTTAAACCCCTTGTTTCGGGAAGATGGTGTATTACAGCATATTTCTTCTTGGTAAACTCACCGTAGTGAACATGTCTTTTGCAGCAATAGCAGTGGGGAATACATAACACTGCTCATTTACGTTCAAAGAATGGCTGAAGATCCGGGGTAGAATAGGTCTTCAGCATCCATGCTTGCCGTAAAATGTGACTATGCTTGTCGTTAGACGTGACTAACGGGATCGGGTGGTCAAGCTCGCTGATTTCATTGATACATGTCATCCCAATTGCGTGGATCAATGCTCATGATATTAATCACTGAATCGTCTGGTCCAGACTCGATTATTTACAGACCGCCGTCATATAGCTTGAATTGCGGCGTTAAACAACAAATCAACCAAAATCAAAGGATGGCACTAACTGGTGTAACATTACTTGGAGCCTGTGCAATCTTCGTCAGTATCCCGACCTATATCGTTTGGATATGCCCTATTGGAATTTCCTGCTTTTGATTTCTTGTCAAGCAGCTGAAATTAAGTTTGTGAATATAGCAAGTGATATTATATACTTTGTTGATTAGTTCAAAGGAAGGACTTCTCGCATAAATTTATGACACATTTTAGAACAGTCGGCCAGTTGGTGATGCATTCATTTCATGATTTACAGTAGTCCTTAATATCTGAACACAGAAAGGTACTGAATGTGTATGAACTTGTTTTCAGAACACGCTGAAGTCTAACATCGTCAAAGCCGGCTACACAGCGGAGCCCATGATCCTGGGTAATGTCACTGTGCTGGGGGTCACATCCCCACCCAAGGTCATCACCGTCAACGGAATACGTACTCAGTTTACATATTCCAGCTTCCAAGAGGTATGTGGTGAAGTTCACACTGATGCTCAGTTATCCCCGACCCAGACAAAGTTTTGCTTGGATAAAGAAACATCCATCTGCAAATCATCAGTACTCATAAAAAATGTCCATGGCAGCAAGGTGGACCAATCTCATTAAAATCAGATCTTAGTTCTCGCTACCGCTAAACAAAGATCTGAGGACATCCCATTACGGGTCACGTCAGACCGACCTTGCGCGAACTTTGACCTACCAATGGAATGACCAATCAGAAGGCAGCTTTCTCCTGCTTTACGGCACTAATTTCAAATTGGTCACTACGCTTCGAAATATATTTTGACAAATTCTCGATTACAAATTTGAAACCTGAACAAAAGAACATTCTGGAATGGCTAATAGATATGGTCTAGATTGTATGGATTCAGTCGTTAAACCCGTAACTATTGTTCGGAGTTAAAGTTTTTGAGGTTACATGATTAGAAGTCACATTCCGACTGTCACTTTCATAATCTGGTAAGCGATGCTCTGATTGGTCGGATGAAAGGTCGTTCTGACGTGACCCGTAATGGGATGAGAACTAAGATCTGATTTTAATGAGATTGCAAGGTGGACTTATGTTCACATGAGGGTCAGGTTCGTTTCCAGAGATTAACTCATGAACCACTCTATATTTCTTCAGATAAATATGGTAACAAATCAGTCATGAATGCATTTTACATACAAACAAGGGAAGGTATAACTCATAAACTGTTTCACATTCTATTTGAAACTCTGTATACACATCTGGCAAGGTGATTTTTTGTTGTTCTGGTGTATTTTTTTTTAATTCATAGATTTTACATTACCATGATTACTAAGGTGATAACTATTTGGATAAAGGTTCAAATGAAGGTGTCATTTAGTCACAGCTTAGAGTTGTCTCCCCTTAGCCACACATCCTGGTAGTGTCAGACCTGTTCATATGCTCAGCAGCCATTTTAAACATCCGACTTTCTAAGTCATTGTCAGCTGGGCATTCCTTGAGCACTAGGGACCTGCTCTGTTACATCTTTATTATAATCTTGACCTTTTCAAAGTCATAGATGTCATTGTACAAAATGTGAAATATAGTTGTGACTGCTACAGTTTTAGGTGGGCGCAGGTGGGCCCGTCATCTAAGGCACTACAATTGTCAGTGCAGAATTGACTCCCAAAGGTGTGCCTGAAATCTAAAATCATGAAGTCAAATAACAGTTCACCCTGATATGTTTCTTGGTTTGTCAGCACCAGACCCATGCTCATTGGTTTCACCAAGGTTGTACACAACTAAGTTGAGTAATACTTGCATCATGTGCTTTTCTCGCACGTCCATCTGACACCTCGATATAACTGAAACACTGTTCAAAGTGGCAATAACCAAACTCACTACAATATATAAATGTTATTAAAAACGATTTATGTTTATTTCAGTTGATATACGTGACGGAGTTCCGAGCCAAGATGCTAGTTCCTTTTACGATGACCTGGACGTTCTAAGGAAGAAAGTTTGAAAATTATGGCACATAGATATATGAATAGGAATCTATTGGTTACGGGGACATGCTATTAGCATGATGAAGAGGAACCCCCGGCATGTATAAATAAATAAATCATTCAGTTTACTGGGATATCTCACAATGATGCTGAATGTTAATTTTGTTTGCTATGTACACAGTCTTTATTGGGTTGTCATACTGTCTTCTATGTGGACCACTTTATGCTCCCAGAATGTGTGTGATTGAGGTAATAGGAATAAGAATAATAACTGCATCCATGCACAGAAGCATAGAGCTACAGAAGTATTACCGGTAGTCTATTCAATGGATCAGTGTGCACTCAAAGTACATTCTCAGCTCCCTTGGGAGTATAAGTTAACAATTATGGGTCAGAAAGTAGGAAGGTTATAAGAATATTTCTTTCAATATATGGTAGGCTCATAAATCTGTTTAAATTTTTTTTTATTGTCACTAATTTTAATGAGTTTTCTTGACAACAAGTTCACGACAAATGTGATAAAAAGTATCAGAATTGCAAGTGATGGGTCTTTCATGTCACTGGAAAACATATCATCAATTTATATAATGGTGGATATATTTGTTCTGACATGGGAGAGTGTCATTTTCAAAGAAATTATTTATTTATTTCCGTTCATCATTGTTCATACAGTTGTTATTGTTTATAACAACACAACAAGATAGGAACTGACTACCAGGAGCCTTACAGATTTGAAAGGAAATCTGATCTCTCAAAAGTCAATGGTGCATTCTCTTAAAACAGGGGGGACTGTTGTTACCATGTGAACATGTGCTCTTCTTTATGCCCTGATAGATGTAATACTAGATGTAGCGACCTCATGGCATTAACTATCACACCAAAACATGTTACACAAATAATGTGGTTCTTAGCACACAGTGTCAAGATATTTTCTGATGCATGTGTCTTGTGGAATGATAATGTAATTCTTAGTGATAAAATCAGCATTTTCATGTTCTACAGTAATATGTTTATAAGTTATATCATATCATGTATTTTCTGTGCATTGACAAACATAATGCAAACCACAAGATGATAGTATTTTTGACAGTTATCACTGCAAAATGTCAAAGCCAATACTTCCTTTAGTTGGGCGGCATGGATGGCTCAGTTGTCTAAACTACTGTGCAGAGTTGTGTCCCTTGTGAGTTTCAATCCAGGTTCGCCCCAATTCTGTTTCTAGGTTTTGTCAGCACCATGCTCATTCTTGTTGGTCTCACTAAAGTTGTAAATGTCTGAGTCCTGTATCACTTTGTGGCTTGACACTGACACGCCGTGATATAACTGGAATATTGTTCATAGCAGCATATAAACCAACTCACTCAGTCACTTACCACAGTACTAGTCCAGTTTTACATGTGTTCACATCATGATATAATAAGACAAGATTACACGACTAGGACCTGTCCTGCCAACTTTCAGCTGCTTAAGGAGGTGACAGAATTAATCGTATTGCCTAAGGATATGAAATATTTTACTAAAATAAGTACTGCTTGGTATGTTAAGCGTTATTTAATATTGTTTTGTTGTTTTTTTAGTTTATCACAAATGAATTTATTTTCTGTGATAAAATATTCTTCCATAGAGACATGTCAAATGACTAAATGAGGTATATAATGCGTGAATGTTTATCTTGTGTGGCCATGGAGACTGCCAGGATGGTGGACTCTTCCCCCTTAGTCAACAGTGGTCAGGGGAATAGTATGTGTGAAAAATAGAATAGATACATTATTGAGAAGTTTGAGAGTTAAAAACTGGACCAGGTGTATAGTTTTAGAGGACTTTGACATCCATTTTTTATGATTTTGTTTATGATCTTGCATAAATTCAGATTTCAAAATTGTATCAAAAAGTCTTGATATTAATGCATTGGTAAATAAGAAAATTACATCTGTTAACAGTAACTGTATTTTGTTGAGTTTCATCAATCAGTGCAATGGGCCAAATGTGTTTTACAAGAAGGCTAAATTGTATATATGTGTGTTTCTGTTTTTGGTACTTGTTTATTGTTTGATATGTAAACTGCAACTGAGCATAAAGTTTTAACCAGATATGTGGTTTTGAATTACCTTGTGATACCTATAAAGAATATGTGTGAAAGTTGCTCAGTTGGCACATTTCAGTGGTAATTGATCTTGTTGGATAAAAATAAAAAATATATTTTACATAAAGTAATGGTGTTTGTATTTTTTAGTAGGTGTTATCTGAAAGTAAAAAAGTAAGTAAATTATGTTCAACTGCACACACCTTTTGTCAGAAGTTCTATTCATAACAAGGAGTACACCAACAGGCCATCCACTCACCAGAAGGAGTCCACCAACAGGCCTTCCACTCACCACAAGGAGGCCTCCAATAAGCTGTCTACTCTCCACAAGGAGGCCACCAACAGGCCATCCACTCCCCACAAGGTGGCATCCAACAGGCAATCCACTCACCACAAGGTGGCATCCAACAGGCCATCTACTCACCACAAGGAGGCATCCATTTAGCCATCCACTCACCACAAGGAGGCATCCATTTAGCCATCCACTCACCACAAGGAGGCCACCACCAGGCCATCCACTCACCACAAGGAGGCCTCCAGTTAGCCATCCACTCACCACAAGGTGTCCACCAACAGGCCATCCACTCACCACAAGGAGGCCACCAACAAGCCGTCCGCTCACCACAAGGAGGCCACCACCAGGCCATCCACTCACCACAAGGAGGCTTCCAGTTAGCCATCCACTGACCACAAGGAGGCCACCAACAGGCAATCCACTCACCACAAGGTGGCATCCAACAGGCCATCTACTCACCACAAGGAGGCATCCATTTAGCCATCCACTCACCACAAGGAGGCATCCATTTAGCCATCCACTCACCACAAGGAGGCCACCACCAGGCCATCCACTCACCACAAGGAGGCCTCCAGTTAGCCATCCACTCACCACAAGGAGGCATCCATTTAGCCATCCACTCACCACAAGGAGGCATCCATTTAGCCATCCACTCACCACAAGGAGGCCACCACCAGGCCATCCACTCACCACAAGGAGGCCTCTAGTTAGCCATCCACTCACCACAAGGAGGCTTCCATTTAGCCATCCACTCACCACAAGGTGTCCACCAACAGGCCATCCACTCACCACAAGGAGGCCACCACCAGGCCATCCACTCACCACAAGGAGGCCTCCAGTTAGCCATCCACTCACCACAAGGAGGTATCTATTTAGCCATCCACTCACCACAAGGAGGCATCCAGTTAGCCATCCACTCACCACAAGGTGGCCACCACCAGGCCATCCACTCACCACAAGGTGGCCATCAACAGGCCATCTACTCACCACAAGGTGTCCACCAACAGGCCATCCACTCACCACAAGGAGGCCACCAACAGGCAATCCACTCACCACAAGGTGGCATCCAACAGGCCATCCACTCACCACAAGGAGGCCTCCAGTGAGCCATCCACTCACCACAAGGAGGCATCCAGTTAGCCATCTACTCACCACAGGGAGGCATCCAGTTAGCCATCTACTCACCACAAGGAGGTCGCAAACAGGCCATCCACTCACCACAAGGAGGACACCAACAGGCCATCCACTCACCACAAGGAGGCATCCAGTTAGCCATCTACTCACCACAAGGAGGTCGCAAACAGGCCATCCACTCACCACAAGGAGGACACCAACAGGCCATCCACTCACCACAAGGAGGCATCCAGTTAGCCATCTACTCACCACAAGGAGGTCGCAAACAGGCCATCCACTCACCACAAGGAGGACACCAACAGGCCATCCACTCACCACAAGGAGGCATCCAGTTAGCCATCCACTCACCACAAGGAGGCATCCAGTTAGCCATCCACTCACCACAAGGAGGCATCCAGTTAGCCATCTACTCACCACAAGGAGGTCGCAAACAGGCCATCCACTCACCACAAGGAGGACACCAACAGGCCATCCTCTCACCACAAGGAGGCATCCAGTTAGCCATCTACTCACCACAAGGAGGTCGCAAACAGGCCATCCACTCACCACAAGGAGGACACCAACAGGCCATCCTCTCACCACAAGGAGGCATCCAGTTAGCCATCCACTCACCACAAGGAGGCATCCAGTTAGCCATCCACTCACCACAAGGAGGTCGCAAACAGGCCATCCACTCACCACAAGGAGGCATCCAGTTAGCCATCCACTCACCACAAGGAGGTCGCAAACAGGCCATCCACTCACCACAAGGAGGCATCCAGTTAGCCATCTACTCACCACAAGGAGGTCGCAAACAGGCCATCCACTCACCACAAGGAGGACACCAACAGGCCATCCTCTCACCACAAGGAGGCATCCAGTTAGCCATCCACTCACTACAAGGAGGTCACAAACAGGCAATCCACTATCACAAGGTAGCCACCAACAGGCCATCTACTCATCACAAGATGGCCATCAGTTATCCATCCACTCACCACAAGGATCAATGCTCATGGTGTCAATCACTGGACTGTCTAGTCCAGACTCGATTATTTACAGACCGCTGTCACACAGCTGGAATATTGCTAAGTGCAGCGTTAAACAACAAACAAACAAACAAACCAACCAGCCAATCTTGGAGTCAAAGGACAAGTCAGCACTTATACACTAAGCTGGAAGATCAATGAGTATCGTCTATTTATAGTGAGTTACATGATCATTGAGTTAATTTACAGTGACAGAAATCTTCCAATATGGATCAGTTATCTAAACTGTAACTCTAGCTTGCCCAGCATCTCATCCTTGCAGAATTGCCAAACTGAAAGTAAAAGTAGATCAAATACTGAGTGTTGTTTTATAGTCAGTTTTACTGGATTAGTTATTTCAGGTTTAGTTTTTAGTTCCCTTAACATTGTGTTTTCCAACATGTTAATCATCTGAACTGCGACTAAAGGTGTCTCAGCGTTTTATCTCATGCCGGCCTAATAAAAGTATATTTGATTATTCCATTACAACCGTAGGTGTCTTACTTGATCACCATTTCCTCTGTGTGACAACTGGCAAAATCGGAGTGTGTGACCAATGGTGTGTATAACTAATGAGAGAACCCTTGCAAATGGCAGTCCGTGATTTTATAACTGATTTCCTTATTAGTCGGCAGTGTCAGAATCTACTCCCCTTTGTTGTCCGTGATCTCCTGACGGCATTTCTTTTGTAGCTCCTGGCCCCCAAAACGTCATTCCCCTGGCAGCCCTTGGTCACGTATAAGCTATAAGCTATAAGCTATACTTTCCTTGGGCCCATAATGAAATTTCTTTGACAGTCCATGATCTTATAACGTAATTACGTTTGTAGTTAGTGGTCCCGCACACACGTCGTTGTATACGAGCAATAATCTTGAACGCGACGACAAACCCCATTTCACATCGCCTCACTTTATAACGAATTTCACTGAACTGCATGATGTGTATAGGACCCTTGGAGTTCGATGACTCCGAAGATCCTGACATTTTTGTTAAAGGCTGTATAATACTACAGTTGTAATTGTATAACGTTCTCGTTGTCTGTAATTAGGGAGGGTCTCTGAAAGTGGGTGGTCTTAATTTATTCAGTATAGGACACTCGACCTTCGGCAGTGCGATAGAAGGTTGGGTTCAAGCCCTAACACTCTTTGTTAGTTTGCCGACACTGACGATGTAAATCAACATATCAGTTAACGACCACCCTAATTACGATGGGACTGTGTCTCAGTTTCACATCTTGCACTCAGTATTATGTCACCGAGGCTATATGTTTTGTGGACAAGTGGACAATTGCCCAGTAGGCCTACAAGTATAAGGCCCACAGCCCAGTAGGGTTGTCACATTCAGACAATGAAATGAGGTGAGGTGAAATTGGGTTTAACGTCGCGTCCAAGCTTATTGCACTTATATAGCGACGTGCATGCACGTGTGTGTTTGTGGCTGCTTGTACTAGTCCGGACTGATGCCGATTTATAGTGCCAGCCCACTGGGATACCATGCCGCAGTTTAACATGAATACCTAACTCAGACACAGTATACTGACCCCGAGCCGACCAGTCCTTGTTTTAGCCCCTTAATGCCGAGAGCAACAAGTACCATCTTTTAACGTCTTTTGGTATGACGCGGCCGGGGATCAAACCCCAGACCTTCCGCTCTTCCGACCACGGAGGCGGTCTGACAATGAAATGACCACCAGTCTCCAGGCTGTAATATCATAGAAACATTGGACTAACGTTTAGTCTCTGAAAATATATAATTATGAAAGTAACAAATAATTCCACTTAATTGAAAAGGAGCCCCAGTGAGTTGGGAGATTAAGACCTGAGGGAAAATCTAGACTTGGTTCATTTGGGGCTTTTGCATTACAGAAAGGGTTGGCCGGAAGGGAAAATAATATGGTTCAGGGACTGAGAGACAGACTATAGAAGCAAGTGGTGATTATTTGGCTGCAAAAACAGTTGCATGAAATCATAACTAAACAGGACCCCCTAGACCAGACTCCACTAACTTTACATAAACACCTAGTACGCGAGTTTACCAAAGAGATTGCGAGTTTACCAAGAGATACATGGCTTACAAATGGCTGTGTCACAAATTACCGAAAATTGCAGGTCAGTTGCAAACTTTGCTTTTTCTGTAATTTAGGTTTCTTTGGCTTCAATGATTTAACACAGTCAATTCGGCATTCATACAATTTATCATCATCAGCAGCAGCAACAGCAACGTCGTCGTCATTTACATCAAATGCTGCGGGTTTTTTCAATGTATCCATCTCATTTTTAGCAAATGCATCAACTCACGGCCAACATATAGGTTGTGAATTGACAATTTCCTTTTTCATACATAATAACATTCATGACTACTCCAGCATGCGAGATTATGATATAGCAGCAACCTGTATAAGGTTTCTGACTACCAACTGGGTGGACTTTCGGAGATCAAATCACATATGAATATGAAGTCAAAGCATTTCTATCTTAAAGAACTTATTGATTCGTTGTTTCAGAGACCATAAAATATTTTATGGTCTCTGGCTGTATGAAGTAATGGGACTTGTTATACAGGAAATATTAAATCATTCAAAGTTGTGTCCTTTTAAATACGGGAATGTTTCATTCTAATTCCACTTAAGCAATATCAAGTTATACATCTATTTAACTTATTTCTATTTTTGTCGTGAGTGTAAACACAATCGACATGGTGCAGGCTTGTGGGTGACACGACTGTGCATTTAGAAGTGTATATAAAAACGATTTAGGCAACCTTTCTTTGACAATTAAATAATGGGTTATCAAAACGTCAAATATTCAAGTGTACAATGCCATCAAACTCGTGTCAGGTTGAAACCCGTTGAGGCCTTTGACTTGTTTGATAATAACTCATCTGGCTGGACGCCTTAACTCTGTTAAACCAGTCTCTAAACACGGATATTCGAGTTTTGCATGTGACGTCACATACGGAGAGCAACAAGTGCCATGTGACTAGTCCGGTCACATGATCGACACACTTCGGCTTCAGCAGTCGGAAGGTAGGTGTGGACTGAATTAACTTGAAGTTTCTCACCCATATTTACCAGCAGTTCGTATCATTATATATATTTTCAGTAAACCTATATGAAATAATATTAATCTCGTTGGTTATTGTAGGTAAATGTACTGCTAAAAAGAAATATTAATAATATCTTCCTTCCTGTCAGCGGGTCGGTAAATGTCACAAGCGTCACAGGATGCATTGAATAAATACATCTAGTCGGCAATAGGTAAAATCTACTTTCATATTCTACGGGTTCAGTTAAAAGGTCTGTCACGATAAATACAACCAAGACTTTTTGTTTGGTATGTGTGGTATAGCTATGACTGGTCTCTAGGTATTATCCTTAGATCAATCAGGTGATCATATAAATCCAAACTACAGTAAAAGTAACTTAGCACTGTTAATGGCTGGGATCTGAACAGTGTGCAATCCTGGCATGTATTCTCAAGTTAATAGTTATTGGTCTCATATATTTATTTTTATAATCCATTCCAGCTGGGTTATTTTATGGATATTTAAAACTTTGCAGTCTTAGACTCCCTGACAAGTTTTATGGATAGCAATTTCCTTTTATTGCTATGGCAATGCTTCAGAATAGTTTGTCTGTTGACAAAGATCTAATATCTATGCTGAGATGTTCCCATAGAAATAAAAGGACGTTTTATATCTATTGATAGAGTTTGGTTGTCCCTTTGATTACCCAAACTACATAACAAAAGGCACCAAATAATATATATAAAGACTAGGGGTAGACACAGCCACTAACTAGTGAACATTTTGAGGGACTCGTACTTGTTTCGCATCCTGTTGTTATTTTACATGAACCACAAAGTTAAAAAATACATTGTGGGCTAGTGGTTATGACCAAAACTGTGTACCTGTTAAGTCTGAGTTTACGAACTTCACTGTACAGATAAGATATGTTAAGATGTCATGAAGGTGTATCATGTCAAGTGACAAAAATACTTGAAATCCAGGATATGTCATACACCCACTACCCTACATGATAAAAAGAATTTTAATAATTTCCTCCAAACGTATGGTGCTGAGACACTTGTAATATATGATTTATCTTGTTCGAAATATCTAAGGCATATTTTTTTGTATACTGGTACACTTAATAATCCTCAGTTTTATCATCATGATACATGTATTATGAAAGTATAAAAGCTATGTTCATCTGATATGGGATCAATTATATGTTAATTGTGAAATAACTGGAAGAATGCAATCTGACACCACTCTTCTGAAAAGAGTGAGTGGATGTTTTTCATTTGCTACAGTCAGCAATATTCCAGCTGTAAGTAATACAATCATGGCCAGGCAGACCAGTGTTAGATAGCATGAGCATAGTCCCACACCCACTTTAGTCAGCCCTATGACAAGCATGGGTATACCTGATACATACCCTGAATGCCCACGACTCTTGAAAGGAATATATAGTGAGTCATTTTGTCATGATTTACTCTAAAAGAAGTTACAAGGTCAGTCTTTTGATTGAGACATACCGTATTGCGATGTAATAAGCGCCCAGGGAGCTCTCAAAATTAGAAATAGGGGGCTCTTATTAGAATATTATTTTGGTGAAAAAAACAGAGTTGAAAGATAAATTTCGTGGTTTATGCTGAAGTGTTTATGTACGGCAGATATATTTTTCCAGAATTTAATGGCCCATAATTAAGGGTGCATATAACACATGAGAGCGTATTATACGTGAATAAATAAGTCTTGTGCACATTGATCAATCAGAAGGGGTGCTAATTGGGATTGTTCACAGCCAATATATTAGCAAATGTCGTCGTGGGCGCTTATTAGAGCGGGGCGCTTATTACGTCGAATACAGTAATTGCATTCTTCAATATATATAAAGTATACCTAGATCAGATAAAAAATCAATTTCTTTGAAAGAAAACTGTTTACAGTGACACACTGCTAACATCGAGGAACAGGATGTCTGGTACACTGTTATGCAATGTAATGCTTACCTAACAGTGTAAACAGAGCCCACTGTTTGATGGGACTCTAGAGAAGGGAGTGTACCCGTGTAGGGGTCCGTCTGTCTACCTGCCAAACAGGATCTAGCTGAGTGTAAATAACATTGTAACAAATCACATCAGATCCTGGGTCAGTCTGTAGTCTTACAACATGTAGAGAAAATGTATGAAACTAATATAAAGCAGGATGTCATGTTCTTGTCAAGACTTATAATGAGCTTGTTTTTTGTCATATAAGGCAAGAGCTTTTACCTCAACAGACTGATTTTAGCTCACCTGACCGAAAGTCAACCAATGTTATGTCACAGACCTATACAAAGGTTTATGTAGGTCCAAGGTTATATCGTGGCATGTCTGTCTATTTGTCCACCCATCATTAACTACACAGTATTGCATATTCAACATCTCTGAAACTGCAACACCTGTTTTGCTGGTTTGCATGAATAATTTGATGGTGTCTCCAAACATTACTCAGAGAAATTGGATCTGATGGCTGCCACAACAGCCATCTTGAACATGTCATTTTAGCTCCTTACTGTGCCATTTGTTTAGGTATGATGTGTATCATTGCAAAATTGTGATTTGCAGTATTATATAGCTATGTGGTAAGACTGACATTAACACTTACTGTGCTGTGTATCTGTTTTATTGTGATATCGGTCACATCCTCGAACGTAGGCTGTTGCTGCCATTAGTGTCATTTTGGTCATAATGAACTTGAAATCATAGCCCCCAGAATAGCCAGCTATGCATGTACCATTGTGTTAGTCAGTGAACATGTTGTGATGATGTCTGTTTAGGAGAACATTCTGTTTTATGTATTTCCTTGTCTTTCTTTACCCTTGTAAGACCTTTCTAACGTTATGTAATAGGGGTGCTCTGTTTTAATTGTGGACACCACAAAAAGTAAAAGTGGGAGCAAATAATCTAAAAAACAGTAAATTTATATTTATATATGGCTGAATGTGTTTGGTCCCATATCAAAAGGACAAAGAAGGGTGTTTGTTTTCTGTTATAGATAGTGATACAATCAGTTCAGAAACGAGATTGCTCCAACAGAATATGCCAGTGTAATTATGAGGTGGCGTGATGTGATTACGCTTTGGTCAAAATTATTCCACTTATATAACGATATAATTATGACATTTATGAGGTTAACAGTATTGTTCTTGGTTGGTTGCCAGCAGCAGTTGTGACATACCCAAGCACTGACATGTTTTTCTGTTGTAAGACCTTGTGACTTTCACAAGGAACACTATTGTATATTAAGTAGCTCAACAAAATGTGCCTACTTGTCAGTAATATCAGTAAACTAATTGTACATGTCATGGACCGAGGGAATTGTTTGTTTTTTGGGAGGGTTTATTTTCAGCCTTGTCGCTTTTTGTGATCCTTATTTCAGTATTTCCAGACTTTTCTTTCGGGGGGCACCTTTTTGTTTTGTTTCCCGGATTTCTTCCAACTTTTGCACATAAGGTCGGTCAACAAAAAATACCCGGTAGCTATGTCAGTCATGTATAGATGGATGGATTTGAAAGTCATTCTGCCATGGAGTTAAAACTGAAGCTGACTTCTTGAATGGTTTGTCTTTTTGTGATTGAAATTCATAGAAGCTGCAGGCCATGGCTGAGTACATGATCACCAAGATTGTATTTGCGTGTTATAAAGTTTAACATGTTTGGTTACTGCTTGTAGTTTTTTTATAAGATTTTGGGCTCAGATCAGTAAACTTTGTGAGACATTTACTGACTGTCATTTAAAATGCCCTAAAGAGTTTTATTTTCAAATTTGACACAGAGAAATGCCATCCAAAGTTGATATTATCATGAAAATGTTGTCTTGTCTCTAGCAAAATAACTGGAGATTACTTTACAGTACAATGTCGATTTTAGAGGAAATAACAAGGATGCAATATCATGATACTTCATTGTTATTGCCAGGCCCTGTGTACAGGATGTATACTTCCCCCTTCTCTGGGCACTGCTGTACTCTCTGCCCTAGGCTGTATATAATCTGTCCCATTGTACCTGTCTGTATTGACTCCTGTAAAATTCAATCAAGGTTTTATAGGGCAGGCTGGACTGTTGAACATGCTTAGATTTAGCTAGTTATAGGAAGATAGTCATAAATCTGGTCACAGTTGAGTTTCCCCTGTGTTATCAGGGAGTGCTGGCCAGGATTGGTGGTGATGTTTGCTATGTTATCAAATAGTCTCAAAATGTTGATTTTTTGTTTTTGAGGTTTCACAAGAGCATTGACAGTCTGGTGGTTACATTGTTTTGATCATCATGCAGAAGCTGTAGGCTAGATTGTCCATATGGATCAAGACCCTATAGAATTAATTAAGAAATGAACCCAGCTAAAAGTCTAGAATGAAGTCTAGATTTCCTCTTGAAGGATTGCCACATCACCACGGAAGCCAATATTCATAGAATAGTACTTTTTTTTCAGTCATTGTCGGTAGGCATATTTAAATAATTATATCTGCAATTACAGGTTACAAAGTGAAAAGTTGCGGTTACAACAATATTCAAAGGATGTGTGACAATACATTTCGTGCAGAACACACGATAGAAATCTTTAAAGACAATGTATTTTAGTTTTGGGGACAACAGAGAACTTGGTATTTGGCGCTTCTCTTTATACGACTGTGACGTCATATTTTTTAAGTCACAATCAGCAATATAAGGCTTGCTTATTTTTTTTTTTAGGGATGCCAAGCTCATGTTAGCTTACCAAGTAGCCGTGCTTATATATGACTTTCAAAGCCTGTCATATGTTCGAGTGAAGTACTACAGTGTAAACAAACTGCTTGAGCATATGCAGCGCCATATTTTGTTTACATGCTGTTGTCGGTGATTCTGTAATTCAGATCATTGGACATTGGACTCAACCCATGCCGCTTCACTCATTATATTTGCTGACATCAAAGAGTTCGCATTTTATTTAGTCATGGTAGAATGGAGATAAACTTACTGTGTTTTCAATGTAGAGCTAGGTCACATGTAGATTTAACCGCATTAAATTTAACATTTCAAACCTCACGTTGCCCATTCGGTTCCAAATTCAATTTAGTGCGGTTAAATCTACAAGTAACCTAGCTCTACATTGAGTTCACCATGTTCACAGTATGTTTATATCCCAATTAAGCATTGTTCTGGGCTCCATTTGGATTCTATACTTTATTTTGTAGATATACATGTATTAGTAAATAAGATAACATTTTTCTGAGACTAAATCTTTTTAGACTAGAATCCAATGTGTGAAACGAATTCTCAGGATCCCTACCAAGACATGGCTGTACTTTTGCTAGAAGTAACTCATTTTTTATGCAATATTCTTTCATATTAAACATCATGAAGGGTTTAGCATTACTCCAGCCATATCATGGCAGTGGGTATCAAAGATGGATTTCTCACACTGTACTGATTGTACTCCGGTGAGGAATCATACCTGGGGCCCTGGTAGAACGAGGCAACAGTTTCACATGTTTAACCATGGGGCCCCAGTCTCCAAAGACAAACGTACTGTCGGTTTATCAAGTGTTTGACAGTAATAAGTTTTCTTGGTGGAGACAATGTCATCAGGACAGTGTCATAATCAAATTCTGATAGGACATTCTTCTATATCATTCACATTTGAATAAACTCTTCAGGATATTTTGGGTTATATTCAGTCAGTGTCCCAAGAAATAAACCACTCAGAAACACTGTATCCGTTACTGTCTATGATTTTCTATGATAAATATTATCTAAGTCTCAATAATGAGCAATACTTCATCAAACTGCTGAACCTGACTTTTTTTGTCACCTTGGCATTTCAACTACCAGTTACGATGATTCATTAGAATAAATCATAGAAAGAATCAATCTCTGAACATCTTACAGTGCAAATACAGACAGGGACCATACTTAATTTTTCCTTAAGACCTAACAAAATTGTGACATTTTATAGATGTCTTTGCGTGGAGCATGGTAAAATCAGTATGCAGGAAAGTCAGGATTGGAAATTAAATGATGATGTGTGTTTGTGTCATATTTCGTCAGAATAATGAACAAAAAAGGCCATGGAAAATTGGTATTCTGGAGGTCCAAACTGATTGTGCATGTTCAAGACAAAGTGCATTTCTGGTGTCCCCCGCCGTGATATTGCTGAAATATTGCTAAAACCATACTCACTCACTCACTCAAGACAAAGTAGCTAAATGGCAGTAAAGAACAAACTCTTTCATGTTGTACATGTTGAAGTACACATGATTTGACCTGCTATCATGGTTATCAGTTTTGTCACTGATTTCTGCACATGTGGACACTGCAGTGTCAATTGATTTAGGCTCACGACTTTGATAAGATAATCTCTAAGCATATAATAGCATGATCCTTTAAATACGATAAACCATTCAAAGCAGCCAGTCACATTTCAGGTTCTCCTTCTTTATAAGTAATACAAAATGAAATGTGTCCACAATGTAATAAAGCAAATATATGCAACATGTGTATCAGGAAATTGTTACGGTTTGTTTGCTAGTCGTCATGAGTTTGTGAAAGTTGAATTTACTACTATCATGTTTGTCATTTGTTTATTGTGTAGGTGTTGTTAGACCACAGACTTGGTTCACTAGCCTTGTCAGTTTACCCCCCATCTCACTGGGTGATAGATAAAACTCAGATGTGAACTTTGGAGTCGCTGACACTGTGAAAGTAAACTTTCATGCAGTTGCTGGGTAAACAACTCCTTCTTGGAGTCCTCAGAAATGACAGAATATTTTCTGCTGCTGACCCTACATACAACGTGAAGTAAACTACGGTTATAACAAACTGAAAGGGGCCGCTAATTGTTCGGTATAACCGTAGTTCGTAATATGCATATATACATCACATGTATAGCAAATGGTTGGGACAACAAAAAAAGTTGGTTATATCCGTCAGTTTGTTATAAGCGTATTCGTTATAAACGTAGTTTACTGTATTAGGTTTCATCCCTCTAGCATGTGGATAAAATTATTTGCATGAAATCTAAGAGTAATAAGCAGGATAAAGTTCAGAAATAGAAATTGAGGTACAATATACATGATATACAGCTCTCTCAGTGAATTAAGTTTTTTCACACTGCTTGCTGACCATGCTTACTGAAACGTGATATGATTACGGCAATATTGGGTATGGGACAAGATATGGTCATACTCAGTTCCTCATGTTCCTATCTGGAGGAACTTTATGATTGTTTGGGTTGTTAGGACAAGTTTACAGTTAGGAATAATAATGTGCCATATTTAATAACGATAAAAAACATATCCAATTTGTCTGAAATAATGCTTATGAATGTACATTGTCAATAAACTTAGATCTTAGTTATCACTTCTGCTAAACAAAGATCTGGGGACATCCCATTACAGGTTTATCGTTCAACCAATCTGAGTGTCGGGAGACAATCAGAATGTGTCTTGAAGGGCTAACACTGGTATTCTGAACGAAAGTATCACGTTATACAACTGATTCCATAAAAATCTTCGTCTTGCTTTAATGGGATAAACATTTGAAATGGAAGAGACTTTCCATTGCCTGTGGGAAGGACTGCCATGCAATCTCTGCTATCAGTTGCATATTCCAGAATTTTCTTTCGTTCAGTTTTTGAATTTTCAATCAAACCATAGTCTGGCACGGAAGTCGACAGTTCAAAGCTAGTGTTGTAAGGGTCAAGAAAGCTGCTTTATGATTGGTTAATGTTGGCTTTTTGTTAGTCATTCCATAGGTAGGTCAAAGTGGGTGAAAGGCCGTTCTCACGTGACCAGTAATAGGATGTCCTGGGGTCTTTGTAGTGCGGTAACAAGCACTAAGATCTGATTATAATTGATTAATATCATTTGTGATCTTTACTTTGAAAGAAAAACAGGAAGTAGCTATAATACATAACACAGGTATAGCAGGATGTGGTTTGCCCTGTCACCATGGTTGACTATCATTGCTCGTCACGAGGCCTCAAATTGCTAAATGTGCTTGTACAATCTACAGCATTGTATAACACAATTTGACAATGGGATGGTGCATTAAGTATCGGAAGATAACATCATTGCTTGGCGTGCCGTTCATTTGATAATATTTGGTTTCACTGTTTGAGTTTATTAAGGAATACTGGTATGTAGGTGTAGTGTTTATTGCTGCACCACATGTTCCCCTAGTCTGATGGTCTTATGAGCATGATGAGGTTTGTTTGGTTCCAGCAGGATTTTACAGAATGATTATGTGATGATGTAGCAGTTATAGTTACTTTATTAGTCCTCCTCCTCTTGTAAAGCTGAAGTCTGGCAACACCATTCTCAGTACTGTCAATACCTATGACATGTGGCACTTTTGTGTTTCCTACATTTAGCTGACACACTACAGTAATAGTGATACACTCACTATCTCACTTCTTTATACTGATGTCATGTGTTTGAACCTCAGATTTGCCCCGATACCTGTCCTTGTAATCACTGTAACACATCAATCCAACTAACTCTGGCTTTGTATGAAAAATCAGAGTAGGGAATTAATATATATTTAAACTAGTCCACAAAATTGGCAGATAGTCCACAAGGAATTATTACTAGTCCTTCCTGAATTTTACTAGTCTTGGACTAGCAGATTTGTGTTAGTTACGAACCCTAGAAATTGGTTACTCTTGCTTCACATTAGAAATAAATAATCTGGGTTATATGAGAAATAAAATACTCTGGTTTAAAATAGAAGAAATGTAACTCTCTTTTCAGGCTAACAGGCTATTATGCAGATATTATAATAAGCCTTAGGAGTGATGACGCCCCCCAATGCTATATGTAGATAGAAAGTTAGCAGACTGAAAGGTTGCTTTTGTATTTGGTACAATTTATGCTGCAATGTAAACATAATTCAACAAAACAGCTGTTGTCATTTGAAATTATAAATAATCGTATGCCCTGAATTATGACCCACAATGATTGTCAGTCAGTTTCATACAATCACCACTGTGTGGCACCAGCGATGTGCTGGGAATGTAAACATGGTATAGGTTCATTGTGACATGCACCAAATATTATCTGTATTAGGAACCGGTCATTTATTTTAATTTTCTTTTGGTCTGTCTCATAGCCCCTGAACCATTATTTTCCATTCCTCACAGCTCTTTGTGTGGGAGGGTAACCCCAAAATATGACAATCTAAAAGGGAAGGTAATTACTTTCAGTACATTTGTGCAGCAAAATCCTCTGACACCCCACCCATTCTGTGTTGAACCCTGGCTACAAGTTACTCCTTAGTTTGTCTCATAGACCCTGAACCATTTTTTCCCCTTCCACCCAGCTCTTTCTGTAATGCAAAAGCCCTAAATGAAGCAAGTCTAGATTTTCCTCAGGTTCACTGGGGCTCCTTTTCAATTTAAATGGCGTTTTTTGATTCTATCAAAATTATATATTTTCATAGAATAAGTGTTAAGTCCTTTTCTTTCCACAAAGCAGTTTCTCACTTTTCCGGTACAATTATGTAACAGGACATCTGGAGTGACAATTACAAGTGAAAGTAGGCATTAGACCATGACCAGTCTCCAGGCATATAACTGTATTGTGCTCCAGGGACACTAGCTGGTGGCCACGCACTGGTAAAACAGGAAGAGGAGTAGCAGGTTGTTGTGAAGTGAGATCAATCGTCACACCTAGCCCAGGGTGGTACTGCTGACTAATTGAGGTAATCTCATTAGAAATTAGCTGGATATCAATAGGGCAGGGCGTGGAATGTATCAGGGATAGATACTGACTGAGTCTGATCAGTGCAGGAGCACATACTGAGTTTCACCTTGGCTGACTTTCGGTGAGTTTATTTCATTAAAAAGTACTTGATACCTTTTGACATATTAAGCACATAGAGTGCTTAGAAAATTAGCAAAGGGGGTGCGTATTGAAACCATTTATGATGAATTAAATTTCTTTTCAGAGATCAAGCGTTCTTGATCACACTTATTAGAAAGTCTATGAGACTACAATGTTGCAAGTTACTATGCAGATATACCCATTCTGCACTGCTGTTTGCTGAAAATATGGACTGTTACAGGAAACGAAATTAGCGCTAGCCTGCAGCCACTGGACCATTTTTTGTACTGTTAACGGTATCCTAAGGGCTAGGAGAATTTCAAACATTTTGTGGGATACAATGTATTTGCTATATGTTATCACTATTGATGCTAGTTGATGTTCTTGGATAACTTCCATCCCTGCTGTTACGCAGAGTTTGGGTTTTATATTGGTGTGCTTAAAAACATTACCTACAGATTGGTGTAGAAATTAGTCAGTGGGTGCTTATACCATGTATACGGCAGATATGGTATGAATATTAAAAGCAAGGTGTGGAATGTGTCACACAGGGAGTCTGTTTGACCTGTACAAGAGTACATAGTTTCCCTGTGGTTCAGTGTCAGTAAGTAGTCTGTTATTTTCAAGCTACGTGAGACATTCTTGTTAACTTTCTGATGTGTGTATTCATATGAGCACCCTTCAGAAAGACTGTTACTGATAGCAAAGAAATTGACAGTTTTATCTTTACAAGGGAGCATCCTTTTGATAACTCATGGGAGTAGGAAGAGTTTTTAAGCGAATAGTTAATTCAGAAGTATGCCCGAAATGAACTGATTGTTGGCATTGTTAAAAATATAAGTAGTTTTTATTGTTGGAAATATGTTAACGTCATTTTTTGTGTGTTAATCATGTTAATAGTAAAAATGAATAGATTGTTTGATGGTGTTTACAGCTCAGTGAAATAAATAGTTTTGTGGCCCTCGCCTTCCCCACTTACAAAATCCAATGGATGCTTCATGACGTGACTGTGTCGGAAGAGGGGATTTAATGATTTGGGTGATAGGCCTTGGAGACTTGATTGATTTATCTAGACCTGCTTAGAGGGCTGATATTTTGCCCTAAGTCTGCAGCAAATGGCATTATAAATTTCCCAATTAATGTTAATATATATGACTAGTAACTAATTTTGTGGCTTTGTAGAGGTAACCAGTGTATTTCACTGATAACAGGACCAATAAATAGAAAGATGTTTTAATGCTTAGTTTTATGAATTTAAGAAAATAAGAACTTTAAAAAAATCCTAATTTTGAACAAAGTTACAATTTTTCCACCAATCTGCTTGCCAGGTACACTTTATAATCATGGATCAATCCCTGTGATTGCGTGTCATCATACCCTGATGATGTGAATCGTTGCTCATAATATAGTCTGTCTCACAGTGCCTGAACCACATTATTTTCCCTTTCGCCAACCCTCTCTGTAATGCAAAAGCCCCAAATGAAGCAAGTGTAGAGTTGTTTTTGTGGTTTTTTTCCTTTAGTCCATGAGTCATAGTTAGTTATGAGCAATAAATTGAGATCATGTTTAACATCTCTAACATGTTGAAATACCAAGAATGTTGGTTGGTTGGTTGGTTGGTTGGTTGGTTGGTTGGTTGGTTTGGTGTTTTACGCTGCACTCTGCAATATTCCAGCTATATGATGACGGTCTGTAAATAATCGAGTCTGGGCCAAACAATCAAGTGCTAGATATAATGAGCATCGATCCTAGCAATTGGGAGCGATGACATGCTTCAACCAAGTCAGTGAGCCTGACCACCCGATCCCGTTAGTCGCCACTCACGACAAGCATAGTCGCCTGTAACGGCAAGCATGGGTTGCTATATGGGTACAACTCAGTGAACTTTTCTTATTACGCTTTCAAAATACTGAAAAGACTCAGAGGTCAATAGACTTTTGGTGTTAAAAATTGGCTAAAACAAATTATATCTTGTTTTTCAAGCTACGCCAAAACATATTCTTGTATACTTTGAATTTCCAGGAAATTGAATTTACTTTGTTTGATTCACAAACAGTGGAGTCACGGCTAGGTGACAATGGAACTGATATTGTGAAAGAAATGTGAGAGAAATCTATAAGGGTATTTGTTACAATAGTACACTGTGATTGAACTAGCTACTGGAAATACACTGAGCTCATTGTGTTTTCATAATGTTCATGTGCTTGTAAGGATTTTCACTGAGAGTGTTTGCACCTTAAACACGTGAAGGCCAAATGTTGCCATGCTAAAATGTCCAAGGTGTGTGATTATGCATGTCTATTGTGTGAACACTATATGGCCCAAGGCTCCAAGGATAATGTGTTACCAGATATGTAAATGAGAATCATGTCTACTGTACATTAGCTTGGGAGGTTTGTAGTTGAATTCTTATGTCTATAAACATGATTAAGAGAACAATAAGTCTTTTTCAATGCTCTGAGTTTCTTGAACTAAATTTGTGGATATTATTGTTCAGGGGCTTTCAATTGTCTGTGTTTCAGGGACCAGAATGATATTATTTGTATTGTGTGAAAATGATCAGAAAATGATCCAAAATAAGCCAAACAATAGATAAGAGCTAAACTTGTGTCAGTAAAAATCAGTGAAAATGTTTCAACATTTATTCACAAAACTGTGACTGATGTTTTGATGTTAACCTGTTATGACCTCCCTAGCCTTGCTCCAAGGCTGTATTGAAAGAAAAGTCCATGGATGTGTAGTAATTCTATCCTCCTAATAGGCAAGTCTAAATATGTGGACAGGACTAAAGTCTCTTTTAGGGACAATTTGTTCTTATTACTAACATAATCTAGAACTTATGATTTAAACTAATAATTATTGCCTCAGAGACTTGTGGAAGTCTATGATCCCCTATGTTGAGTTTGTAAGTGGGAGACTGGCATTGAGTCATAGTGAAAAATCTGGCTTTAATGAGACTGAGTGACAGCTGCATCTAACACTGACATTGGGCACATTGATGCCACCAACTAGTTAATAGCAACCAGGTTCATGTACACTACAGTCACACAGTGCATGAGTAATTATGGGCCTCCGCTGTTGTCTATCACCAGTGTTAAGTTGACAGTCAGTGCATGGGACACAGCCATTGCTGTGACCACAGGGAGATTATGCATTGATGCCTGTTAGTTAGGACTGGTGTCAAGACTGATTTCCTTTCTTCAGCGTCATAGCTTGTTTAAATGTGTATCATTGTAATCATATACTGGGGAAGGAAGATTTTCATACATAATGTTTTGTTGACTTTAAGCCCCTATGAGTCTCTGGTTTCTTGTGGTCAATAGACAGTGTTATGACTTGGTTGTTGGTTGTCTATAGCCTGGTTGCTCACTGGTATTTAGTAATCCCGTTTCACATTCGATCTAGTTCATTTTTAGTTCAAATAATGTGATAGTTTTCTGAATGTTTTACCATGTTGACAGGTTCTGTCATGTTGTGTGACATGGCCTCGTCTTTATATGACTGAGATATGTTGTAACTCAGCTACTATGGCCACTCATTGGAGACATAAGGCATGGGAAAGGGCATCAACGATAAATTTGGCAGTATCAGCAACTGACAACAGCTTTTCTTAAGCATCTTAACAGTTGGAGTATGTTTATCATTTTTAGAGACTAAGTCCTCATAATCAATGGAATCTGCTGAATATGGACAGGCGTGTTGTGTTATGTACGATTGAGCAGGAATTGAATATATCATGTTTCATGCTTAGACTATGAATTCGATATGTAGAAGTGTATATCATAGGAAGCCAATAATCATAGGATGGGATTGAGGTGGTGGGTGGCTCACACAGAATGGCAGCTGTTGTGGGATGAAGATGTGGCTGGTTTGTCAACAACTCGCATGAAGTGCCATGCAGTAAGTCTTCTGTCCTAGAAATCAGAAGTGTGATCCGATCCTTGAAGGCTCAGTAGTCTTCAACACTGTAAGTTCCCTGTGCAGAGTTACGTCCCTTAGTTGTTATTGGTATGAATCCCAGATTTGAGGCAGTTGGTCTGTCAGCACCATGCCTGTTCTTTAGGATTTCATTGAACGAAAGTGTTCGCATCTTTTTCTGCTAGCCACCATGAGTACCTTTTATTATCAAGGCATTTAAATGCTGAACTGTGCGTGTGCTTGTAGTTTCACTGGCGGATCCAGAGAAGGTGGTGTTTGTTGGGGTGCATGGGTGCCCCCCATTTTGTCAGACACCTAACATGTTAACCTCGCCCTCAGTCAAGTCACCTTATGATTAAGGTATTATGTGCCCTTCCTTTTTTTCAAAATTCTGGATCTGGACCAGACAATCTAGTGTATGTTATTATGAGCAATGAACCCTGTGTTGGATACAATGACACGCTATCAACCAAGTCATCGAGTGGGACCATCCTATACATTATCACCTCTTGCCCCATGCATTGGGTTGCTGGGGACTGCTTCTAGCCTTGAATCCCTATGGGAGGTGACCGCCTCCATGGTCTAGTGGTAGAGCTTCCGCTCAGAAAGTGGAAGGTCCGAGGTTCGATCCCCGGCCACGTCATACCAAAAGACTTTAAAATATGGAACTTGTTGTTACCCTGTCTGGCGCTCGGCATTAAGGGAGTAAAACAAGGACTGGTCGGCTTGGTGTCAGTATACTGTGTCTGAGTGGGGTATTCATGTTAAACTGCGTCATGGTACCTCAGTGGGCCAGCACTATAAAAAGCGGCATCAGTCTGGACTAGGACAAGCAGTCACACACACACATGCATGCATGCACATTGCTATATAAGTGCAATAATCTTGGATGAAACATTAAACCCCATTTCACCTCACCCCTATGGGAGGGAATTCTGAACTGACAATAATGGTCAAATCTTCTATTAACTCTCCCAATGTATGAAACTGTAAACACAGAATAATATTCAGAATGCACTAGCCAAATACTAATGATTACTTTGAGGAATCCTTGTGTATACAATCGTATATCTATGTATCTATATATAAGTGATGACAGCTTGTATATATAATCAATACTGGAATATAGTAAGTAAATGGTATATGCATGGTGACACCTGCATGGTACTCGCACTAGCCAGGCGATCTATAATATCTCACACAGTCAGTCAGATCCGTAGGTGTATGATGAGTGGTTTATTGCAAGAATGTACGCCCAGCCGCCCACATTCTTATGTTTCAGATTACGTGAACATTTCCTTGTAAAACCTTGAACTAAGAATAGAGAATAAGTTCACCTCAAGTTGACTCAAACAGTGTTCAAAGTGGCATTGAAACTCACACACTAGCACCTTTTTACGCGATGAAATACACAACATAGACATTGTTATGAGTTGATTCCCGAGTTGAAACATGATCATGATGATGGTTAACCCAGAGAATCGGTACAGAACGACATTGTGAAATCAGAAATAACTACAGGAGATCAATAAATAATAAACAAATGTTATTGAAACTCACAGGATTAGGTTTCATAAAAGGTAATACAGTCGGTCAAATGTGTGGCAACAGCAATAAATACCAGGCCCTATACACAAGTCTGTGCACTCACAAATGTCCAGAATTTGTCAGCCGAATGCCTTGAATGCGGCATCTCCTCTCCGTGAATCAGGGAAATGTTGGCATCTGTGTTTCATATAAATCACTTTTGTTGACAGATAATATCATGACATGCCTTGGACATTGGACAGTTGTTTTTAAAAAAAATATAAAAATTTAAAATATTCCACATATCTCACATTTTTTAAACATGTTAACTAATTGGATGAAAATATAACAGTTTATTTATTTTGGCCTTAATTCTTTTTCTCTGTATTATACTTAGAGTTGTTGGAATGTAGATTCTGATAACGAAGTCATTCTTGCCAGGCAACAGGTGCCACATCTAAAACATATGATGTTTGATATATTACTTTATTTAAATTCTTGATTTATTCGAATACCAGCTTGTGTTCAAGAAACCATGACTAACCCTGTAAAATGTAACTTTCCATTATAAATAATTGTTTGTATATATGTGAGGAGGAATTGAATATTTGCAAATAAAAGTAATCAATTTTAATCATCAACAAAAAATTCAATTTCAGCCTTTTTCCAATGAACTTAGTCGTTTTGTTAAGTCATGCATTAAACATGTTAATATTTCAGTCAGTTCATGGATTAATACAACTGGAGACAGCATGCTATTCCTTGACAATGTAGTGTATGTACAAGGCATGTAGATATTGTGACACCCAGTGACTTAGCAATGCTAGGATCCTGTCCGGCAATGTTGATATAGACACCTGTGATCAGTCCCTTGCATGACAGGGTCACCTTGTGAGATTGAAGGACATTAGTTGATAGCTAGGAGGCTGACAGACACACAGGTAGGAGAAAGGATTTTGTGTGTGAAAAGTAATGTGAGTTTATCCAAAGATGTTATTTAGAAGAATAGTCCCATAATTTGTACTTGGAACAGTTTTCATCACATGTAATGATTGTTATGATTATGTTAATCTGTTAAATCTTGTTAAACATTTCACTGCCTTTTGACAAATGAAAAATAAGTTGTTTTGACTGTGTGTTCAATGTTATTTTGAGATAGGTAATACTTAAAAAGGAATAAACATATTTTGATATGAAGTTACTTTTTTGTAATATTTTTATTTATATGTTCAAGTGTATATTTTCTGTTTCCTTATGTACTCAAGAAGTTATATCATGCGTATCAGAAATTTATTCAGTCTGTTCCATTAAACACTTTCTCTTGCCTAAGTCTATTAAAACAGACATAATATTGTCAAACGGAGTGCTGTACTCTGTATACGATGTTGAGCTCATTAACATTTGTATGAGTAATGCTGTCATGTGATGCTGCCAACTGATATTGCTGTTACCGTAAATATTTCATTTTCTCACACAAGATGAGACATACATTGTATTCATGAAGTTAGAGATACCATGAATATATTAGGTAATCATTAATATTTACCAGCCTGCTTACAGCACGTACTGTAAGTTGAATGTATTCTTAATCATTGTTAATGTATAACTTCTCGTCATGGTATGGCTGAAATATGGTTGATGTGACGTTAAATATTAACTCACTCATTCACTACAGTAAATTGATTATGATATACCATATTCGATGTAATAAGCACCCAGGGGGCTCTCAAAATTAGAAATAGGGGTCTCTTATTAGAATATTATTTTGGTGGAAAAAAACATAGTTGAAAGATAAATTTTGTTGTTTATGCTGACAGCCTGAAATGTTTATGTAAAACAGATATATTTTTTCAGAATTTAATTCCCCATAAATAAGGATTCATATAATACATGTGTGCGTATTATACCGAATAAATAAGTCTTGTGTACATTGATCAATCGGAAGGGATGCAAATTGTGCTTGTTCACTAGCCAATATATCAGCAAAAATCGCCGTGGACACTTATTAGAGCGGGGTGCTTATTGCGCCGAATATGGTATGTCTGAAACCTGTTCTGTTTGTTTCTCATCGAAATGTGTGATGTCATCCAGTTTTTGATGATGATGCATTCCAAATTCCAGATGGCTCGGTGTACATAGGCTCACATGCAGGGTACATCACACCACATACCATCAAGATCAGTTGCTAACTTATAATGTACATTGTGTACATGTCTAACTTGAGCTTGTTTATCATGCTTATAATGACTTAAGGATTGACTTGGAATATACAAATGATATTCAGAGCACAGAAAAGGATCGGATAAGAAACATTCAGATAATCATATCCATGATGTATAAAACAAACAATTTAAGAGAATGATTGTATATTTTCAGGAGTTTGTAACAAGTGAAGTTTTAGAAGCGATCCCACGTGGAGCAAGGAATCAAGATGGGGACGATATTCCGCAGCGAGGAGATGTCGCTGTGTCAGCTGTTTCTTCAGTCAGAGGCAGCTTACGCCTGCGTCTCCGAACTCGGGGAGCTCGGACTCATGCAGTTCAAAGACGTAAGTGGGTTCTTATCTTCGATTTTGATTAGAGTCCTTCTGTCCATGCTTGTATGTCTCAGCAAAGTGGTAAATGTCTACAATCTGCTTTAGGCTTTCCTCCTATGTTAAGCTGGTATATATCTGTACTACTATTCAAAGAAGCATTAATCAGTGTGAAATGATTGGGAGTGTATTCTTATTGGTTTAAAACATTGTTTATGAGATTCAAGCCTAGAAACCTTCACTTTTCAAAATTGCATATGAATACTTTTCCAATCTCATTAAAATCAGACCTTAGTTCTTGCTACCGCTAAACAAAGATCTGAAGACATCCCATTTGGGGTCACGTCAGAACGACCTTTCATCCGACCAATCAGAGTGTCACTTCCCAGATTATGAAAGTGACAGTCGGAATGTGATTTCTAATCATGCAACCACGAAAACTTTAACACAGGGTATTCCGAACGATAGTTACGGGTTTAACGACCGAATCCATACAATCTAGACTATCTATTAGCCATTCCAGAATGTTCTTTTGTTCAGGTTTCAAATTTGTAATGGAGAATTTGTCAAAATATGTTTCGAAGCGTAGTCGCCAATTTGAAATTAGTGCCGTAAAGCCGGAGAAAGCTGCCTTCTGATTGGTCTTTCCATTGGTCGGTCAAAGTTTGCGCAAGGTCGGTCTGACGTGACCCATAATGGGATGTCCTTAGATCTTTGTTTAGCGGTAGCGAGAACTAAGATCTGATTTTAATGAGATTGATACTTTTCTTGACAAGTATCCCATCCGAAATTTGAAAACTATGGCATTTGCCATCGGTTATATATTGCATTTCATTAATATTTATCAGAAAAATCTTTTACTCATGGTCAAATCACAAAGCACAATAAAGAACAAAGCATGGTTTATTTCACGCTAAAACATTGTTCTGTCATGACATCATTTCATGACGATCTTGCACTCGCAAGATGATGACGTCGGAAATTAGACAACGTTATTTTTTAGAGGGAAGTGTCCAGTGAGTTATTCTCAATAAAATGTTTCTTAATTGTGTATTTATTTTGCATATTTTCAATTTGCACATTTCTTGATGCCACTAAACAAGGTGTAGATTCAGTGGCTTTCTTTTATCATACAGTATTTTATTTCCAGTTGAACCATGGAGTGAATGCCTTCCAGAGGAAGTTTGTCAATGAAGTGAGACGGTGTGAGGAGATGGAGAGGAAGCTGAGTAAGTCTAGGCTGAAGATGTAACAACTAGTGGTACACGCAGAAGTGATGACCAGATCTGTGTTGTGCCCCCAGTCAATATGAAGGAGGTCCATTCGTAACCTTGTTAATATCTCTAAGGTGAATTGACTGATTCAGCCATCAGTATTTAGAGTATGTAAGCACTGAGATGAACCTGAGACAGCGTGCAGAGTCACAGTCCTCATTTGAGAGAAGTACTGTCGCTTCTAAAAGTGTTAGTGCTTGTGGCTGTCAGCTGTGTTTATTGCCCTGGGTGCCGTTGTACAAAGTGATCTTAGCGCTAAGGTGATCGTAACACCCATACCTTAACTTAGACTTGAGACAGTCGTAGCGCTAAGGTGATCATAACACCATACCTTAACACAGACTTAAGACAGTCGTAGCGCTAAGGTGATCGTAACACCCATACCTTAACATAGGCTTAAGACAGTCGTAGCGTGAAGGTGATCGTAACACCCATACCTTAACATAGACTTAAAACAGTCGTAGCGCTAAGGTGATCGAAACACCTATACCTTAACATAGACTTAAGACAGTCGTAGCGTTAAGGTGATCGTAACACCCATACCTAAACATAGGCTTAAGACAGTCATAGCGCTTACATTGTTTTGTACAACGGCATCCTGGCAATACAGTACATGGCCCTGCATACAAAGGCAAACTATTTGTAACTATTAGTATCGCCCCTAGTAGTGTGGTGCTTCTTCAACACACTGTGTCCACCAGTAGTAGTGTACCAATCAGAACTGATCGTATGACAGGTGACAGTTTACAGTGCTTGAATTCGTCTTTTTATTCCAGTTGTATGATCTATCAACAATATATTCCTTTCAACAAAATATTTATGGTCAAAAGTGGGGACCTGTCTGCAGTATTTTGAAATTGCAAAAGTATCAATTTGAATGGATATGTGTGATATGTTTTTATTAAATATATTGTCCCATATGTGGACTTCAATACATTACCCAGGAAAGTCACAATTTGGGTTGATACAAATTATCTTTGGAGAAGGGGGTTATACAAAAATAAGTAACCAAGAAAGTAGTTTGTATATAGGTTATTCATGGCTCATCATAAACCCCTCCTCCCCACTCTTTAAACATATAACGCATATGATATGATAAGCATGATAAGAATATGATTTAAATCGCAGACGTCTATATACGTCTTTGTTTAAATGTTTTTTGGTTTTTTTATGTCAGTGATTTAGATGAACAGTATTATTGTTTCGGTGGTCTGAGGTTCTTTAAAGTGTGTATTTTAGAAAACGTAACCTGCATCTTCAAAGAGCATCAACTTACAGACCCAGATTGTGTGTGTGGTATAACTTGTGGTCCATGCTGTTTCTTGACCATGGGATGCAAATATGATGGGTGAAAGTGCATGTGTCAGTATCATGCATATGCAGTAGGCAGTAGGGCTGGGACGGGTAACTCGGGTACTCGGGTCAGGTGGGTCCTGAGTAGGACCCGGGTACCCACATGACTACCCAGACCCGGTACTGTTTAAAGACATTAACAATAAAACTCACTGGTTACACTACAAGTATAGCTAATGTTCACATTTCTTTCTCTCTATGCAGGCATTCGTTCTCACTTTTATATGTTCAAGTAAGGATAAAGCGTCTATCAACTGCAGATTATACCTGATCAGATTGTTTTATACATGTATCTAAATAGTTTTTGCCAGGGCTGCGGTAAAACAATTCCCATTCGGACATTTTGTACCCAACTCTTGAGACCAATAGCGGGTATCCGGGTAGGGCCGGGTAATAGGGTGGTGGGTAGTAAATTTGGACTCATCCCAGCCCTAGTAGGCAGAAAAATGAACGTAACTAATTCACTCCAATGTTCATTCAATTGGTTGACAAGGTATACGATTCATCCATGTGAAGTAGAACAGATGTTTTTTACAATTGGATCGTAGCCACCATCCAAATAAACTGTGATACATCTGTAATTGTAATTAATATTAATAACAGCTGTAGTATATACAGAAATGTAGGTTGGAGCTGGCAATGCTATAGTAGTAGATGTTCCAGTAGATTGAGTTACCGTAATTCCTTGAATAAATGACTGCTTTGAATAAGTGGATGCCATGGTTGAATAACCCTGTCACAGGAGAAAGAAACAACTGCTTTGAACATGTTGAATAAATATGTCTTGTCGAACATTTCAGATGTTACAAGAATACAAAATGCACCCTTTCGAAAACTTGTGATGAAGACTTAGTTTTACTGCATATGGATGAAGGAAGTTAGTTTTCGCTTCCAAATTGAACTTTATTAGATGTTGGCCTGTTTCCCCCACAGGATACATTGAGAAGGAGATCAAGAAGGAGAAGCTGAAGATCCCGGACTATGGAGAAAACCCTAAAGCTCCTGCTCCCAAGGAGATGGTAGACCTGGAGGTGAGAACTGGCCATTGTCTGCTGGCTGACTCAAACCTCATCCCTACTATTGCTTAGAATATTCATGACATAGTCAGTGTTGATGGCATATTTCGAAATTAATTTTCAATACATTGAAAGACATGTTACTTACAACAAGTATGGTTTTATTCATATATTGAGGGGGAAATTTAACCTTTACAATATGGGGTACACAGTGAAATATTTAACATCATGTCAGCCTGATAACATGGTTTATGAAGGGGTCGTTACTTGGGGTATGTACTATCAGTCTCAAGTGAGTGAGTGAGTTGGGTTTAATGCTGCTTTGAATGGTATTCCAGTTATATCACGGTGTGCTTAATGTGGGAGGAAAGCCTGAAATGATGCAGATCTCAAACGTTTTGCACTTTGGTGCAACCCACGAGCACGGGTATGGTGCTGACAAACCTAGAAACATAATCGGGGCAAATCAGTATTCGAACCCACATTCAAAGGTTTCTGGCTTTCCCAAGGGACACAACTCTGCACATGCCCCAAGCAGTATAACAACAAGGTGAACCTGTGGTTGTAAAACCAACATCACACTCATCTTTAGATGACAGGGCTATCCATGGGTCACTGGATAGACATGTTATACTGCCAGCTATTATTATGAGAACTGCATGAATGACTGCCTCATGTTGCATTTTATATGAAATCATCCCACGTATACAATGTGTTGTGTGCATTGTGTAATATAGGCCACCTATGAGAAGATCGAGGGTGAGCTAAGGGAGGTCAACACAAACGCTGAGGCATTGAAGCGGAACTTCCTGGAGCTGACAGAGCTCAGAGAAGTCCTGATCAAGACACAGAACTTCTTCTCTGCTGTAAGTTTAGAGTAATTAATTTTAGAGGGCATTGAGTTTCATATGTTAATTAGGTTTAATGTTTGGTGGATTGTTTGAGAATTGCCCCTTTGTAACATGGCATCATTTCAGTACATTGCAAAAAATGGAGATAGCATCCTCTGTACTTCATAAAACCCAAACATTAATATGTAATTTGCTTTGGTGATGTAACATTTATATGACTGATACAAATACGTTTCTAGACATTCCTACAAATTGTATTATGGGTAACACATATGTAACACATGTGATATTAATTCATTATTGGGGTAAAATGACTGTATAAATGTTGCTCATAGCATTGAGTGTGCAGGTCTCTGTAAGTTCCTGTTTCCTCACTGTTTCATGTTAACATTGGTTCCATGTGTACTTCAGCACCGTCATGAGATGGGAAGCCTAGTCCATGATGCACAACAAGCTCTCAATCAAGATGAGGTCGGCTTTGCTCCACAACAGTCCGTACAACTGGGGTAAGTTTGAACAAATTCTACTTGCCATAAATAGTTTCTACAGTTGCCCTGTACCTCTGGGCCCACTTGCACAAAGCAATCTTAGCACTTGGACTGTCAGTGAATGTTAAGGTATAAGAGTTATAGTCATAGTGTTAAGATTGCTTTGTGCAAGTGGGCCTGTGTATTCCAAAGCATTACAACATGTTTCAGTATATCAATATTATCATTTCTGCTGGATAGGGATCCTGGGTCATAACAGATCCATACTATAACATGTTTAGCAGGAGGATCTGGGCCCTGTCCACAAAGCTGTCTTAACGCTAAAACTGTGTAAATCTGTTAAAGTATGGAAGTTACGATCGTCTTAGCGTTATGATTGCTTTATGGAACAGGTCCCAGCAGCTTACAATGTGTGACCTGGTTGATTAAATGTCATAATACCTGAACAATTTCATTGCTGCTCAATTGCTCATACTTCCAACTATTGGTTCATCTAGATCAGGCACAATTATATACAGGCTGCTAGGGTATGACTGGAGTATTGCTGATGTCAGCATAAAAAATATTTACTTATTGAGCTGTCTTAAAGTCTATCATGATGACAGAGATCACATGACTGGGGTAGCCTTCCTGATTAATGCACACATGGCTAACCATGGTAACATTATGATTCTGTCCCCTAGATTCCTGGCAGGCTGCATCCCAAGGGAGAAGTTGCCTGCCTTTGAGAGGATGCTGTGGTTTGCCTGTCGTGGTAACGTCTTCCTACGATATGAAGAAATCCAACAACCAATGGAGGATCCTGTTACTGTAAGGAATTTCCTGATTTGATTATTTGGTTTGTTACGAAAATATTTTGTGTTGTAATTTAGATGAGGGAGGGAGAGAATATGTTTGCGTCCTATCAATACTTTTTTCAGATGCACAGTAACATGTGTAGATAACTGAATATAGATGTAGATGGTATTACTGATGCAAGTTACTAGGGAATCATGGTCCAGACTCTGAAGCTGAATTAACTGTATTTGTGAGTCAATAGCTATATCAGGATCAGAGATGGGTGAGTAGGGTAGTAGTAAAAATGTTGGTATCCCCCATTGTGATATAGCTGGAATATTGCTACAAGCACAATCTTAGTTAAACTTTTGAGTCTACTAGCATCATTATCAGTAGATTTTAGTGTTATAATATGGACTATTAGCTGAGCTTACTATAGTAGACCGATCATAATTTTACTAGACTTGGTCTTCAGACACAATATTCATGTCTCAATTTTTACATTGATGTAGTGTGTGAAGCCCATTTTTTTTAACCCAAGACATGACAAGATAAAAGCCGCACTAAAACATACTCACTTGTTCTCCCCTTTAATCACTGTCCTGTAACTGGTGTAATTCTTCCTCGTTCACCCTGAATGTACCAACAATCGATGCTGTATCCCCAGGGGGATCCCGTCTTCAAGAGTGTCTTCATCATCTTTTTCCAAGGAGAGCAACTCAAGGCCAGAGTGAAGAAGATCTGTGAAGGGTGCGTGTAACATGTCCCCTGTGTCATCTGTCTGCAGCATTAAACAACAAAGAAACAAACAGAGTTATGGCCCTTGCTCTATGCTGGTCAACTTGTCTGGTGTCTGCAATGGGGACAAGTTTCCCAGAAAATTTGAATGTTTATCTAAGAGATATTTGTCAAGACTGAGTTTGAATATTATTATTTTCCAGAGTTACTTCCCTTGCTACATGTTTTTAGATTTTGAGCATACACAGTTGGGCCCTCATCCATGTTAGTTTACAAAGTGCAGCAGTGTCAGCAATGGGGACAAGTTTTCGCAGAAACTATTGAAGCTTATCTAAAAGATACTTAATCGAGACCGAGTTCGGGAATCGGTGCCATAAATTATTTTATCCAGAAAAGAGTGAGTGAGTGAATATTGCTTAACGCCGCATCAGCAATTTTGCAGCTATTCGCGGCGATATCCAGAAAAGAGGCCTTTTGTGTGTATTAAGTTCATATTCAATTTTTTTTCTGATGACGTTAAGTGACCCTAGTGCCTATCTCTTCTTAAGGCTTTATAGGACTTTTCATAGTTTATATTCACTACTATATGAACAAACAAAATTCTAATGTGCCCCATGGCGGGGAATAGTGATAAGAAGTATTTCTAGAATGAATGTCAAACCCGTCTCGCATATATATCATTATTAACTCCAACATCTTGTATAGCATGACCTCTGTATGTTGTGTGTAGGTTCAAGGCAGCACTGTACCCCTGCCCAGACTCGCCCCAGGAGAGGGAAGAGATGCTGAAGGGTGTGTCCACTCGGCTCGAGGATCTCAAGATGGTCAGTCATGATGGTGTTTCTGTCATTTCCTTATGGTTTTGAAATATTTTCATTTATCAATGACAATTGTGTTTCCCTTTAGTTGTTAGTTGGTCATTCCCATTTCCCTCTCAGAGTCTGACATACTAAAATGGACTGAGAGTTGTTCCCGCCAGGTTATTATAGCAACCTTGTTCATTCAACACACATTTGGATATCACACATGATTTCGTGGTGAAAGTAAGCAGTGTCACTGGTTGTTTGTTTGCACCATCATGAAGTGTCGATCTCAACTTGTTGTTTGCAGGTGTTGAACCAGACTCAGGACCATCGGCATCGTGTTCTGGTTGGGGCGCAGAAGGAGGTTCGAACCTGGATCATCAAGGTGGAAAAGATCAAGGCCATCTACCACACCCTCAACATGTTCAACTTTGACGTGTCACACAACTCCCTCATCGCTGAGGGCTGGTGTCCAGTCAGGGCTCTGGAAGATGTGCAGATGGCTCTCAAACAAGGAGAGGTGTGTACGGCTGTGTTGTTGTGTATTTCGAGTTGTGTGTGGTGAATGATGTGTGGAGTTGTGAATGGTGAATGATGTGTGGAGTTGTGAATGGTGAATGATGTGTGGAGTTGTGAATGGTGAATGAAGTGTGGAGATGTGTGGTGAATGAGGTGTGGAGTTGTGAATGGTGAATGATGTGTGGTGAATGAGGTGTGGAGTTGTGAATGAAGTGTGGAGTTGTGAATGGTGAATGAAGAGTGGGGATGTGTGGTGAATGAGGTGTGGAGTTGTGAATGGTGAATGATGTGTGGTGAATGAGGTGTGAAGTTGTATGTGATGAATGAAGTGTGGAGTTGTGTGTTGTTAATAGTGTGTGGGGTTGTGAATGGTGAATGAAGTGTGGAGATGTGTATGGTGAATGAAGTGTGGAGATGTGTATGGTGAATGATGTGTGGAGTTGTGAATGGTGAATGATGTGTGGAGGTGTGTGGTGAATGATGTGTGGAGGTGTGTGGTGAATGATGTGTGGAGGTGTGTGGTGAATGATGTGTGGAGGTTTTTGGTGAATGATGCTGGTTGTTGTTCTTCAGAAAACTAGTGGGAGTACAATCCCTACAATCATCCACCCAATGAAGACCCGCGAGACCCCACCCACCTTCTTCCGTACTAACAAGTTCACCAAGGGCTTCCAGAACATTGTAGATGCCTATGGCATTGCCAGCTACCGAGAAGTCAACCCAGGTAAGGACCATGGATTGATGTATTTTCAATTCACAATTACTGTTTTTCTGAATTTCTTTGTTTTTCTGGAAGAAAATTAAGAAAATGTCTTAATTGCCTTGGTTATCAAACAGTTCCAAAATCATCAAAATACTTCTGTATGTAGACATGTATTGTAGTGTCCATGTAGGATGGTAGGGAGTGATGAGCTCCTGGATGTATACAGGGGCCAGGCCATTGGGTGCCTTTAAGACCAGTACTAGTAGCTTGCATTTCATGTGAAAAGTACCAGTAGCTTGCATTTCATGTGACAAGTACCAGTAGCTTACATTTCATGTGACAAGTACCAGTAGCTTACATGTCATGTGACAAGTACTAGTAGCTTACATTTCATGTGACAAGTACCAGTAGCTTGCATGTCATGTGACAAGTACTAGTAGCTTGCATGTCATGTGACAAGTAGTAGTAGCTTGCATGTCATGTGACAAGTACTAGTAGCTTGCATTTCATGTGACAAGTACCAGTAGCTTGCATGTCATGTGACAAGTACTAGTAGCTTGCATGTCATGTGACAAGTACTAGTAGCTTGCATGTCATGTGACAAGTACTAGTGACTTGCATGTCATGTGACAAGTACTAGTAGCTTGCATGTCATGTGACAAGTACTAGTAGCTTGCATGTCATGTGACAAGTCCTAGTAGCTTGCATGTCATGTGACAAGTACTAGTGACTTGCATGTCATGTGACAAGTACTAGTAGCTTGCATGTCATGTGCAAGTCCTAGTAGCTTGCATTTCATGTGACAAGTAGTAGTAGCTTGCATGTCATGTGACAGGTACTAGCTAGTCTGTTCAGTTTGATGTGACAAGTACTAGTAGGTTCAGTTTGATGTGACAAGTACTAGTCTGTTCAGTTTGATGTGACAAGTACTAGTAGCTTCAGTTTGATGTGACAAGTGCTAGTCAGTTCAGTTTGATGTGACAAGTACTAGTCCGTTCAGTTTGATGTGACAAGTACTAGTAGGTTCAGTTTGATGTGACAAGTACTTGTCTGTTCAGTTTCATGTAATAAGAACTAGTAGGTTCAGTTTGATGTGACAAGTACTAGTAGGTTCAGTTTGATGTGACAAGTACTAGTCCGTTCAGTTTGATGTGACAAGTGCTAGTCAGTTCAGTTTCATGTGACAAGTACTAGTCAGTTCAGTTTCATGTGACAAGTACTAGTCAGTTCAGTTTCATGTGACAAGTAATAGTAGGTTCAGTTTGATGTGACAAGTACTAGTCCGTTCAGTTTGATGTGACAAGTACTAGTAGGTTCAGTTTGATGTGACAAGTACTAGTAGGTTCAGTTTCATGTGACAAGTACTAGAAGGTTCAGTTTCATGTGACAAGTACTAGTAGGTTCAGTTTGATGTGACAAGTACAAGTAGGTTCAGTTTCATGTGACAAGTACTTGTCTGTTCAGTTTCATGTGATAAGAACTAGTCAGTTCAGTTTGATGTGACAAGTGCTAGTCAGTTCAGTTTGATGTGACAAGTACTAGTCCATTCAGTTTCATGTGACAAGTACTTGTCATTTCAGTTTGATGTGACAAGTACTAGTAGGTTCAGTTTCATGTGACAAGTACTAGTCAGTTCAGTTTCATGTGACAAGTAATAGTAGGTTCAGTTTGATGTGACAAGTACTAGTAGGTTCAGTTTCATGTGACAAGTACTAGTAGGTTCAGTTTGATGTGACAAGTACTAGTAGGTTCAGTTTCATGTGACAAGTACTAGAAGGTTCAGTTTCATGTGACAAGTACTAGTAGGTTCAGTTTGATGTGACAAGTACAAGTAGGTTCAGTTTGATGTGACAAGTACTAGTCTGTTCAGTTTCATGTGACAAGTACTAGTCTGTTCAGTTTGATGTGACAAGTACTTGTCTGTTCAGTTTTATGTGACAAGTACTAGTCTTTTCAGTTTGATGTGACAAGTACTTGTCTGTTCAGTTTTATGTGACAAGTACTAGTAGGTTCAGTTTCATGTGACAAGTACTTGTCTGTTCAGTTTGATGTGACAA
The DNA here is from genome assembly GCF_023055435.1 of Haliotis rufescens. Lineage (NCBI taxonomy): Eukaryota > Metazoa > Mollusca > Gastropoda > Lepetellida > Haliotidae > Haliotis > Haliotis rufescens. The sequence continues at coordinate 26,346,813 of NW_025963791.1, read as the reverse complement.
GTACTAGTCTGTTCAGTTTGATGTGACAAGTACTAGTAGGTTCAGTTTGATGTGACAAGTACTAGTCGGTTCAGTTTCATGTGACAAGTACTAGTAGGTTCAGTTTGATGTGACAAGTACTAGTAGGTTCAGTTTCATGTGACAAGTACTAGTAGGTTCAGTTTCATGTGACAAGTACATGTACTAGTAGGTTCAGTTTGATGTGACAAGTACATGTACTAGTAGGTTCAGTTTCATGTGACAAGTACTAGTCTGTTCAGTTTCATGTGACAAGTACTAGTAGGTTCAGTTTCATGTTACAAGTACTTGTCTGTTCAGTTTTATGTGACAAGTACTAGTCGGTTCAGTTTGATGTGACAAGTACTTGTCTGTTCAGTTTTATGTGACAAGTACTAGTAGGTTCAGTTTCATGTGACAAGTACTTGTCTGTTCAGTTTCATGTGACAAGTACTAGTAGGTTCAGTTTCATGTGACAAGTACTAGTAGGTTCAGTTTCATGTGACAAGTACTAGTAGGTTCAGTTTCATGTGACAAGTACTAGTAGGTTCAGTTTCATGTGACAAGTACTAGTCTTTCAGTTTGATGTGACAAGTACTAGTAGGTTCAGTTTCATGTGACAAGTACATGTACTAGTAGGTTCAGTTTGATGTGACAAGTACATGTACTAGTCTGTTCAGTTTGATGTGACAAGTACTAGTCTGTTCAGTTTGATGTGACAAGTACTAGTAGGTTCAGTTTCATGTGACAAGTACTAGTAGGTTCAGTTTCATGTGACAAGTACTAGTCGGTTAAGTTTCATGTGACAAGTACTAGTAGGTTCAGTTTCATGTGACAAGTACTAGTAGGTTCAGTTTGATGTGACAAGTACTAGTCAGTTCAGTTTCATGTGACAAGTACTAGTAGGTTCAGTTTCATGTGACAAGTACTAGTAGGTTCAGTTTGATGTGACAAGTACATGAACTAGTAGGTTTCGGTTTGATGTGACAAGTACTAGTCTGTTCAGTTTCATGTGACAGGTACTAGTAGGTTCAGTTTCATGTGACAAGTACTAGTCGGTTCAGTTTCATGTGACAAGTACTAGTAGGTTCAGTTTCATGTGACAAGTACTTGTCTGTTCAGTTTTATGTGACAAGTACTAGTAGGTTCAGTTTCATGTGACAAGTACTTGTCTGTTCAGTTTCATGTGACAAGTACTAGTAGGTTCAGTTTCATGTGACAAGTACTTGTCTGTTCAGTTTCATGTGACAAGTACAAGTAGGTTCAGTTTCATGTGACAAGTACTAGTAGGTTCAGTTTGATGTGACAAGTACTAGTAGGTTCAGTTTCATGTGACAAGTACATGTACTAGTAGGTTCAGTTTGATGTGACAAGTACTAGTCTTTTCAGTTTCATGTGACAGGTACTAGTAGGTTCAGTTTCATGTGACAAGTACTAGTAGGTTCAGTTTCATGTGACAAGTACTAGTAGGTTCAGTTTCATGTGACAAGTACATGTACTAGTAGGTTCAGTTTCATGTGACAAGTACTTGTCTGTTCAGTTTGATGTGACAAGTACTAGTAGGTTCAGTTTCATGTGACAAGTACTAGTAGGTTCAGTTTCATGTGACAAGTACTAGTTGGTTCAGTTTGATGTGACAAGTACTAGTCAGTTCAGTTTGATGTGACAAGTACTAGTAGGTTCAGTTTCATGTGACAAGTACTAGTAGGTTTAGTTTCATGTGACAAGTACTAGTAGGTTCAGTTTCATGTGACAAGTACTAGTAGGTTCAGTTTCATGTGACAAGTACTAGTAGGTTCAGTTTGATGTGACAAGTACATGTACTAGTAGGTTCAGTTTGATGTGACAAGTACTAGTCTTTTCAGTTTCATGTGACAAGTACTAGTAGGTTCAGTTTGATGTGACAAGTACTAGTCTGTTCAGTTTCATGTGACAAGTACTAGTAGGTTCAGTTTGATGTGACAAGTACTAGTCAGTTCAGTTTGATGTGACAAGTACTAGTAGGTTCAGTTTCATGTGACAAGTACTAGTAGGTTTAGTTTCATGTGACAAGTACTAGTAGGTTCAGTTTGATGTGACAAGTACTAGTCAGTTCAGTTTCATGTGACAAGTACTAGTCGGTTCAGTTTCATGTGACAAGTACTAGTCGGTTCAGTTTCATGTGAGACTGGTGGTGATTTCAGCTCCATATGCTATCATCACCTTCCCGTTCCTGTTTGCCGTGATGTTTGGTGATGCTGGCCATGGAAGCATCATGTTCATGTTCGGGCTGTGGATGATCATCAGTGAGAAGAAGCTCCTGGCCCAGAAGTCGGACAACGAGGTGAGCATCTTATACCATACTTAGCTCATCCACAAGGCTGTTAGCCATGGCTTATAACATTTAAGGAGGTATGGGTTGCTGCACAGGCCTGAGTGCCACAACGTCTGGTACAGAGCTACATCCATTAGATTGGCCAGGATCCACTGATACCAGATTCGATGTTTCTGGTCCTTGCTTGCTATCTCCCTATGCTTCTGGGAAACATCTATGACCTACTTTTTGTTGTTTGTTGTTGCTCCCACAATCCACTCCAGTCAAATTCATCACACTAATATCCACTCCACTGTGCTCCGCTCAAATTCACTCCACTCCACTCCACTCCACTCCACTCCACTCCACTCCACTCCACTCAAATTAATTACACTAATATCCACTCCACTGTGCTCCACTCAAATTCCTTACACTAATATCCACTCCACTGTGCTCCACTCAAATTCCTTACACTAATATCCACTCCGCTCACATACACTCCCCTCCACTCCACTCCACTCCACACCACTCCACGCCGCTCCACTCCACTCCACTCCACTCCACTCCACTCCACTCCACTCCACTCCACTCCACTCCACTCCACTCCACTCTGCTCCACTCAAATTCATTACCCTCCACTCCGCTCCAATCCACTCCACTCCACTCCACTCCACTCCACTCCACTCCACTCAAATTCATTACACTCAAATTCATTACACTTATATCCAGTCCACTCCACTCAATTCATTACACTTATATCCACTCTGCTCCACTCAAATTCATTACACCTAAATCCACTCCGCTTCATTCAAATTCATTACACCTAAATCCACTCCGCTCCACTCAAATTCATTACACCTAAATCCACTCTGCTCCACTCAAATTCATTACACCTAAATCCACTCTGCTCCACTCAAATTCATTACACCTAAATCCACTCCGCTCCACTCCACTCTACTCCACTCATATCAAATCCACACAAGTCCTCTCCTTTTAAAGCCAGTGTTGTGAACAACTGTGTCATTCATACACTCACTCTTTCAGATTTGGAACACCTTCTTTGGTGGTCGTTACATTATCACTCTGATGGGTCTCTTCTCCACCTACACCGGGGTCATCTACAACGATGCATTCTCTAAGAGCTTCAACATCTTTGGATCAGCATGGCGTAATGAGGATTACAAGTGAGTTCATTGTATTGTCTGTTGCTGTTACCTATCTGAGCTAATTACCCCTTGCCTCCCTTTTGTCCATTGCTTATTACCAATCATGGTCAACTCCTGGCTTCAACTGTTTATTGCTAATTACCTATCAGGGCTAATTAACTGATTGATTCCCTTGTTAAAGTTCCACCTTTGTTATGTTATTACTGTTGTTGCTCTTACATGTACAAATATATGCTTTCTGCTTCCTAGGATTCGTTCGCATGATGAAGGTGTAAGCATATGCTCCAAAACGTTGTGTTCTTCATAACAAAGAAGCTGACATTCATAAATCTAATTCCTTAAGAGTTTTACATTGTTGTTTCCTCCCATAAGGTTGTTTCTATGCACTACAATGTTGTTGCAAGGAAGAGCTGACATATATGTCATTCAACCCTGGGAGTGTGAGGTTTGCCTGGCCCAGAGTTGATTGTTTACAGGCTGCTGTTATATTTTTCTGGTCTAAGGTGCACATTTCACTGTGCAGAGTTATGTCCCTTGGGCACACCAGCAACCTGTGATGATTGGATTCCAATCCTGGTTTTCCCCAATAAAGTTTCTAGGTTTGTCAGAACCATACCTGTCCTCAAGGGTTTGACCATGTTGACCAATGTGATAAATGTCTGAGACCTTCATCACATTAAACTGACATGCTGTGATATAACTAGAATACGGTTCAAAGCTGTGTTAAACCCAACTCACCACTCACTGTTATATTGCCGGAATAATGTTGACCTCACTGTAAAACAACGAACAAACCCGCTGTGTGCTTGTCTTCCCAAACTTTTTCCATTCTTATCTGTGTTTTCTTCGCATTTAAGATGATACAACTGAAATACTGTTTGTGATAGACACAATTTATCTCACACTCATTTGCCATTTTCCCGCAGAGAGAGCCTGCTTGAGGTGCCAGACATTGAGCTGACGTTAGACCCAGCCCTGTTCTTCAGGAATAGCACACCCTACCCACTCGGCATTGATCCAGTAAGATCTTATAACACTGACTTTCTAGAGCCATTTGATATGCTAACAAATAACATGATACACTGAAACATGACGGTAGTATTCCTTCACCAAAGGTAATGAGCATGATGACACCTAAACATATTTGTACTCTTAGAAAACAAAAACAATGTAAAATACCATGAAGTCTAGGAATCGAAAACATTGATATGATGTCTTGCAACACAATGGGATTCAGATTTGTTCATGCCAGAAAGTTAAGAAACCACAAGAAGCAGAGATGTTAAGAGAAACTTTAACTGATGTAGGACCAAAATACCGCTTTGTTTAGAGTTGACAAAATATCGATTTCAGTTATTGTAGATCCATGACCTAATTATTTTTCTGCTCTTACTGTTTCTTGTTTTCAAATACCAGTACAGGTATAAACTTGGTATCTATTAATTTGTTTTGATGTTTTGACAGATTTGGCAGTTATCTGACAACAAGATCACGTTCCTCAACTCCTTTAAGATGAAGACGGCTGTCATCCTGGGCATCTCCCAGATGTTGTTCGGCATCATTCTGGGCATCTTCAACCACATGTGAGTCACATTTATGGGATTAATGTCATTACAAACAAGGCGTCCAGGTGATCCGCTGGTCTCAGCCAATGCATCTCAGGGTCCAGTGTTGCCTCCCTTTGCCATTCCAGGATCTGCTGATATTGCATTCAAGTCCCAGATTGGTCTTAATTATATTTTGTGGTCTGTGAGGACCATATATGTACTCATGGGTTCTTGCCAAAGCGTAAATGCCATCAACCTGTGTAACCTTTGTCTCTTTCCCCACATTATGCTGTGATGTGACTAAAACACTGTTTTAACGTTGTTTGCTGTTTCCGTCCAATATTTCCCCATGAGAAAATAATTTGATACACCTTTGTGTGTCCATGTGTGTTGCAGCCACTTTAGGAGTGTGTTGAACATCCTGGTGGAGTTCATCCCTGAGGTCATCTTCCTCCTCAGCCTCTTCGGCTACCTCGTCTCCCTCGTCTACTTCAAGTGGATAACATTTGATGTCAGCCAGGCCAGCTGCGCACCTGCGCTCCTCATCCGTATGTTCGTCATAACTCACTGTGTTTATATTACAAAAGCAACGTTTTGGGAGTTTTTTTGCCTTTCACAGATTATTCATTAAATATGGGACCTGCATTGATGTGGAATGATGTCTTCATAACTTGATCTCATAACTATATGGCTGAGAATTTGCTGATACAACATTCAATTTTGACTCACTCACTCACTCACTCACTCACTCACTCACTCACTCACTCACTCACTCACTCCCTCAGTATTTTGTTTGTATTTCAGAGTACATCAACATGTTCATGTTCAAGTACACAGCCGATGGAGACCAGAAGTGTAATGCTCAGTTACCCTTCTACAAGGGACAGGTACAGTTTCTAGTTATCACAGCTTATGTCGGCCTCTCCCATACTTTTACATGTATGCTTATTTACAATTAATACATTAAATGACAGAAAGGAAAGAATAGAAATAGAGAAACGTATGTACATTAACACTGCTCACTCAAACCTTTTTCGTTTTCTTTATATATGTGTGAGTGAGTGATTATGATTTCACGCCGCTTTTAGCAATATTCCAGCAATATCACGGCAGGGGACACCAGAAATGGGCTTCACACATTGTACCCATGTGGGGAATCGAACCTGGGTCTTCGGTATGACGAGCGAACGCTTTAACCACTAGGCTACCCCACTGCCCCATTATATATGTATGTACATTCCTAACAATCTTTTCGTTCACATGATTAGGTAAAGTTGTTTTGCCATCTAGCATCAAGTCAATATTAAAGACACAAGTATCTTTCACAATTAACAATAGTGAGTACATCAATTCGTTTCTAGCTAAGTTGAAAAATGGACATTCACTAAAAAATTATATGTAATTTCACATGGGTATCCTATGGTATAACAAATTCTGGTTGGGACTAGGTTATTTAGTGTGAATTTTATTTCAGCAAACTTTGATTTCAACCAAATAGTTGTTGCTGTATTAATATATACATGTCCCCAGGATGTCTTTCCAGAAAGGCTTGCTCTACATGGTATAGTGATGTTTGTGTTGCAGCAAACTATCCAGACAATCCTGTTGGTGGCTGCTGTTGCTTGTGTGCCAGTGATGTTGTTAGTCAAACCCTTCGTCCTAAGATCCCGACATAACAAAAAACTGAGGGTGAGTTGTACGAAGACAGTCGCCTACTTTGACAATTTCTTCTTTAGTTTTCTCACATTTGCTGACTGATGGATTGTCAAAGTATCAAGCATCTGATCATTTATACGTTCGTGTGCATTGAAGCCTTGCGGCAAGACACACGACCTTACTGGTTCAATTTGGCAAACTGATTTTGGAACCGAAGGTGCAATTGGAAGATTCAAATGTTGAATCAGCTGTTTCATTCAGATATGGCTATTGTGATTTGAAACCTCTGACTGACCAATCAGATTCAAGTATTTGCCAGGTTCATGGTAGAATGATGCATTGACTCTTCTGATAAATATAAATATAATTTTCTAGGTGTTCATTGAAAACTGACCCCCCCCCCTGTTCTGTGTTAACATAGTTTACTTGTTGTATTACTATAACTGTCTTTCACAATACTAGAAGTTTAGATCAGTCACTTGTAGCACATAAAATAGAAGGTAACGAAGTAGAAAATCATAAATAAAGTGATCCCTCGCTACAACGCTACCTTGGGGTCCAAATAGTTGATGAGCGTTATGGACAATCAGAGGTTTAACCATGTCGTAGGGGGTAGGGGTAGATGACCAACACAACATGCTCAGCCTGCCTTTCATGATCTATATTACAAACATGAGTCCAGATATACAATGAACACGTTTTTGTAAGCAGATAGTGCAATAATCGGATTAAATAGCGTACTTCAGTTTAGAATTGTTGAGTGGTATTTCTGGGATTACTTGCTCGTGAAGATCAGCTGGTAATGTTTTTTTCGCAATGGGGAAAAAACATTATGTCAGTGTAAAACTTGAGTTTTTTTTAAATGCTCGTAACTTTTGGGGGCCTTGCGTTACCGCCCGCTATAACCGAGTTAGCACTTTATTGAAGAGCGCAGTAGCGAGGGAACACTGTAACTTTATGTTGTAAGATCACATTGGATTGAGTTTTTATTACTTTTTCTATCACACGTTTGGGGCACATTATAACAGAAATATTTTATCTCCACCAAATTCTTATTTATGGAAAAATGTAAGCTTAATTTTCTCTCAAGATATCCACCCTCATTCCTTGATACATGCTGCTGATAGTGACACCACTGTTTCATGTGCGAGCAGATTCCCCACCTAGCACTGTCAGCAGCATCTTAATCAATGTATGATGTGCAACAATACAGCCCTTGCTGTTTTCAAAATGACTTGTCATTGTGCTTTTCCTTTAGTTTGACATGACGTATTTAGATAGAAATATCAACCCGCATGACCCAATCCTTTAGTGTATACTTTAACCTTACATTTACCCTGTGTACTATAGACATGTCATATTATCTTACTAACATGGAGGTTGTAATTTGTTTCCTGTTGCTAACTTTGTCCATATGTTTTTGCATGGGCATGACAAAGCATATTGTTGGGGTTTGTTTTGCTTTGGGCATGAGTTTGACTGGTGAGTTTTGATGTGTTTTAGGAGATTGAAGCTGTAAGTATTACTAGTTGTAGTGAATGCGTTATACACATAGAAACATTTTGTAGCATCTCTAAACAATTTTAGCTTTTTGTTGAAAACCCATTCTTTAGAATACTGAAAAAGCATTTTTAATTCTTGTGAATTTTTTTTAAATCTTAAAAATTAAATTATATGGTACATGACAGTATCAAGTGAAATATATTTCTCTAGCTTCTGTCAATGTGGAATTGGTATTTTGGAAATCTATTAGACATAAACTTAAAATATTCCTGTATATATGTATATTATACAATTTCTAAATATATGATTAGCATTTCCATATATTCGAATTTAAATTATTCAGCCATTAACAGTAGTTTTCAGATGCTCATATTATGTATAGTGCTGTTGCTGACGAAAGGTGTCTGTTGGTTGTAAATGTATGTATACTCTGCTACTGTATCTAGCCTCCTTAGTAAACAGCTAGCTGCCTTAGAAACTGTTTAACAGCTTTTGTTTCAGGGTCAAAACAAGTCATTTCGTTTTATGTTATGCAAGAGAGACAAACAATTTCATTCAGTGTTTGATCAGTTTTGTGTCAATTATTGAGATGGTTCACTTAGGGGATAAACACACTGTGTTTTCAATGTAGAGCTAAGTTACCTGTAGATTGAGCCGTGCTAAATTGAATTTGGAACCCAACATGCAGTGTGAGGTTTCAAATGTTAAATTAAGCACTTTTAAATCTACAGGTAACCTAGTTCTACATTGAAAAACTGTGTTTATCTCCATTCTACCATGATGAAATTTAATGCGAACTCTTTGGTAACAGCAAAGTTATTGAGAAAAGCAGCATTGTGTTTAGTCCATTATTTTCATAGGGTTCATGCTAGCCCCTTAAACAAATAATGCCAAAAATATTAGCTTCCCCAGCGAGTCTGCTGTCAAACCAACTGTTTCAAACAGAGGTGGTACAGGTGTTTTGAAACCTCAGATTATTCAATCTGAATGAAGTATTTTCCATTTCATGGTAGAATAAAGTAAACTTGTTTGGAAATGAATTTGGTCATGCTTATTATGTTCAACCTTAGCTCATCTGTTGCTTCAAGGCTTATAACACCTGAATCGGGCAAACTGTTAGACCACCAGTTTGCAATGGGAACGTGTTCGCTATGAACAGCTGGCATTGTATTCTATGTTACACCACCCAAATGAATATATGTATTTGTTATTTCAGAAAGGTGACTCACCAAAACATGAATAATATGGATGCTGATATTTCGTAAAATACATCCACAATAATAAGTATAACAATGAACAATTTTAACAATTGAAACATGCTTGATCAGTTCTTACTGTCATGGTTGACATAAAATAGGTCTTCAGCAACCCATGCGTGCCGTAAAAGGTGACTATGCTTGTCGTAAAAGGCGACTAATGGGATCGGGTGGTCAGGCTCGCTGACTTGGTTGGTGCATGTCATTGATCCCAATTGTGTGGATCGATGCTCATGATATTAATCACTGGATTGTCTGGTCCAGTCTCGATTATTTACAGACCGGCGTCATATAGCTGAAATATTGCTGAGTGCGGCGTTAAACAACAAACCAAACCAAACCAACCAAACCATAATTAGGAACTGAATGCGAGTGTGAAGAGAACCCTTGTTGGGATGCTGTCTTGGATGGGTGCACTTCCAGAGCAATAATGACCTTGGTGTAACTTTGTAGTTGAAACATTAGCCTTGGTTCCATTCTCCACATACATTATACAGTGATCCCTCGCTACAAGGGGCGGTCGGGTAGCCTAGTGGTTAAAGCGTTGGCTCGTCACGCCGAAGACCCGGGTTTGATTCCCGACATGGGTACAATGTGTGAAGCCCATTTCTGGTGTCCCCCATCGTGATATTGCTGGAATATTGCTAAAAGCGGCGTAAAACCATACTCACTCCCTAGCTACAACGCTACCTTTCGGGGTCCAAAAAATTGATGAGCGTTATAGATGATCAGCGGTTTAATGAAGGTCGAATCGTAGATGACCAACAAAACAGTATACGTGCTCTGCCTACCTAATACGATCTACGTTGCACGTTTCAGAGTTTCAAAAAAGATTAGAATAGAAGTTATTTATGATTCATAGTGTAAAAAAATAATTATCGAGTATTAATATGCGCTTTAAAAAACAACATCGTATCCGTTCAGCGAATTCAGGTGAATAAACAAGTATAACGAACTTGGACAATATAAGTATGAAATTTGATATAAAGCATCACTAGACATGATGATTTACCATTTAAAATGTATTTCCTGCTTTCCAAGGCATTGTTTTATATGCAGAGATTAAGATTACTGTATAGGTGCACTAATAGGAACTGTGAAGATGTGTTGGGTAACCTTATGGTTGAGGCATTGTCTCCTTGCACCAAAGGACCTGGGTTCCATTCTACACATAGGTGCGCTTATAATAACTATGAAGATGTTGGAGTAGCCTTGTCATTAATGCTCACTGCACCAAAGACTGTAGTTTGATTCTCCACATGTGAAGCCTATTCTTGGTGTCGCATGTTATGATATGACTGGAATATTGCAAAAAAAACAGTCGAGGACCAAACTTACCTAGATCAACTATAGAACATTGTGTAAATGCACATTTTGTGTTTATTTCAAATAAGTAATTTTGTGTTTTCACTTGTATCATCTGTGGATGTCATTATTCCTGCCCAAACTAGCAATAGTAGCATAATAATTGTCAGACACATATTTTTCATTATTAAGTATTATTCTGATAAGTATACAAAGAAAGGAGATGGGCTTGTATTATTTTTATTTTGTTTCATTTTTGTGTGACAGGAGTTCTAGACATGTTGATCACATTTTTTCATATTTTCAGCATAATGTATTAACAATTAACATTCATAAGGACATTGATTTTACAAAAACAGGTAACTGGATAAATGGAGCTCCGCTGAAACATAACACAAGTAATGTGTTCATTACTGATTTATTGGGATATCGAAATTTGTATTGTCATCACCTGATATAACAAGTTTTAAGGAAAGTATTACATTTCAGATGAGAGGGCGCCTTGGTGCTCACTCCACAGATGCTCTTATTCCAAATGAAATTATTGGGGAAAATGTAAGTATTTACTCATTCATGTTTTTCTTGTTTAGTTTTTTGCTGTGATATTTTTATCCATGATACTGCCAACATCAACACATGGTTTTGTCGTCTATAAGACAAAAGCCCTCTCTCTACTCTGTCTCTCTGCATGATCATTTCTCAGTGGACAACCAGTAGTCGATGCATCGTCTTATTTATGAATCAGTAGTTCTGTGGTAATATTTTGTGCGGAATGATTAGAACAGTTTGGTGTACACGAACATACCTTGCATGTTAATCGATACCTGTTTTGGCCTGAACAGGGGAAGACATCTTGGGAGAACAACTAGTCCCTTTAGATTTTACTAGACTTGGACTAACAGACTAGTGGCCTTGTTTATCCCTGCCAAATGATTTGTACCAAAAAATAAAGTATTTATTTGAATGCTAGAGAAAGGAGAACTTGTATTAATTATTTGGTGTTTGAGCTTGAAATGTCAGTCACTGTTTGGTTTAAAATCATTAACCAACTGCAGCTAGTATATAGTTTTGTGTGGCTGTAGAGGTTTGAGTTGCCAAGCTGACACATGAGTTGCATACCTACCTGATGATGGTGCCATCGTTGAGAATCTGAAATGCTGAGTCTTGAGTAGGTGATTTTACATATTACCTATTGTAGATTTTAGAAAAGAAAAAGAATTTTATTACCTTGAATGGTAATATATGGCAGGTTGCTATGTCTTGTTTTCTGTGTGGATGGTTGTGATCCCCCATTCTGGTTACATCTGTCCTGACTAGCTAAGCATGGGTTTCAAATGTTCCTGCGGTGCACGTAAATTGCTTAACTATTAAATTCTGGTACAGTCAGCCGGTAATGGGGTTCCGCGTAAACCGAATGCTGATTTGAAAGCCGATGGCGAAGGTGATATCGAACTTGGGGTAAGTCGGCATGGCTGTGCAACATGTGCATGCTTCAAGTCTGTGCCATCTTTGGGGGCACGATCTGTTCAGCCTCATTCTCAGGTTAAGGTCATGACCTGGGAAGGAGACCAGCAAAGGCAGGAAATACCATGTCAACAGAATTCTGTAAAAAAATATCTTCATGTCATTTAGTCAATATAAAAAGATCATAACTTTGCCAGGGATGATAAAAAATGGAACATAGAATGTTATCAAAATAGAAATAATTGAAGTTTAATGTAAATCATGAAGATTCAACTGGTTTGATTCTCCCCGAACTGGACAGTATTTCCTGCCATGTCTACAACCTAGTACAGTATAACCATAGCTTGCCAGACTTAGACAGTAGCCAGCCTCCTATATAACCAGTAGTGTAGCTTCCTTATATGGTACTCGAGGTCTATGTTGTTAAATGTTCTCTGTGGTCTGTGTTACTAAATATTTGTGTTTTTGCTTTAAGGGATGCAATCAAATTCCCCTTTAAGTTATCCTCATTTGTTTCAGTAGCAGTTTGGGTGGTGGTATATGTAGCTAATATATAATGATGTTTGGCAAATATATTCCCTATACTGTGCATTTCTTTGCAGCAAGAGCTTATTGTGACCTACACAGTAACAGGTCATTTTGACCTTGATTCACCCCAGAAATTGATCAACATCCATGCCATTACTGGCTTACTAGGAGATCTTGGCTCAACAGGACTCCTAATTCTGTACATGAATACCAATGTTGAAACTTTGTAATGATGACAGCTACCATTGAGAAATGTATTCCGCTATTGTTAGTGTCTTTTCGTTACTTTTAGGCTTTAGTGGTATTATCAAAACATCGTCACAATGTTTGACATACCGTGCCAGCATTCTAGACAATCATTTGTGCTTATAAATAAATAAAGGTGGCTACAAGGCTACAATCAATTCAGATTAACAAGTTAACAAGTATATGTCTTTCTGGTTGGATAGAACCTGAAACAGTCTCTGCCTCATATGTGTTGACAGAGCCACCTTATAAGAACGAGGTAGTCGCTCTGTGTGAACAGTGGATACTAATATTACCTATAAACTGGTGGTGTTGCAATGCAGTTGCATAGTCAGTGAATCAAAAATTATCAGCACTCAAATTATATTGGACTTTTGCAACACTTTCAACCAAATATTTTCAACTTTCCATGAAAACACAAAACAATTTTTTTTCATTGAATAAAAACTCATAAATTCAGTTGTATTAGCCACCTATGACAAGGAAATGGAGTTTGTATAATGTCTGCATCTTGTAGTATTAAACGGAAATAGCATTCAGCTGTACACACATTTCTCCCGTGATCTACCAGGGATTCAGTTAAAACATGACCACATAACAACTTAAGAGAATATTAATGCAGTGATTGGAAGAAATTATGTCTGAAACTATTTATTGTACCAGAAATAATATACTATATTATCTTGTTATGTTAGTTGCTGCTTTTACTGTAGAAATAGATTCAGATTCAGAGTTAGATTTAGCTGCTTTTACTATAGAAATATATTTAGATTTAGATTTAGATTCGGACAAATAATCGTTTAAATAAAGTAGCACTTTGGTATTTTAGCTGTTTTATTTGTATGTATTGATCAGTATGTCAAGTCATCATTTGAGACTTCAGGTTCTCTTAAGGTATCTAAACAGCCAAAGTACTACTGAAGTAGCTCTACATAGTTCAATTATGAGTGATTAGAAGAAATTATGTCTGAAACTATTTATTGTACCAGAAATAACATACTATATTATCTTGTTATATTAGTTGCTCCTTTTACTGTAGAAATATATTCAGATTCAGAGTTAGATTTAGCTGCTTTTACTATAGAAATATATTCAGATTTAGATTTAGATTTAGATTCGGACAAATAATCGTTTAAATAAAGTAGCACTTTGGTATTTTAGCTGTTTTATTTTTACGTATTGATCAGTATGTCAAGTCATCATTTGAGACTTCAGGTTCTCTAAAGGTATCTAAACAGCCAAAGTACTACTGAAGTAGCTCTACATAGTTATGCAATGAAATATATGTAGGCAATGACATCACAAGTGAGATTAAACCTTTAGTACAGTGGCACAGGGATGTATCTCACTGTCCAGGGATGTATCTCACTGTCCAGGGATGTATCTCACTGTACAGGGATGTATCTTACTGTCCAGGGATCTATCTCACTGCCCAGGGATCTATCTCACTGCCCAGGGATGTATCTCACTGTCCGAGGATCTATCTCACTGCCCAGGGATCTATCTCACTGCCCAGGGATCTATCTCACTGCCCAGGGATCTATCTCACTGTCCAGGGATCTATCTCACTGTACAGGGATCTATCTCACTGTCCAGGGATCTATCTCACTGTCCAGGGATGAATCTCACTGTCCAGGGATCTATCTCACTGTCCAGGGATGTATCTCACTGCCCAGGACTCTATCTCACTGCCCAGGGATGTATCTCACTGCCCAGGACTCTATCTCACTGCCCAGGGATGTATCTCACTGCCCAGGGATCTATCTCACTGCCCAGGGATCTATCTCACTGTCCAGGGATGTATCTCACTGCTCAGGGATCTATCTCACTGCCCAGGGATGTATCTCACTGTCTGAGGATCTATCTCACTGCCCAGAGATGTATCTCACTGTCAAGGGATGTATCTCACTGTCCAGGGATCTATCTCACTGCCCAGGGATGTATCTCACTGTTCAGGGATCTATCTCACTATCCAGGGATCTATCTCACTGCCCAGGGATGTATCTCACTGCCCAGGGATCTATTTCACTGTCCAGGGATGTATCTCAGTGCCCATGGATGTATCTCACTGTCCAGGGATCTATCTCACTGCCCAGGGATGTATTTCACTGTCCAGGGATGTATCTCACTGTACAGGGATCTATCTCACTGTCCAGGGATCTATCTCAGTGCCCAGGGATGTATCTCACTGCCCAGGGATGTATCTCACTGTCCAGGGATGTATCTCACTGTACAGGGATGTATCTCACTGTCCAGGGATCTATCTCACTGCCCAGGGATGTATCTCACTGCCCAGGGATCTATTTCACTGTCAAGGGATGTATCTCACTGTCCAGGGATGTATCTCAGTGCCCATGGATGTATCTCACTGTCCAGGGATCTATCTCACTGCCCAGGGATGTATTTCACTGTCCAGGGATGTATCTCACTGTACAGGGATCTATCTCACTGCCCAGGGATCTATCTCACTGTCCAGGGATGTATCTCACTGCCCAGGGATCTATCTCACTGCCCAGGGATGTATCTCACTGTCTGAGGATCTATCTCACTGCCCAGAGATGTATCTCACTGTCAAGGGATGTATCTCACTGTCCAGGGATCTATCTCACTGCCCAGGGATGTATCTCACTGTTCAGGGATCTATCTCACTGTCCAGGGATCTATCTCACTGCCCAGGGATGTATCTCACTGCCCAGGGATCTATTTCACTGTCAAGGGATGTATCTCACTGTCCAGGGATGTATCTCAGTGCCCATGGATGTATCTCACTGTCCAGGGATCTATCTCACTGCCCAGGGATGTATTTCACTGTCCAGGGATGTATCTCACTGTACAGGGATCTATCTCACTGTCCAGGGATCTATCTCAGTGCCCAGGGATGTATCTCACTGCCCAGGGATGTATCTCACTGTCCAGGGATGTATCTCACTGTACAGGGATGTATCTCACTGTCCAGGGATCTATCTCACTGCCCAGAGATGTATCTCACTGCCCAGGGATCTATCTCACTGCCCAGGGATGTATCTCACTGTCAAGGGATCTATCTCACTGCCCAGGGATGTATCTCACTGCCCAGGGATCTATCTCACTGTCCAGGGATCTATCTCACTGCCCAGAGATGTATCTCACTGCCCAGGGATGTATCTCACTGCCCAGGGATCTATCTCACTGCCCAGGGATCTATCTCACTGCCCAGGGATGTATCTCACTGTCAAGGGATCTATCTCACTGCCCAGGGATGTATCTCACTGCCCAGGGATCTATCTCACTGCCCAGGGATCTATCTCACTGTCCAGGGATCTATCTCACTGCCCAGGGATGTATCTGACTGTACAGGGATGTATCTCAGTGCCCAGGGATGTATCTCACTGTCCAGGGATGTATCTCACTGTCTAGGGATCTATCTCACTGTTCAGGGATGTATATCCCTGTCCAGGGCTCTTTCTCACTATCCAAGTGTTGAGGCATACATGTGTCAGATGATGAGTATTTACATGTTTCATAAACCCAACATCGATGTATGTGTTTACATGTTGATTTATTGGCCTTTCTATTTTCACAGTAAGTTGTAATGTTTTCAAGGGTGGGCTGTTGAAATTAGCTGACTCTTTATTGCAGCCAATGCCAGCAGGGGCAGATAACATTGAGGAGTTGGTAAGATGATGCCAGGCATTCTATATGCTTAGAGAGCTATCATGGCTATTTTGAAAAAAAACCCATTAAGATTGCTTTTAAGATTTTTTTTACCAATGCATATGCATCGACATAGATCATTTTGCTTATTAATTTCATTTAAAATCATCAATGTTTATGTGGAAAGGATACAAAAAGGTTTGTCTCCAACAGACCCTTTGTTATATGGAAAGAATTAACATTGATTTCTGATAGTGTCAGGCTCTCATCCCACAGTGTTAAGACAACTATCAATGTAGCTGCTTATTAATATTTATGGGGAACATTACTTGTCATGAAAATTAAAACATCCACCATTGTGAAAGAGGGAAACATCCTCCAACATTATATAACCAGAGTTATAACCAGCGTTATGTACCATTAATTTACTATAGAATTATGCACTAGAGTTAAACACTCCATTAATAAACTAGAGTTATACACTGTCTTAATACACTATAGAGTTGTGTGGTACAGTTAAACACTCCATTAATAAACTAGAGTTATACACTGTCTTAATACACTACAGAGTTGTGTGGTACAGTTAAACACTCCATTTATTCACTGGAGTTATACACTGTCTTAATAAACTATAGAGTTGTGTGGTACAGTTAAACACTCCATTTATTCACTGGAGTTATACACTGTCTTAATACACTATAGAGTTGTGTGGTACAGTTAAACACTCCATTTATTCACTAGAGTTATGCACTGTCTTAATAAACTATAGAGTTGTGCGGTACAGTTAAACACTCCATTTATTCACTAGAGTTATACACTGTCTTAATACACTACAGAGTTGTGTGGTACAGTTAAACACTCCATTTATTCACTGGAGTTATACACTGTCTTAATACACTATAGAGTTGTGTGGTACAGTTAAACACTCCATTTATTCACTAGAGTTATACACTGTCATAATACACTACAGAGTTGTGTGGTACAGTTAAACACTCCATTTATTCACTGGGGTTATACACTGTCTTAATACACTATAGAGTTGTGTGGTACAGTTAAACACTCCATTTATTCACTAGAGTTATACACTGTCTTAATAAACTATAGAGTTGTGTGGTACAGTTAAACACTCCATTTATTCACTAGAGTTATACACTGTCTTAATACACTACAGAGTTGTGCGGTACAGTTAAACACTCCATTTATTCACTGGAGTTATACACTGTCTTAATGCACTATAGAGGTTGTGGTACAGTTAAACACTCCATTTATTCACTAGAGTTATACACTGTCTTAATACACTATAGAGTTGTGTGGTACAGTTAAACACTCCATTTATTCATTAGAGTTATACACTGTCTTAATACACTATAGAGGTTGTGGTACAGTTAAACACTCCATTTATTCACTAGAGTTATACACTGTCTTTATACACTATAGAGTTTGTGGTACAGTTAAACACTCCATTTATTCACTAGAGTTATACACTGTCTTAATAAACTATAGAGTTGTGTGGTACAGTTAAACACTCCATTTATTCACTGGAGTTATACACTGTCTTAATATACTACAGAGTTGTGCGGTACAGTTAAACACTCCATTTATTCACTGGAGTTATACACTGTCTTAATATACTACAGAGTTGTGCGGTACAGTTAAACACTCCATTTATTCACTGGAGTTATACACTGTCTTAATACACTACAGAGTTGTGTGGTACAGTTAAACACTCCATTTATTCACTGGAGTTATACACTGTCTTAATACACTACAGAGTTGTGCGGTACAGTTAAACACTCCATTTATTCACTGGAGTTATACACTGTCTTAATAAACTATAGAGTTGTGTGGTACAGTTAAACACTCCATTTATTCACTGGAGTTATACACTGTCTTAATACACTACAGAGTTGTGCGGTACAGTTAAACACTCCATTTATTCACTAGAGTTATACACTGTCTTAATACACTACAGAGTTGTGCGGTACAGTTAAACACTCCATTTATTCACTGGAGTTATACACTGTCTTAATACACTACAGAGTTGTGTGGTACAGTTAAACACTCCATTTATTCACTAGAGTTATACACTGTCTTAATACACTATAGAGTTGTGTGGTACAGTTAAACACTCCATTTATTCACTGGAGTTATACACTGTCTTAATACACTACAGAGTTGTGCGGTACAGTTAAACACTCCATTTATTCACTAGAGTTATACACTGTCTTAATACACTACAGAGTTGTGCGGTACAGTTAAACACTCCATTTATTCACTAGAGTTATACACTGTCTTAATACACTACAGAGTTGTGCGGTACAGTTAAACACTCCATTTATTCACTAGAGTTATACAGTGTCGTAATACACTACAGAGTTGTGCGGTACAGTTAAACTGCACTTGGCCAAGCCCGAAAGGCCTGCACTGTCAAGAATCGGGGGTGGAAACACAGACTGGAACCAGAAACATAATACTTTGAGGGATGGGGGGATAGATAGAGCTTTGGTCTTCATTATCACACATATCAGCAGTAGTTTGTGAGTTAATTATAAGAGAATATCAGATAAGACAGTTATTATATGAATTATTATGTTATCTAGGTAGTGTTTCCTATACAGCGTAGTGATAGAGAACAACTTACTCAGCAGTCTCTCTGTGTCTTGTCTAGGGCTGGGACGATACACCAACTGTGCAATCCGATACGTATCATGATACCTTGCTCACAATCCTATACATATCATGAAACTTGCATGTGCTGCATCTGTGGTGCATAAGCCATCTTTTTCATAGACAGGATGGCCAAATACCTGGCACACTAGCAGTGTGCAGTGTTAAGTATGGCACAATGGATGAAAATATTTACGATTTCACTACCTAATTAGTGTTTGGTGTAACAGTTATGAAAGCAAACATTCAAGGTAAGAATCAATATTTTAACTTACTTTGTGACTGTGATCGATACTTGCATTGAGAAGTAAAAAAGCACGATCCACCGATGCATCAGTGTATCGTCCCACTACTAGACTAGACCCATACATAGGTTGTGTGGGATACATGTGTATAATTCCTTTAATACCATCTCAGGATTTTGTTCGAAATAGCTCATGTATCCACAACATAGATCTCTAGCCTGTGACCAATGGAAGATGCTAGGAAGGTATCACCACTGGCATCCAAAGCTGTATTCAGATTGGGGGGCATGGGAGGCCCATGGGTTTCACCAAAGTGATAAACATCTGAGACCTGCATCACTTCGGGCTTTCCTCCTACATCAAGCTGACACCCCGCGATATAACTGGGATACTGTTAAAAGCGGCGTTAAACCCAGTTAAACTCACTCACTCACTGTATTCAGATTGAAGGGTTGCTTAAATGTCTTGTGTTATACCCACATTATATTAGATTCATTTTCGTTAGTTTTGAATACCAGAGTGAGAAAAATATCCTGACTGACAAAAATGATCAAGACATGGAGATAGAATTGCAAATTGTCTTTAATTATGTAACAAAGTTAAACATCTCTATTAAGCAGAAAGTTGAGATAGGAAACGTGAATAATTGATGGTCCACATGAAATATTTCTGGCCACAGGATAACACGGGTTGCTGTTTTATTCTTACATCTGATGCCTGTTTGGACAGGATACAATATACACAAATAATTGACATAGTCAGGGTTTAAAGGGATGAGAATCTTCCGCAGATCCACAAATTTTAGTGACCACATGTTTGTTAAAATTTGATGGCTTCCCCCATAAACACACCCAAATTATGGACCACGCTCCATTGCAAAGATGTTTCAGCTGAAAAGGAAATTATCCATTCTCATCCCTGGGTATAGGAGCTGCACTAGGAACTAATCAGTTTCCATATTGTGTCATCTGTGAAAACTTTGCATGCATCACAGGAACTGAGACTGACAAAAGACGAGCATGCTGCCTGTTTCCCTGTGTGTGTGTGTGTGTCTGCCAGCATGTTATCTTGGTTCTTACTATCACACACCTAAGCTACAGACCATTGTTCATAGCTGGAACAGGTTTATCATGTGGCCAAATGGCATAATCGTGTGATTTGATCGTGATTCCTTCTCAGAGCTCGTCCGTTATGTGTAGCACTGAGCTCTCCAGGATGTCGTCCGGAAGTTCCAAGAAACTGTCAGTTGAATGCTCTGGGTCACGTGACCTCTCTGTAAGTAACAGAGACAACGGCTTGTATCCCTGAGCGTGAGCAGCTTTAGTTTGTTCCCAGCTTTGCTGTTTGTGTGAAGTTATAGTCAGATTCCTGCATGAGAAACCTTTGTTGTCCGTGTCCTGTTAAGATTATTATGCTCCAAGTTTATTCTACTGTTCTGACTGGACGGCATGTCCTCATAGGGATGCACAGTGGAGAACTTTCCTAATGGACAAGGAATGTAAAGGCAGTAGAAATGGTCATCATCTTTAGCTAACATATTGTTTATCATATTGGCCCGCATGGCTGGCTTTTTTTTTCCATCTTTGATATCAAATTTCCTTTGGTTGAAATTTGTAACAGCATCATCTATATCATTTGTAAGCGTTTCCACCATAACAGTTTTTGTGCACTACATTTTATCCCATTATAATGATATATCATTGTCATCACAATCAAGGTTGTATTGTGCATCTGATTACATGCACTTATATCATATCTTCCATTTCTGATACTTATATCCTATGTAGAGTAGAACATTGCCACCATATCCCATGTAGAGTAAACCATTGTCACCAGAAACATTGTCACCATATTCCATGTAGAGTGAACCATTGTCACCATATCCCATGTAGACTGAAACATTGTCACCATATCCCATGTAAAGTGAAACATTTTCACCATATCCCATAAAGAGTGAACCATTGTCACCATAGCCCATGTAAAGTGAAACATTGTCACCATATCCCATGTCGAGTGAACCATTGTCACCATATCCCATGTCGAGTGAACCATTGTCACCATATCCCATGAAGAGTGAACCATTGTCACCATATCCCATGTAGAGTGACAGTTGTCACCAGAAACATTGTCACCATATCCCATGTAGAGTGGACCATATTGTCACCATATCCCATGTAGAATGTGACATTGTCACCATATCCCATGTAAAGCGAAACATTGTCACCATTTCCCATGTAGAGTGAACCATTGTCACCAGAAACATTGTCACCAGAAACATTGTCACCACTTGCCATGTAGAGTGAAACATTGTCACCATATTCCATGTAGAGAAACATTGTCACCATATTCCATGTAGAGTGAAACATTGTCACCATATCACATGTACAGTGACACTTGTCGTCAGAAACATTGTTCTCATTTACCATTCAAGTCAAAC
Organism: Haliotis rufescens; assembly: GCF_023055435.1. Taxonomy (NCBI): domain Eukaryota; kingdom Metazoa; phylum Mollusca; class Gastropoda; order Lepetellida; family Haliotidae; genus Haliotis; species Haliotis rufescens. The sequence goes on along the minus strand of NW_025963791.1, from coordinate 26,324,870 downwards.
AGCATCCCCATATACCATGTAAAATCACATTTTGTTGAAACCTTTTTCCATACTAGACTAACAAGATCATCACCACCACATTCTGATTGATCAACCCTGGATTCACTGAGCACATGTTAACAGAATCACAAATCTTACATTCAGATATGGATAAAATACTAAACTAAGGCAGGTAAAAGCAGAATGAAAGCATTACAATTGGCTCAAGGAGCTCATTTTGACATGGTGATCAGCCAGCCCGAATCACAACAGACAATGACTTGAAGTGTCAGCATCAGTTTGGCGTCAGTCTACTGCATGTGACAGAGATAGGTCTCTTTGGTATTATTGATTCAATATTTCTCTGGACCCCATTGAACAAAGCGACCTTAGCTCTAAGATGATCGTAACTCCCATACTTTAACATAGGCTTACAATAGTCGTAGTGCTAAGATCGCTTTGTGGAAGTCGGCCCTGGACATACTTTGTGGATCCAGGTTGTTTAATTATGACTTTTGTGGGAAAACATTCTATGGTGTGATGGAAATCTTTTGTCAGTCATCATTGTGCATTATGAACTCATGCCGCTTCACTGATCATGCTCTAGAATGTTAGCTCTACTAAAACCCATGGTGTAGTGTTAGCTTTAACCCCTCTTACACAAGTCAGAGAATCAAGTACACTATGTGATCAATGTCAGCTCAAAGTACTACACTTACAGTTTCACTGTAACTAATGAACAATTAATATATTTTTTAATTGTTATGCTCTTTAACAATATCAACACTGACTGTGTAGTACAGGAAGCTTGTAGAGAAAGAACTGAATAACAGAGACACAATCCATTAATACTAAGGTGTATTTTTATTTTTTGAGCTGTGTGATTGTTTCAGCCATCAACTAGTCAAGCCGGGGATTCAGTACCTGCAGTATGTTTCCATAGTAACAATATCCTCTCATGGAAACCTTGGTTTCCTGCTTAGATAATAGAGCTGCACGAATACTGATTTTTGTTTTGATAGTTTACATAACATTTAGAGATTCTTCACTGTTCAGCTCACATATTTCGTTGCTATTAACATTTCTATAATACTCTGCTGACAGTCTTTGAACTTTTGAGGTCTGTATAATATGTATAAGATTATGATATCTTAATTTGTTTTATAGAAATTAGAATGTTGATAGCATAAGGCATTTGTGAACGTCACAAATCCACGTACTGATCTTGTCAGTATACAGTGATGTACTATGTAGTAATACCATGTAATGTATAAGTAATGTCATCATTTCATTCTGCTATTGAATTCATTTAATTCCATCATGTTCATCAATCAAAAAGACACAGTGTTCCAACTGGAAAAGTTGATTACTTGAAACTAGCACCACAATTTTATTGTGGTAGGGAAAATAAAAAATATTTAATTTTATTTTATGATTGTGACTTCTGCCTCCAGTAGGTCATGAATCAACGGACTGAATTCTTTTTAAAAGTTACCATTTTGTGTGTATATTGAAGGTACATTGACTCAAAGCCATTGAAAACGCAATTCAATGTTCAGATGTTGTGTATTTTATAACAGTGAAAGAAAACCAAATGAAACCCAACAAAAATGACAAACAAAACCATCAAATGGAATGTTTGCAATAAAGTCCATAAAATACACACCCGTGGATGACGTCACAGAGGCTCAGAACAAAGCTGGGGTCACCGAGGATCAGTGCTGGGTATGTCCACCTTGTGCTCTGAAGCATGCCTGTAGTCGCCGAGGCATGGACTTACACAGATGCCTCAGGAAACTTTGTGGGATGTTCTGCCAGTGACTGTGTCAACCCTGCCCCTGTCTGAGGTGGTTTCTGTTGAGTTTGATCCCTCCGCTCAAGCTCGACCCACAAGCGTTGAATTGGATTCATGTCAGGTGACGTGGCAGGCCAGTTAATCACACGCATGTTGTTCTGGGTCAGAAAATCTCCCGTGACCCTTGCAGTGTGTGGACATGCTTTGTCATGTGGGAAGACAAGCTGATATCGGGCGCCATGTTGAGGATATTGTTCTCATAACCTTGAACATTAAGGTTGCCTTGGATAACCACCAACTGTGACCAGAAACGAGCATTGATGGCACCCAATACCATTACACTGCCTCCTCCAAAGTGATCCCTGTCTCAAACACAGTTGTCAGCGAAGTGGTTTCCCCTACATCAATAGATAAGGCAATGTCCAGCTGGAAAACTGAGTTTGTAATGGGACTCGGTAGAGAAGACCACATATGTCCATGTTGTATTCTGCAGACAGCCCCCACTAGCTGCCCATCGCTGTATGGCAAGCCTGTGTCGGTGTAGCTTGATCTGGCCTTGATAAGGTCGATGGCACATTATGCCAAATGCAGCCAGTTTGGGGGCTGATGCAGCTGTTGACGGGTCCCAAAAGTCCTCCTGGCTGTATCTACGACTGTTTGGAATTTGTTCCGAAGGTGCAAAAGACGAATGTGACGGTCTTTGCAAGGTGTCGTCACATGTGCTGCACCAGGTCTCGGACGATCTGCCCCTGTTGTGTTGAAACGATGCCACAGTCAAGTTATTGTGCCTTGATGGATGTTTGAATGTCTGGCGATGATCACTTGAGTTGCCCCTTCTTGCAGCATTCGGGGTGGCCGGGTAGCCTAGTGGTTAAAGCGTTCGCTCGTCACGCCGAAGACCCGGGTTCGATTCCCGACATGGGTACAATGTGTGAAGCCCATTTCTGGTGTCCCCCGCCGTGATATTGCTGGAATATTGCTAAAAGCTGCGTAAAACCATACTCACTCACTCACTCACTCTTGCAGCATTCCGATTGCTTGGTTCCTGCTGGCTTGGACGAGTCTTGGCATATTGAACAAGTGACCGATGACCATTTTTCATGTGTGCTTTTAAGGACCTGTGATCTGGCTTTTCACGTGCAGCATTTGGCCAGGAAGAGTAGTTGTGTTTCTGTGAAGTGTAGTGTTCAGTGCGTTTTTCACATTCAGACTAATTGCTCCAAGGTGGTCTGAGGCTTGAACCGAACTGTCACAGGTGGTCACATATCCCTCACAGCACTATCATGATGTTAAAAAAGGTTTGGGCAATTGCTCTTTTCACAAGTGCCCTCATCAAAAGCAGTTGCATTTTCAATAGCTTTGAGTATAGTTATCTTTGTCTGTCTCTCGATTTCTCTTTCAGGTTATAACCATGCTTTCTTTTTCTAACAATGTAACAATGGAGATATTTCATAGCTAAATGAAACAATTTCTTGAAGTGACAGTTTTGCATGTCTTATGCTTTAAAACTTGTTTCTGGATTGCCCAACTGAACATATTGAACCCTAACATGCTGTAAAAAGATTGCATGTATCTGATTTGATTAACAGTTTGATTAACATCTTATTTGAAGGAATATATTTATTTATTTAGAAGTTTTCGACTTGTAACATGAATGAATAGTATAATTATTAGTATGATTTATTTTCATATTTAATTTTTATTATGTGTAAGTGCATAAGTGCATGCATTGTCTATTCTTGATAGAATATATTGATATTCATAAAGATTTGAAAGGGTAGAAATGTTTACAGTTGATTGATGAAGTATTATAAAGTTGCACATGTCAGCAGTTATTTACTTCCCCCTTACTTGGGGACAAGTAGCTATACATGCACTCATCAGATGTACTACTTGTAACTTAAAGTGGTCCAGAGGTTCAATATAGATCTTTTTGCATATTTTTTAAAGACTTTTATCTTTATCAATCATTTCATTTCCCTGTTAAAATAAGTAATAACACAACATGAAAGAAAATGGCTATGACAGTTACTATTTCTATTACAGTCTGTTTCACAGAAAGACATCAGCGTGAATATTGAGGGCGCCACAACTTCTCTTCTTCCCGATGAAGACTTTGAGGACGATGTAAGCACTAGTACATTTGGAAGGCTTTTGACTAGCCTATAAACTTAACACTTAGTTATAATAAAATACATAATTTCGATAGAAACAAGCATCTACAATTAAATTGAGAGTAATATGGTTCAGGGACTGTGAGACAGACTAAGTAGCTTAGTGTACATATACTGATTCCAGCTTGCTATGTCCTGTCCAGCTGCTCTGTATATAGAGACAGGTTCTCTTCTTCATCTTATATTTAGGTTAATCTTACTTTAGGTGTGATGGGGATGTCCTTTAAGTGCAGTTTGTCACTTACTTATTTCCAAATGTTGACATCTTTCCAATATCTAGCACAGACCTTTATTTTGTGGTTATGTTTGAATGTGCTGTCCTATTTCAGTTTGAGTTTGGCGAGATCTTCATCCACCAAGTGATCCACACCATCGAGTTCTGCCTTGGCTGCATTTCCCACACTGCCTCCTACCTCCGACTGTGGGCTCTCAGTCTGGCTCATGCTCGTGAGTACTGACGCATCAGATCATGGTCGGTGAGACGACATGGGTGCAATGTGTGAAGCCCATTTCTAAAGCCCATTTCTGGTGTCCCCCGCTGTGATATTGCCCGAATATTGCTAAAAGCGGCTTAAAACCATACTCACTTACCCACTCACTCACTCACTAACTCCACTGTGAGAACTGGTAAACCAGCTAAGACCTGTTGTCTAATGCATCACTTCAGCCATTTGATATGGGAGATAACTCTTTACATCAGGGACGGTCGGATAGCCGAGTGGTTAAAGCGTTTGCTCGTCACGCCGAAGACCCGGGTTCGAATCCCGACATGGGTACAATGTGTGAAGCACATTTCTGGTGTTCCCCGCCATGATATTGCTGAAAAATTGCTAAAAGCGGCGTAAAATCATACTCACTCACTCTTTACATCTTTGAGGTATGTGAAGTGGTCAAGTTTTCTGACTTTCCAGTTAATCAAACAATAACTAGTTACACAAATTAACAACAGATTGATACCAATTTTACACAATTATGTAACGAAGCTGTCCTCATGGGGTGGTATCCAACTACAACTGGTGTCTTCCACAGAGCTGTCGGAGGTGCTATGGCAGATGGTGTTCAGCCTGGCACTGAAAATGGACATTCCATGGTTTGGTTCAGTCATTGTGTTCGTCTTGTGGATATTCTGGGCCAATCTGACCATTGCTGTCCTGCTGGTCATGGAGGGGCTGTCTGCTTTCTTGCACACCCTCCGTCTTCACTGGTAAGTTGTTTTACCAGGTCAACAACGTATTGAGTGCATTGCTCAATTAAATATTCCTGTTGCATCTGTATCTGAGGTTAAGAGTCTTATATTTTATTGAATGGGTGGTCCAGGGTTCCTCATCTAAATGTCTAGAGTTGCCTCCCTTTGCTAGGCCTGGATCTGCAGTGAGTTCAATTCCCAGCTATAGTCCCATTGTAATCATTAGTGTCTTACCCATACTGTAGGGTTTAACTGAAATGATCAATGCATACAGTCAGCATCACTTTGTTCTGACATTTAGAAGACACACAGTTGTATAGATCATTGAAATACTTTTCAAAATGCACTCAACCCAACTCATCCCCTCATGAATCTACAAACTAGCAACCGCCAAACTGCTTTTCTCTTTTGTGTACAGGGTGGAGTTTCAGAGCAAGTTCTATGTCGGCGATGGCTACAGCTTTAACCCTTTCAGCTTCAAGTTCGTCCTTGACATCGAGTCCCTTGAGGACATCAAATAAGGCTTCCATTGGCCAGTCACGACCTAGTCGTGTTCATGTCTTCCAACTACAATTGTCTCCGATGCTGCTACCATCACTGGTAGTAAAAGACCTTATTTGGTATACACTTATTCTCTAAGATGACTATAATTTGATAGCTGATTACAGAGATCCTCTTAAATTTTAGGGAAATAGTTTTGCTTAAAAAATCATATTTACTGTCCTTGTAGAAGTAAAACAAAAGTTATTTTATTATTTTTTAATATGGCTATTGCTCATAGGTGTTTATTGACATTAGGTAACAGTCTTCCAAAACAGTTGGTAAGTGGAAATGTCAGACTTTGTTTTAGAATGATAGCATTCTCATGAAATGATTATTACTGCAATTCTTAATGTGTTAACAGTGTTTGAAAAACTGTATTTAGTATTCTCATAGAAACAGAGGGGGTAAAGTGACTTGCTTCCTGTGCTTGGCTCCTTGTAATTAGAACATCATGTTTATCTTTTCTTTTTTTTCAAATAATGAAATCTATCAAGGGTAGCTGATTAAACTGTTTATTAAGGACTGTTTGTAATATTACATCAAGGACATTTTACTGATCACACTCTGAAAAAGGCAATATGGTTTGTACCTGTTTCTGATGACTTTATTGTATTGTTATACTTTGGAAAATATATTTTGTGTGTATACTGGTTACTTTGTCCACTTAAAAGTGTAAGACTTTTACTTCTGCCTAAAGAAAAACTATTTCCGAGAAATATTGACACCTGCTTTATGATATGTTATGAATAAAATGAATAAATTTGTCTTCCAATCATGTGTATTGTGTTTATTGAACTCCAGTATGTGTGATGCAGTAGTTTCCATGCATTCATTCCACAGTGTCAAGCCAGTGCTGGTGAGTCATGTCCAGGAACTGCGTTACTTGCACATCCTTCCTTGTCAGTTTGTTGTTTAACACTACGATCAGCAATATTCTAGTTATTCCATGACAGCAGCCTATAAACAATCAAGCCTGAGCCAGTCAAACCTGGGATTGATATTAGGAGAAATGTCCCACACCGTCAGGGTTTTTATGAGTCACAATCAAGCAAGTTACTAAATCCAAGTTGCCTCTTGCAACCAGCATAATTGCTGTGTTTGTTGTTTAAAGCCGCACTCAGCAATATCCCAGCCATATGGTGGCAGTCTGTAAATATTAGAGTCTGGACCATGTGCATCAATCCAGGCAATCGGGATACGATGACATGCATCAACCAAGTCACCAAGCCTGACCGCCCAATCCTGTTAGTCGCCTCTTACGACAAGCATAGTCGCATTTGCTGAAGACCTATTCAACCCCGGATCTTCACTGGTGCCACAGGTTACTCTAGGGACTCCTTGTAACCCACAACTGTAATACTGCTGATGTGACGTTGGATTCCTGCATTCACTTAAACCAGTGTGGTGCACACACTGCCTTTGGAGGAAGATTCCCAGGTGACCTGAGTAAATGTGATTGCTTCATCAGCCAGAAAGTGGAATCAGCTAACGTAGGACAAAGCGGAGTGTGTTGTTGCTAGATGGTTTTAACACCCACAACTCTTCCTGCAACTTGTTTGTCCTCAATGTATAATATCTTTTCACTAGGAGGATGTAGAATTATATGCATTATACCTAGTTTTTTCTTTATCAATTTACAATCATTGATCAAGTTTCAACACAACTTTGAAATTTTGACCAATAGACAAGTGGTTGTTATGAGTTTGAGTGAGTGAGTGAGTTGGGTTTAACGCCACTTTTAACAGTATTCCAGTTATATCACGGAGTGTCAGCTTAATGTGGGAGGAAAGCCCAAAGTGATGCAGGTCTCAGACGTTAACCACTTCGGTGAAACCCACGAGCACGGGTATGGTGCTGACAAACCTAGAAACAAAATCAGAGCGAACCAGGATTCGAACCCGTGCCCTGAATGAGTTTAAGGCTTCTTTGAACAGGTCAGTAATATTACAGTTGAGGTTAATGTGTGAAGAAAGCCAAAAGCAAGTCTTGGATATTGCTTAAAGAATGTCACTCATGTTAAACAGAAATCACACAATTACATTTTCACAGTCCAAAGGCATAATCACAGAATGTGATGCCTTACACCACTGGGGCTGCCGCCACCCTCATTAGAGAAATGTTTCAAAAATGTCCACGATATATACTGAACAAAACAAGTTAGAGATCATGAATATTTTTGGGGACAATTTTATGATAGTGTCCTCAAGTCTTCAATACAAAAAATATCCCCCAAAATATTCATGATCCCTAACTCATTTTGTTCAGTATATTAAGTCAGCCTGTAAATTAGAGTGAGTGAGTGAGTATGGTTTTACACCGCTTTTAGCAATATTCCAGCAATATCACGGCGGGGCACACCAGAAATGGGCTTTACACATTGTACCCATGTCGGGAATCGAACCCGGGTCTTTGGCGTGACGAGCGAGCGCTTTAACCACTAGGCTACCAAACCGCCCCTGTAAATTAGAGTGAGCGAGATAAAACTCATCACCATGGCATTGTTTGAGCCATTAAAAATAAGAGTTTGATGAGGCAGATCAGAGATTTTTTGAAACGTTCAACCACACTGGGGTGACAACACTATCAGCCATGTGACACTCTGACAATCCAATCCTCATTAGTCTTACCCCAAGCGTGGGATGCACGGGACCTATTCAGCCACTGAATCCTAATTCCCTCTTGAGCAGCTACAGTGAGTGAGTGAGTATGGTATTACGCCGCTTTTAGCAATATTCCAGCAATATCACGGCGGGGGACACCAGAAATGGGCTTCACACATTGTACCCATGTCGGGAATCGAACCCGGGTTTTCGGCATGAAGAGCGAACGCTTTAACCACTAGGCTACCCGAACGCCCCGGAGCAGCTATAGAGCAATAACAACAAAGAACTTGCTGTGCATCCACTGTGTATTTCCCACAGCTACATTTCATATCAAAACATGATCTTCAAATTAACATTTTCATCATGTACATCAAGGTCACTCTTTACTTAAATACAATGAGATTTCTAGTGAAAGATTTGGTGGTGAATAGCATCATTCACATTAACACAAGAATGATAAAATATTTCAGTAAAAGACCTATTACCATATAAGAGCCACAGTAGTATTGTCAATTCAGGAACTCGAGGAAAATTTACAAATGCAACAAATATGGCAACAATTTAAACAGTATACAGAGTAATATGAGTATTGACAGCCATTCCTAACAGGTCAATTTCGGCTTTATTTTGATACAACTTGCATTAAAAACCTGAATGTTCAATCATGGTAACTGGACAATACACATAATGAAATCAAGAAAACCTGTGACTCTTGAACTCTCAAAATACAATAAACAAGAACCATTTTAAATACCATTATGCTGAGGAGTTTGAAGCACTGTTACCATGGTTACCGTATTAAAAATAATAAACACTGATCAAGTACATGATGTATTTATAGATACTGGTACAAAGAATAACAATGTTTCAAACCCTCGACCATTCTGTGCCAGGCACAATTGCTCAAATTTGTAAGAAATCCATTAAAATATACATTATCCATAAGCAGAAAACAGTCTTCCCGTTCCTTGTTTAGAGTCACAATGACAATCTGGTGAGCTATATTCATAAATGTAGTGTTACTATATTATTTCATATGAAGCGGAGTGTAGACAATATGGCTTGAAGATAAACTTGTACACAGAACAATATTGCTGAAAACCTTTGTTAACTCACAGTATATACACAAACTGTTCCATCTACAAGTAGGTAGCTTGACTGTCGTTCAAATTCAAATTAGGATCAATTTTACCAGATCTGCTTGAGTCTACAAATACCTGTTTTCTGGATACTTCACACTCAAACCTCCAAAATTCAGTTGGTTATTTTGAAATCAAATCTGACCATCATCTCTGAGTTAATCCAGCAAATATACAACATCATTGATATGTTGAATTTAGAAATCTTGAAGGCAAAATAATGAAATTTTACATATTTGTCTACTGAAAATGATTTTGCAGCTTCAATGCAATCAACATTTATTTAACATGTTAACTAGTCCAAAATGACAATCACGTTATGAAAATAATTTTGGCAAATAGCTTTTAAAACTATGTCAGTTATAGTGATTGATAAGCTGAGAATGAAATAATCTAGTTTCAAACCTACGTGTTTCTGTCACAAAGGAATGTTTATTCTATTACAGAGGATATTCACACATCTCTTGAATACTTTAAACAGATTAAGGACCAATGCAATATCATATACTTGTACATTTTGGGGACAGGTTTGCCATTACATGTACTTGTAAATCAACACGAATGAATTGGAATTTATGTGAACCATATCCCATGCTATTTTTTAATGATTTGTAAAGTTATTTGTCAAACTGTATATCACACAAATACATTAGTCCCTGGTGGGATACATGGCACAGCAAGGGGAGATAACTGGGTTTGGCATGACAGTAACAACTGGCAAAACGTAACAATCAAGCCAACAATAGCATTTTCAAAAACCTCGTTGCTTTATCAGATACCATATCAGATACGTGGGTACATACAGTTCTTCCAAAATAACATCATAAGATATCTATTGCGGATGTAAGTCAAACCAATTACGATAAGTCTTGGATAGTGAGGAACTGAAGAAGTCCTCTACATGATATTGTAAGTAGCACTAGTTCAAAGTTCTTAGTCTTGAGCACTTTGACATCCATCATTCAGTATCATCAGCTTTGCATATATATTTATAAGGTATGTAAGTAATCCACAACGAAACGCTGTGAACATTTCTGCGATTCTGTACCACTCCCACAGAATCTGTCTATGACTGTGTCTGGTAGAGGCCCAAAGTACAGTGTTTCACTGGGTATCACAGTTTATGACCAAGCAGAGCTGCGTTATGGTACGCCGCTGTGCACGCAAGAGATGCAGCAGGCAGCAGATGCTGCTGCTACTGCTGCTGGTGATGATGACAACTCGTGGTGGATCAAATCTGCCACATGTCCAGCAGAATGCTGGGACAAAACAGAACATTTACGAGTTCTTCAAAGTTTAAATCCTGCCTCAGTTCCTTGCTGATGACGCATTGCCTGGTGCGATGGACATCTCACCTCCTGTACCCCCGTCCCGAGGTGGACTCTGAACAATAGAAGGGAGGAATCATTTTCATCCCTTAAAATAAGTCAACAGAATTAATTTGTGCACATTCAAACCATGTACAATATAGCAGAAAACAGAAAACATATCAGAAAATGTTTTAAGCATAAATACATTGACTTGAGATTACATAATACATTCTTGAGAAAGTAATCAACAGAGTGATGTTGATATTACAAACATCTGTTGACAACTGCACAAATATGAGAGAGTAAGGAGAATTAGAGAATAACCAACAAGCTATGAGGAATCAAGGATCATCTTGACCAAGTGAATGAATGGTGTTAATTCTGATCCTTTGGTGAGGGACTTACAACATTCATTCAGATAATCCGTAATTCTGTGTTCAAACAGGTTATTTTTACTTATTGACTTTTTATCAGAGAAATTGAAAAATAACCCATGTGAAATGTCAAACCAGCAGGGAAACTTCACTCTATTGTTCAGATAACATAATGAAAGAAATGTGTGATGTCATGAACTATGGAGGATGTCATTCCGTGTTATTCTCAACAATGAAGCACTGTGACTAAATAACACATGCAAATATCAGAAAGTTATGACACACGATCATTCTACTCTTGGGTAATATTACTTCTAATGGGAATGAGTGAGAATGGTTTACATTTCTTTCAGCATTATTGCTGCCATATCGTAACAGAGGACAACAAGAATTGTATCCATGTTAGGACTATGTTGTATCATGGAGTGTCACTTAAACATGAGAGGAAACTGCTAACTAATGCAAATTATGGACATTAACCACTTTGATGGAATCCGTGAGCACTTGTATGACATTGATCATTCTGACAAACTAAGGACATTGGATTCAAACCCATATCAGCAGATACCAGCATGACAATTGGGAACATTTTTGCACCAAATCTGCACCGGTACAAGGAACAAATGCTTACTTGTGGGTTTTTTTCATGCCTGACATTGCATTGGTTATATTTCTTAAGCTATTAATATTAATATTTTCGTATCATAAGTTCTGGAAGCTGTTGTACAAAACAACCTTAGCACTATGACTGTCGAAAGTCTATGTTTCGGTATGAGAGTTCCGATCACTTTTGTGCTAAGATCGCTTTATGCAATGGCACCCTGTTCAGTCAAGGCCAAAATGATGAAGATCTCGTAAAACAGTTAAGGACGATAAATATGGTATATGGCTACAGAGGCTTTGAATTACGCAATGGGGTGATACAACATGTACAAAGAGATACTCAAGCATACCAGACATTCATGTTAGCTATCTAAGCATCTCAATGTTCACAAAACCTAAAAAGCTGAATTGTGTGACAGTTCATCACACTATGGAAAATGCCGACAGAAACTAACAAAACTACATGAAGCAATAAGGTTTACAGGTATGTACATAGCCAGCTTATAGCTGTTACCTTCAATGATACAGGCAGGATTGAGAAAACAAAATGTTTACAGCAAAAGCTATCTGTTCCATAACAACACAACAGAAAATCAACAACAGGGAATCTGTCTCACCTTGACATGAATCTGATTTTTTAACACTGCAGATCGAAGTATCAAGGCCTGGAAAAAAATATAATCAAGTTGAATATTTTGTCATATATTTTCCATCTCTTTCATCATTATTGAACATAAATACTTTGCATTAAATGAGTGAGTGAGCGATATGGGTTTAACGCCGCTTTCAACATTATTCCAGTCATATCACAGCGTGTCAGCTTAATGTGGGAGGAAAGCCTGAAGTATTGCAGGTCTCAGACGTTAACCACCTCTGTGAAACCCACGAGCACGGGTATGGTGCTGACAAACCTTGAAACATAATCGGGGCGAACCAGGATTCGAACCAACAATCATAGGTTTCTGGCGTGCCCAAGGGACGCAACTCTGCACAGGGAATCGTTGCATTAAATGAACAGGCAAAATATGTAAGCGAATTCAACTGACCTTTGTCCGTCTTTGGTACTCTTTCCCCATTGTTATCGCCTTCTGGAAGGTTGTGGCTCTCTGGTCTACATCTTGGGCATACAAGATCTGGAAGGGTCAAGGACAGTATTGACACACGACGTAGTTATGTACTCCACTTAAAGTTCAGTACAAAGATTGTTTCTACCAGGGAAAATAAAATAGTGAACTTAAACTTGACTTAGGACTGTATCTGATACTGACACTTTCATGAGTTTTAACATAACACAATAATGACTGGTGCATTCCACTATTACTAAGGCTAAAAAAGATAACAGTCTTGGTTCTCTGGGACCGCCCAGGTTATCATAAAGTCTTCCGGACATTTTGTTTTTATTTCTATATAAAAGAAAATCCTCATACTTAAAAACAATGTGATCCAATATAGCACACAGTTACTTCCCTTTACATGCACTTTTCTTTACAGCACATCTCGTGATATGATCATGGTGGCAATAGGAATTTTGCATGCTTGTTTATGTAGGGAGGCCCTTTCCCGGGTTGATGGTACACAACTGTTTATTTGGTTACATACTGGTTTGAACAAGCCAAAAAAAAACACACACACACCCCACCCACAATATTTTCAAAAGTCATTGCCGGAGAAACATTTCTAAAAAAAAATTAAGCCTAACGTAACACTCAAATACAGTAACAAACACACACTGGTATCAATTATGCACAGACAGCTGCAAGAAACTACACCAACAGCTTTCAGAAGACTTTTTCACACAGTAATTGTAATTGCCGCAAATCACTGAATATGGACTTACGACAGTCATAGTGCCACACCTTGTGATGAAATAAATCTAAAGTACCTTATTGTGAGAGTCTATGCGAGCGTTGATCTGCCCATCTAAAATCAGTTGCATCAGCTCATCCTCCAAGGCAGGGACGGTCGTATTGAAAGCTTCAGCCATTTTCTTCATGTCCGCTGACAGGTAAGGACTGAAGTACTACACGTAAGAAAAGAAAGTTCTCTATCAATAACAGAACCTTGACATGATTTATGTAGATGGTAACAGCTATCGTCTTTCACGATTCTTAATACATGGGCAGTTGCAGCAATCTTTCAGCTGTAACCATGGTAACTCGTAACAGAAGACACACGGGTGAGGGAGTGAAGCAATGTAGTTAACAGATGGATAGTGGAGAGTTGGTCATGCCTGATGATCTCATGCAAGTTTGTTTGATGTTAACACTATCCTCTAGGCTAGTAGGATTTCCCCTTTAAAAGCTTGCATTCCTGAAACTTCTGCTGTAATTAACTCAGCTATTGGGACTACCAACTAGCTGGCTTTTATCAAAGAAACTTGTTTTACAAGGCAGTTAGCAATATTAAAACAGTATGAAGAATCAAGGGCCAGGCAAACCAGAGATCAATTGCATGAGTAACAACACCATCAACAGGGCACAATGGCATGCAAGCAATACATGTTATGTTTTCATTAAATCATCAAACATGGCTTAATGAAGGCCTATTCTGCCCTGGAATACCCACTAGAGAAGGCATTTGGTAAAACTACTCCTGAATCTGTGTTGTGAGATCCACCAGAAGGAGGAAATAGCCAAGTGAGGAAGTTTTTGTTGTTTGTTGTTTAATGCCACACTCAGCAATTTTCCAGCTATATGACGGTGGTCTGTAAATAATCAAGTCTGGACCAGAAAATCCAGTCATTGATGTCATTAGCATCGATGACATGCATCAACCAAGCCAACAAGCCTGACCACAAGATCCCATTAGTCACCTTTTACGGCAAGCATGGGTTGCTGAAGACCTATTCTACCCCGGGTCTTCACGGGTCCCAAGTGAGGGAGTATGGCTTTTCATTCCTTTTAAAGATATTACAACAACAAATGGGCTTCAGACATTGGGGGATGAAACTAGGCCTTTGGTCATGTTGGTGTGATAAGCGAATGCTTTAACCACCCAGAAATGGCTAGGAGGGTAAATGGCAGTGCAGCAACTTACTTGGCACAGAGCTCTGTTCCTTATTTGTGTGTACAGCGTTGTTACATGCTGGGCCAGGTACATGTCTAACAACAAGTTATCCTGTAAGGAAAAATTAAGGTGATTAGGAGATTTGCGACTTTTGAAGAAATAAATGCCACAATGTTTTGTCACGATATTATTTTAATTCTTGATCTTCAGATTTTTTTAAAGAAAGAGATCAATAAAAAAAACATTTCGCTTTAAATATGTTTGTTACCTGAATATGTTGCCATGAGTGCAGCGTTAAGCTATAAACTGGTCTTACTATGTAACCTGTTGTCATGCAGTTTTACTTATAGCATACAGAAGGCAAGATATTTTGGTGGTACACACCTAAGTGTGCACATGGCAAAAGAAATAGTGCATTTCAGAGTGGGTACTTTCCCACTTTATTTAGGGTTATCAATTCGGTAAAGCAATCTAAAACAGGTCCTGCCTAATTACACACAAATGCAGTTAACATTTATTCCTATACATCAAACCGATTTCAAGAACTGATACTCATTCTACACGTTCTACAAAAGGTAAGTCTTAACATTAGAGCTGGGATGGGTAACTCGGGTACTCGGGTCGGGTGGGTACTGAGTAGGACCCGGGTACCCACAGGACAACCCAGAACCGTGATTAGTCACGTGATATATTGTTTAGTGACAAAAATGAACTGTTTCATAATTTGACCTTGAGCTCATATTGTCACCCAAAAGGTGATTCAATCGAGACCCCACCTAAGAGATCATGTACACTTAGTTTCATCGAATTCCAATCATAAATAAGTTATCTTTCATACAAGCTTTTTTCACTCTCATCTTACATGACTGACCCTGGCCTACAATGTCATGCAATCACAAGAGAAAATTACTTTTTGCAAACAACCATGATATTTGATAAGTATCAAGTGATTATTGAGAGTATCATAACTGATTAGACATGCTTAAATATTTCATAAATTAATCTGAAGGTTTGTGAAATTTGAACATTACCAATTAACGAAAACCACTTGGATAGCAATCGGATATGAAATTCTATGAGTTTTTAACTGGCAAAGCAATGATTACATAATTTAACCTTTAGTGACCTTGACCTTATTCGAAGTTCATGCGACTGAAACCCTGTCTTACAGATCATCTATACTACATGTACTAAGTTTCATCAAATTCCATTCATAAATACTGTGATTTCTTGTTCATCTCAGTGGCCTTGACCTTCAATGTCAACCAATCATTTGTTAGAAAGAGTCTCCAGGAAAATATAGGAAGAATATCAGGCATGGTTGAGAAAACAAACTGTGGCGGCAGCGGAGCTCAGTTTTGAACAAGCACATCAACAATCCCTTATAGGGGAATGTTCAGCTAAGAATTCAAATTATGGATGTTGAGACAATGTACTGACCTTGATTTCATCCAGCAACTTTAAACAGGAGGCGTACTTGGATTCATAAAATTTGTGTATAATATCCCGCAGCTGTGGTTCCAGCTCCAAGAACTGTTTGAAAGAACTGGAAGACAACATTTCAGTCAGCCACATTGTAATCAAACACAGGTCAAAAACAAAAATATCACAAAATATATGTAACAATATCAAAATGCTGTTTTATGAAATTTGATATAAAACATCCCCCTTTCCGTTGTATTTCCTGTTCTGCAAGACATGGGTTTTAATGCAGAGATTAAGATAACAGTGGATTTGTCTCGTAGACTAGGCCGAAAATAACAATCAGTTGTACACATATTCTCTAAGATCTACCGATGATTCAGCTAAAATTCGTAGCAATATGAACAAGAAAATTATGACAAGACTATGACCCATGACTAGACTACATCTTTTCAGGGAAGGAATAACTCATGAATAATGAGCCCACAACCTACTTTTCTGATGTTTGTAGAAGCATTACATTATCTTATTGAGTGAGTGAGTGAGTATGGTTTTACGCCGCTTTTAGCAATATTCCAGCAATATCACGGCGGGGGACACCAGAAATGGGCTTCACACGTTGTACCCATGTCGGGAATCGAACCCTGGTATTCGGCGTGACGAGTGAACGCTTTAACCACTAGGCTACCCGACTGCCCCTTATCTTATTGAGACTCACAACACCGGAAACAGCATGTCAACCAATCCGTACAGAAGGACACAAGTCAGCCCTGTTATTACACTATCTGGCTATAAAAGGGTTCATTGTGTATCTGGACTTTATAATCCATTAAATTACCATTGTCCAAGATTTCGTTCAATTTTGTTTACCTTAAATTCGACAAAATCATATATGAACTGATCGGCAAATCACACCACTCAACATTTGTCGCTTGGATACAAAGTCTTCAATCACTATTGAAATTTCTTTTCAGCTGTGTCATTGGCCAAGTATTGATAAGACTAAATCACCCATAGATCAGGGAGAAAATGTGTGAACAGCTGATTGCTATTTCTGGCTTATATCATGAGACAAATACATGCATAATCTTAATCTCTCCATATGAAACCTTGTCTGGCATACTGTATACAAATAACATTGAAATTGTAAATTATCGTGCTATGGTTTATCTTTCATGTTTTCATTGACCAAATTTGAAAATGGCCAAAAAAGTACAAAATATATTGCCACCATGACCATAACACCAGATGCGCAGTAAAGCAGTCTGCTTGTAAAGGGAAGCAACTGTTCGAGACGCTGAATTTTTAAGGATTTATTTTTTTGAAAATGGAAACAAAATCAAAATGTGCGGTGGACTGTGTCATGATGCAGAGGTGCCTGAGAACTCAAGACTTTTTTTCAGCCTCATACAGTTCCTTTGGACATGGTACATATTCACTACAATTATGCTTAGTTTCGATTTGTCAAGC
Source organism: Haliotis rufescens (assembly GCF_023055435.1). NCBI lineage: Eukaryota > Metazoa > Mollusca > Gastropoda > Lepetellida > Haliotidae > Haliotis > Haliotis rufescens. Next base: position 26,307,266 of record NW_025963791.1, on the reverse strand, counting down.
TCCCTTATTGAAACCACTGATAATGCGGTTATCAGTGTCGACAGCAAGAAACACAATGGAAGGTTGTATCACATTCCCTCAGTCATATCACACATCCTCGGCTGTATACCATCTTCTCAATTGTATCCTACCCCCTAAGTTGTATCCCCTCGCATCTGCTGTATTCAACAGTACCGTGTACCTTCAACTGTGTCCTAGCCTCTAAGTCGTAGCCCTCCCATCTGCTGTATTCAACAGTACCGTGTACCTTCAACTGTGTCCTGGCCTCTAAGTTGTAGCCCTCCCATCTGCTGTATTCAACACACAGTACCATGTACCTTCAACTGTTTGCTCCCTTAGTTGTATCCCCTCCAATCTGCTGTATTCAACACACAGTGCCATGTACCTTCAACTGTTTGCCCCCTAAGTTGAATCCCCTCCCATCTGCTGTATTCAACACACAGTGCCATGTACCTTCAACTGTTTGCCCCCTAAGTTGTAGCCCTCCCATCTGCTGTATTCAACACACAGTACCATGTACCTTCAACTGTTTGCTCCCTTAGTTGTATCCCCTCCCATCTGCTGTATTCAACACACAGTACCATGTACCTTCAACTGTTTGCCCCCTAAGTTGAATCCCCTCGCATCTGCTGTATTCAACACACAGTGCCATGTACCTTCAACTGTTTGCCCCCTAAGTTGAATCCCCTCCTATCTGCTGTATTCCACACACAGTACCATGTACCTTCAACTGTATCCTTCCCCCTTAGTTGAATCCCCTCCCATCTGCTGTATTCCACACACAGTACCATATACCTTCAACTGTATCCTGCCCCCTAAGTCGTATCCCCTCCGTCCGCTATATTCCACACACAGTACCAAGTACCCTCATAGAGAATACTACACTCATTCTCATTAGATACCATTTTTACGAAACAAATGGACTATTTATGATCTGACTGAGCGAAAGCAAGGTCAGATACCATAGAAAGTTCACGAGTTTGCAATCAAAATGGTTCGGTTTCCTCGATCTATCAGCTGAATTTATATCATGTGTTGTGGAGAGAATATAAATAAAACAAAACAAACATTGTTTCGGTTCATGTTACATGAACATTAGCACAAACGCCACAAACGCCAAATCAGATCGTGGCATTCGTTTCACGTGCAGAAAATGAATGCTGACACGTGATGCATTGCAATCGCCAGTGCAGGCTTTTCGTTCGTTGGAGCAAGACACACATTACGTGGTCTTTATAGGAACTAGTTATCGTTGGACCAATATTCGTGGTCTTGGTATAAACTAGATGGGACAATATTCGTGGCCCTTAGAAACGTTAAGTGTGTACTTGCTCCTATAGTAAATTAATAATTCCTGCATTCTAGGTCATGGACCTTGCATAGTTTTCTTATTTTTCATTTAAGAAGAGAATCACGTTTAGTTCCCCACAATATCATATAGAGAGAATCACGTTTAGTTCCCCATTCTGTCATAGAAAGAGAATCACGTTTAGTTCCCCATTAATCGTATAATTTACAGTGTAGTAGAAAAGACAGGTATACACGTGAACGTCGTCGCCTTCCACTGCGCAACAAACATTGGTAGCAGAGCATACGCAACATCATGTCCGTACCATTTTGGAAGAGGGAAATCAGAGTGTTCGCCAAACACATTCATGTTAACTGTACCACCCTATACTGAAGACATGGAAAATCAACAAACTCAAGTCTGCTTTGAACGAAGGGCAAGGTCACCACCGGAATAAGAAAAGACAACCATGATCTACTCACAGCATTTTATGCTAGAGATATGCTAGGGGAATGTTATTGTTCAATCAATATTTGGGATATTTTGGGCCACATAATCAGAAATCAGACACACTTCTACGGAGTTAAGAAATGATTTGCATTGGAAACGTTCACTGTAAGTGATCTGGTCGTGTAGTCGTGAACAAACAACTCCCGAAACAGTGCCACAAAATACGCTTTGAAGGGGACACTGATGGCATAACCGGATCATCACAAGTAAGTCTAGATATCTGTCCAGATAGTTTAAACTGACTTCATTTCACCACGCTTATCCTTTCACGTTAAATCAAATTGAAGTTGAGAAAGTGGTCGGGTGCGTCACGCTTATGGGGACCCTCGATCTATTGATCGGTAGTCATACATTGCAAATGGATATAGCTCGATTATATCATATCTGTAGAAGCTCTATGCATAACTAATGTAGAATGCAAACCGAATGTGATGTGTGTGACTATCTTTTTCGGTGTGTTGTGTTGAAGTGTTTGTAAATATCACTCGCACTCATAAGATTTCATTCAATAGTTGCCTTGTGGTTGAAAATGGATGACGATTTTTTATGAATGAAAAAAGTAGTCCATGTGTGACAGAGGTCACAATCAAAACGAATAAAACGATATCAACCTTGTACAACACACGGGTAACGTACGGATTTAGTATCTTACCACCTGTATCTTCACCACGTGGGTAATAAAACTGTATCATGCCCCCGAAGTCATATCCCCTCCCATCTGCTGTATTCAACACACAGTACCATGTACCTTCAACTGTATCCTGCCCCCTAGGTCGTATCCCCTCCCATCTGCTATATTCAACACAGTACCACATACCCTCAACCGTTTCATGCCCACTCAACTGTGTCACATCCCATCCCCTCAGCTGCATTACATCCCCATCCATATCACATCCCCACAGCTGCATCACATTCCCATCTATATCACATCCCCACAGCTGCATCACATTCCCATCCATATCACATCCCCAAAGCTGCATCACATCACATCCCCACAGCTGCATCACATTCCCATCCATATCACATCCCTACAGATGCATCACATTCCCATCCACATCACATCACCTCAGCCATATCACACACCTCAGTTATATCATGCCCACTTGGTTGAAATATACTACTCTAACAAACGAACAAACATCTTTCATATTACTGTAGTTATCTTGTCATGCCATGACTGATTAAGTATAGCAATATGAAAGAATCAGGTGTTCTTTACCTTCTACTAAGTAGTATACATCAACTCAGTCATATGACGCCCTTCAGTTATCAAGACCCCACATCAGCCCAAGGGGCAGTAAGGCCGATAAGGGAGTTTAGGGTTGAAATAACATATGTTAAGAAAAGTAACAAACAATAACATCTACACACCTGCTAGAAAGGACGTTTCTCTGTAACTCTTGTCTGTCAAATGAAGCTAGGGCACATAGGGCACCATACGTTGCTACATTGCCGGCAGACAAAAGCTGAAACAACACAGTATTATGGGACTTCATTACAACAATTAACATTACTTTCTAATCATTTATGGCATCTCATATTTTTTACTTACGCCAGACCAATGTTTTTTTTATTGCATAACAGTTTTGTTTGTTGTTCAACGCTGCACTCAGCAATATTCCAGCTATATGACGGCGGTCTGTAAATAATCGAATCTGGACCAGACAGTCCAGTGATTGTCATCATGAGCATTGATCCACGCAATTTGGATACAATGACATGCATCAACCACCCAATCCAGTTAGTTGCTTCTTACGACAAGCATAGTCGCCTTTAACGACAAGCATGGGTTGCTGAAGACCTATTCTACCCCGGATCTTCACGGGTCTCTTTTCTTGTAATACAGATCTGCCAAACTGACTATTTCCTTATCTCAAAAAGGAAAATAATGATAAATGATGTTGCAACCTACAACACTAAAATATCAATTGATTTATCCAAGGAAGGGAAGCAACTCTTTCAAAAGTTTCACTTGCAATAATAGTGTATATGTCATTGGATCACTGCTGCGTCCCTGACAGACGAATCACTTGATATATGTTGTTTAAGGATTTGTTATTGTTACTATTTCTCGTACTGTTTTGAAAATGGGCTTCAGCAGAAGTGTCACAAACCAAACTAGAAAAGTTTCTAAATAAGGAAAAACTGAAAAGAAGCTTTCTGACGCAGATGGTTATTTGTCATCAAATGCTATGGCCACATGCCCTGCTGCGTCTGATTTTCGGCTTCAGGAAGTTTTGCTTCTTGGAGTAGCAGAAATTGATTTCTGAGTAGTTACGTCACAAGTGTGGATTATTTAACACTTTCAAGGTTGCGTTATTTCCTCCTCCATTTAAACATTTGGCCCCATAAATCTGTACCACAAGCATTTTTATTTATTGACATAGGCTTATTTTCCCCCCCATGCAGCCAATTTGGTCTGTAGAATCCGTAATACAAGAAAAAAAATTGGTCTGGTCTTATTAACATGAATAATGGTCAATTGCTTTTTATCAAATTGTTCATGTAAGAATTAACTCCCTACCTCTGGAAAATCACAGTGATCAAAGCTAGCTTGAAGAAAATATTTGGCTGCTGATTTGTATTTTTTAGTAGCGAGATCTGCCAATCCTGCTGCACATCTTAACTTTGTCTGGATGAATTGCCCATCTTTTACATGCTGAAAACAAATGTCACAATCATAACAGAATGAAAAGGTCAATACTATAACGGCAAGAACAAGAACCTTGAAAACTCTCATATTGTTATTTGAACAGTTAGACTTGAACAAGAAAGATTTAATCACTAGACTACCCCGACTACCTCAGTTTTCCTAAAAAAACTTATTTACCATAAATAACATCATTACAATTTTTTTCAACTATCCTCATCACAGCTCATTGCTACCAAATGACATTAACTTTTTTATGAATGAGTACAAGAAATCTCTAAACCAATGAGCAAAGGAAGAAATCAATTGTAGATCAGTAGTATTGAACAAGTAGAACAGCTGTGCACATAATTACCTCTGTGGCTTCGGGTGTCGCTTCTGCTTTGTTCACGTAACTCTGGACGTGAGACCAGTTCTGAAGGTACACACTAACCTACAAGCAGAACAGAAACTACACATTCACCAAACATAACAGACATCAAATAGTAATTTTCAACAAATCCATTAAAGAAACAAAGGACAAAGTCATGAATACACAATGTCATTTAGAGAGTGGTCAAATGTAAGAAATGTTGTATTTGGGATAACACTTTCTTTGTAAAGTACAGATTCTAGTACTAGTCTCATCTTCAGAAGATGCATGATCCCGAGGTAGGAGCCGAGAATAGTGGAGACTAAGGGTAGAGTTCGGCGAAAAGTAGTGTTCAGGTGCACTAAATCTGTATCGTCCACCGTAGAGCAGGACAACGGACGTTTAGGAGCCAAAATCGTTATGTCACTGTTCAGTTCAGGAGCAGAAGTCAATAGGCACTCGCCAACACAAAGCGAGGAGATTAATCAATCAAGTAGACGGCAAAAGGACCCAAAGACTTTATCCAGATTTGTAGCTACATCCGTCTACTAGTCTGAGAGGGAGCATAATATGTGGTGAAGTTGCAGAGAGGACAACAAAAGATGATAAAGTATCTTTGGTCAAAGTACTATTGGGAAGCTGGAGTCTATCCTCAATCCAAATCAAGACCATAGCCAGATCTGCAGTGTCAAAACTGCCTTAGGAAGAAGCAGGGCAATGGATCCACAGAAGGTGCGACTGTCGATGTCATAGGCTGAAGAGAAGCCGGAACAGACATTACTGTATCCGTAGAACGTTGACGTCACGGCTTGTAAGAGACTGAGGTTGCTGCGTCGGGATGGAGGTTAAATCATTAGGATTAGGAAGTATCTGTGTGGAAGACTGTAGTTTCACTGGACGATGTGGTACAGTCATGATAGGTGGATTCGAACCGAAGGTTGAGACGGGGAACCTGTGCGGGGCATTGGAGGAAGAGTGCCATATGTGGCCTTTTGGGAAGGGCATCTGCTGGTAGTGGCCGAATGATGAGGTTTGTCTCTATACATGAAAAGAGGAAAATTCACAGTGAAGAGAGGGATAGAAACTTGGTCGAGGACGGTAATCTGGGTAGTTTTCTTTGTTATTTTCGATTTTTCAGCAGACTTAGAAAGCAGGTCTTGTTCTCTACACAGACACTTGTGAAGATAAATGCTCAAATATTCATCGAGTAAGTCAACACACTGAGAACCATGAGCGACTGCGCCAATCTGAACAGACATCATGGGGGTCTGAAGGGGAAAAACCTGTCTACAAGTTAGACACGCAGGAAGATGCATAGCCTGTTCATCCATGTTGAAAAAAAACGACCAAAGAGGAAGAAGTCTTGAAGTCTTCAAAGAGGGAAAATTGGAAAAAAGAGATAAACCAAATGGATTCTCTTGTGAGTTGCATGTCACCACACCGAGGCGCTTAGAAAGAGAACTAGTTGGCTGGGGAAATCATGTGTTCAGCATGTGTAGGTTGACCGGCATGAAAGCGTGCATGACCCAGATTGATGGGAGGAGACCATGGAGATGCTAGTTGCGTTTGTGTGGGTTGTTTTTTCAGAAGTTGGAAACCTTTGTTCATGTTGTTTTGGCATGTTCCCACTTAGGATCGAAAGAAGAATGATAAATGCACAGTGTGAGATAGGATAAGTTTTAAAATATACAGTATTTTATTCAATTTGATTAGAGATAAATTGATATGACTGAAATATACTGAAAAACAAAAGTTCCTGTGACATTGAATAAGATTTAATGCAAAGTTATGTTTTTTACCAAATCTGAAACAATTTCGGTTTGCATCAGATAAAAGACTCCTGTAAGTGTTCAAATGGTTTAATTTGCCATACTGACTTCAGAAAATGTGTGATTTCATAAAAAACATGAACATGCCAAAATGTCAATTTACAAATCAATAGCATGTGTGTCCACCTCTGGCTGCGATGCAAGCAACACATCTTCATCTCATGGAATGGACCAGGCGTCACAGAGTGTCCTGTGGGATATCTGTCCATATCTGCTGGAGCATGTTTGAAGTTCCTGGAGTGTCTGTGGAACATATGGTTGACGTCGAAGGCGTCGAAGGCTCATCCAACATGTGTTCGATTGGTGAGAGATCAGGGGAGCGAGTCGGCCAGGGGATGACATTCACGTTGTTTTGTTGAAAAGAATCCTGAACAAGTCGAGCAATATGAGGCCGGGCATTGTCATGTTGAAAGGTAATGCCTGGGCCATGACGACGCAAAAACGTTAGAACAACAGGGCCGATGATCTCGTCATGGTAGCGCTGTCCATTGAGATTTCCCTCTACCACTATCAAACGGGTCCTCTGTCTTGCTGTAATCCCACCCAATACCATAACGCTGCCGCCCCCGAACCGATCTTCTTCCATGACACAATGATTAACTTAACGTTCACCTCGACGTCGGTACACTCGAATCCGTCCATTGTTGTGGCTGAGGTGAAAACGAGACTCGTCAGTGAATTGAACTTGTCTGCACCACTGTAGACATGCTTGGAGGTGGTTTCTTGTCAAAATGGGACGTCTGGCGGGTCTTCTGGCGACAATCCCTGCACATCTGAGGCGGCGCGTACAGTTTGTGAAGATATTCGTCGATCGAAGGCGGGGGATGCTTCTAGCAGTCACTGTTGCTGGCTGGAATCGATTTCATAGGTGTGTTGTTCGAATCCAGTTGTCTTGTCAATTATTGGTTACGCGTGGCCCGTTAACGCATGTTTTTATACCCATTCTTGGGTAGTGAAATGCATGTGGCCTGCATAAAAGTCAACTTTTGCATTGAATGCATGCTTTTCTGGAGCAGTTACATTTTTGTGACTTGATTCCATACATGTACTACAATATTGAAAACAAAACTTTACTTGTTTGAAAAATACACTAAAATATTGGGTGTCACAGGAACTTTTGTTGTTGAGTATATATACTCGCCCGTTAGGACAAGCGTTTGTTTCTCGCCCTTCACATTCTGCCACTCGTCAATACGAGCAGACAAGTAGATTTTTCGAGACCCAGTTGTACATACATAATTCACCTGTTCATCATAACCTAGATGCAAAGCCCTTTGAGTTTACTGATTATGTAAAATAATCAGAAGAATGATTATTTATGCTCAATATTTTTATTAACACTAATATTCAAGGGCTTAAATTGTAAATGTATCTGATAAAAAACTTTATTTATTTACACAGGTAGAGATGTTTATTTTTCCAATGTCATACCACTTTCTTCACCTTCACCATCTCAATAAGAACCACCAAATGACAAATATTTTTGAAAGACTATCAAATCTGAAAGTATTACCTTTATAACATTTAAACACATGTTTACAACATGTTTTGGATTTGTACAGTAGTCCCTTGCCCTTGAATAGCACTTCAATGCATTGCTTAAGTCACCACAGTCTAGATAGTGATCTCCAAGGTCATCGTGGCCCCGCCTGAAACAACATAATATTGTCAAAGTCTGCTAACCATGCTAAATGCACAGCATTTCCAAATTGTTACTGAATAGTTTTGCAATAACAACAAAAAATTAATAACAATTTTAAATTGAAACTATATATGCAAATTTGTAATTCACTTTGATAGGTACAGATGCACACAAAACATTGGAGTTTGTTACTGAGCAAGCAATCTTATTAAACTCAAATGTTTTACTCCAAAATGACACCTCTCTGTGTGAAGATCTGTGCTGAGGACACTTCCAGAAGAGGTCGTGTCAGGTAAACTTTCTGATCAACCAATCAACCCAATTTGTTCAGAAAATAACTCCATCAAAAACAACATACCGTATACTTTCCTTGATAGAATTACTTTTGTAGTTCTTCAAGTCTGTGTCCAGTTTCTCCAGCTTGAGGGCAGCCTTCTTGGCTGTAGTTTCGATCCACTGAGTGTCTAGCGCCGGCACATTGTGCACAGCTCCCGCCACAGCATCAGGTAGAGTAGATGACCTGTAACACCACATACAACATATTTCTGGACTGTGAGCATGACAGGGTTTTACCTCGTCTTACAAAAGAAGGGGTCTGGGTACCTCAATATTTCTTTTTAAGGGTCCTTGCAGGAAATTTGAGGGTCCTGTAAAGTAATGACATGCTGTACTGTACATCTTTCTGGACCATGAGCATGACAGGGTTTTACCTCGTCTTACAAAAGAAGGGGTCCGGGTACCTCAATATTTCTTTTTAAGGGCCCTTCCAGGAAATATGAGGGTCCTGTAAAGTAATGACATGCTGTACTGTACAGTACATTTAGATAATTATTTTAGAGTCTGTAATGAATCGTGGACAGTGGTCATGCTTAATGGATGAAATAACAGACACACGCTCTTGAAATGCATAATGCTGTAGTTGCAATGAAAATTGTGCATCGTCCAGTACAGTATATTTTGTGCATACTAGATGCACATTTGTGAGTCGCATAAAACAGTTTTGATCTGTCTTTGAATCCATGGATTTTATTTTCACAGACAATGGAAGGAAACAAAATTATTAACACTGATAATGTATTAAACTGTTCTATTTCTCAAAACTTCACCAGTGTTTGCAAATGAGCATGAAAGTCAAGGGGTACTTGTCATAGATAAAAGTCAAGAGTTTCAGATTTAAGGGATCCCAAGAATATACCCAAAGTTAAAGATAGACTTCAAGGACCTAAGACACCCATTAATTTAGAGTGCGTGAGTATGGTTTTACGCCGCTTTTAGCAATATTCCAGCAATATCACGGCGGGGGACACCAGAAATGGGCTTCACACATTGTACCCATGTCGGGAATCGAACCCAGGTCTTCGGCGTGACGAGCGAACGCTTTAACCACTAGGCTACCCGACCGCCCCCATTAATTTAGAACATTGCATCACTGGATGTCTTCTTACTAACCAGTGCTCAGAATTAAGTATGAAAGTCAAGGCGACTGATCCCTTATGTTGAAAGTTAAAGATTAAGGGGGATCCCTGGATTTGAACTACAGAGGCAAATCAGAAGAACCCTAGGACTTCATATCGAACATCGGTTACCACTTAATTTGTGTCCTGGTGAACTTCTTACACTTTCTATCTTCAACAACTTTCAGTCACACACTCAGGGTTAAACATCAACATAATTATGACAATCCGCTATTCAAGAATTTCAAACTACTCATTATACATAGTGAGTGAGTGAGTATGGTTTTACGCCGCTTTTAGCAATATTCCAGCAATATCACGGCGGGGGACACCGGAAATGGGCTTCACACATTGTACCCATGTCGGGAATCGAACCCGGGTTTTCGGCGTGATGAGCGAACGCTTTAACCACTAGGCTACCCGACCGCCCCTATTATACATAGTAGTCAATTTGGTTACATGATATACATGATATATACATCACTAAGTATGATTCATTAAATATAGATATTACTAGTAGTATTATGTTATCTGTGTTTTCAAACTGGGTCATTTACAAGTGTAAACTTGTAAGGCTAAAATACTCAAGCAATAAATGTTTACTAAATAATGTAAAGTTTGTCACTTGTTACGATGCAGTTCTTGCAGAAATCAATAAAATGCTTACGTTGACACAGCTTCTTGCAGCTTCCTATGTACAACTTGATACAGGTTTGTATTGTAGGTCGTCATCACATAGGTGAGAGCCATGCGTAGAGCTTCCACTTTGAGTGACGGACAGTGGTCCGATATGAACATCAGCCTGTTGAGTTTGGCCAGCCCAGAGTACTGGGAGGCATATTGTTCTAAATCCTGAGAAAGATATGTTAGACACAAGTTAGACATGTTAGAGGTACTTTGAAAATGGTATTGTGCTCTGCAGCTGTGTATTAGGTATCAGTATAGGTCTAGACATGCTAAATGTTGCAGCTAGCACCCTGCATGGACCCGCCACATTGTCTCTATGCAAATCAGGGTAATAACTGACATGATTAACACTAATAACAGTGAGATCAGCATTATAGCCAGTATACACATGATACAAAGTGGCGTTAGGACAATGATTAACAACTTGAATCAAGTTTGCTAGGAATGATAATTTGCCTGAGCCTATTTCAAAATGATCAGGAGCTTCTCACAATTTTTAGCTTATTTTGCCAACCTAGGTTAATATTAGTTCATAAAATGTGTGTGTGTGTGTGTGTGTGTGTGTGTGTGTGTGTGTGTGTGTGTGTGTGTGTGTGTGTGTGTGTGTGTGTGTGTGTGTGTGTGCTTTTATTTTGATAAACGCTGCACTCAACAATATTTCAGCTATATTATGGCAGCCTGTAAATAATGGGCCAGACAATCCAGTGATTGATATTATGAGCAACCATCCACATGTTCGGGGTACATTGACATGCAATCAATGAGGTCACAAAGATTCCTGGAGACCAATTCTAACCTGGGGGAGTAGTGCACTTTACCGGGCGCACTTTTTCAGATCCAATTAGCGCTGTGGGGGCTCGAACGCGCGCTTCGCCGGCTCACCGGTTCTGCTAAATAATGCGTTAATTAGCCGACGCTCTACCACTGGACCACAGGCGCTATCACATGTAATCAGTGCTCGTTTAACGGGTCATTAGAATCCCCATTGACATGCACGTGTAATCAGTAAACAGTGAATTGCGCATGCGTGTGACGTCACGGTCCGCGCTCCCATTCATCTTTTCTTGAAACCACACCCGCAATTGTTTTTGTCAACATGACCGACCAATGGGATTAACCGGATTAACGCTTGAAAAGGTAAGAATTTATGTCTAACCCTTGCCCAAAGCAGGCTAACCCTAATGACCGAAAACGGGTGTTGGATTGTAAAGACGTGTAAGTTTCCCTAAGACCGAAAAACGGGTGTTGGATCGTAAAGACGTGTAAGTTTCCCTAAGACCGAGAACGGGTGATTGATCGTAAAGATGTGTATGTTTCCCTAAGACCGAAAAGCGGTGTTTGATTGTAAACATGTGTAAGTTTCCCTAAGACCAAAAATGGGTGTTGGATCGTGAAGCGAGAGTCACCAGAGCGTGAGGCACGGTAACGGTATAACGAGACAGCGGTGGCACTATAGCGCGGTAATTGAGCGGATGGTAGAGCTCGGGCTGTGCCCGGTAAACTGCATTGTTGCCTAACCTGGAATCCCCATAGGTAGAAAATCTGTTAACAAAAAAAATAAAAACAATGTGAGGCCTTATGCTTATCCAATTTCCTGTCACTCACCACGGAGGGGTTGTCCACAGTGTAATGTTGCTCCTCCTCAACATTATCATTCTCCTCTGGTGCAGCGTCCACCTGCATGGGCTCCACTGCAGGCTGCTACAAACACACAACACATTAGCACACAGCTATCACAGCTGCTCATAACTAGGTACGCACATACACGACATGCACAAAGAAAGTCATAATCATGATAATATAAACTATAAAATTATTATTTTTTAGATTATTCAACAGTTTCAAACCAGTGATCAACCATAATAATTCCTTAACTTCTAAAATACCAGCCCTTTTGATCATGCTGGTAAGTGTATGTCCTGACACATCCAATTTTCTTATATATGTGAAACCATGGTAACAAAACATACTAATGACTGACCCCTTTTCTAATTTTCACATGATATAGCATGATATAGTATTACAATGGTACCATAATAATGTGTTAGCTTGGCAAAAACCATCATGACAGTAATTATGTTATAACCTTCTGATCGACAACTAATGTTATCAACATGATCAAGCTGTTAACATCTTATAATAATAAACATTTCAAATAACATGTTAAAACTCTAACATTCATCATCATGTCAGTTATGTCATGATCATTGATCAGTAAAAATCATAGTGATGTGATAGAATTGTATATTGTTCACCCTATTAAGCTACGATACAAATATTAACATGGTCAAATACAAGAATACATTTCCTAGACAGACTACATGACAGTGATAAACTCAGCAAAGGAACCACAGTAGCGAGGCAAACGCAACATAAGAGATAAGACATCCATACATACAAAACAACCTAATTCTTTTCTATTAATTCTTAACATTCACTTCATTGTTCAAGTAACTAAATCCCCCTTTATCATTTGGATTGTTTTTTTTAAAAAGTCCTCCGGTACTTCAGCATGTTCAGAACTTGAGCAATGTTCGACAGCTTAAACAGAGACCAGGCTTTATCGCCTGGAATCGATGTATCCCTTTAGACTTAATGAAAGTGCAATGTATCCAACTGATACATAGTCTCTGTGTAAAAAGGGTCATCGCATGTGCTCAACATAAACAAATTTGAGTGTGCAAATAACATGGGCAAGTTAGTGGTGTTTGAAGCACTAGAATCAAACTTGCTATACATATGACATCAAATTGGCCTCAGTCATTTAGGAATTAACAAGAAAGTAAATGGGTCCTTGACATAACCCCTGTTAAGTAGCCGACTTAATACTGAGTGCTGACATAAAGAAGACCATAAAACAGTACCCTCAAATAGTCACTGTAAGTCATAAGGATCAATTACTCGTATCATGATATATTCATTAGTTCCTACAACTATACTCATATAAAATAGTGAGCAACAGTTGACAATCCTGGTAATAATGACAAAAGGGATACATATTTCTTAGAGAAATAATTAATTCTGGTTCCATGTGTTACCAAGCAAGCAATTGTGGCAACCTTATAGTGTTTAATAGTAATCAGAGTAAAGAGTTTCACAGCCAAAACTTGATATTCATACTTATTACTTCTTAAGCATACTGATCATCCAAATTAGGAAGTAAATATGATGTTTTATTGGGGACACAGGGCATGTACACAGGAAGTTGACATCTACAGGCTGAGCATGCATAGTGGTGCTAATATTTTGTGAATATGCTAAAAAGTCTAAAAAGCTACATATGAAAATATAAATCCTCAATTGTAAGAAATAACATTGTGAAATTTAGCTTTATTTAACCATCCAATATTCAAACCGTCTAGTAATCATGGTAATATAGTACTGGTATCTACAATATAAGGCAGTGTCCATTTGAACAATGAAAAAATAATGTCAGTACAGAATAACTTATATTAGGTGCTATCATAAGAAGTCAATATCATCCCAAGCGTGAAATAAATGTTGATAACATAGCACCACGAGCAAGCTAGACAGTCTGCATTCTGAGTAAAAGTGAAACTCAACTTGACAGCAGACTCCACATACGAAAACATGGCAACTCGCTCAAATAAAAGCCTGCAGACAATATCAAGGACATCTGACATATCAGTAAACGTACTTTCATACAAATGGTAAACATGTTGAGATAATGACAACGCTGTGTATGATTAATCAGGAAATGAAAATCCCTTCTTCACGAGGCAGTCGACACAGTCTACTGTTCCAACATGCTTTCCGCCATGATGACGAACACCGCTCTCGAATAGGTATCGTCAGATGTTCAGATCGTCAAGTACATCAACTAAGTAGTAGAGGAAGTTTCTCTGAATTAAGTTTTCAAAATTTCACAACAAAACCTAAGCTAAATATTGTGTTTTAACCTGAAAAATTCCCTGCTGAAGCGGCAGAGGCATCCCTGATTCAACTTCCTGCGATAACCGGAAATCAATAATGCGCATGAAATCTCACGTGACTGTATGTGTATTCTCCGTACAGGGCAGTTCTGAAACAATGTTTGGAGCCCCTTAATCTTAATACCTGGACAAACTATTTCAAGTTCAACTACACGTCAAGTCAATAAATGACTCTCGCTGTTTATTAAAATTTAACAACGTATTCGAATTTTGAAATATAATGCATGGCTTATAAATGAAAGCAAATTCTTTGGACAAGGTGAAAAAAAACCCATTACAAACTCTTTCGAGGTGTAAATGTAAACGCAAGTAACATTGATCTCGTGAGTAAACACAAAACACACATTTTCTTCCGAAAAGTAAGGATAAGGAAGCCAATTTTAGTAAACATATTTCTTCAGTTTTGTTTTGTTTGTTTGTTGTTTAACGCCGCACTCAGCAATATTCCAGCTTTATGGCGGCGGTCTGTAAAATAATCGAATCTGGACCAGACAATCCAGTGAGTGACATAATGAGCATCGATCCACGTAATTGAGATCGATGACATGCATCAACCAAGTCAGCGAGCCTGACCATCCGATCTCACGGGATCGACAAGCATAGTCGCCTTTTACGGCAAGCACGGGTTGCTGAAGACCTATTCTAACCCGGATCTTCACATCCCCCTTTTCTTTAGAACAGGAGGATGAAGATATTTCAGTGATGGAATATAAATAGTTATTGTTGTTTAATTACATTCTTTTCTCTCTTTACTTTACTGAGACCAGGCAGAAATACTTTATATCAAATTATCGTAGGAGTCCCAGTTCGTGAAAACTCGCAGCTGGACCTAGCTGTTTGCGGTGAGACTAAGATATTGTAACTGTGTAAACAGCATGAACTGCCAGATTGATATGAATTATATATAACATAGGAAGAACGTGGAATTTAAAAAATGCAAAAGTATTTTAGAAAAGGCGTCCACCCATGTAGTAGGAAGAATCTGCATGGATGACAACTTTCTAACAAATGCATGGTTGCAAAGTGTTATGTTTGTTCTTCCAAATATTGGATGTGTCCGTGTTCTTCTAAATTTTAAAAGACTAATGTCGCCGGTTCGCACATGCGGTACCGCTGAGAAAGTCTGTCCTGACATTAACTGGAAAAAGAACTATTTGAATCCCAGCAGCTGCTTGTAAAAGAACATTCCAGACACAAACGACAAACACGGTTGTTTTAAAGCACATATTCGGTAATATAGATGTATAAGAACGCTACGCCGACCATTTGTGAATATTATAATACCATATCAGGTTATGGAGCAGATCTTATTTATCTGGGTTCCGTCCGGTTTCAGCACGTCCGATTTGCACTGGTTCTCTTATGATAGAAATAATAAAGTTGTTGCTGGCGGGAAATAACGCGTATACAAACATTTACAGAGTAACACAAGTAGTTCCCCACGGTGTGCAATATACGAAGATAATCCTGTTCCTCGAGTTTGTATAATTTGTAAGATTTCGGTGTTATAGTATAAAGAAGTGGCAAATCAACCGTTAACCAGTTGTTTTAGCATCTATTTATGACGTCATTAGCATACCCATGTGTTATTGTGCTTGTTTTACGATTTCTTAAACCGTGGGATATATCAGTAAATTATCACACGCTATAAACATCCCTTGTGTTGGGAAACAATTGTGGTTTTATCATCTATCATTGGTTATAATCGGTTTGTTTCATCCGATCAATGATCACATTATGGTTGGGACATTTTGTCAGTACAATTACAGTTGGTTGGTTGGTTGGTTTGTTGTTTAACGCCGCACTCAGCAATATTCCAGCTATATGACGGCGGTCTGTAAATAATCGAGTCTGGACCAGACAATCCAGTGATTGATATCATGAGCATCGATCCACGCAATTGGGATCGATGACATGCATCAATCAAGTCAGCGATCCTGACCACCCGATCCCGTTAGTCGCCTTTTACGACAAGCATAGTTACCTTTTACGGCAAGCAAGGGTTGCTGAAGACCTATTCTACCCCAGTAATACAGGAATTCGTAGCTGTACACAAATAAACAAAAAAAATTTACCCATGTTTATCCCACGAGGTATCGGACCCATTTGAATGAGCTATTAAAAATATCTTTATTTGTGTACAGGTACGGATTCATGTACAGTCGAGACATAGTATGATCAAATATTTGATTTTAGGATTTAATAATCCTGTTCCATAAATCTTGATAAATGACAATCCTCCATTTGTTTGAATTTGAAAGATGAATGGGTTTATTTGAAATTTAGCCTTTCATTACTTATCGATTAGTTACAGAGTTTTTCTCAAACCTTTTGCCTGTGGCTAAAATGAAATTATGATTAGACTGTCCAATTATTATTAGTTTTTGTTTAAGTAAGAATATAGAGTTGGTAGGACAAGAAAAAGATAGTATTTAATTCTCTATGTTCCTTTTTGCAATATTGTCAGATGTGAAATGAATGTTAATTGTTTATAGCGTTGTCATGGGAACAAAGCCAAACAATCTTTGAAACATGGGTGAAGCTATTAATAGTATTTGAGCAAACATTTACTGGTCGCTAAGCATGTCTCACTTAAAGCATTCAAGCAGGAAACAATTTGTGAGTTGTTCATAAACCTGATTCACAGTCTTGGCATTTTTTAAGAAAAGGTTTGAAATGTATTTTTTATTCAATAAAATAAACTAGAATCAATCATGTTTACATAACTACTGATGTCATGACCATCAATCCACGCGATTGGGATCGATGACATGCTTGTCGTAAGAGGCAACTAACGGGATCGGGTGGTCAGGCTTGCTGGCTTGGTTGATGCATGTCATCGATCCCAATTGCGTGGATCTATGCTAATGACATCAAATACTGGATTGTCTGGTCCAGACTCGATTATTTACAGACTGCCATATATAGCTGGAATATTGCTGAGTGCGGCGTTAAACAACAAAACAACCAACCAACTTACAATGCATTATTCCTATGCAAAAAAGAGGCACCTAAGTCCACTTTGTAACTGATATTACTGATACTTAAGTGATTGAGAACAGGCTCTCTTTCTCCACAGGAAGTCATGGTAGCCAACAAGCTCCTCACACTGGTGTTTGTGAGGAAGGAGGCTCAGATTCTACTGGGGTTGAAGAAGAGAGGGTTTGGTGAAGGTCGCTGGAATGGCTTTGGAGGAAAAGTTGAAAAGGGGGAAACAATTCTTGAAGCTGCCAAAAGGTTATTATGAATCAATATTTTAGCATAGAGTAAATAAAACAATGTTGTTTGAATCAGCTGTTGGAAATATTCTGCTGAATAGGATTAGAGAGTGATATGCAGGATTTTATTACAAACCATGAAATGAAAAATAATATCTTCAACAAAATAATTATGCACTGTTAGAGAGTATGGTTTTACATTTACCCAGCTTGCAGCAATATTCAGCAAAATCAGAAATGGGCTCTACTCATTGTACCCATGTGGAGAATCGAACATGGGCCTTGGGCGTGACAAGGGAACACATTAACAACAAGGCTACCCACCTCCTTGGTCCAGTAGAACATTTATAATAATCCATACATAAGTGTTGAAAATCCCTAACCAAATTCGGAATTTCTAGCAGCTGTAACCGAAAATTAATGTATCCCTACGCAACAGTAGACAAGCGGCACGACACATCATATTGTGCATAATAGATCCCTATAACCATTCACATGTAGGATATTTGTATCTCTTGTGGTAATGTAACATTACAGCAGCTCATCAAGCCAATTTTAAGGTTTTGGAACATGAACAAGTTGATGCCAGACATGCATGCCACCACTGGATATTGGATGGGCGGATGATAGAGACTATCTATCAAGTCGCTGTTGTATTTTCGGAATCAGAAGCCAAAATAATGCGACGTCTGATTCCATATCTGCATGTGGATGATAGATTGAAAGAAAGAACAAATAAAAAAGTAGTACCGGCGACCAATGAAAAGCAGAGTTATTTATAGAAAAAATTGTAATTCCCATGAGCATTACAGAATATTTAGTACCATCTATCCAGCTTCCCTTATGGGTAAGAATGGACAGTATATCATATTGACTTGTGTATAGTGAGCACATGAGTATAATGAGCACCCTCTAATTCTTTTGGGAAAACTGCTATTTGTCTATTGTGTGCAGTCAAAAACTACATCATATCAGTGAAGGTAAATAGCTTGTGGATAGTCTTTATCATGTAGGGACTTGGATGACCCAGTTGTTTGCAGAGTTTTGTCCCTTAGGTAGGCCATAGTACTGGGATTCGTCCTGATTAGGAGCCTCAGAATAATACTTTTCTCACAAGCAAACCACTAATAATTGATCATTGCATCCGACAGGTCATATGGTAAGAAAGGTAGAGCATCTTTACATTTGGCTGGCTATCTGCTAGGGATGGGACGATACACCAACTGTGTGATCCGATACGTATAACCATGCATTTTTTCACGTTCAGATACGTATCACGATATTTGTATATGCTGTTGTCTGTGGTGCGTAAGCCATCTTTTTCATAGGCAGGATAGTCAAATTTGGCAGTGTCAAGATTTAGCAGATTTACAGTTGGCAGTGTCAAGAATGGCGCAATAGATGAAAATAATTACTTTTTCACTACTAAATACTGCTGTTTTGTTTTGTGTAATAGCCATTAAAGTAAACATTTAAGGTTGGTTGGTTTGTTGTTTAACGTCTCACTCATGCATTGGGATCGATGACATGCATCAACCAAGATCCCGCATAGTCGCCTTTTACGGCAAGCATGGGTTGTTGAAGATCTATTCTACCCCAGATCAAAACATTTAAGGTATGAATCAATATTTTTTATTTAGTATGTGACTGTGATAGATACTTGTATCGTGAAGTAAAATATTGTGATACACCGATGTCCCACCACTACTATCTGCAGGAACCAGTCATAGGTTTCTTCTAGGTCATGTTATCTAGTTAACCCAGTGTTTTTCATTTTTTCTGTGAAAGAACCACAATATTCTGGTTGATGCTTATGATGCTGTGTTAAACTTCAGAGAGCTGAATGAAGAAAGTGGACTGACAGCTCACAGTCTGGAGCAGATCGGTGTCCTCAAGTTTGAGTTTGTTGGCAAGCCACAGTGGCTGGAGGTGCATGTGTTCCACACCCGGGACTACGCGGGAGAGCCCACAGAGACCTCAGGTCAGTTGCTTTCAGTTTTACTCGCCTGACTGAAAGTGAGCTTCTGTCATTGTCTGTTTGTCCGTCATCATGCACCATAAACATCTCCCAAACCAGTGCACTGATGATACTGAAACTGGGCATGCCGTATTATATCACGTTATTTGTGTCCACTACACACCCATTGCTTTTGGCGGTCGGGTAGCCTAGCGGTTAAAGCGTTCGTTCGTCACGCCGAAGACCTGGGTTCGATTCCCCACATGGGTACAATGTGTGAAGCCCATTTCTGGTGTCCCCCGCCGTGATATTGCTGGAATATTGCTAAAAGCGGTGTAAAACCAAATTCACTCACTCAGCTATTTCTTTTTTTAGAATGTAATGAAAGCTGGTTATGTACAGTTGGAAGTGGGCATATTTGTTCTTTTTTGTTACTTTGATTTTTCCTTTGCACTTTGACCATGCTCTCAATTCTCTCAAAATGCATTCATGTTCCCAATCTAAATTTGATTCCTATTTTCAATATAACCGTTATGATGGAGGAAGTTCTTGTATACAAAATGGTGGAGTATTGACAATGGACATCTACATCATGTCAACTATATACATCTATACACAATACATCAGTGTTCACAGGATGTATATACATGTATTTAAGTGTTTAGTTTGCAAAAACAATCCTGATATCTAACATGTTGATTCACATGATTATCCTGCTGTCAGCCAAGAAATGATTTTGGATTTAAGACTGCTTTTTTTTTCTACCCGCAGAAATGCGTCCCCAGTGGTACAACATTGACTCGATACCGTACGACATAATGTGGCCTGATGACAAGCAGTGGTTCCCCCTCATGTTAAAGGAAGCTAAGTTTAACGGATACTACCTGTTTGAAGGAATGGACATTATACTGAAGGAAGACCTGAAAGAAGTGCAATCATTGGATGTCTGAATGGAATGTGTTTTTTCTACATTGGCATATGTGGACTGAAGATTTAAAAAATTGTACCAAGGATTTTAATGCCTTTTTAGTTTGCCATTACATCGTCAATGGATATTAAAATTGTATGTTTTTTATTTATCTTGCATTACTCATTCACTGCTTACCTTACGACAACAAGAAGGACAGCGCAACAACGATGGTCCAGGGTGAAGAAATAACAGTTGTTGTTCTGAAGTCCCACTTTTCCTGACCACCGCTGCTGTCCTGTGACCTTGATGACACCTAAGGTCACCTTCACATCACTGCTTGGCATACCACATCAAGGACGCGTCCCAGCGGAGCTTTCCTTTTGGATTAATTTACACCTTCAGTTTTCGTCTACAGTTTTAAAATTGTAAGTTCATGTTGTTGTGTCTTCATAGTTTTAAATTCAATAACAGTTGAAGAGTTGTAAGTGTCTGTTTACATGAACTTGACTGAAATCAAAGTTTTCAGGGGAGTAGTAGATAGGGCATCTGCCTACAGAGCGGGAGGTTGGTGGTTTGTTCTGTGGCCACATCATACGATCAGATGGTGTGATGTTACCCTGCCTGGCACTCAGCATAAGGAAGGGGTGACACGATACAGGAAGGTCACGATATGATACATATCACGATACATAGGTGTCGTGATACGATATGAATATTTACTTCAAATCGGTGGAAACTTCTTTACTACGTATTATGATTCAGAGTAGGTTCAAGAGGAAACCTAGCTGCAGACACATGCTCGCAGCTATTTTTAGTTAAAAAACTAATTACAACGCATTTTGCGAAGAACATGAAGAAAACAGGGACTGGTTGACTTGGAGTCGGTATACAGGTCTGAGTGGGGTATTCATGAAAAACTATGGAATGGTATCTCAGTGGCCTAATACTATAAAACCGGCGTAAGTCTGGACTAGTACAAGCAGCCACACAAACACAGGTGTTCATGTCACTGTATAAAGTGAAATAATCTTGAATGCGATGTTAAACACCATTTCACCTCATCTCACCTTAGTTATCAGGGAAATATAACTTAGTAGTTAATAGACAAATAGCATCATCAACACTGTTGGCCTACCACAATTTTGTTGACAATATCCCTCTAGTTTGTTTGTTGTTTAATGCCGCACTCAGCAATATTCCTGCTATGTGATGGTTGTCTTTAAATAATCGAGAATAATAACCAGACAATCCAGTGATTGACATCATGAGCATCGATCTACACAATTGGGATACAATGACATGCATCAACCATGTCATCGAGTCTGACCACCCGATCCCATTAGTCACCTCTTATGAGAAGCATGGGTTGCTGAAGACCTTCTCTAACCCGGAATCTTCACGGGACAGTTGCCCTCAAGCTAAAAACCTAAATGACCAATACTCATTTTTTTCTATTATGCAATTTATGAAAAAAGGAGACCAACATAAGGCCCCACCAAAATTCCACGGCACTAGTAACTATTTCAATATAATAGAGATATGACTTTTGATCACACCAATTCTTGAATAAGGACAAAATGAAAGAAAATTTCCTCAGCTTTAAGGACAGGTGCTACTTTACACTATCATCATTGAAACAGCATCATTTTCGTCAGATTTGAAGTTTGATTCACATTTTATTCAAGATCCTTTCTCTCTCAATATTGTTTTAAAGAAGATTCTTTCTACTCTTGAATCATGCAATACTATAATAATCAACATGTGATGAGGTTTCTTAACTATTTTCATACTACTTACATATTAAGTTATGAGTTTGGTGTTTCATAGAAAAATAGAAAGTATCCAAATCACATGTTGAGTGGTATATATTTTACAATACTGCTGCCTGCCTGGCATCACACACTACCTCTGTACAGTGTGAAGGAACACAATCTTATTGTTGTAGACAAGATGAAACATGGATCCCACTAAATTTGAGCCACCAAATTTGAGGCCTTACTTATGGCAGTGATCACACTTTTCAAAGGTACAAATATGAACAAAGTGTGGTTTCAAACAGGTTTATTGGGCCATTCTTACACTGGAAAAGCAGTATAAGATGGTTGCCAAGTTCATGGCCTTTTCAAGGTAGTTTATTGAATTTAAAGGTCTTTTCAAGTGTAGAGCACTGTACAAACTTTGCCAGCCTTAGAAATTGGCACTAGTCCTGTGGTCTTTGCCACACTGCCAAATAGTTAAGGTATCATGAGGACAAGTAGAAATGTGTGAATATGCAGGATCCTCTTGTTCAATATCAGCAAAGCAAGTTCTCCAAATCACGCTGATGGTCAAGTAGAATTAAAAATAATTGGTGCTGTTCTCATGTTATCAGTTTGGTTTAATGGTCGCCCCAGGTTACATTTCAGAGATACCCTCTATTCGTACGGTCCTATTCATGCTCAGATAATTGCAACTTTTCCAAACATAGTACGCCCTTATGCCAAGAATGGAGTGAGGGAGACTACTCCCATCAAGGTGTTTTCCACACATTGCAGTTATGTGGGGAATCCAAAGCTTGCCCATGATGCGCTAACGTTTTGACATCTCTAACAGCAGCCACTCCTCACTTCCTACATTGTTAGTTATCGTTAGTCACGGCCTCATCTCCCTTAGTCTAAAGCCCCAAAGATAACATGTATATCTAATTATTTCGCATTTGCCATTAGGCCCGTGAAGATCCGGGTAGAATAGGTCTTTAGCAACCCATGCTTGCCGTAAAAGACGACTATGCTTGTCGTAAGAGGCGACTAACGGGATCGGGTGGTCAGGCTCGCTGACTTGGTTCATGCATGCTCATGATGTCAATCACTGGATTGTCTGGTCCAGACACGATTATTTACAGACCTCCGTCATTTTGCTGGAATATTGCTGAGTTCGGCGTTAAAAAAAGAAAAAAAAGAAACAAACATTTGTCATTAATTAAGATTGAGCCTGGGATTGTATATTACATGCAACTGAGAAAACAGATCTTCAAACGTACCTACATTGCCTTACAAACGTTGCAATGTTGTCACCTAGTGGTTAAAGCGTTCGCTCGTCACACTGAAGCCCCGGGTTCGATTCCCTTCATGGGTACAATCTGTGCAGCCCATTTCTGGTGTCTACCGCCGTGATATTGCTCGAATGTTGCTAAAAGCGGCGTAAAACCATACTCACTCACTCACTAACTGTGCAAGAAGCTGGTGCTTCTGCTAGTGGCCCATAGGGATCCGTCGTTAATTGTTTATAAAACGACACTCGGATCCCGTGCAGGAGGTCTGAAGCAGTAATTGGGATCACGGGATTTAATTGGGATATTTTTCATCCTCAGTGCGAAAGTTCTTAAGCACCGACGTTTTTCTGTGGAGCAGTATTAATTTAACACTCTTTGATTTAGATGCTGCCGGTACAGAGTTGAAAGCCGCTAATATATATATATATATATATATATATATATATATATATATATATATATATATATATATATATATCGCGGTAACTATATGTAATAATCTCACCTGCAGCCTCCATGGGATTCTTACGCTTCTTGTACTCATCACCAATGTGATATCGGCTGTATCCGGTCTATTATCCCAAACTCAGTGGGCACAATGCTTCAGCTCCGAGATATATATACGCCCGGACGATGTGTACATACTGAGTGAAGCGTCAGTAAAATAACCAACTACTCAGATATGTCAGACAGTTCACGTGTAGACTCGTCTGCTCGTCGAGCAAAACCCCGGCGTTAGCTGATCCCGCAATATCTCTCGTATTGCCTGCAAGGTTCCTGGGCTACTGAACTTCTTAAAGGCGTTGTACATAGTTATGTCGATGCAATACCCGTGTTAACGCAGTAAACTTGTGACTCACGGGCTGTGTTGTGCAGTCTGCCCCTTAATTCCTTGATCCCGTGACGACCGGTATTACAATTCAAGGGACCAGACATACCAAAGAAAACCAGCAGTGAGCTACCTAACTATGGAATATGTACATACTTTAAATAGAAGTAGCCACACAAGTTACAGAGACACAGTCCCTATACAGTTTGCATCGTAATGAAACCGGCACATTCTCAACGGAACGAAACACAGTAGATCACGCAGATGTAACCGTGCAGGTTGTGATCTTTATGTACATATTCCATAGTTTGGTAGCTCTCCGCTGGTTTTCTTTAATTTGATTGGCCTTGGAGTAGCTGGTGAGACGTCGTGTAGACGCCTCGACTACTTAGTAGCACGGAAGCTAATCGACGGAAAGAGATAATGTTTGCATACTTTTTAATTTATGTATAAAACTTCAACGCCAGAAAACAAGCAGTATCGATTATCCGCCGAAACAGGGCGTAAAATGCACAAAATAGGAGTGAAATTAAGTGAATGGATCACTGAAAATCAGTGATGACACTAGGTTTTCCCCAAAAGGGTAAACATTTCCTGCCCTACCGGTAGCACCTGCCACTCACACAATTTGCAGAAAATGGTAAGTGTTTGTTTGTTGCCTGACAATCAAGTGATAGATCAGAAAATCCAGTTACAGGATAACGCATTTACTGATTTTGTTGAGTTAGTGAGTATGGTTTGACGCCGGTTTTAGCAATATTCCAGCAATATCACAACGGGGGACACCAGAAATGGGCTTCACACATTGTACCTATGTCGGGAATCGAACCCGGGTATTCGGCGTGACGAGCGAACGCTTTAACCACTAGGCTACCCGGCCGCCCCTCTGATTTTGTTGAAGCTGAACACGAAATGTATATTTCTAATTACGTCTGATGTGTACAAGTGCAGAGATTCTGCTGCTTATAAGAAAAGAAACAGTAGCATTATATCATATGGATGTACAAATATCTGTCTTAAAAAAATATATTCTAGAACATCCGACATAGAAATGGTTTCCTGGGAACTCCATGATAACATAGTCACAATTTGCGTTTTCATAAACAGTACCCGGTGTGACGGATGCAGTGCAACATGAAGGGTTATTTATTCATATCATGTCGCACGTAATGACTGGTCTTGCACAGCTGCCTTGTGTGATGTATTTGCCCCACCTTGACCAGGATGGAGAGAGACAGCAGCTGTACTTGGCACCCTCGGCTAAAGTACACATTCTATTGTTGAAAATAATATTTACCCATCGGTCGGTTTCCACAGGTACTTTTTACTAATTCGGAGCTTAATAACGGGACGGAATACGTTTGGAGGCATAAATATATACTCCCCAAAGCCAATGTTAGGTTTTAAAAATGTAAAGATGATCCTAATGATAAGGTATTTGGCCAGGCTGTCATTATTTTAATACATAGTTTCAGACAAACGTTGATAAACTGTGGAAACTAGCGATTGCTGGTCCAATACATGTCAGTTATTCCATTCATTCGACAAACCGCATTCATCTATAATACTCCTCCGTCAAATCTTCGACTCTCACTACCTACAACTCTCCTCCACAACATCTACCACTCTCCTCTGTCACATCTACCAACCTCCTGTCACCACCTACCACTCTCCTCTGTCACCCCTTCCACTCTCCTCTGTCACCAACTACCACTCTCCTCTGTCACCACCTACTCCTCCCCTCTGTCGACACCTTCCACTCTCCTCTGTCACCACCTAATCCTCCCCTCTGTCACCACCTTCCACTCTCCTCTGTCACCACCTTCCACTCTCCTCTGTCACAACAAACCACTCTCCTCTGTCACCAGCTACCACTCTCCTCTGTCACCACCTTCCAATCTCCTCTGTCACCACCTTCCACTCTCCTCTGTCACCACCTTCCACTCTCCTCTGTCACTACCTTCCTCTCTCCTCTGTCACCACCTTCCATTCTCCTCTATCACCACTTTCCATTCTCCTCTGTCACCCTCTACCTCTCTCCTCTGTCACCCTCTACCTCTCTCCTCTGTCACCACCTACCACTCTCCTCTATCACCACCTTCCATTCTCCTCTGTCACCCTCTACCTCTCTCCTCTGTCACCCTCTACCTCTCTCCTCTGTCACCACCTACCACTCTCCTCTATCACCACCTTCCATTCTCATCTGTCACCCTCTACCTCTCTCTTCTATCACCACCTACTACTCTCCTCTATCACCACCTTCCATTCTCCTCTGTCACCTTCTACCTCTCTCCTCCGTCACCACCTACCACTCTCCTCCATCAACAACTTCCATTCTCCTCTGTCACCCTCTACCTCTCTCTTCTGTCACCCTCTACCTCTCTCCTCTGTCACCCTCTACCTCTCTCCTCTATCACCACCTTCCACTCTCCTCTGTCACCACCTTCCACTCTCCTCTGTCACCATCTACCACTCTCCTCTCTCACCACCAACCACTCTCCTCTGTCACCCTCTACCTCTCTCCTCTGTCACCCTCTACCTATCTCCTCTATCACCACCTTCCATTCTCCTCTGTCACCCTCTACCTCTCTCCTCTGTCACCACCTACCACTCTCCTCTGTCACCACCTTCCATTCTCCTCTGTCACCCTCTACCTCTCTCCTCTGTCACCCTCTACCTCTCTCCTCTGTCACCACCTTCCATTCTCCTCTGTCACCCTCTACCTCTCTCTACCACCTACCACTCTCCTCTGTCACCACCTTCCATTCTCCTCTGTCACCCTCTACCTCTCTCCTCTGTCACCCTCTACCTCTCTCCTCTGTCACCCTCTACCTCTCTCCTTTGTCACCACCTACCACTATCCTCTGTCACCACCTACCACTATCCTCTGTCACCACCTACCACTCTCCTCTGTCACCACCTACCACTCTCCTCTGTCATCCCTACCACTCTCCACTGTCACCACCTTCCATTCTCCTCTGTCACCCCTACCACTCTCCTTTGTCACCACCTACCACTATCCTCTGTCACTACCTACCACTCTCCTCTGTCACCACCTACCACTCTCCTCTGTCATCCCTACCACTCTCCTCTGTCACCACCTTCCACTATCCTCTGTCACCCTCTACCTCTCTCCTTTGTCACCACCTACCACTCTCCTCTGTCACCCCTACCACTCACATCTGTCACCACCTACCACTCTCCTCTGTCACCACCTACCACTCCCCTCTGTCACCCCTACCACTCTCCTCTGTCACCCCTACCACTCTCCTCTGTCACCACAAACCACTCTCCTCTGTCACCCCTACCACTCCCCTCTGTCACCACCTACCACTCCCCTCTGTCACCCCTACCACTCTCCTCTGTCACCACAAACCGCTCTCATCTGTCACCCCTACCACTCTCCTCTGTCACCCCTACCACTCCCCTCTGTCACCACCAACCACTCTCCTCTGTCACCCCTACCACTCCCCTCTGTCACCACCAACCACTCCCCTCTGTCACCCCTACCACTCTCCTCTGTCACCACCTACCACTCCCCTCTGTCACCCCTACCACTCTCCTCTGTCACCACAAACCACTCTCATCTGTCACCCCTACCACTCTCCTCTGTCACCCCTACCACTCCCCTCTGTCACCACCAACCACTCTCCTCTGTCACCCCTACCACTCCCCTCTGTCACCACCAACCACTCCCCTCTGTCACCCCTACCACTCTCCTCTGTCACCACAAACCACTCTCATCTGTCACCCCTACCACTCTCCTCTGTCACCACCAACCTCTCTCCTCTGTCACCCTCTTATTCTCTCCTCTGTCACCCTATACCTCTCTCCTCTGTCACCACCTACCACTCTCCTCTGTCACCACCTACAACTCTCCTCCACAACATCTACCACTCTCCTCTGTCACATCTACCAACCTCCTGCCACCACCTACCACTGTCCTCTGTCCACACCTACCAATCTCTACCTCTCTCGTCTGTCACCCTCTACTTCTCTCCTCTGTCACCACCTACCATTTTCCTCTGTCACCCTCTACCTCTCTCCTCTGTCACCACCAACCACTCTCATCTGTCACCAACTACCACTCTCCTCTGTCACCCCTTCCACTCTCCTCTGTCACCCTCTTCCTCTCTCCTCTGTCACCACCTACCACTCCCCTCTGTCACCACCTACCCCTCTCCTCTGTCACCCCCTACATCTCTCCTCTGTCACCACCAACCACTCTCCTCTTTCACCAGCAACCTCTCTCCTCTGTCACTACCTACCTCTCTCCTCTGTCACCCTCTACCTCTCACCTCTGTCACTACCTACCATTCTCCTCTGTCACCACCTACCACTCCCCTCTGTCACCACCTACCCCTCTCCTCTGTCACCCCCTACATCTCTCCTCTGTCACCACCAACCACTCTCCTCTGTCACCAGCAACCTCTCTCCTCTGTCACTACCTACCTCTCTCATCTGTCACCAACTACCACTCTCCTCTGTCACCCCCAACCACTCTCCTCTGTCACTACCTACCATTCTCCTCTGTCACCCTCTACCTCTCTCCTCTGTCACCACCTACCACTCCCCTCTGTCACCACCTACCCCTCTCCTCTGTCACCCCCTACATCTCTCCTCTGTCACCACCAACCACTCTCCTCTTTCACCAGCAACCTCTCTCCTCTGTCACTACCTACCTCTCTCCTCTGTCACCCTCTACCTCTCACCTCTGTCACTACCTACCATTCTCCTCTGTCACCACCTACCACTCCCCTCTGTCACCACCTACCCCTCTCCTCTGTCACCCCTACCACTCTCCTCTGTCACCCCTACCACTCCCCTCTGTCACCACCAACCACTCTCCTCTGTCACCCCTACCACTCCCCTCTGTCACCACCAACCACTCCCCTCTGTCACCCCTACCACTCTCCTCTGTCACCACCTACCACTCCCCTCTGTCACCCCTACCTCTCTCATCTGTCACCAACTACCACTCTCCTCTGTCACCCCCAACCACTCTCCTCTGTCACTACCTACCATTCTCCTCTGTCACCCTCTACCTCTCTCCTCTGTCACCACCTACCACTCCCCTCTGTCACCACCTACCCCTCTCCTCTGTCACCCCCTACATCTCTCCTCTGTCACCACCAACCACTCTCCTCTTTCACCAGCAACCTCTCTCCTCTGTCACTACCTACCTCTCTCCTCTGTCACCCTCTACCTCTCACCTCTGTCACTACCTACCATTCTTCTCTGTCACCACCTACCACTCCCCTCTGTCACCACCTACCCCTCTCCTCTGTCACCAACTACCACTCTCCTCTGTCACCCCCAACCTCTCTCCTCTGTCACCCTCTACCTCTCTCCTCTGTCACTACCTACCTCTCTCCTCTGTCACCCTCTACCCCTCTCCTCTGTCACCCCCTACATCTCTCCTCTGTCACCACCAACCACTCTCCTCTGTCACCAGCAACCTCTCTCCTCTGTCACTACCTACCTCTCTCATCTGTCACCAACTACCACTCTCCTCTGTCACCCCCAACCACTCTCCTCTGTCACTACCTACCATTCTCCTCTGTCACCCTCTACCTCTCTCCTCTGTCACCACCTACCTCTCTCCTCTGTCACCCTCTACCATTCTCCTCTGTCACCCTCTACCTTTCTCCTCTGACACCCTCTACCTTTCTCCTCTGTCACCCCTACCACTCTCCTCTGTCACCCTCTACCTCTCTCCTCATCCTGTCCATCTCAAGAATGTGATATCTATTTCCATCGCCAGTTCCCGGTGGATGCATCGTACCTTTCAACGATCCTATACCTATGCATTATTCCAGCCGTGTAATAGCCGTGAAATACTACAGGCATATACTAATGGCAAAAACAACCTGCATAAAGTGATGTAAATGTTATGTTATTGAAAATAACAACATAATATTCGGTAATTTGTCTGACCAGACACATGTGTGTATATTTCCTGCACCATGTCACATGTGTTGTGTATTATCTACAACTTGTCACATGTGTTGTGTATTATCTGCACCTTGTCACATTGTGTTGTGTATTATCTGCACCTTGTCACATTGTGTTGTGTATTATCTGCAACTTGTAACATGTGTTGTATATTATCTGCACCTTGTCACATTGTGTTGTGTATTATCTGCACCTTGTCACATTGTGTTGTGTATTATCTGCACCTTGTCATATTGTGTTGTGTATTATCTGCACCTTGTCACGTGTGTGTATATTTCCTCCACTTTGTAACATGTGTTGTGTATTATCTGCAACTTGTCACATTGTGTTGTATATTATCTGCAACTTGTCACATTGTGTTGTGTATTATCTGCAACTTGTCACATTGTGTTGTGTATTATCTGAAACTTGTCACATTGTTTTGTGTATTATCTGCACCTTGTCACATTGTGTTGTGTATTATCTGCACCTTGTCACATTGTGTTGTGTATTATCTGCACCTTGTAACATGTATTGTGTATTATATGCAACTTGTCCCATTGTGTTGTGTATTATCTGCAACTTGTCACATTGTGTTGTGTATTATCTGCACCTTGTCACATTGTGTTGTGTATTATCTGCAACTTGTCACATTGTGTTGTGTATTATCTGCACCTTGTCACATTGTGTTGTGTATTATCTGCATATTTTCAGATGTGTTGTGTATATTCTGCGACTTGTCACATTGTGTTGTGTATTATCTGCAACTTGTCACATTGTGTTGTGTATTATCTGCACCTTGTCACATTGTGTTGTGTATTATCTGCAACTTGTCACATTGTGTTGTGTATTATCTGTAACTTGTCACATTGTGTTGTGTATTATCTGCACCTTGTCACATTGTGTTGTGTATTATCTGCAACTTGTCACATTGTGTTGTGTATTATCTGCACCTTGTCACATTGTGTTGTGTATTATCTGCATATTGTCACATGTGTTGTGTATTATCTGCACCTTGTCACATTGTGTTGTGTATTATCTGCAACTTGTCACATTGTGTTGTGTATTATCTGCACCTTGTCACATTGTGTTGTGTATTATCTGCATATTTTCAGATGTGTTGTGTATATTCTGCGACTTGTCACATTGTGTTTATATCATCTGCACCTTGTCACATTGTGTTGAGTATTATCTGCACCTTGTCACATGTGTGTGTATTTCTTCCACCTTGTCACATGTGTTGTGTATTATCTGCACCTTGTCACATGCGTTGTGTATTATCTGCAACTTGTCACATTGTGTTGTATATTATCTGCAACTTGTCACATGTTTTGTATATTACCTGCATATTGTCATATGTGTTGTATATTTCCTGCACCTTGTCACATGTGTTGTGTATTATCTGCACCTTGTCACATGTGTTGTATATTTCCTGCATGGCATTTCGTTGTAAAAGTATATCTATATGTTTTGGAACCGGTGCAGTAGGCTCAAACGACTTCCCCTAAATTTGACTCTAGAGTCATATGGACCTAGGCTCACGTGACTCCCCTAGCCTGGCTCAAAACACTCCCTCTAGGCCCATCTAACTCCCCTACTGGGCCCAAATGACCCCCCTTGTTTTGAATTAAAATGATGACAGAAAAGATCAAATATATCTTGTATAATAAAGGTTTTAAACCCTCTTCCTCATTTTCTATTCGGAAATGTCAGGTTAAGAACAATCCCCAATATTGTGTGTCAGATGTTTAAGTATCAGTTATTTTATTACAGTTTTATATTTAACTTTATTTGGAAAAAACTACAGGTGCCTCTCCTAAAACACTATACGTTTCTTAATCTATTGTTTATTTTTAGAATACTCCCTGTGTCCTGTATCCATTTCTTGAGTATCAGGCTCAAACTACTCCCCTTGTTCTATTTCCAACTCTTGAGTATCAGGCTCAAACTACTCCCCCTATTCTATATCCAATTCTTGAGTATCAGACTCAAACTACTCCCCCTGTTCTATATCCAATTCTTTGCTATCAGGCTCAAACTACTCCCCCTATTCTATATCCAATTCTTTGATATCAGGCTCAAACTACTCCCCTTGTTCTATATCCAATTCTTGAGTATCAGACTCAAACTACTCCCCCTGGTCTATATCCAATTCTTTGCTATCAGGCTCAAACTACTCCCCCTGTTCTATATCCAATTCTTTGATATCAGGCTCAAACTACTCCCCTTGTTCTATATCCAATTCTTTAGTATCAGACTCAAACTACTCCCCCTGGTCTATATCCAATTCTTTGCTATCAGGCTCAAACTACTCCCCCTGTTCTATATCCGATTCTTTCATATGAGGCTCAAACTACACCCCCTGTTCTATATCCAATTCTTTGATATTAGGATCAACGGTATCCACAACAGACTGTTGCACAATTAGTGTCAAAACATTTGTAACGTTCAAAACAAATGGAGGAGTCATTTGAGGAGCCTGGTGAGTTATCTGAGCCTTCGACGGGGGAGTCGTTTCGGCCTAAGGGGAGTCACCTGAGCCTTGGCTCAAATGACTCTAGAGCAGCTGACCTCAGCTTTACTAATTTCATGAGACATATACATCATCTGTTATGTTTCTTCAACTTATACATCGATAGAAACTTTAGCTTTACTGTATGTTATAGAGATTTAACCACCATTATAGGTGCCAGCTTTCGTAACGTTGTAAAGGTGTGTATGGAAAAACACGTTCGTTTAGTGAGCATATTTTGATAATGGAGCAATGGTGAGAAGCCAAGGTGCAGTGTCAAACAAAACACCAGTGTATCAGTGATAGGAACCACCACGGCGACAGCTGCATATATACATGTAAATGTTGCAGCAGCTAGAGTCAAACTATTGATTTGAAGCGATAAGCGTTGACATTGTAATATGAAGTTCATATGTAGGACATGCAGTGGTCTAAAGTGAGTGGGTCTCATACCGCGCAGCGCAATATTCCAGCATTATTACGACGGTGAACACAAGAAATAAGCTTACACATGTTGGGAATCGAAATCGTTTCGAAAGCATTTACTCACTTGACTGTGTTGAACGGGCTAAACAGGTTTCGAGGGTATGCCTCCGTTGTCCAGAATACAACAAAGTTTTAACTCGAGTTTTATACAGCACCTGTGTCTATCAATATCATGCCACCAATGTGAATACTCCTATTATCTTGAATTCTACGAGGAGTCTTGAATAGAATAGGTTCTGATTAACCCATGTTATTTATACGACTGTTTGTTTGTTTGTTGTTTAACGCCGCACTCAGCAATATTCCAGCTATGTGACGGCGGTCTGTAAATAATCGAGTCTGAACCAGACAACCCAGCGAACCTGACCACCCGATCCCGTTAGTCTCCTCTGACGACAAGCATAGTCTCCTTTTACGGCAAGCATGGGTTGCTGAAGACCTATTCTGGACGGATCTTCACGGGTCCTATTTATAAGAATATGAGCAACCTGGCTGATTATGTGTCGTCGTATCTCATGTTATCGTTGCTTATGTTGATAATCACTGGTTTTGCTGATTCAGGTTCAATTGTTTACAGTCAGCGATATTCAAGCTACATCACGGCGGCTTTTTAACCAGACCAGACGAAATAGTGATTGACATTATGAGGAGGGGCCTCACTATTTTGGGGCATCGAAAATGGCCCTTCCTGGTGAGGTGACACTGCTTTGACCACTAAGAGTACGTCGCCATCTTCCCGAGGCAAGGCAGTTAACTGACTGTAAAGTCATGTTGCCACCCTTGCCGAACTAGGCTGGAACTTCTGGGCTCGATCGTAGCCTCACCATTGGCTATTACGAGTTATGTCCCTTCTATATACCTCCAAATGACCAATCAAATTCCATTTCTCATATCACTTGCATTTGCTTCACACAAAATGGCGTCGCCAAGTCAAGACGATCTAATTGATAATCAAGATGTATTTTTTAATAAAACGGCTCTTACTTCGCAAAGTGCTTCAAATCACGTGAGCAACGTGATTAAAAACCTGAAAAGATTTGGAAAATATCTGTTGCGGCCGAGTTGGCGGTATACATGCTTTGCAAATCCTGCAATCGACCAAAATCTGTACGGCACTTAACGAACCGGATGATCATTTCGTAACGTGGTTTTGATTGGACTATGCATAGACTCGTTAGACCAGCCAAAATATAGCTCAATAATTCGAGCCTAGTTCGGCAAGGTAGGAAACTGGATTTTTATAGTCAGTTAACTCCCTTGCCTCGGGAAGATGTACATCGCCGACCCCCAGAACCCAAATGCAATTCCAATTTTGCGTCTGTATGATGGAATGAATATGACTGTGGCCGTATTTACTTAGTAAAAATATAAGTTAACCCTCATCTTCAGGGACAATACATGAATACTGATATTCAGTCCAGTTAAATAAATTAAATATAACTGATACTCATAGTGACACAATAACACATGGCAAGGTATGGCAATCAGATAATGGTACGTTCGACATCAAATCCCTTTTGCCTCCTCTTTTAGAAAACCATCGTGTCTTTTAAAGCACTGGCTAATAATATAGCCTGTCTGTAAACACACGCCACCCTCACTACCACAAACACCACCCACCCCAACACCCTGCCCCTCCCCACACACACGTCACCACCACAAACACGCACATACACATACAGGGTATTAAATTGTGGGACCCTTATGGCATTTTGGCCATATGAATTAATCGTTTACCTTTTTCTATCTATAAGTGTTAAATTCGCTTACATGCACTAAATAACAAGCCGCCATGTTTAAGTTAGCTTGTGGCTTTATTAATACGAGCGTGAAAACAAACACGTTGTAATTTGAAGCCAATGGACTAGAGTCATCATAGTTTGATGCCCCAGCTCATCCGACATCCCCCAGGCCGTCTATCAGTGTCGTCCCGGTAATACGTCGTCCACTGGTTGGCCTTGGCGCAGAGATCTTGAGCCACCCCTCCACCGCACTGACCACCGTCACCGTCAGCATACCAACTGTAGCACAGCTTGGCATTCTTCAGCCACTTCGGGGATGTGCTGGCAACAGACAGCTTCCAGGACATTCGACATCCACCAGGTCGCCTGTCGGTGTCATCCATGTATATTCTAGTATATGTTCCAAAGGATGCGCAGTAGGTGTCTCGTGAGTATCCACAACTGCCAGCATCTCCATCAGCATACCATCTGTA
Organism: Haliotis rufescens; assembly: GCF_023055435.1. Lineage (NCBI taxonomy): Eukaryota > Metazoa > Mollusca > Gastropoda > Lepetellida > Haliotidae > Haliotis > Haliotis rufescens. The sequence goes on along the minus strand of NW_025963791.1, from coordinate 26,271,809 downwards.
GCAGAGTTTTACTGAATGGAACCACAATGGCTGCGTCTTACTTTTCGGAATGAGTCCCCAACTCATTCTACATCCTCCTGCCCTTCTGTCAGTGTCATCTCTGTAGACTTGAGTCATTCGTCCAGGTGGTGCACATAGGAGTCTACCAACCCCTCCACCACACTGACCAGCATCTCCATCTGCATACCACTTGAAGCATAACTGTAGGTCCTCGGTAAACCACGAAGGGACTTGAAAATCCAGTGCAACTTCTTTGCCAAGCTGGTCCACAATGCTCTGGGTTGGCTCAATCTTTTTCAGTTCTGCTCTTACTCGTGTGAGAAGTGATTGTACGCCACTGAATGATGCTGATGCAATCAAAAGTCGCTCGATTTCCCGGAGGTTGGCCTTGTTGATATAGCTACTTACCGCACGATCGAAGGACTTCTTTTTGGTCGCATCCTCAACAAAGTCACTGAGAGGAGCTATTTCCCCCGAAAAGAGCCATGGGTTTGTTATGACTGTAGGTTGCCAAGTTGTTAGACCTTTTGAAAGCAGATTGACATCACCACCGAAGTACCTTAAAAATGTATTAGATGTCGGATATAATTATTATCATATAGGCGAAGGGGTAGACTTGTACACCGCTTGTTCCAGCCATATCGCGGCTGAGGATATTAGAACTGGGCTTCGAACATGTATCCACGTAAAGAATCGAACCATGGTCAACACTTCCACCACAAGGCTACCCCACCGATCTCATACTTATATAATGCATGACTTCTATCTGTAGTTTTTCAATTGTTACCCCATTTTATTCTGAGTTCTGTTTTAAACCTCCTGAAAATTTGTATGCATAGTCACAATTTTATTTTTTACGCCCGATGGAATCTGATATCACGACTGATTATTGCCCAGCGTTAGCGTTCTATATTTACTCCAACTGGGGACTTTTTGCTGGGGGACGGTCGGGTGGCCTACTGGTTAAAGCGTTCGCTCGTCGCGCCGAAGACCCGGGTTCTATTCCCGACATGGGTATAATGTTTGCAGTCCATTTCTGGTGTCCCCCGCCGTGATATTGCTGGAATATTGCTAAAAGCGGCTAAAACCATACTCACTCACCCACTCATTCACTAACCTTTTGCTGGAGGACCCCGAGTCCCCGAGTTTCATCCTACGCTCTGGAGCATTTATCAATTATGCAGAGTCAACTACAAAAATACATTGTATACAAAACGTCAACGCCGGAGCACAACCAGTCTCGATGATATTGGCGAAAACAGATTCAATTGAGCGTAAAAGGCAAAATAGGGCTGAAAATAAGCATGCCATATTTGGCAAAGTTCAAATTAACATATCATTTTCATTTGCAACACAATTAAGAAACACGCTATCGTGGCACTGGTTATTCTGATCGGTTACAGGATTATCTGGCAGTGAAAGTAAGTGATTTATGTGGCAAGAACATTTCCGAAGAAATCAAGCTCCCAAACACAACATTGTGACTGTCATGAAGCACGTGACCTCGGACAGCACGTGCAAGGTATGGTATGCCAGATTTTCTATTGTCACTCAGACTCAGTTGTGAGAAATCGCATATTGTTTTCCTGGAACCAAACACATTTAATAATTAGAAAGCAACAGTATTGCTCATGCGACGTGCTGAACGTTTACTGACACAGACTTGTTGCAGGTGGACACACGTCAGAATATTGTTGCCCAAAGAATGCATGTTTCTCAATCTGTCACCAGCAGATTGAGGGCCCAATACCAACAAAAACATAACGTCGATAGCCAAGGGCGAAAACTCCAGCCCAGGACAGATTAGTCGGAACGATGACATTAAGAAGTTGGTTGCAAACTGTTTCTCAGATAAGGGACCGGTCGCAACTGGCAACTGGTATGAGAGTACATGCCCAAGACGGTGAGAAATCGTCTGCGTGCACGACGTCCACGTGGCACCCCACAATTACTGCACGTAATTTGAGTCAGGGGCGTCAGTGGTGTAGAGAACGTCAGTATTGGGGTAATCAATGTTGGACTGATGTCATGTTTTTGGACGAATCGAGGTTCACTCTCGACTTCAATGACCGAAGGAATCGAGTTAGGAGACGTCCTAATGAGCGTTTTATGGACGTTTTCGTCCTACAGCATGCTCGTTTTGGGGGTAGGCACATAATGGTGTGCATAGTGTGAGATCGGATAAGTTTAAAAATGTATAAAATTTCTAAAGAAACCTACTTAAGAGATTCAGTTGAAGATTTCTTGAAGTTCCTGTCAATCTGGCTGCTAGAACTGGAACCGCTGCCTCTAATTTTCACCAGACTGAGAAATGATGCCTTGGCTTGAGCTCGTACATCTCTGGTAGTCTTCCCATCGTAGTAGCTTGATTTGGTTTCAATGTGCAGTTTTATGGCTCCACCGAAGTTACCGGACGTAAAATAATGAGTGCCAAAGTAACGAATAAATCTAAAATAAGATGACGGATTACTCGTAAAGTTTGTTGAAAGCCTGTCAATAAAGTGTTTGAAGTACCTACTGGTCTTCAAGTCAAATGCTGGTAGAAAGTCAATCTTCAAGGCCGCGTCGTAAGCTGATACTTCCTCAATATACTGGGATGTACGTGTAAGAGTGTGTTGCATCTTGGTGTACGACCCACTGGCTGAAAACATGCCAAACATAAAACTCACGCTGATTCCAGCACTTGCTGCCATTGTCCTTTTCACTTCGTTATAGTTCTTAAAGATCTTTTCGTTAGCATGTGACCAACCTCCCGGCACGCTGAGTATGTCCCATATTTGATCTGGGAGATCGTATGTGTTCTGGAAAATATAGAATTGTTTTGTATTTTTGTGGTTACCTCGGAATTGGTTACTTCAAAAGTACAGGCAACGGCCCGATTGATGACAAAAGCTCAAGAAAAGAGTATTGTTTGTCTGAGATAGTAATTGAATATGGAGTTTGATAAATACTATATGCCGTTTTGACAGGTGTTTAAACGTTCGAGTATTTTTATAATGGAAAGGGATAGCTAATCTGTTTGTAAACACAATTTCCACTCATATAGATTTGAAACACACTTTTGCGTCATTTAATTAAATATGCATAAGTACTGATCTTATGAATCCCCATCCTTCTAAAACCCCAAACTCCAATTTAATCAACCAGAGTCAACAATCGTAAATCTAAATCGATCATTTAGGATTGTATTTCAATGTATGCAAGAGAAATTATTTCTGTCTATGTCTTGGTCTAAATGCTTGTTCTTTTAAAAGAGGGTCGATGGGGTAGGTAGACTATTGTTTAAAGCGTTCGCTCATTTTGCACAATGACCGGGTTCGATTCCAAACAAGTCCATTTATGGAGCCCCTCGCCGTGATATTGCTGAAATACTTTTTAAAAAACACAATCATTTACTCACACACTCTCTTTGAAAGATGTTAGTTAATATTAAGCCTTTCGTAGACAACTTCACTGCCTACTTCGATCGTAAATGATGTACATTATGGTAAATCCATCACTTCAATTAAATAATCCACTAATTATTAGCTTATCGCATCGTTTTACCTTTTTACGATCGGTCCAGGTAAGGTTCAGATTACAGGTGAAGTCAATAATCGGTCTCTTGAATCCATCAGGATTGCTAGTCGTCAGATCAAGCGGCAAAAGATCTAGGGTTGTTACATCCACCCCTCGTCTCATCTTGTTGATGCCCGGGGGTGGGGAGGGACATCTCCTCCCATCCGCAAGGGGAAGGGCGGAGAGAGCAAACACCAGAACAAGACACCAAAACACCATCGCTGTTTAGCTGGCTAATGACGCAGAATACAAAGTTGAGTCTGTATATAATCAACGCGTCATCTACTGCACGGTTCATGTAGCTTGGTATTGTTTCCCTATGAGGTGAGGTGAAATTGGGTTTAACGTCGCGTCCAAGATTATTGCACTTATATAGCGACGTGCATGCACGTGTATGTGTGTGTGTGGCTGCTTGTACTAGTCCGGACTGATGCCGATTTATAGTGCTAGCTCACTGAGATACCATGCCGCAGTTTAACATGAATACCCCACTCAGACACAGTATACTGACTCCGAGCCGACCAGTCCTTGTTTTAGCCCCTTAATGCCGAGCGCCAGACAGGGTTACAACAAGTACAATCTTTTAACGTCTTTTTGTATGACGCGGCCAGGGATCGAACCCTGGACCTTCCGCTCTCCGGGCGGACGCACTACCACAAGACCACGGAGGCGGTGTTTCCCTATGAACCCTAGCTTATTGGATATGTGTGTTGTGTTGGTTTGTTGTGTACTTTTGCTTGGAGTAAACTATGACAGTGTTGTGTTGCTTGGAGTACATGATTAAAATGTGTGTTCTTTGTATTTCAATGTCATAGTGTTGTGTAAGGAAACAATGTGAAAGGTTTTGTGGTGACTTTAGAATTGCAGTGTTGTGTTTTGAGTACAGGGTGTTAATGTTTTGTTAGTGAGTGAATGTGTGCAATATGACAGTGTTGTATTTTGAAACCAATGTGACAGTGTTATGTTTTGAAAATACAGTAAACTACGGTTATAACGAACACGCTTATAACGAACTAACGGATATAACGAACTAACTTTTTAGTCCCGACTATTTGCTGTAGTTATACTGTATATATGCTTATAACGAATTACGGTTATAACGAACTCAAATTAGTAGTCCCTTTGAGTTCGTTATAACCGTAGTTTACTGTAATGTGACAGTGTTGTGCTGACTGCATGGTAGTGTTAGGGTGTTTGGATAGTGTTGCATGTTGTTATGCGTGTTGTTATGTAATAAATATGCGCGGCGAATAACAAGGCAGTGCGATGATGTTCGACTTTTGTCAATACTTTATGGATGGTTTCGGATGTTGATGCATCTAGATTATAGACCACTTCTATAATGACTTGACGGAATATTGTCTTGACAAATGTTTGCAATCTCGCAGTGATTTTATGCATCTTATGGATGTAGAGAAAGTGCCACATTCTATCATGTCCAGAATTGTATAAAACCTTCTGCCAAAACTTGCAAACTGAACTTGGGTAAATGATTCAACATAATGCATATTAGTTAATAATTTTATTTTATCTTTACACTTTTTATTTAATTTTATGTAGAATGTACATATTATATATTTCTTTGTACAAGATTTTACATTTGTCCAATGAAAAAATCTCTGGTAGCTCCATTACGGAGGGGCTCAGTTGTGAAACATATTTTCCCGTTTTGTGTGTATATATTTAAGGTGAGACTTGAAAAACAATATGTCTGTCTAGAAATACAAAATACTATACATCTTCTTGTAGATTACAACTGCAATTATATTAACCTAAGTGACTTTGGGTTTGCAGTAAACCAGATCCGGGATCCCTTGATTGAAATGACACACCTTGGTATACAGTCGTTACAAAGCTTATAATAGTTTGTTTATTTCTGAACTGTAGGTCACAATACTTACATCACTTCAAGCCATGGGCTGAAAGACAAGCTTTCACTTCACAATGTATGATTGATGAACAAAGCTAAGTTATGCAATAAATTATGGTTTCTTGTTGATGATAAAAAGATAGTTTTTGATGGGCATTCGGAAAATGTTAACGCATCCGTAGTTCTTTGTTATACCGACATATAAGCAGGACATGATATTCATCTTCAAGGTTTTTACTATGACAATATTAAGTTCATGTTCAGTTTTGTTAAATTTACTTTATTTTTACTTTATTTGCTGCTAGTTTGTATTTGTTATCTACTATTTGACGCATTAAATGTATTATCTGTTGCTCAAATACATTTTTGAGTTTCTGTGGAACATCATGTTCTAATTCCCATTACCCACAGCCACTATATTTCTTTATGAGAAACTCTTTTAAAGGCCTCATTCAAATCATTCAAATATGACCCCATTTAAATCAGATAATGACTTAAACTGAAAGTCACGTTTGACAGCACTGCAGCACTGCAGCCTGATTTAAGTGCATTTCCAGATGTTATGTATGCAGAGAGAGACTTTCTGCGCTCGCTACCGGTTTAAAAAATAACGTTGTTGTTATAGAGATTGACGAGTGTGATCAAACCAATCAGGTAAGCTGCAGCTGGACATACGCTTTATGCACGCAGCTGACCTTAGCAATGTATCCGTGAACATGTTAACAACTTGACTAACATCAAACAATAAAATAAACACGACATCCATGAAGAATCAGTTGAACTGACAATAGAAAAATATTCTCAAAATCGTACTTCCAAGCATATTTCATTACATCTGATGGTTAGTAACATTGCCACCGCGTGTTTCATCAACTTTACATTTTTTATCGTCACAGGTAGATGATACAGTACGTGAGTGAAGTTTAAAAGATATCTTACTAAACACTGGCCCTGATCCAATCGCACGATCCCTACATCCGTTTGGACTTTTGTATGTGAAATCTTCGATCCCTTTGTCTTCACCACACAAATCTGCACATCGAGATACCTCCAGCTGTATGGCTAGTACGGTCGTAGTGTCAACATCCCGTCCATGTATATATCATTGTATCCTCTAGGACGAGGTCGTAGCCACGTTGTCCTCGTGCAACTGATATACCATACTGTAAGTAGACCCAGTGCATGTTTTAAAAAATAAGACGCATGCCACCAATAGAAGGTTTACCATTCTATAATTCAGATCTGGGATGTCATAAGGCCATGTCGTTCAAAGAATATTTATGTCTACTACTCCTTTAAGTAGAATATTTGTTATTTAAAGTTTTGTCTAAAATTGCTTACAATCGCCAGCGGTTGTCTAAAAATGCATACAATCGCCAGCGGCTGAAGGGATGGTGTAAATCCTACTGGGGAAGCGTGCAGGTAGCAGAAGTATCGTAAGTCACCACGGTTCCTAACAAGGTTGTCTGCTGCTGGCGATCTATAGCCCGTTTTGATAATGTATTGTTATGTATCGTGATGTAATTTTTTGGTTCCATGGTTGTTTTAAATTTCAATCTGTGTTAGACTTTTCTGGTTTAAATGTATTGATTATGTATACCCTTTGCAAGTCACGACATGGCTGAAATAATGCCGATGTTAAAATTTTATCTCACTCTCGTCTCAAGCCGCGATGTGTGACATGTCTTCAATGCGCTGTCTCCAAGTATCAATCATGACTATAACATTGCAGTGAGGGTGTAGTGAATAATTATATATAACGTTTAACTTATTTACCTCATGTGAGTTTTCCCTTCGTATATACTCGTCAACTCACATGCGATGAATGTGCAAATAATTCATACATAACCTGTCGCCTATGCATTACCTTATAGTTGAACCTTCATGACGTGAATAGTTTGAGTATACAATCATCTTCAATTTTGTAATTCATGTTTATAATTTTGCAATTTGGTTAAAGTATAATCACCCTTACCAAAAAGACACAAACTCCTTTGTGGATATATTTGTCATAAGGGCCGCCTGATGGGGATGATAACAATGTGTGACTGGGTGACTGTGTGTCATAGTGCCCCGACGGCATGGGTCGTTACTCATGCTTTCAACCACTGGATTGCCAAGATCCATGCCGTGACAATTTTTGAAGAATACTATTCGCCTTCTCATATTTCAAGCATTTCAAAGGATGAGTGTACACCTGTGTATTCACCTCATCAACGAATGTATCTCTTTTACTTTGGTAGAGCGTCCACCCGGACAACGGAAGATCCGGGGTTCTATCCCCGATCGCATCATACCAAAATACGTTAAAAGGTGGTACTTGTTGTTACTCTGTCTGGCGCTCGACATTAAGGGGCTAAAACAAGGACTGGTCGGCTCAGATGGCGCTGCACTGACCCTGGCAATGACTGCACAATGGCGGCCTCCATTAGACAAACAAACATGGCGGACACGACATGTGTTTACCATAGGAAAACGCTAGAACGGGTGGTTAAAAAGTTTCCTTAGCATTTTCATAAATGCTCTTGCAATGTATACGTCACGAGAATAGCGTCCATTGTTACTTTTAGTGAAGGAAAACATTATTTAAGCTGTTTTGAGACTCGAAAGTGGTCGTCACATCGGTGAAATGTGAACAATGACACACACCCCATTTTCAACAGTGATATGTGCGTTAATATTTCGTGTCAGCTCACTGTACCAAATTAATTCAAAATTATGAACATATTCTTTATTATTATGCCATTTAGCCCTGACATTTTTACAAGCACACACATAATTCAGGACCACTAGATTGGAATTAATCAATTATTTTTCCAAAATTATTACATCTATTTATGATTAATTTCATTGTGTAATAAGAAAACAAATGTCAAATAAATCGCTTTTCATGTGAATACAATCCAGAAGCCAAACATCGCAACCAATGAGAGACCCTGTCATTAAATACCATTATTACGGATCAAAAGTGTTTGGTTTTTTTTAGTTATTATACTGGGCATTCAATAATTCCGCTAAACCCACCATTTTACAATAGGAGAAAACAGGGCATAATCGGCGACATTTGCGTCATCAAATTTGGTAAAATAAAGTTGCTAACGGTATTTCATTAACGTGGTCGTTTAATTCCATGTATTATGTATACGATTTCGAAACAACAGTGAGCTGACACGAAATTATAACGCACATATCACTGTTAAAAACAGCTTAAGTTTCCTTCACTAAAAGTAACAATGGACGTTATTCTCGTGACGTATACATTGCAAGAGCATTTATGAAAATGCTTAGAAAAAAGTTTAACCACCCGTTCTAGCGTTTTTCTATAGTAAATACATGACGTGTCCGCCATGTTTGTTCGTCTAGTGGAGACCGCCATTGTGCAGTCATTGCCTGGGTCAGTGCAGCGCCAGCGCCGAGGTGAGCATCGATCTCGATGGATGCATCTATACATTTAATAACAGGGACAGCTCCCTCCATCTCTCGCTCCCGATGGATGTATCTGACCATTCAACGAAGGGGACATCTATTTCCGTCTCTGGTCTCAGTGGATGCATCAAACCATTCAACGAAGGGGACATCTATTTCCGTCTCTAGTCCCAGTGGATGCATCAAAGTATTCAACGGAGGGGACATCTATTTCCGTATCTAGTCCCAGTGAATGTATCAAACCATTCAACGAAGGGGACATCTATTTCCGTCTCTTGTCCCAGTGAATGTATCAAACAATTCAACGAAGGGGACACCTATTTCCGTATCTTGTCCCAGTGAATGTATCTGACCATTCAACGGAGGGGACATCTATTTCCGTCTCTTGTCCCAGTGGATGCATCAAAGTATTCAACGGAGGGGACATCTATTTCCGTCTCTAGTCCCAGTGGATGTGTCAAAGTATTCAACGGAGGGGACATCTATTTCCGTCTCTAGTCCCAGTGGAAGTATCAAAGTATTCAACGAAGGGGACATCTATTTCCGTCTCCAGTTTCCGGTGGATGTATCTGTATCAATTCAATGATGGTGTACCCATACATTGTGCCCGGATATGATACATAAAATATATATATGGTGTGGCCTGAAATGATTCTTCAATCCACTTAATCCCATCACAATAGACTTGCTATAGTAAATGCCATATCTATAACATAAATTATCATTTATTAGTGCCCAAATACGCTGTACGATATACAATAATAATAATATATGCATTTGTATAGCGCAGCATTCACTGTGCACAATAACAAAATGCAGTACAAACATATTCTTTATGTTAGAAAAGATTGACAAAGTTCGTATTTTCATCAACAAAATCAAGAATGAACGTCACACGTAATGTCAAATCAATGACCATTATTTGACAAAATCCTGATTCCTAGTCAGGTAAACACGATGCAGTTATGTCCTGTCCAACAATGCGTGTAGAAAGCGTCCTGACTGTGACCAGCATGCCACTTGCCCAGATTATCCTTTGACTATTATACAGAATATCATAGTGGGACCTCTGCAGTGCGGACACCCATATTTACGAATGTCCTCAATAAATACAACTGTGTCAGACTTTCAATACGTTGGCATGACTGTGGTTCGGAATGTGAGGTTTCCGGTTTTATGAGACTTGTGCTTTGCAAGGTAGTTGAGGGACATCTGGCAGGATAACATACGATGTTCCTGTTTCACGACACGTGTTTTCCAGTCTTACACCCGTGTTGGTAGTCCATCCTTCCACAGTTGTAGCATGTCTGCAATGGCAATTCATGTGTGTGTAATGCGCATACTTAAGGCACGGGTGGCCCAGGCGCCTAAGACACCACAATTCGCTATACAGAGTTGCGTTCCTTCGGCACGCCAGGAATCTATGATTGTAGGTTCGAATGCAAGTTCGCCTCGATAATGTTTCTAGGTTTGTCAGCACCATACCCGTGCTCTAGGTTTCACCAAAGTAGTAAACGTCTGAGACATGCATCACTTCGGGTCTTCCTCTCACATCAAGCGGTCACGTCGTGATATAACTGGAATACAGTTTCAAGCGTTAAACCCAACTCACTCACTCACTGACTCACTGACTCACTGACTCACTGACTCACTCACTCACTCACTCACTCACTCACTCACTCACTCACGCACGCACGCGCTCGCTCGCTCGCTCACTCACTCACTCACTCACTCACTCACTCACTCACTCACTCACTCACTCACTCACTCACTCACTCACTCACTCACTCACTCACTCACAGTCATGTAGATGCATCCAGAGTAACGAACTATCCATACCACATAATTTAAATTCGCCAAAAGTTAAAGAATGAATCACAATACAAGTTAAGATTATGATAGCAAAACATATTACTTACCCCCTATTTGTCCGCAGGTGGTCGAGATCATGAAAATAAATGAAGACATGCCATCATTCCTTTTGCCATTTGGAAACAATAAAGCTGTAAGTTCTGTATTATCTGTATCGATGAATGTCCGTTAATAGAAATGATACAAATATGGGAACTGTTATCTTATCAAGGACTCGTAAAAAGCTATAAATGTACGTAATACAATTTACTTTTATTATTATAATAATCAATCAATACTTACACCCTGTCGAACACAGTTGTAGGTAGAGCATGAAATACAAACAAGTACCAATTATTATTTGCCATGAAACATGTCACGAAGTGAAGGAACCGACCATATTCCCCCAGAAATGAATAATATGACCCAAAAATACAAATTAAACGTTTCACGAAAAACACACATTAATTGGACGCCTGAATGCAATAATGTTCGTTGGTTGAAAGAAATGGCGAAAATTAAACTTGTCCTAAATGGAAATGTCCAAAAGTTACCTCAAGTTACACACACATCCAAGAAGAGAAGAAATTATACTTACAAAAAGCTATCAAGATCGATCAATATGAAAAAGAAACAAAAATACATCTTATTCTAATTTGATTAGGCTGATTAGGTGAGGTGAAATTGCACTCATATAGCGACGTGTGTGTGTGTGGCTGCTTGTCCAGACTAATGCCGCAGTTTAACATAAATACCCCACTCGGTATGCTCCGAGCAGACCAGTCCTTGTTTTATCCTTTTAACGCTGAGCGCCAGGCAAGGTAACAACAAGTACCATCCTTTAACGTCTACTGGTATAACGCGGTCGGGGATCGAAAACCCGATCTTCCGCTCTCCGGGCAGACGCTCTATCCACTAGACCACGGAGTCGGTCAATTGGTGTGATAGTAGAGAAGTACATGAACGCGTCAACTATAATACAACCTCATGTGCATGTCAAAATTGTGCAAACTTTCAACCTTCATTGTGCACAAGATTAAGATCGTTAACAATGAGATTGTGTACATGTTATCTCTTATCAAGGTTTTATACATGTTATAACTCTTGTAACTTTGTAGTTAACCATTTTATTAATTCTCGAAATGTATACACTTACGTCGATCTGTCCCATCCATATGAAAAAAAGGAAGAACAAATATTTGTTAGTCTAAATATGATTCTATATGTTTAGTTACACATATTTATGTGGCGTTAATATACAGATTAAATATAATATAACATATACTCACTAAATAAAAATATATTCTTATAAAGTTGATCGTATTTAGTAAATAGTTGTGTGCATGTACAATTAAATAGTAATGTGTGAACAGAAAAGGAATGATCAGCGAAAAAAAATTAATTTAATTATTTAAAGATGATTTCATGTGTTATTAAGCACATTAACACTTGATAATAATATCATGTTACAATTAATCAGTTGTTTTTAACTGAAATGAAAACTGAAATGGAAGCTCTTTTCTTATAACACAGCATACCTTATAAATTACATACACGTGACATTCACCACTACAGAACGAATGTGACATTCACCATTACAATAACATGAAGTAACTCTCATCTGTGCAATAGTGTCTGTCATAGGGAAACGAGCACTTACACATGTGCAGTAGTGTGGTTTATAGACATAATCACCATGACAACGGCAACCATGATTGTGTACACTTCATGCTGTTAGGAAAGTACATCTCAACATCACCATGGAAACGAGCAGGCATGTACATGTAGTTTCGATAAATGGAGTGACAGATTTAAATTTATCCATCTTAAACATATGTAATTAATTGTTTAAGGTGAAATAGTCTATTGTATCTATCTTTCCAAGTAGGTAGAAGAATATCATAAATATACACCATTCAACGATTTCCATCGTATATCTCGGAATGTTAGAAAACATTGGTACCAATAGTTCACAATTAGTATTACCTTATGGGGTCGCATTTGATGGTGATACTAATTATATACAAAACATGAAAAATAATGTTAAAATACGCCAGGTTTCAAAAGATTCTGTTGAGACATGATAAAACAGACACTGACCAGGAAAACCATTAGTGGCACTGCGAAACATATATCAGAGGTAACGCTACTTACATATCTTTATTTTCAGAACTGTAGAATGGTTTGACTAAGGCATGTGTGACATTAATAATAATTTACAAACATAACTGATTAGATTGTATGCAGCTTTAATGATTAGCTACACCCCGACGCGAAACAGGCGTGTTTTTGTACCCAAGTGGAGAATCGAACCTGGATGCTCGGAGTGACAAGCGAATGTTTTAACCACTAGGCTACCCCGATGCACACACGGACATTAAATAAAATACATTCTCAAATATATAGATGTCGACATTACCTATATATTAAGATCCGTTTCATGCAAGCCAGATGCCATACATACATGTCAGTGGCTGTACAGTAGATGATATATGCAGTAGTGAGCATAACCGAGTAGGAAGGAAGCTGGTGTACGTGTTTCAAAGGAGGTGTTCGAGGACCACAGAGATATATTTACGTCATGTAATGTAATGTTTATGTCTTATACGAAACATGTTATAGGAGGAGTAAATTGTGTGAAATAAGTCCCTTTGGATCATAATTTGGGATATATTTGTGGTCGTATGGTGATTCTTGCTGTAATACTTGTGTGAGTGAGTGGGTAGGGTTTAACGCCGCTTTTAACAGTATTCCAGTTATATCAAGGCGTGTCAGTTTAATGTGGGAGGAAGCCCGAAGTGATGCAGGTCTCAGATGTTAACCACTTCGGTGAAACCCACGAGCACGGGTATGGTGCTGACAAACCTAGAAACATAATCGGGGCGAACCGGGATTCGAACCCACAATCATAGGTTTCTGGCGTGCCCAAGGGAGGCAACTCTGCATAGCGAATCTCGGCGCCTTAGACGACTGGGCCACCCGTGCCCCTGTAATACTTGAGGTAGGGGTGGGGGTGGGGGGGGGGGGGGGGGGGGGGGGGAGGAGTATTTAATTCAGATCTACATCTACAACTCAACATATATATATGGGTGGGGAGAGGGGGTGTGTGGTGGGGACTATTGTCCAAAGGGCAGGTTTTCCTGGAGACCATAGTCGCAATCTCTAAATTTCACACAAAACATGCAGTGTCACATAGCGAGCTCGTGAGATGAAAACATAAACGATGAATATATACTAGTATTTCATGGCGCGGAAGGCAACATACATATCCGTTTTGAAATGCAATCGTAATAATCATTAGGCTAACCCACCACTCAGTTTACCACAATGAACACAGATATAAGAGGTTATTCATGTAGCCAGTTCCACAAGCTAAACAAAATGTATGTCCCCTCGAATATCTCCTTCCACATGGGTGCACATTGTATCACACAAGAAGCACACTTACACATATACTTACAATCTGCGGATCAAATGAAAAAACAAAGGCTATTAGTTAGAAAAATAACTTTTTTATGAACATACAGAATAGAGACTGATGTGATCAAAATGTTAACCCCCAAGTCTTTTGGGGTAGAATTTGAAAAATGAATATTTTACGATTCTTCGGTGGAAAAGCAAATATTCTGTTTATTTCGTAGAGGTGTTATAAAGTCATGTTAAATATTAATGTAAATAGAAAGAGTATACTTACTGGCTGTTGGCGTTACATGTAATAAAAATAGAGAGTTTAAAGCGATTACGTTTCACAACTGGAACGGGTTACAATAAAAGCGACAAAAAACACTTTCCATTTTCATATGAAATATGCTAAAAGCAGAGTCCATTGTACGATGTTTCCGACTACTAGCATATCATAAAGCATGTGTTTATGAATCACTATCAGATAGTGATGATACCAGGTGGTCAGGAACAGTTTAGCGTATCCTGTCCCACTAGAGGCACCCGTCAGTTTGACAAACACATGCAAAGGCAAGTTAATGTTTCACCTAAAAAAACATAGGAACTTAGGGTACGAGTCAAAACAAAGAATTGCATCGGACATCAATTTCGTCACTGATGCGTCAAATCTGGAAATGTCCTCCACATGTCTAGCATAAAACAACAAACGCTTTGGGAAAAAATAGGTAAGTAAAACCATAATGTATCCTGAAAATTAAATGAATGTTTCAGAATCGGTAGGTTTAAGACTTAAGTCGTTACACTTAATTAATAATATATACCATTCAACAGAGATACTCAGTGACGGTAACTGTCACTTTTACTTATTTAGTTAATGAACTAATGAGTACTCAATACTTTTGCAATCACACACTTTTATAAATGCATTTATGACCTGGTCCACATCCAGATGATATGTATCTCACATGACCACACTAATATACCCATGCTCATAATTATAGTCACCCCTATGCTGACGCGCATATATCTAGGGGATGACAATAATTATGGGCATGAGATATAAGCAGTTGTAAACTTATATTATCATCCAAAACTGGCTCCCACAGGAGATATCGCTTGGGCGAGATCAAGCGATATCTACATTGTAGATATCGCTGCAATGAAATTGCATCACGATGCTTTGCAGGCCATTGTGACGTCATTGTTTCATGGCGTCACAATCAAATGACATCACTAATGGCTCTGCTACTGAAGCTGTTAGCAGTACTCTTTACACTTAAAACTGAAAAGTTGGAAGAATGATGTTGGATGATAAATAAAATCTCACCCTCGTGTCTTTGGATATCAAACATATCAACACTCGTTGATAAAAGTGGAAAAACCTTTTCCACTTTTTTCAACTCGTGTTGATATATTGGATATCAAAAGACACGTGGTGAGATTCTCTATTTATTAATATAAAACACGAACAAACAAGTGACTTGAGTAAAGTCAAATATCTTTCGTAAATCGTGTATTACTTGGGAAATACCAAGATCTAAGTTAACCAATAAGAATGAAGCCATAAAATATTCACAAACATGACAAGTTATTATTCCTATTACAGGACGTTTTTACTGGAACTGGTAAAGGCGTCATCAATAAATTTCATGTTGTGATATAATTATTTTTTTACACTCACATTGCATAAGCGGTGAGAGGATTAAAAGAAATTATGAAGGTAGGTTTAGTAAAGACTCTCACCCCTGCGTGGTAGGTACATGCCATACTATGGTTGCCCGCTTCTCTGAATGGTTTCTTGCAATTTTTACACGTGAAGACATTCTGCCCTGCGTGTGACGGCCTAGGAGATTTGCCAAAACTAAGAACTAGAGACTGGTTTTCTGCAACTGAATCCTTTGGTCGTGGAGAGGAGTCGGAGAACATGTCATCGCTGGTGTCGTCATTGTGTTTAGAACGTACACTGTCCAAGTAGCTTTGTTGCTTGGATCTGAAATGGCTCATGACCGCTTGTCGTTGATGTCGTTCAAGTTGAAAATGTTGACGTAGAACGTAGTCTCGGTGACGCCGGACCTCCAGGTTGGTTGATTTCGCTGCCCGCGCAACCTGTTGTCTCAGCTTCTTCTCCAGGCATCGCGTCTTGCTTTGGTGGGTGAAGAGGTCACAGTACTGAATTCGGAACCCACAAGCCTCGCAGTCCACAAATCTGCAGGAAGGGTAACTGTGGTTGAGATTTATTCACTGAACTGAACAATTTAATGTCACACATTGGTGTGTATGTTTCTTTAAACCCATAATGAATATGCAATGTGTTCGAAGTTTACAGCAACCCATGCTTGCCGTAAAAGGTGACTATGCTTGTCGTAAAAGGCGACTGACGGGATCGGGTGGTCAGGATCGCTGACTTGGTTGATGCATGTCATCGATCCCAATTGCGTGGATCGATGCTCATGATGTCAATCACTGGATTGTCTGGTCCAGACTCATTTATTTACAGACCGCCGTCATATAGCTGGAATATTGCTGAGTGCGGCGTTAAACAACAAACCAACCAACCAACCAACGAAGTTAAGACCCGGTAGGAATGGGCGGGCGGTGGTTTAGTAGTAGGGTGAGTGAGCAGTATGGCTTTACGCCGCCTTTAGCAATAACCCAGCATTATATCTTTGGGTTAAGTAGTTGGGGGAGAACTAGGAGGCATGATATTTGGCCCAAGAAAGTTCCATATTTCGTTGTGCAGAGTTATGTCCCTTCTCAGGATTCGCTTGAAAGTTGGGTCGTGTTCCCAGGTTCGCCCTTTTTATGACCCTTGATCACACCCGTGGTTGATGGTTTCATCAAAATGGTGAACGTGTACATACTGAGCATCTTTGTTTATTCCTCCCACAAAAAGCTGACATGCGGTATATGAACTGAATTTCTAGACAAAGCAGCGTTAAACCAATCTCACTCACTCGCTCACACACTCACAGACTAAAATGCACTTGCGTGACTTCCTGAAGAAAATTGTTACAACATTATAACCATATCATTTCGTTTAAATATATATATATACATATTTTTCGTTCAAATATATATATTCTCTCTCTCTCTATATATATATATATATATATCTATATATATATATATATATATATATAGATATATATATATATTTTTTTTTTTTTTCTGGACACGTTTAATGCAATTGGTTCAAACACGTACCTGTGATAGCACTCCTCAGCATGAATACTCGCCTCGCACCTCTTCACAGTCTTACAACATCCAACGTTCTTGTAAGGACAAGAAACAGGAGCGTTAGGACACACATCAGCCACGTGGTCGGGAAGATCCGCTAGCTCGCAAACAATGCCACACCCATGGTTACACTTGATTCTCAACCTCAACAGCTTCAGTTTTAGCTCCACCGATACCTCTGAGGACTCTGCGTGGAGCTTGGTTGAGCATTCCGGACAGTATCGAGACGTCCTGGACTTGCTGCGCCTCCTGATGCACGACTGACAGAAGATGTGATGACAGGAGTTTGACACGGGGTTCACGAACACTTGGCTGCAGATGCTGCAGATGAGGTTCGGGTCTATTGTGCCAACAAACAAAGTCAGATCGAGACCCATAACGCCCTCAGACCCTCTGTTCAGGGTGTTTGTGTTATTGGTGTGTTAAATCTCAGTCCAAGAATTGGGTGAATTGTCAGATGCTACAAATACCACAGATGCCGATTTCGAACCTTTCTGTTTGTCTCGGTATATGTTCAGAAGCAACCGACGTACGTACTTAATTTCAGTATCACTGCATTATATTACATTAAGTATACGTACGGTTTGCTGATAGAACATTTCTGAAAATAAAACAATATGTATATGTCACAATTCTAAATTCAGTCAATTTATAAAATGACTCAGTAACAATGTTAATTATGAAAACATGAAAACAAGAGTCTCGGGTTGATATGGGAGTCTCGGATTGATATGGGAGTCTCAGGTTGATATGGTCTAGGGTTGATATGGGAGTCTCGGGTTGATATGACAGTCTCGGGTTGATATGGGAGTCCCGAGTTGATATGGCAGTCTCGGGATCATGTGATAGTCTCGGGTTGATATGGGAGTCTCGGGTTGATATGACAGTCTCAGGTTGATATGGGAGTCGAGTTGATATGGCAGTCTCGGCATCATGTGATAGTCTCGGGTTGATATGGGAGTCTCGGGTTGATATGGGAGTCTCGGGTTGATATGGGAGTCTAGGGTTGATATGGGAGTCTCGGGTTGATATGACAGTCTCGGGATCATGTGATAGTCTCGGGTTGATATAGGATTCTCGAGTTGATATGGCAGTCTCGGGATCATGTGATAGTCTCGGGTTGATATGGGAGTCTCGGGTTGATATTGGAGTCTCGGGTTGATATGGGAGTCTAGGGTTGATATGACAGTCTCGGGTTGATATGACAGCCTCGGGATCATGTGATAGTCTCGGGTTGATATGGGAGTCTCGGGTTGATATGACAGTCTCGGGTTGAGATGGGAGTCTCGGGTTGATATGGGAGTCTCGGGTTGATATGGGAGTCTTAGTATGCTTTGGAGAGTGTCACACAGTTACCTCTAAATATAAGTACCTAGTTTGAGTTTAAAATGGCCTAATCGTTGACTCGTTATTCACCAACCAAGGGAGAAAACCCTTTGTAGTGTAAACCCTGTTTTCAGGAAGGAGTGTACTACCGCTTCTTAAATCACGATTAGTTTGAATACGAAGCAAGATAAATAGCTTAGTTGCAGTGTCAATGAAAGGGCTAGTATGTATTGCTGATACAGCGAACAGAGTGTGGGCTTTTGATCAAACACAGGCAGGTCACCATCAGATAACATGGGTCGTTGGATCATGCCAGTGACCTTGAACTGTCCATAGATATTCGATTTGCCTTCAACTGGTGCCCAGTCGTTATTAATGTGATCGTATCGGGTCTGTTTCACAAGGACATCTGTTACCAACGGGCCTTGCACGATTTCACTTCTATGGTCATATAACTGAAGCATATCTGTAGTAATTTCAAACACAATACAAACGCGAAACAAATATTGACTCATAAAATTGCACAAATGTAACATTTGTTGATGCTGTCCTCATTGTTAAAATACATTCGTGTTTTACCATAATGTGTTTTTTGATACAATGCATAGTAGCATCCTTTTGTAATTCATTATTAGTTAAAATACATTCGTACTGTGATATTATGCGTTTCCTTGATATAGTGCATAACAACATTTTTCAGTCATTCATAGTAAGAATACACTCGTATTTTACCACTATTTGGTCTCTTACAGTGCTATTCTGTCCTTTCCTGTTTTTAAATCCATTTATGTTTCAGGTTCAATATGCCTTAACTTCAGGCAAGGGTGTACAGCATATGTAAAAGTAGTTTATTATCCAAAACATCGCTCCCACAGGAGATATCGCTTCGGTGAGATCAAGCGATATCTACACTGTAGATATCGCTGCAATGAAATTGCATCACAATGCTTTGCAGACCATTGAGACGTCATTGTTACCATGACGTCACAATCAAATGACATCACTAATGGCTCTACTACTAAAGATGTTAGCAGTACATTTTACACTTTAGACACTGCTTATTACTGTCTACAAACTGAAAAAGAATGATGTTGGATGATAAATATAATCTCATCCTCGTGTCTATTGATATCAAATATATCAACACTCGTTGATAAAAGTGGGAAAAATCTCGTGTTGATATCAAAAGACACTCGGGTGAGATTCTCTATATACATCTGGTGTTCTTACGTTTTAAATGATCCTATTACCTACCTGGCGATCCGCCCTGTCCTCCCAACACACACGTCTAGTCTATACCTTACAGTTAGGCAGAGAAATGCATTTCAAAGTGGTTCCCAATGATTTGTTCGTTCTACAAAACAATGTTCCTATCGCAGCGTGCAGTAATTTGTCAACCATAACAAACTTTGAAACAGATCTATCTCACTAAATCCGACACCCGCATTGAATCCGCTGACCAGTTGACCTTCTGTGGGGTATTATCTGAGCATGCATTTAAAATCTCGCGTGTGTATTTACTCGATACGGGGCAGAAAACAATACTCATGTCAACAGCTGGAGTATAAGAAAGAAATATACAATACCTACTGTCATAGCACTTGGTTCCGTTCCACTAGATCCTTCATTTGATAGGCTATGCCTATTCACTATCTACCCTACCATACATCATGTTGGACATTTCGTGCAGTGAGTAAACTACATGCGGTGAATTCCTTTGCCTGTAAGCACAACGCAAGCGGAATACATCAGTGTGTATCTATTGTATGCTGAGCTAATGTCACAATGACGTGAGGGAAAATTTACCAATATATATATTACTGAAGGAGAGTTTAATATGGTGTCGCATTTTTATTCAAAGTTGACATGGCAAGTTAATATTTTTTATATGTTTATTGCGTTGTGAAATGTATTCTCACTGGACTCGCCCGATGAAAATACTTACATGTGAAATTTTTAATGCCATCTAATATTGTGGTAGGGTTGTGTCATTTATATCATTATTAATTGATTTTTGACAAGTCAAATTAATTTATGCTAGTGTAACGTATATTACATCCACTAACGCCAGTGGAACAAGACCTGATAATATTGTGCCAACTGCTATCAGTCTTAACGTTACACCTCCCGACCGCCTATGTGTAACATTGAACGTGGTGTTCAACAAAACAGATTGAAGATCGCCTCATAGCGTTTTGTCAGTGTCATGGCATGAAACAGTAACATAGTATACTTGAATAGAACAATGGTGGTATGGGCAGGACATGCTGACCCTTTTTGCGAACTCCCTTTTATGCTCAATGGAATCTGCTTCGTTGGATAATCGAGACTGGTTCTTCTCTGGTGTTGACGTCTTATGTCTATATGGATGAGTATCCCCCTAAAATATTGTAATGGAATACAGCATTGTCTATAGCAGTTACATTCACAGAGCTATTAGTTGTTGTAAAGACAGATTCTGTATCTCAAACCTGTTTATCTTATGCCTTTTCATTTCAAACTAGGGGGGCACGGGTGGCCCAGTCGTCTAAGGCGCCGTGATTCGCTGTGCAGAGTTGCGTCACCTGGGCACGCCAGGAACCTATGATTGTGGGTTCGAATCCCGGTTCGCCCCGATTATGTTGCTAGGTTTGTCAGCACCATACCCGTGCTCGTGGGTTTCACCGAAGTGGTAAACGTCTGAGACCTGCATCACTTCGGGCTTTCCTCCCACATTAAGCTGACACGCCGCGATATAACTGGAATACTGTTAAAAGCGGCGTTAAACCCAACTCACTCACTCACTCATTTCTAACTATTGTTTATCACATTCCATTTACCTAAAACCTTTGTTTATCTCCAACCCACGAGCTTAGTGAAAGCTATTGTTTATATTCAACCCGTTTATTTCACTCAATTACTTGTTAATTTCACTTCAGTCCCAACACACCCCTTGCGCTTTTATTATGTTTCTTTGAGTCACCTGGACCTTGAAATAACTTGTTTACTGTACGTTGTGATATTGTGTATACCCGGTATATTGTTATACACCATTCTTGTTCTGTAAACGCCAGTTCTCTCACACACGGACTTCAAGTGTTGTGTAATACAGTTTACTGTGCTCATTCAGTACTTATCATAACTAAAGTTATCTTACAAAATGAAACCAAATGCTAGTGTAAAATTTCAAACCACATGGTTTCGCCTTCAAGTCTAATTTAGAAGCTCTACATAGAGCAATAGCTGTCAAACAGCCTTGTCCAGTAATTAGTACATTGATCCTCTGTAGGTGTATCGAAAATCTTTGTGAAACTCACTTCTTCGATCTGTCGAGCGATAAGCTAGGTTTACTTAAACAATCTAGAGACCCACGGTTGACTATTCTCTGGCGAGATAGCTACAGGTTTGCTTAGCACGTACACACGCGATCTGGTCCCTGAGTGAAATCGACGTATGTCTGCTTCTCAAGTTGCAGTTTTATGGGGCGATTGCTAAGACAAGGCTCATATCCTTATTTTTTACATTAGAAAAACCTAACTAACAGAGCTTAACTTATTACAGAGAACATCTGTTTCTGGTAATGTTGATTCTTTCAACAAGTTCTCATTATAATATTCAATCAGATATGTAAGGTCGCTGACAGTAATAAAGTAATAAAGATTGTCAAATCAGTTAGCGATTCCTGTTACATATATCGTATTCTCAGACGTTACTGAGAGAGAGAGAGAGAGAGAGAGAGAGAGTGAGAGAGAGAGAGAGAGAGAGAGAGAGGCGTCGCTCACTCTACAACAGTATTGTGTGTGGCATTGAGGTTATCTGTACCTAGCTATTCATACCATCATTGAATAACTCATGATTCCGGTTGTATACGTGTATTTGCTGTCAGCAAAGTTTCAAGAAACTAATAGCTCAATTTTGTGGATTATCTGTCGTTTGAACTGCTGTAGAAATGAGGACGTTTTGTGTCGAGCTGTAGGAGCTTGGTCTGTGGAATGTAATTGGTTAACACCTGAATAAATGTATAGCCTGGGCCATGTACGGGCTCGACAGACATATACACGCATGCACACATTGACACATATGCACGGACTGCTGTCCCAAATATCCATGTGTCACTGAAAATGTTGGGTTTCTTAAATTTCTCAAATGTGTAGATCATTCCGAGTAACAGGTGATAATTGCGCCTGGATGTCCACACAAACAGTGTTTGGATAAGTACATGGACATTACATTACTGAATCCCCTCGTATTTCATACCACCGACGGATTCAATTAGACATTTCTTCCCTGTCTGCAAGCTAAGCCCTCCTGAGTCCCATGTTGACTGACGTGTTTGGGTTTCCCGGGACAGGAACATCATGAGGTTGGTTGTGCGTTTTTTTGGTTCGTTGCGTGGTCAGTCTGTCGCGTGAGTGGAGTGAGTGAGTGAGAGTGATTGGTTGGTCGGATGAGTGCGAGTGTGTGTATGTGTGCGAAAGGGACATCATTGGGGTTTAGCTTCACCTCTATAACTGGTGTGGACGATGTTCCCTCTACGCAGGGTGAATAAGTGTGTAAGTAAGTAAGTAGAGAAATACCAACGAGGCGCGAGGAATTAAGACTTATCCGCCCTCGCTATTTTTCGTATAATCGTGATGTCATCAATTTGTGAGGTCGTCAACAGCATTCAGATGCGCTAAATGCACATGCGCAAATATCAGAAAGCCCTCTTAAAGTGAGTGAGTGACTACGGTTTTATACTCTGGTCCACAATAGGGAGTATCTGTTCTGCCACGATGCATGTATGCTATAATAGACATTCCTGTAAAGACAACCCTGTGGTCGATTTTGTTATCTGCGTTTTGTTCACTACAGGTCATCCATGATTTGACCTAACTTACTGTCATATGTACTCTTCAATTATTGGAGGAAATAAAGAATGTCTGTCTGTCATGTACATCTACGCGATATAAGGACACACGCCCAGCTGGAACACTGATATATATGGTTTTCCTTAGTGGTCATCCATTGTTGGCAATTAACCACCAGTTACAAGAAATCGTCCACGAAATAATCACGTGGACTTTATACCATTTTTTCTGAGTCAACAACGGATTATCAAGAGAACAACATAGATAGGAAATGAAGTAAATAAGAACTTGTAAAATAATTACCTTTATCACATGAGAGGCAGACAACGTATAACAATATATATTTACGAGTATATGGAACACGAGCTGTGATATATGACATTTACGAGTAAATCCTTCTCTTCATCGGAGAGAGGTGATTATACTATTCAGTATTAAAAAAAGTCTTATCTAATCAACGTTTTCATTATCACATACATATACAATATTCACAAACATCACTATCAGATGTACAACTATGTCAAAGCAAATCCTGAAATGTTACAAAATACATTCATGCATACATAAAATCAAATGGTACACAGGAATATATGTTCAAACAATTCATTTTGCAAGACCATACTCTTGCTGGAGAAACAGTTGTAAGGTAAAATGGGATATTAATACAGGATATGTTAACCTCATTTAAAATATATTCCATTAGTTTAATCATGAGGATTTCCTAATATACTGATATAAAATGCAAACACGAGAACATTTTATCCATTTACATTTCGTCTATACATACATGCAATATATCAACTTACCCGCTTTACAAACGTCCCAACACGAAGCATGAATCCTAAAATGTCACCTTTTGCCTGACACTGACAACGATCCGCCCTTCACCGTCACCCGTATTTATGTTCCTTGTGCGGGGAGCGTTAACGCGACAATCAATCAAACCCTTATAATAACAGGGGGAAATCTGTGGGACACTCTCACCTAGCGACCCACCACGGCCCTATTGAAGCGTCCCTGGTTACCAACAGGGTGACAGTCAATAGTTTGGATAGTTTCTTTTCTTGTCTCCGTGACTTCTTACACACTTTGATTATTGATTTAACGCCTCTTTTTAACGTCAGACATTCTCAAACCACAAGGCAGGGACACCTCAAAAGACAAGACAGAGGACACCTGAAATGACAAGGCAGAGGACACCTCAAACGACAAGACAGAGGACACTACAAACGACAAAGTAGAGGACACCTCAAACGACAAGGCAGAGAACACCTCAAACGGCAAGGCAGAGGACACCTCAAACGACAAGGCAGAGGACACCTCAAACGACAAGGCAGAGATCACCTCAAACGACAAGGCAGATGACATCTCAAACAACAAGGCAGAGGACACCTCAAACGACAAGGCAGAGGACACCTCAAACGACAAGGCAGGGGACACATAAGTCTACATAAGTAGACTATACCAATTTCTATTAAAAGAAGCACTATAAATCGGCATCAGTCCGGACTAAAACAAGCTGACCCACCCCCAACACCCCCCCCCCCCCCCCCCCCCCCCACCCCACCCACCCACACACACACACACACACACGTGCATGCACGTCGCTATATAAGTGCATTAATCTTGGGCGCGACGTTAAACCACATTTCATATGACCTCACCTAAACTCACCTTACCTCACCTGACCTCACCTCTTCTTCACTTCAGTAAACTACACAAACTCTAATTAGTGCCGATACATACATCTCGGGTCTCAGAGAATCTCCCCTCGTTATTCACAACTGAGTAGTCATCGTCTGATCAGACGATTGACTGTTAGCAGTAGGTTTGTATTTGTTAATTTTTCCTCTCCACAGTTGAAGAACCCTTTTGTTGGCAACATAGGAGATGAAGATGAAAATCCCTTGACCGGCGTTCAGGACGATGGAGATGAAGATGAGGACTTGCTGCTGGAGAACATCACCGAGGATTGCCAGGATCCAAAAGATCCCTGTCAGTGTGGATAATTTAATGTAGATGTGCACCTGACTCTTCTCAGCCCCAATACTTGCGCTCATTTTGTTGATCTTGGCCATCGTCCACACACTGACGCTGAAGAATATGATGTTCAAGAGGAGAACGATACCTAGAGGAGCCACGAAAGCAACACCGACAAGAAGTGACGAATTCAGGTAGCACGTGGTTACACCATAGCCGATATGGCTTCCTGAAGAAACGCCGAGATTTGAAAATATGGTAATGAGAACAATGATCAGAGACAATCCATTGGCATAGAGGGAGTATTTCAGAAGACGACTTTGGGTACCCATCGGTTTTCCAGCATCGACGACGAAGACATGGAACATGTGATAGGAACAGACGTTCATCCACAATATAACTGTGAGCCACAAGTAATGTATGAGAATTCCAATTATTTTGCAAGCAGTTTCATCCCGGATGGCCAGTTGCTTAAACAGAAGCAGCAACTGAGCCAAGAAGAGAAACCCGACCAGACACATCGTATTCTTCGTGGGCAGGGTGAGAAGGGAAGGGAATGTGCAGTAGGTGATGAAGGTCAAGGCCAAACAGATCATAGATAAAATGGAGAAGACTAGAGTTAAAATATGTTCAGCCAGTTTGACTGGATCTTGGTAGTTTGAATACAACTCTTTCATTGTGTCCACGCATAAAATTATATTTTCTTCGTCCATTTTAATGAATTTATCGAACTGAATTGTTATACCCACATACTGAAGAGTGATAGTCGCATCAGTGTTCCAGTTAAATTCATTCACGGAGAGGTACACATACGAACAATGTGGCAAAACAGAAGGATAGTAAACATAATCTTCGGGCGTTTCAACATACTCCGACGTAAGGCTGTCGAACATCTCGGCTTTCTGTGGATTGGTGTACGGGGGATGCATCGTGTATAACTGTCTCTTTGAAAAAGTATAAAGATCATCCTTAGACGGCGTGAACTGAAACTCCGAACCATTATACTCCATCGACCAATTATCCTCCAATAACGCCAGTATAGTTTCTTCATATGTATCCCGACAACAGGTTTGGTTTGTCCTGAACGTCAATGTCAGTCCAAAGGATGGCACATGGACAAATCTGGAACTATTGGCAATGTCAGTGTACACAGGCTTTTCAACAGAAAACATATAATAGGTCATATTGTACTCCTCTGCAACTGATGGTATGTTATAGACAACCAATGACTCTATGAATTTCCAGTCCTGCAGTCTTGGGTCATATGTGGTTTTTTCAGTTGGCCAAAACTGGAGTGCCAACTGGTACTCAACTCTGGACAATCCGGCAGCTGTTAATTGACATTTTTCACCCTTGAGATCGTACCCCGAGCGACAGAACATGGCACGGCACTCGTTCTGGAAAAGTCAAGACAAAACACAATGTTTAGAATATTATCGATTTCTTCAACATTTAATCCATTGGCTTCAAATATTAGACATAGGTTAGTGTGAAAAACAAAACACTGTAAATTGCGTATGTGAAACACCACCACAGAATTTTAGTCCTTAAGGTGAATAATATAATATTATTCTAATTCCAACTTTGCCACTGACAATGATTGATAATCAAGAGTAAAAATAATAAAACGAACTCGATTACAAAGGAATATCATTGTTTCCTACCTTCAGTGACTTCTGTAACATTATCATGTAACTACCAGCCGAGGGTCATAACTCGCATATTTAAGAGAGTAATGCTTCTGTCCACACAAAGTCCTTTGAATAATTGGAATAATATCAATTCTATGGCCTCAAGCCGAAATATATATTTTGAATAATATTAAACCAGTAGCCTTTGGAGAGTTACATAGCAGAATGTTAGCAGTGATGCATAATTTCAGCAAAGAACCAACGATGATAGGAGCACGTGTGGCTCACAGAATAAGAAAAGTTTATTAATGACCGCTTTGTTTATCAACACAGTATGTATGTATACGTTAAGTTAAAATATGTAAAAAATGCTGATGATTTGAGAGACCGTTTTAATGCGCAAATCTTTGACTCAAGCTAATTGTCATTGTACATCAGGACAGTACAAACACATGTTAAAAAGTAGTCTTAGTGCACGGACTTGTCCATAGGTAGATTAGGCATACTACGATCTCTTGAAAGTTTGAAGCACTAGCCCTTTTCGCTCATATTGCTCGTACTTATGTTTTAGACCATGCAAGAAGTCCACAACTTGTATATGATTGAAAGGAAAAAGGGTAATCATCCACCATTTTACTTTAAATTTTGAAATTTCCACTGTTGCCCAGCCACCACAGCACTCATCGTGATCTTGTAACCACCATTATTGATACCATAAACATAGCTGGAAGATATACAAACTACTGGAAGGTCATACCAGCTCCTGGATATGGTCGTACTACCAATCATAATCAAATCATACCAGCACCTAGATATGGCCACACCACTCATCGAGACCCAGTCACAGCAGCGCCAAGATAATGTGATACTACCTTTGTTGTAAGTTGTATTACTCATCGTGACCCAGTCATATCAGCACCTAGATATGGTCATACCACTACCTTTGTTGTAAGTTGCATTTCTCATCGTGACCCAGTCATATCAGCACCTAGATATGGTGATACCACTACCTTTGTTGTAAGTTGTATTACTCATCGTGACCCAGTCATATCAGCACCTAGATATGGTGATACCACTACCTTTGTTGTTAGTTGTATTACTCATCGTGACCCAGTCATATCAGCACCTAGATATGGTGATCATTTCAAAACCTTGATATTGCCTCTACGTTGCTTGTACGTGATAATTATATATCTTACCTTGATCCAGTCATGCCATTCTTTTGCCTTACACTTTCGCCGTTCACAGTTTGTACAAACAAGTGTGCTGATAGAAATAAAATTGAGGTATGATCTTCCGCAGTTTACAATAGGTGTTGACAGTCCATTGCACATATAACAGAAGATATTCTTGAACAAGTACGTTCCCCCAGCCACTGGGTAATAGAATCCAAGCCTACATTGTTCCTCGGTTATGTCAGAGAAAGAACCATCCCATAACCCTGTCTTGTTGCACGAGTCTACGTACTGTTGATCAGCGAAATCAGTGTCACACGGTCTAGGTAGAATATCAGATGGAGGATGAATAGATGCTAAACAATCTGTTGAGCTTTCATTGCCGTTTGAATGAGATGAGTTTCTCTTCTTATGACATACATTTTCCTTTACCCATCTGATGGTAATGTTATCGTCATGACATTCGGCGATCACTTCATTCAAGTAGGTGATATTTGTTGTGATCGATGTCACTGGAGTGAGGTCATCTGCTGATATTTGAGAAACAGACGGCATTTGGAGATTGAACTCTTCCGGACATGTGGTTATTATGTAGTATCCAGTATGGGGACCAGTGAAGAAATATGTTTTATTTGTTCCACTGACACAAACATGCCTGTTTTCCCTTTCCATCGTCACATTCAACCTTTCGTCTGGACAACAGTCGCCATATTCTTTACAGTCAGCATCACAGCGACATGTTTTGCAGATTGGGAAGGAAAAGCACGCGCGGTCAACGACATTTGTGACTGTTGTACCGTTGCAGAATACGTTGCAGTGGAGAATGGACATGCCTGTAGTCGTATTAAGAACTCCGTTCAAAGACTCATCTTTCACAGAGGTCAATAGGTCGTTGAGGTAGGAACCAAACACGTCGTCAGATGAGTCATAGCTTGTCATTTGGGTGTTTGTAAAGACAAAACTACACAAGGTGATGTAGAAATGAAACTTCATCCTTGTTGTCTGGAATCTAAAACAACAAACATCCAATTAAGCCAAGGAAAAGATTAAAATGGCCATCGTTTATGGATTCTTAATAACGGTGTGTGTCGCCAATCTGAACGTCACACGTGACACTTTTCCTGTTCATGAATATGGAATCTAAAAAAACAACCAATTCAGACAAGGACAAGATCAAAATAGCCATCATTTATACGTTCCTAATAACGATGTTTGGTACCACTCTGGATAGAAGACATGACACATGACACTTTTCCAGTAGACCATTATGTAATCAAACGAAACACTGTTTTATCAATGATCCGATGGCATGTATTTGAGCTAAAGGATTGTTACGTTATATTTAACCTTAGAAAGGTCAGATTGTCATAAAATAGTCATAATGTAGAGAGTTTGATTTCTCAAAATACTTTTTGCAATTGCAAGTGTCAAAGTGTGTTATGGTATTACAGAGCAGCGAATTTTATAATTCTATTTAGTTTACATTTCATTATGCTTATGTTCGGGATCAAAAGCATGTCCTGTATGAAATGCACACATTCACTCACCATCCAGGGTTCCAAAGAACAAGAGATTTATCAATTATTTAAGAAACGCAATGTGGAGAAGGTTGTGAACCATAACTGGAATCAGCCCCTTCTCAGTTTTACTTCATAATTAAATAAATTGATTGTGGGACATGTTTTAAAATTACCTTCCAACATGCAACTTTTCCACATAGTCATCAATATGTTACAACAGTTTAGCAAAGCACGTATATATAATAGCTTAATTACTTAAAACAGTGCTGCCATCGAAACACTATCGTTTTTTGTCTTAAACCCCTACTTGAAAATATTGGAATGCTCTGTTTTAAGACTTTTATTATCCAGATGCTGATCCGCTGAAAATGATTGACTATACACTTCTGATCGATAGACCAAACTTTTATCATTCTTAACTATATATTCGACCGATCGGAATAACAGCCATGTGTTTTAGTCGTCATTGCTCAACGCGTGTAGACGCCCAAAGCTGATCATTATAACATAAAATACAACAAGAGGGGTGTCTTTGACAATGTTATACTCTATGAAAGTTAATTCAAATGAACCAAAACTTCTATATACAAAACTCTTAGCTTTCTTACCTTATTCTACTGCGCTCTGCCCGACTTGCAGCTTGCCAGTTCGAACGTTAGGTAGTTGAATTATTCATATCTGAACACTATCACGCCAACAACGTATCAGCATTCAGTGATAATGTCAGTCGCACAATCATTTACATTACCACTTAGTACTTGAATGCTTAATATCTCTCTGTGATGCCCTTTCAATTTCCAAAAAGGTTAGGCAGCTATATGAGTGAGTTGGGTTTAACGCCGCTTTTAACAGTATTCCAGTTATATCACGGCGTGTCAGCTTCATGTGGGAGGAAAGGCCGAAGTGATGCAGGTCTCAGACGTTTACCACTTCGTTGAAACCCACGAGCACGGGTATGGTGCTGACAAACCTAGAAACATAATTTGGGCGAACCGGGATTCGAACCCACAATCATAGGTTTCTGGCGTGTCCAAGTGACGCAACTCTGCACAGCGAATCGCGGCGCCTTAGACCCGTGCCCCCTTAGGCAGCTATGAGGTTTTAACACTAATGAAACCAAATGTGAGTGAGTGAGTGAGTGAGTGAGTGAGTGAGTGAGTGAGTGAGTGAGTGAGTGAGTGAGTGTGATTTCACGCCGCTTTTAGCAATGTTTCAGCAATATTACGGCGGGGGACACAAGAAATGGGCTTCACACATTGTACCCATGTCGGGAATCGAACCCAGGTCTTCGGCGTGACGACCGAACGCTTTCATCACTAGGCTACCCCACCGCCCCCAAATATGGTATAGAACATCCATACATACATACAGATTGAAACAATCGTGCTGGGTTTTTTTATATTGAAAAACTGTAACTGTTGTTTAGACAGTTAAAGTGTGATTTCACTGATATGCTATAAAGTCAAATATCATATTATCTGTATCTTAATTCAAGTATGTGTGTGTGATCTCGGGTGATGAAAGAAAGCTCCAATGTTGAATGTCACATATTTTATTGTCTGGAAAATGACAAATTCAAACGTTAAGTGCGACTACCTCCTGATATATTTTACGTGGAGATATCATGTTAAAGCCATACCGTTTCATATTTTAGATGCGTAATAACTGAGGCTTCAACATGATTACTTGACCATTATCTTGGTGATAAAGTTTCTCTCATTCACAAGAACATCACAATCTCAAATGTTAATATCTTAATAATAAATACAATGTATTATGGTAAAGTGATTCACAGTGATGCTCTCCTAGCCTATTAGCCTGGGCACATATTTCATTAGCTAAGTCATAACATGTCGCAAATACACAGAGGTAAAGTCGCTTCTAAGCACAAGATCTTATCTTAGTGATATCCTTAACATAATAAGGGAACAAGAACTGATATCAATGACAGCAAATACACTAATATATTCGGTAACCATGTGTTATTCAATGATGATATGAATAGCTATGTACAGATAACCTAAACGTGACACACAATACTGTTGCAGAGTGAGTTTATTTCTGGAAAATAAAACAACATCTAGTGTATAACAAACCTCGGATATTATGAACTCAATTCTGTGCGATGATTAAACAAGTTGTTCTTCATGTGGATAGCAAATTTCGTATTGTACCACCATGTTTCTTCGACCCCTTATTTTAATATTTAATCAGATATATCTCCAGGTTTCACTTTTCCCAGATATTTTGAAATACACGTAATATACCCGTATACAATAACGTGTGTGGCAATAAAGGACTTTCCGCCTCGTTATTCACAACTGGGTGTTCATCGTTTGATTAGGAGATTGACTGTTGGCAGTAGGTATGTATTTGTTCATTTTGCCTCTCCACAGTTGAAGAACTCTTTTATTCGCAACATAGGAGATGAAGATGAAGATCCCTTGACCGGCGTTCAGGACGATGGAGATGAAGATGAGGACTTGCTGCTGGAGAACATCACCGAGGACTGCCAGGATCCAAAAGATCCCTGTCAGTGTGGATAATTTAATGTAGATGTGCACCTGACTCTTCTCAGCCCCAATACTTGCGCTCATTTTATTGATCTTGGCCATCGTCCACACACTGACGCTGAAGAAAATGATGTTCAAGAGGAGAACGACACCTAGAGGAGCCACGAAAGCAACACCGACAAGAAGTGACGTATTCAGGTAGCACGTGGTTACACCATAGCCGATATGGCTTCCTGAAGAAACGCCGAGATTTGAAAATATGGTAATGAGAACAATGATCAGAGACAATCCATTGGCATAGAGGGAGTATTTCAGAAGACGACTACGATGACTTTGGGTACCGATCGGTTTTGCAGAATCGACTACGAAGACGTGGAACATGTGATAGGAACAGACGTTCATCCACAATATAACTGTAAGCCACAAGTAATGTATGAAAACTCCAATTGTTTTGCAAGCAGTTTCATTCCGGATGGCAACATCCTTTAACAGAAGCAGCAACTGAGCCAAGAATAGAAACCCGACCAGACACATCGTATTCTTCGTGGGCAGGGTGAGAAGGGAAGGGAATGTGCAGTAGGTGATGAAGGTCAAGGCCAAACAGATCATAGACAAAATGGAGAAGACTAGAGTTAAAATATGTTCAGCCAGTTTGACTGGATCTTGGTAGTTTGAATACAACTCTTTCATCGTGTCCACGCATATTATTATATTTTTTTCGTCTATTTCAATGAATTTATCAAACTGTATTGTTATATCCACATACTGAAGAGAAATAGATGCATCAGTGTTCCAACTGAATTCATTCACGGAGAGATACACATATGAACATTTTGGCAAAACCGTGGGCAAATAAACATAATCTTCAGGCGTTTCAACATACTCCGAAGGGAGGCTGTCATATGTCTCAATTTTCTGTGGATTGGTGTACGGGGGATGCATCTTGTATAACTGCCTCTTTGATACGCCATAAGTATAAAAATTATCCTCAGACAGTGTAAACTGAAATTCCGAACCTTTAAACCCCATCGACCAAATATTCCCCAACAACACCATCATAGTTTCTTCAAATGTATCCCGACAACAGGTTTGGTTTGTTCGGAACATCAATGTCAATCCAAAGGATGGCTCATTGAGAAGTCTCGAACTATTTGCAGTGCCAATGTACACAAGTTTATAAACAGAAAACATATAATAGGTCATATTGTACTCCTCTGCAACTAATGGTATGTTATGGACAACCAATTGTTCTATGAAATTCCAGTCCTGAAGTCTGGGATCCGATGTGTTATTTTCAGTTGGCCGAAAGAGGACCGCAATCGTGTACTCAACTCTGGAGAGTCCGACAACTGTTAATTGACATGTTTCACCCTTTAGACGGTACCCCGAGCGACAGTACATGGCACGGCACTCGTTCTGAAAAAGTCAAGATAAAACACAACGTCAAGAACTTTAGAGAAGAAGTGATTTCTTCATCATTTAATCTTTATCGACATAAGGTTGGAAAAGTCTGAAACATATTTGTAAATAGCGTATATTAACCTATACCACACAATTTCAGTCCCTAAAGTGAATAATACCATTATTCTTATTCAAACTTTGCTGGTGACTCGAACCCGATTACAAATGAATTCAATTGTTGCCGATTATCAAAGGAATGGCTTCTGTAACATTTTCATTCTACCAGACAAATGCCATTACTCGCATATACTAGTGAAGAAATTCTATAAAGAAATAATGCCGCTGTCAATACAAAGTACTTTGCGTAAATAGAACATTATCAATGCGATGGTCACGATTCACAAACAACTATGTTGAATAGCATTTAACAGGTCGCCTTTGGACAACCACATAGCAGAATGGTCGTGATGCATAATTTCAACAAAGAACCGAGGTTGATGGGGGCCAACAGAATTAGAAGGTTTATAAAATCGGAATGAATGAGCAGTAGACTTCAACCTTCACATGTTTATCAACACTAAATGTATACGTTAAGTTAAAATGTGTCAGCAATACTGATTTAATACTTTTTAATACTTGAACATGTGCAAGTCTTTGACTAAAGCTAATTTGTAAAGCAGAGAAGAACAGTACAAACACTTGTTAAAAATTAATCATGGTTCACGGAATTGTCCAAAGCTTGATTAGGCATACCACTACCCCTTGATGTTTGAAACATAAGCGCGTCTCGCTCATATAACTTGTGCTAATGTTGTAAATCCTGCCAGAAGTCCACAACTAGCGTATGTTAGGAAGGGAAAAGGATCATCGTCAACCATTTTACTTCAAATTTTGAAATTATTTTTACAATTCATATGATTTAACTTAAATTTAGCTGTACATTTGTATGTGGAACTTTATCCCGACAAATAACAAATTAATTGTTAGTGACTATAAATAGATGCCCAGGAGAAGGCAGAATCAACATTAAAGGACCGACAATTTGATATTGGGTTGGGGGTGGGAATGGGGGTCCTCGGATTTTATGGGGGAAAAACAATTGACCAAGATAAATTAAATTCTAAAAGATAAATATCATCATCATCGATCAGGTGTATTCCTTGTCAAACAGAAAGGATATACGAACTCAAACATATATACATAACTGTAACTACCACTATGAAGTTCTACCATACCATGATGTTTCAGAGTGAGTGAGTGAGTGAGTGAGTTGGGTTTAACGCTGCTTTTAACAGTATTCCAGTTATATCACAGCGTGTCAGCTTAATGTGGGAGGAAAGCCGGAAGTGATGCAGGTCTCAGACGTTGACCACTTCGGTGAAACCCACGAGCACGGGTATGGTGCTGACAAACCTAGAAACATAATCGGGGCGAACCGGGATTCGAACCCACAATCATAGGTTTCTGGCTTGCCCAAGGGACGCAACTCTGCACAGCGAATCTCGGCGCCTTAGACGACTGGCCCACCCGTGCCCCCCTGATGTTTCAGAGCAAACTGGACATCAACACAGAGCGAACATAACAAACTCTGTTTAAAACTCTGTCCGTTAAAAACCTTTAAAGCTTTTGGCCTCTTTCTAATTAAAAGTGTCCTTCTATAATATCACACACACACACACACACACACACACGCACGCACGCACGCACGCACGCACTAACACGCAGACACACACACACACGCACGCACACACATACACGCACACGGATATGGTCAACCCACTCACCTTGATCCAGTCATGCCACTCATTTTCCTTACACTTTCGCCGATCACAGTTTGTACAAACAAGTGTGCTTATAGAATAGCCTGTACTTTGCACCCGCTGTAATGTTCTTAGGCACTTAAAAACAGATGGTAACAGTCCATTGCACATGTAACAGAAGATATTCTTGAACAAGTACGTTCCCCCAGCCACTGGGTAATAGAATCCAAGCCTACATTGTTCCTCGGCTTTGTCAGAGAAAGAACCATCCCATAACCCTGTCTTGTTGCACGAGTCTACGTACTGTTGATCAGCGAAATCAGTGTCACACGGTCTAGGTAATATATCAGATGGAGGATGAATAGAAGCCATGCAATCTGTTGAGCTTTCATTGCCGTTTGAATGAGATGAGTTTCTCTTCTTATGACATACATTTTCCTTTACCCATCTGATGATACTGTTATCGTCATGACATTCGGCGATCACTTCATTCAAGTAGGTGATATTTGTTGTGATCGATGTCACTGGAGTGAGGTCGTCTGCTGATATTTGAGAAGCAGACGGCATTTCGAGATTGAACTCTTCCGGACATGTGGTTATTATGTAGTATCCAGTATGGGGACCAGTGAAGAAATATGTTTTATTTGTTCCACTGACACAAACATGCCTGTTTTCCCTTTCCATCGTCACATTCAACCTTTCGTCTGGACAACAGTCGCCATATTCTTTACAGTCAGCATCACAGTGACATGTTTTGCAGATTGGGTTGGCTGACGAGCACCCACGGTCAACGACATTTGTGACTGTTGTACCGTTGCAGAATACGTTGCAGTGGAGTATGGGCATGCCTGTAGTCGTATTAAGAACTCCGTTCAAGGACACATCTTTCACAGAGGTCAATAGGTCGTTGAGGTAGAACCCAAACACGTCGTCAGATGAGTCATTGCTTGTCATTTGGGTGTTTGTAAAGACAAAATTACACAAGGCGATGTAGAAATGAAACTTCATCCTTGTTGTCTGGGATCTAAAACAACAAACATCTAATTAAGCCAAGGAAAAGATCAAAATAGCCATCGTTTATGGATTCGTAATAACGGTGTGTGTTGACAATCTGAACATGACACGTGATACTTTTCCTGTTTATCAGTGTATAATTGCACGAAACACAGCATTATCAATGACTCGATGTCTTATATTTTAATTGAGGGAAATTAAGGTTTTACTACTATTCATTTGGAACTTTAAAAGATATGATTTTCATAATATAGTCATAATATAGGTTCTTTCATACTTTCAGCAATTCCAACTGGCAAAGTGTGTTCTGTTATTACATTGTCGCGAATTTTATCATTCTATTTGTTTCATATTTCAAATATGCTCATGTTAAGGATCAAACACATCTCCTGTTTGAAATACACACATTCACTCCATTTATGGATATTGTCATTGCAATCCAGGGTTTCAAAAGAACAACAGCAGATATACGAATGGTTTAGCAAAAAGGAAAGTGGAGTAAGGTTGTGAACCATAACTGGAATCACCTCCTACTCAGTTTTACTTCATAATTAAATAAATTGATTGTGGGACATGTTTAACATTGCTTTCCAACATGCACCTTTTCCACATAGCCATCAATATGTTACAACAGTTTAGCAAAACGTTTATATACAATAGCCGCGTGACTCATCCAATTGGAAGTCATGTGATCATTTTTCATTCTGATGCATTGAAAACATTGACATAGTATAATTGAACATTCCAATGATGGTATGTTATGAACTGATATTTCCTCTTTCATAATCATCTTTAACAATAAATAACGGTTTTCCTAACCTATGAAAGGCTGTAGGTATTACATACAGTATAACGTGTTGCTTATTTAGCAAATGTACATTTCTCTAACTGAAATTACTTGTACTAGTCCGAGCAAATAGAATATGGTTATAACGTAGTTCGTTTCGCATGGGTGACTACGAGTTTCTGTTACACGTGTTGCTCAACGTATATAGTTGACCTAGTTTAGGCGCCTTTATAACAAAATGAGATGGATGTCTTTGACAATATTATACTCTATGAAAGTGTCAAATGAACAAAAACATTTAACAAAACTGTAATCATTTTTACCTTATTCTGCTGCGCTTGTCGCCTCTGCCCGCCTGCGGCAGCCTGCCAATTCGACCGTTACACAGTTGAATTATTCATATCTTGCCTCATCACGCCAACAACGCATCAACACTCAGTGATAATGTCAGTCGCAAGGTCATTTACATTGCCACTCAGTACTTTAACGATAAATATATCTCTTTTATGCCCCTTTTTAGTTGGATAAGGAGGGCCGTGGCGTATTTAATAGAACACTGATAGTATAAAACCATCCACGCATACATACAGATTGAAACGATTGTGCTGTTTTCAAAATCAAAGGCAGTAACGGTGGTTATGTCTGTTAAAATAAAAAAATCAGTAAGGGCTATAAAATACGGTCAAATATTTAACTCTCTTTATAATTTTTAATAACGTAAAATCAATTTGGAGTTGATTCTGATATGAGTGTATGATCTTGGGTGACGAAAGACAGCTCTCAAGTCGAATTTTATATATTTTATTGTCTTAAAACACAGTGACAAATTTAAGAAGTTAAGATCACTTTCCTTCTGGAATATACGAGAAAATATCATGATAAAGTCCAAATCTTTTTAGATACGTTATAACTGAGGAATCAAAATTATCTCTTGTCCTTGAGCCTGTTCGTGGTGATGAATTATCGCTTATTTACAAGAACATAATACAATTAAATGTTGATATCTTAATATGCAATGTATTATGGTCAAGAAATTCACAATGAAGCTTTCCTTGCATTTTAGTCCAGGCGCATATTTCATAAGCCAAGTCATAACCTATTACAAATATCCAGAGGTAAATTCAATTCTAAGCACAAGAATGTAAGTCACATCCTGTACAATAACAGATAATAAAGGTACGATACTAATTATCTAATTATATACATGTACTCAACAACAAAAGTTCCCGTGACACCAATATTTAAGTGTATTTTTCAAGCAAGTAAAGTTTGGTTTTCAATATTGTTGTACATGTATGGAATCAAGTCACAAAAATGCAACTGCTACAGAAAAGGATGCATTCCATGCACAAGTTGACTTTTATGCAAGCCCCATGCATTTCACTACCCAAGAATGGGTATAAAACATGTGCGTTAACGGGATTCCACATGCATTGCTTAGCATCGTGCTGATAACAACCACTCAGAAAAACAAAAAAATTACGCAATTATTCAACATTACGAAATGCCACGCCTGTCCGAAAATTGGCGTCTGCGAGCTATTGGTATGCTTGAAGCAGGATCGAGTCACCGTGATGTTGCAAGACAATTATACGTCCACAGAAACATCATTTGGTGTTTATGGCAACATTGGCAACAGACAAATACAGTCAGAGACCAACCTCGGAGTGGCAGGCCACGCGTTACCAATAATCGACAAGACAACTGGATTCCAACAACACACATACGAAATCGATTCCAGCCAGCAACAGTGACTGCAAGAAGCATCCCTTGCCTTCGACGAATATCTTCACAAACCGTACGTCGTCGCCTCAGATGTGCAGGGATTGTCGCCAGGAGACCCGCCAGACGTGCCATTTTGACAGGAAACCACCGTCGAGCACGTTTGCAGTGGTGCAGACAGCGTCTACGCTGGACGGCCATGCAGTGGGGACAAGTTCTATTCACTGACGAGATTTTCGTTTTCATCTCAGTCACAGTCACAGGATTCGAGTGTACCGACGTCGAGGTGAACGTTACGTCAATCATTGTGTCATGGAAGAAGATCGGTTCGGGGGCGGCAGCGTTATGATATGGGGTGGGATTACAGCAAGACAGAGGACCCGTTTGATAGTGGTAGAGGGAAATCTCAATTGACAGCGCTACCGCCACGAGATCATCGGCCCTGTTGTTCTACCGTTTTTGCGTCGTCAAGGCCCAGGCATTACCTTTCAACATGACAACGCCCGGTCTCATATTGCTCGACTTGTTCAGGATTCTCTTCAACAAAACAACGTGAATGTCATCCCCTGGCCGGCTCGCTCCCCTGATCTCTCACCAATCGAGCACATGTGGGATGAGATGGATCGGCGCATTCGACGTCAACCACGTGTTCCACAGACGCTCCAGGAACTTCGAAACATGCTCCAGCAGATATGAACACATATTCCACAGGACTTTGTGCGACGCCTGGTCCATTCCATGAGACGAAGATGTGTTGCTTGCATCGCAACCAGAGGTGGACACACACGCTACTGATTTGTAAATTGACATTTTGGCATGTTCATGGTTTTTTTTTATGAAATCAGTATGGCAAATTAAACCTTTTAAACACTTACAGGAGTCTTTTATCTGTTGCAAACCGAAATTGTTTCAGATTTGGTAAAAAACATAACTTTGCATTAAATCTTATTCAATGTCACAAGAACTTTTGTTGTTCAGTATATATTTAAGGATTGACTGTGGATTTTTTTAGGTTCATTAAGGTATGAAACGAAACACGGATGTGCAAACTGTATGAATCCGCGTAGCGGATTCTTACGAAAGTTTGCATGATTATAATACAATTCGACAACGATGACATGTGTTATCTACAATAGTTTAACCAAGAAAGTCAGTGGTCAATCAACGGAGAGTAGGATCAAAACAAAGTTCATAGGATCTGTCAATCAAGGCAAGACACGAGAAGAACTGCAACAGTCAGACTGTAACGAACCGGAACAAATATGTCCGGGAGAAGGCGGATGTTTGAAATGACAAGGTTAGTCAACGCCAGATTGAAACATTAGTTCCCTGAGTAAGGGAAGACACACTTCGAAAAATGCGGGTTAGAAATGAAACCCGAAAGATATGAAATTTGTTAAACCCAGTCGAGTAGGAAAAAAACAGGCGAGCGAGCCTCCACGGTTGCTGTAGTATTCCATCTCGGCCTTCGGTCTCAAAGAATAGTTTGGACAATGAATATGCATGAGTTTCGTTAAATGCCCTGTGCATGACGATACACGTTAGCAGAAATGGAATTCCCTCGGCTGTAATATTGGGATTCCCAGACATTCCGTAGTGATAAACGTAGTCCGCTTCGGTGGGCGTGGCCTAATTCTTTACATTCATTGGGAAATGAAAACAGTAACACTTGACCAGTTCACCTAATTAGAATGCAGGAATTACAATGAACACAACGAAAGTTTAATTAGCATACACGTAATTGCATAACATAACCCAGGAACCATGTTCACGGCAAAATATTTAGACGGTGAAACTAATACAGTAATAAAAATTGACGATTTTTCAACAATAAACAAATAGTAGGATTTCTGTGAACATACTGTAGTCGCATTTGAGCGCGGGGAGGGTGAGTGTGTTGGGAGGGGGTGGGGGCAGCTTTGTGTATGCGATATGAATGTGGCCAGGCGAGAATTCGAAGAATAGGCTCAACACAATGCACAGTGCAGTCGTACCTAGTTTAAAGGATGACGAGAAAACGCCCTAATCACTTGGCTACTCTTACATGGTCCGAGATAAACTTCTCTTTTGCAGTGAACCATTTACACTCCATGGACCATGAGCCAACAGCTGACACGTATTTGGTTTCTCCTTAGTTTCTACATAGTTCACACGACGACAAAAAAAATTGTTTTATTACAAATATTCGAGCGAGTGAAAATCTTTCGAAATTAATTCTGAAATTTAAAAAAACAACATATGTGCTTGTCGGTGTATGCAGTACCGTCACGTGTTTTCGCTCGACATATGTTTCCGCTCGGCCCTTTTGAATCGCGTTTTTTCTGATATTTTACGAGATGTGACTTCACCGGCAGCTTGTTTGTCAACGAGCACTGTCCTGCTACCGCCCCAGTGACAAAATGCTCAGAATCAAGCTACAAAACGTAAGTTATTGAACACAATTGAGAAATACATTGGTTTGAAACAGAGATCACTAACTCACCACTACGAAAACCTGTATTAGAAAGGTTTTAGTCCTGTCAAAGTTATAGATCTGATTGGTGCTGATATCGGCTATCAGGAAATCACATAACCATCACGTGATAAAATGTATGGAAAGGCAGTGGGACCATCTCTTATATCATGCGTACTTTCTGTGGATATATTCATGTTTTACGTTAATGTCATGATAGTTTTAGTTTTAGTTTTAGTTTTTAGGGCTCCATCAGATCAGGGAAGGGCAATTATCGGCAATAGCTACCAGAAAGCATGGACAAAGCTTACCAGGCCGTCAAGGGAAGGCGGGGAATGACTCAAAAGTGCAGGACGACAGTTTTCGGTGCCCTATTCGTCTCTTCGCGATCGACTTTGTGGAACAGTGTCTGTTGAATGTGTGAGATCGGGACCCAATGCGTTATTATACCAAGAGATGTAGAGATGATATCTGCTTTTGAGTATGGCAACTCTCTGGCAGAAGTTACAGCTTTAGCCACCGATCTTGCCGTCTGTTTAGGCAAGAAACCAAAAGATGACAACCCTTTTTCACTTCTGTGGTTTTACAGTTTTCTTAAGAGATGGCCAGAGCATTGAGAGCAGAAGCCCCGCTCTTTGGAGATCATGAGAGCAAAGGCCACATCGGAAAGGACTGTCAACGCCTATTTCGACGAATTGGAGCAGATCCTGGTACAACCTAAGAGGCAGACCTCAGTCGATTTATAACATTGACACAAAAAAGGATAGTGCAGAGCCACACTACTCCCCGTGTAGTTTCCGACGCCATGGTTGCTGTCACAATACCTAGGTCCAACACAACGACTGTATTAGGATTCGGAAGCACACTTTGAATGACGGTACCCCCCTGCTTCGTGTTTGAGGGCCAGCGAATGAGGGATGAACTTTTGACAGGATGTACTCCCGGTTCTTCAGGCACCGTCAGTGAAACAGGTTGGTCCAACACGGAGATCTTTCAGAAATATCCTGAGAATCTCTTCAGCAAGTACTGTGTTGAGGCTACAGCAGATTATCCATTCCTGGTTCTTTCTGATGGCCATAAATCACATGTATACTAGTATCTGTCACTTATCGAGTGGGCATGCGAAAAGCACATAATTCTCTTCATCTTGCCAGCGCATACACCGCATCTAGTCCAACCTATGGACGTTGGCTGCTTGGCCTTTCGAGAGAATTTACATCGGCCTCAGACACAAATTCATCAGGGAACATGTAAGGTCTGGGATTGACAGATATTCAATAAACGAAGTCGCATTACAGCTTACTGTGCTGCCCTCTCACCAGTGAATCTGCAGTCTGCAGGCATATACCCGTTAAACAGGGATGTAGATAAACAGAGCACAATTCTTCCATCAACTGTTTTCAGGACAAGTGTTGAGACGTCTACTACATGTACACCTTCCACAACGACGATTTCCTAAGGTGACAACGTCGACGTCAGTACCACCAGGTGTACCAGTGTCTTCAGAAACGCTGAACACGTTCTGACAACAGATCCTAAGCCCACAAAAAAGAAAGGTCCTGAGTTCGGTTGTTGAAGGAAAAGCTATAACGGAGGACAATATCTTGGCCAAGATAGTGGCACATTGAGAGAAAGCCAAAATATTAAATCAACACCAGTGACCTGTACATACAAGTCCAGAAAGTTTACGACTTCTACTGTTCGAAGGAATATCCCGCCCACTCTACCGACTCCGGGAACTTCTGGTGTCATTAGCACGGCAGTCCTTGATGCAGACTTGATAGATACAGAAGAATCATATAATGATGTGAGTGCACTTTGCTGCAACTGCAAAAAATGGCAACCAGAAGAAGTACGACAATGTACATCGCTCATATTTTCTAAATGGGCACAATGCACCACCCGAATGTTCACATTGGACGCATCTGATCTATTGCACGACTGTCAGATGTGTGAGACGAAATGCATAGTTTTGGTGTCCCTGTCACGATGAGCCAGAGGAGTGATGTGCATTGTAATTGTGTAAATATTTTGTGACTGTGTAATGCATCCAATTATTTAAATTTGGACACTTTTTTCACCCGGAATTAACTTGATTGATGTCGTTTTGTGATAGGGATTCCCTCACTGTACATATGACAAGCTTGTGTGAGGCTCAGTGGACGTAAATAGCAATCCAATAAGGCGAGCGAAAACATATGACGTCATTCCAAAGTGTCATGTCCCCACTCGGAACTTCGGAAGCGATCGATACGGACTTTCGCTTCATGTACTTTCTCATTAAACATTTGAATAAAAACATTGACCATATTAACAGGTACGTACCATATTATAACTGTTCTAATATGCGTTTGTATTTTATGAGCACATGTGTCTTATCCGAGCGAAAACTGATGACGCAAGGATATGCACTACGAATGTCAATGTCACGATACGAGATCGGGTATAACGAACCACGTATTTTATGAACTCAATTCCTATACCCGTGTTTCAGAAGGTTCTGTTCATGTCATTAGCCAAGTTTGGATT
The DNA here is from genome assembly GCF_023055435.1 of Haliotis rufescens. Classification (NCBI taxonomy): domain Eukaryota; kingdom Metazoa; phylum Mollusca; class Gastropoda; order Lepetellida; family Haliotidae; genus Haliotis; species Haliotis rufescens. The sequence goes on along the minus strand of NW_025963791.1, from coordinate 26,227,826 downwards.
GTAACACCATGTTTCAACATGTCCTCTTGAATTAATTTAATCTCTATTCGGATGCTTCTTCAGGTTTTCCTTCATTCCAGAAAGTTTGAAATACCACATCACTACAATGTAATATATACATACATTCTCAATCAGTTGCAATAAAGAACATTTCGCCTTGTTGTTCAAAAATGAGTACTCCTGGTTTGATCAGGAGATTGACTGTCGGCAGTTGGTATGTATTTGTTAATTTTGTCTCTCCAAAGTTGAAGAACCCTTTTATTTGCAACATAGGAGATGAAGATGAAGGTCCCTTGACTGGCGTTCAGGACGATGGAGATGAAGATGAGGACTTGCTGCTGGAGAACATCACCGAGGATTGCCAGGATCCAAAAGATCCCTGTCAGTGTGGATAATTTAATGTAAATGTGTACCTGACTCTTCTCAGCCCCAATACTTGCGCTCATTTTGTTGATCTTGGCCATCGTCCACACACTGACGCTGAAGAAAATGATGTTCAAGATGAGTACGACGCCTAGAGGAGCCACAAGAGCAACACCAACAAGAAGTGACGTATTCAGGTAGCACGTGGTTACACCATAGCCGATATGGCTTCCCGACGAAACGCCGAGATTTGAAAATATGGTAATGAGAACAATGATCAGAGACAATCCATTGGCATAGAGGGAGTATTTCAGAAGACGACTACGATGACTTTGGGTACCGATCGGTTTTGCAGAATCGACTACGAAGACGTGGAACATGTGATAGGAACAGACGTTCATCCACAATATAACTGTGAGCCACAAGTAATGTATGAAAACTCCAATTATTTTGCAAGCAGTTTCATTCCGGATGGCAACATCCTTTAACAGAAGCAGCAACTGAGCCAAGAATAGAAACCCGACCAGACACATCGTATTCTTCGTGGGCAGAGTGAGAAGGGAAGGGAATGTGCAGTAGGTGATGAAGGTCAAGGCCAAACAGATTAAGGACAGAATGGAGAAGACTAGTGATAAAATATGTTCAGCCAGTTTGACTGGATCTTGGTAGTTTGAATACAACTCTTTCATCGTGTCCACGCATATAATTATATTTTGTTCGTCCATTTTAATGAATTTATCGAACTGTATTGTTATACCCACATACTGAAGAGTGATAGACGCATCAGTGTTCCAGTTAAATTCATTCACAGAGAGGTTCACATACGAACAATGTGGCAAAACAGAGGGATAGTAAACATAATCTTCGGGCGTTTCAACATACTCCAACGGAAGGATGTCAAACATCTCGGCTTTCTGTGGATTGGTGTAGGGAGGATGCATCTTGTATAACTGTCTCTTTGAATAAGTATAAAAATTATCCTTAGACGGCGTAAACTGAAACTCCGAACCATTATACTCCATCGACCAATTATCCTCCAATAACGCCACTATAGTTTCTTCAAATGTATCCCGACAACAGGTTTGGTTTGTCCTGAACGTCAATGTCAGTCCAAAGGATGGCACATGGACAAATCTGGAACTATTGGCAATGTTAGTGTACACAGGCTTTTCAACAGAAAACATGTAATAGGCCATATTGTACTTCTCGGCAACTGATGGTATGTTACGGACAACCAAAAGCTCTGTGAAATTCCAGTCTTTCAGCCTGGGGTCGGATGTGTTGTTTTCCGTTGGTCGAAAGAGGACCGCAATTGTGTACTCAACTCTGGAGAGTCCGACAGCTGTTAATTGACATGTTTCACCCTTCAGACGGTACCCCGAGCGACAGTACATGGCACGGCACTCGTTCTGAAAAAAAATATAAGATTTAATTTCAGGAGATAGATAGATGCTGTTAATGACGTTTATTGACGAAATTATTTTTGTTCCTTCCAAACTTTGAAAAACCGTTTATGAGAACAAAACATGCTAAAATAGATGTATAGTAAGTATTAGTTTAAGTGAAATGTATTGACTTCTTTTACAAATTTAGATTTATAACTGGTACCAACAGTTTACCCTCTGATATTCACCAATGTGTAATTTGTGGGAAGTAGCTAATAACGGTGAGATCTTGTGCAGCTCGAAAGGGCCCTTTCCATAACACACGTTCATTATAATAAGGAAATGTTTCAATAATCAGTTGCACCAAAACATACCTACAACTGCCCATTTTCATATATCGTTCTTTAAAGTTGTAGAATATTTGAAATTTGTATAAAAACATATTTAAGGGAACCCAAATTTAAATGGCCGGTAAGGTGTTTTCAGACATCGTATTTTCATACACTGGCTTCTGCAACCATTTCATTTGACCACCAGCCGAGAGTCATTACTTGGATTTACTAAAGTAAGACGAGTTCTATGGATGAACAACTTCTTTATTACAATTAGTGCGACGATCCATCAAGTCCCAGAGGTGTTCTATGGGGCCCATGTCGGGTGAGCGTGCAGGCCACGGCAGGACGTTGACGTTGTTGGCTGCGAGGAAGTTAGTGACAATTCTGGCTGAATTGGCTCTAGCGTTGTCATGCTGATAAATGACACCACGTGGCTGCTGTTGGATAAATGGTAGGACAACTGGACGAAGAATGTTATCCATTTAACGCTGAGCTGTCAAGTTTCCGTCAACGATGACCAGCGGTGTCCTCTCCTGCCCACAGATCCCTCCCCACACCATGACACTCCCTCCACCATATGGTACGACCTCCTGCACGCAACACGCCGCCGTTCGTTCACCCCTTCGGCGGTAAACACGTTGTCTTCCATCAGCCCTAAACATACAGAATCGACTTTCGTCAGTGAAGACAACCCTCTGCCAGTCACGTTGTGCCAACGTCGTACAGTCCGGGCCCATCTCAATCGCAGACGACGATGTTGCGCTGTCAATAGCTCTTCTCTGTATGGTCTAAAAGCCCTGATTCCATGACCCCAGAGTCTCCTGGCCTATGTCTGTCGACTAACCCTGTGACATTTGTCGCCGATGACGTCACTGTCAGGAAGCGATTTCGGAGGTGCAAAGTACCGGTTATCATGGGGCGTGGTCACCCTGGGTCTGCCTGTTCTTGGCCTGTCAGCGGTCCGCCCTGTCTGTCTGTAACGTTGCATCAAGTTGGTAACGGCAACACGGGAGCATCCGAAGGTTCGTGCAATATGGGCGTGGGTGGATCCCATCTGTACCATACCCAAGGCTCGTTCACGTTGTTCGACTGTATGTTCTGGCATTTCTTTGGTGTTTTTTTTATCACTGTGGATGTCTGACTTGCCGTTGCAATCGTTTTATACCCTTACCCGCACGTGCATTTGCAGTTGTCCGTGGTGCACGTGTTTTTCACTTCTTCGCGTGTTATATCGCAAACATGTAACAGACGATTAACATTTTCTGCATACACTATTGTTGTATTTAAGTTATGTGTTTGAGATAGACTTCATCGAAAAAAAATTATGCTTTGTCTGAAATTTATATTTTCAGTTGGTAAAGTTTCTTTTGGACGTCAGTTTAGATGGCTTCTAGGAGTTTCCTGATTTTGTAGTCTGATTGATTGTTGGCCAGGGTCTTGATGCTGTTCCACCGGATGTTGTGGTCGGGGTGGGTTTGGGTTTGGTCGGAGATGGCTGATTTTGAGTCATTTTTTTGTACTGAGGTCTTTTGTTCTTTTATTCTAATGGGTAGTGGCCTGGAGGTTTCTCCTACATAGGAGTCGCCACAGTCACATTTTATGTGATATACGGCACCAGCTTGGTCTTCTTTCTTTGATGTAGGGGGCTTGCCTTTGACCCTGAGGATGTTCTGGATTGTCCTGCCTCTCTGGAATACTGTATCAATGCTGGCCAACAATCAATCAGACTACAAAATCAGGAAACTCCTAGAAGCCATCTACATCAAAAGGATCCAGCCAGCAATGAACAGAGACCAAGGCTATTACATCCCACCTGCTTACCATCACCTAATTGCTAAATCCCTATGTCCATCCAATTAATCCACTGGCTTCCATCATCTCTATCAGTCTGCTTGTTGACTCTGTGTTCACTAGTCATCCACTGGCTTCCAGTTATCTTAATCAGCTCTCTGTGTCCATCAATCATTGACTGTATAAACTTTGATGTTAATAAGTATATATATATCTATGTTGTTTAGCACTATCCATCACTTGCTTGATAAAGGTGTTGGGATCTACACCGAAACGTCGCACTAATTGTAATAAAGAAGTTGTTCATCCATAGAACTCGTCTTACTTCATCACACCAACTTCTAAATGCCACTGAAAGAAGTTGGATTTACTAGTACTAGTAATCCATGAACAATTAACGTATCCTGCTAATCAATTGTCCATTAAGCAATCGGTATTTTTGTGGACGCGAACGTACCTGTTGTATAATTCAAAACCGTTCGTTTATGAATATGCCATGTGTTGAACCTTAATGATGTCACAATACATACTCACACGGTAAAGAAACGCAAGTTGAGTATGCAGAAAACATGTTATTTATTTTCAACAGTAAAGACAAGAAATACTAATAGGGCTAGATTGACTAAAATTTGACTGAAGACAGTTTAATGGATTAAAAGGCAGATGACATAATTGTTTTTTTCAAATGTTAAGGGCTTACACAGTTTCGGGTCAATACCCAAAATGTCAGCCAATACCTGGTGTGACCACCATTAGCATTGATCACTGCCACACATCTACTGTACATTGAGTGGATAAGACGATTTGTGAAGGCCCTAGGGATCCTCCTGCACACATCCAGAGCAGCTGTGCGTAGTTCATTGGCAGTTGTAGGGACTGGGCGCACATTGTGCAGACGCCTTTGAACCTCATCCCACAAGTGTTCGATTGAGTTCAGATCAGTGCTGAGGGCTGGCCACGGTATAACACGGATGTTGTGTTGTTGCAGAAAGGCCATGGTAGCTCTGGCAACATGTGGACGAGCGTTGTCCTGCTGTAAAATGTGTTGTTGATGTTGTGCAAAAAAATGGAACAACGTGGGGTCTGATCACTTGGTCGATATACCGCTGAGCAGTGACGCCGTGTCCCCGACCTTGATCAACATTCAGAAAGCACATGGGTCAAAGTCTCGCATTAAGTCCAATCCCTGCCCACATCATGACGCTAGGTCCACCCCATGGATCCCTTTCAACAACGTTTCTGGCAGCGAAACGATCACCTCGACGCCGCCAAATTCTGACTCTTCCGTCTGCATGGGAGACACAAAAGCGACTTTCATCAGAGAAGATGACACGTCTCCACTCACGATGACGCCAATTGTGATGACCCTGTGCCCACTGAAGTCGTGCTTGTCGATGCCGTGGTTGGAGAACAGGACGACGTGCTAGTCGGTGACATCTGAGGTTGTTGGAACGGAGACGTCGGATCACAGTGTCCCGGCTAATGTGTCGATTGTGTGTTCCTATGGTCTGTCGAGCACTTTCACTTGCAGTTAGGAACGGATGTCGCTGGTGTTGACGGGTAATCTGCCGATCTTGTCGAGGTGTGGTGACCCTTGGACGACCGCTCCGAGGAAGGTCATCTGTGGTCTGTGTAGCACTGTATCGATGAAGGAGACGGTAAATTGTGGTTATGTTAACGTTGAAATGACGGGCAACATCTTGGACAGACTCTCCAGCTTCCAAACGTCCGATAGCCTGGTTTCTCTGAATTTGAGTTAGGCGTGGCATTCTTGACCAAGGAGTGGTAGGTCCAAGAACTAGCCACAGTTTTATACCCACTAATGTTCGTGCATTTTCGATCTCGCGAGAAATGGGTGCATGATACCCACATATTCATTGAAATGGTGTGTTTTGGCTATTCGTTTTTTATGTTGCGTGTTTACTCGGGGCTTCCAAAATGCAACCAAAAATTTTGATCACACCATCAAGCTTCACTACATGCTAAAACTCGTATCAATTTATGGTTCCGTGTTTGTTACCTATTTGCTTAAAACACTTGCGTTTCTTTTGCGTGTGAGTATATATTATATAAATTTGGTCAGATAAATCGGCGGGTGAGATCTAATAAAGCCAACATTATATCCGATGCAATTCCTTATTTTGATGTGTATGCTTCAATGTCCCCGCGTATGCTGGTCAGTTGATAAACCTAAGCTAAAATTATAAGAGACCAGTGAAACCGCTTCATCTGTTTCATATTAAGATATATTGTATTATATGTTTCATATATGACATACAGAATGTATCCACAAAACTGCATTACAAAAGTCAATTTTATTTTCATGTCTGGCAATATTTCAGCAGCTCCGGACTTTTGGTGACATACAAGTGTTTAGGTACATAGAGCATGCTCTTTATACGGGGATTTCAAAGAGCGTCATACGACACTTGTTCCATAAGAGTTATATTCAACATTCATGGCCTCAGTAAAGCTTTCGGGGTGGTCGGGTAGCCTTGTGGTTAAAGCGTTAGCTCGTCACGCCGAAGACTCGGGTTCGATTCCCGAATGTGAAGCCCATTTCTGGTGTCCCCTGCCGTGATATTGCTAGAATATTGCTAAAAGTGGCGCAAAACCATGTTCACTCACTCATTCAGTAAAGCTTTCAAACAAATTCAATCAGTCAATACTTTGTTCAGCATGAATGGCATAGGCCCATAAACAAATAACAGTTTACTAGTATGGTAGAGGCAAGATACATAATTTTAAACATTGTTAACAAATACTTTCTTCTTTCATACGCATGATAAATAAACAGGCATAGTGATTTTATTTGTTCTGTATCATTTGTGGCTATTATCTTTTTAAATGTATGCATATTTACGTTCGTTATACAGGTCTTTGGTAGATATTTACATCAAATAGCATCAAGAGTAGCACATACAAGTAGAAAATGATATTCGTCCTCTATACCTCGATCACATAAAGGACAGTTCACATGCATTTATCGATTTTTTGCCACCTACCTTCATTATTTCTCAACCGTAATAGTCACGCTCTAAACTTCACTAAAATATTTCGAAGCTTTAATTCGCTAATTACACAAACATACTTTTCTGGTTTTAACATATTTTTTTATATTCTCCATAAAGGTTATATATTGAACTGTTATTAACAGCTCGTAGATATCCAATTTTGATGAAACATAGTAATAGCGCAATCCTTCAAAATTCTTATTAAATATTTTTTTAACTCCAACTGTTTGTGACAGCCAAACAAAACTAAAACCATGAGAAAATAGTAGATATCTAATATTTGAAGCCAAGTTTTTATACCCTGCATTATCCAAATAAAGTAACATACTGTACGCTTTTGGGGGGAGGCGGTCCTCGTGCATTAATAGTTCACACTACGAACAAGTGAATTGATATACATTGGATACCGGCCACATTCACCATAAACTACAGCATAAGGTGTTCGTGGTCCTATTTGTAAGAAGTTTTTACAAGCCACTAAGTGGATTTTCTCTATACTCTAAAATCTATTGATCCCCTAAATTTCAGATGCGTACAAAAGAATGATACTAATGTGACAATCAAATACCTTAAAAAACACTTTTGGGTCAGTAATAGGGCTAGATCAGATGTTCATATCTAAAAACGTACGGTATGTTTACATCCTAAACATTTTTTTACAGTGAAGACTAATTATGGTAGACATGCGCTGAAACATGTTCCCGTGTATTTATCAGGTGAATAATTGACGTGCCTTAGTATGTGTTTATGATTGTGCCAACCTATGGGTCAGTATAAGCTTACCTTTTCGAGAATATTTGCTAGTGATTTGTGAAAACATGCCCATGATATAGTCGGAATCGAAAAAAGACTGATTTCAGCAAAGATTTTTTTATGATTGTGGAAAGGGTTCTGTCGAATACCACACACCCCTCCAAAACCCCTGACACGCTCCCAACGCCCGACCCTTGTTCATGTCGGCGTTTTGAGTTAATGTTCCTACCCCTCAGTTTAAACCAATTATAACGCTAGCAATAATCAACCACCACAGACCATGCATTTGAATCACGGATCCCCATCCACACAACTCACCATGGTCCAGGCATACCATTTACTAGCCATACAAGAGATCCGGCCATGCCGCCCCCATGGTCTAAACATACAATCACCTCATTCCAAACATATCGAAAATACATGATCACCTGATACACCGAATTATGATCCAGAAAAATCACTCACCTTGAATTCGTCATACCACTCATCTTCTTTACAGGCTGGTCTGCCACAGGTTGTACAAATGAGATCGTTTATCGATGGCCTGAGCATTGCCTTTGGAATTGGGCATTCATTTTTGCCAGTTGACAGTCCATTGCACTTGTAGCAGAAGATATTCTTGAACACATACATTTTCCAAGCGACTGGGTAATAGATTCCAAGCCTACATTGTTCCTCGGTTATGTCAGAGAAGGATACATCCAATAACCCTGTCTTGTTGCACGAGTCTACGTACTGTTGATCAGCGAAATCAGTGTCACATGGTCTTACTCGTGGACCAGGTGGGGGATGAATAACAGTCAAGCAACCACCTGAGATGTCGTTGTCTAGAAGAAGAGGCCAGATTCCCTTCTTGTGACATATTTTCTGCTTGTTCCATCTAGTGAGGATCCGGTCGTCATGACATTCGGCGATCACTTCATTCAAGTACGTTATATTTGTTGTGATCGAAGTCACTGGAGTGAGGTCGTCTGCTGATACCTGAGAAGCAGACGGCATTTCGAGATTGGACTCTTCCGGACATGTGGTTATTATGTAGTATCCAGTATGGGGACCAGTGAAGTAAAATGTTTTATTTGTTCCACTGACACAAACATGCCTGTTTTCCCTTTCCATCGTCACATTCAACCTTTCGTCTGGACAACAGTCGCCATATTCTTTACAGTCAGTATCACAACGACATGTTTTGCAGATTGGAATTGATGGCGAACATTCACGGTTTACTAACTTCGTCATTGTTGTACCGTTGCAGAATACATTGCAGTGGAGAAGGGGCGTGTCAGTAGTCGTTTTAAGAACGCTGTTAAAAGACACTTCATTCACAGAGGAAGGAGTTGCTATTTGGGTTATAAAAACCAATTGAGAAAAGACATAAGTAAGATGAAATCCCATCTTTGTCGCTGTTTATCCTACAATAGGAAAAGAACAAATAAGTTTGAGTTGGAGAGTGAGTGAGGTGGGTTTAACGCCGCTCTGGACAGTATTCCAGGTATGTTACGGCGTGTAAGCTTAATGATGGAGGAAAGCCCGAAGTGATGCAGGTCTCTGACGTTTACCTCTTTGATGAGTGAGTGAATTGGCTTTAACACCGCTTTTTAACAGTATTCCAGTTATATCACTGCGTGTCAGCTTAATGTGGGAGGAAAGCCTGAAGTGATGACGTTTACCACTTCGGTGAAACCCACGAGCACGGGTATGGTGCTGACAAACCTAGAAACATATAATCGGGTCGTATCGGAATCAGAACCCACATTAATAGGTTTCTGCGTGCCCAAGGTAACTGCGGTACCTTAGACGACTGGGCCAGCAGTGCCCCCATTTAAGTAAGAAATACAAATACAGCTCATTCCATGTGTTGAGACATTAAACGTTTTTAGATAGAACACATCAAATGTGTATTCCGTTAAGGATTAAAACACATTCCTGAACATGTTCATATCTAAAAAACGTATGGTATGTTTACATTCTAAATATTTGTTACAGTGTACTGACGGTGTACTGACGGTATATATGTATATATGTATATATGTATATATATATATATATATATATTATATTATAGTCCGGATATATATATATACCATATACCAAATCGACGACTTACTTGAGGGTAACATACCAGAGTTGGTATTTCATTCTAAAAACGTAATGATAATTCATCTCACGTAACATTATATAATATCTTATATTTAATATACACATGCACAAAAGTTAAGCGCCACCACATTCATAGTCTCTTGATTTCACGTGTGGGAATCAGAAGTACGAAATATGATGATGTGTGACTGAATTAGGCTTCCATAGTTTCATGAACCCAAATTTGTCCAGATACCAGAAGGAAAGAGTGCTTTACGTGTTGCTGAAGTTCCCCTACCCTGTAAATAGTGAAATTCAAGTTTCAGACACGTGGTTGCATTTTGCTTCTGTGTGAGATTCCCCTTCCATTAGAGGTTGAAAAGCAGCCATGGTGAGGAGAAAGTTAACGAACGCTGGCAGATGGCAAGTCATAGGCATGAAAAATGCTGGCATGTCATGCAGGACCATTGCAAGACAAATGGGTCGTCATCACAGTGTTATCACTCGTTTGATTGTCAAACATGGTCAAACCAATGATGTCAATGACAGGCATAGGTCTGGTAGGCCAAGGAAGACCCTTAACAGAGAGGATAGACGTCTTTTCAGGATAGTCAGACGAAATCCATTTGCCACTTCAACAGATTTAAGACTGCAGTGGATTACCTATCAGATACTCTCGACGATGGCCGTAAGGCGTCGCCTCAGAGCGGCTGGTTATAACGCCAGAAGACCGGTAAAACGTCCTCAACTGACTGAGAGGCACATATGGAATCGTCTGATATGGTGTCGTGCCCGTAGTCGATGGAACTTGGCCAACTGGAGAAGGATCGATTGGTCTGACGAGTGTCGAATGCTGCTAGGAACTGTTGATGGTCGAATACGTGTTTGGAGGCAACGTAACACTCGTTTTGCACCAAGGAACATCCAGAAGACCTTAGCATGTGGCGGGGGGTCTGTCATGATATGGGGTTGTGTTTCCTTCGACTGCAAACTTCCGCTAGTGACAATTCGTGGAAACCTGAATGGCCAACAATACCAAGATGCCGTTCTTCGTCCAGTGGTAGTCCCTCATTTTGACAATCATCCTCTCCAGACAAGACCTGTGTACATGGACGACAATGCTAGACCACACAGATCTCGGGCAGGTTTGGCTTATTTGTGTCAAGAAGCTATTGCCACTCTTCCTTGGCCGGCCTGTAGTCCGGATCTTAATCCGATTGAGCATCTCTGGGACATTCTTGGCCGGAAAATCAGACATCGTGATCCCCCAGTTCAAAATCTCGCTGGACTTGAAGCCGCACTTCATGAAGAATGGATCCGTTTGCCTCAGAGAAGTATTCAACGACTTGTAATGAGTATGAGGCGTAGGGTTGAAGCTGTGGTCAATGTCCGTGGATCATACACACGTTACTGACGTTTCTGTCTTGCAATAAACTCTACACTCCCTAGGGTGTCTATGTGACACCTGATATGGTCTGCTGATATCATGACAGTTACATGACAAAAAAAGTTTTTCAATGTTTTGTAATCCTTTTAATTTCTGGTCTTCGGTAAAATTCCATTCTGCTCATATTCTTTTGGAACACAAGATAAACTTGCTTTGGGACAACTTTTGCATCACATGAGGTTTACATATACGGCTTATAACAATCGTACATCTCGTTATAATAGTCATCATTAAGTGCCAAAAGTAACAGCTCACAAATATGGTGGGTGGCGCTTAACTTTTGTGCATGTGTATAGATACATAGATCCATAACGCACACACACACACATCCATCCATCCATCCATCCATCCACACACACACACACACACACACACACACACACACACACACACACACACACACACACACACACACACACACACACACACACACACACACACACACACACACACACACACACACACACATACATACATACATACTGGATCTCACCTTTTTCCTCTGCGCTCGTCCTCTCTCCCGGCCTGCGCCAATGTGTCACCTTGATTAGACAACCGAGATAAAGTATTTATATAAATCACCATACCACTAACAGCAAGTCAAGTCCTGACATTTCTAATGTCAATACCTCATGGCATGGTTAAAAATCATGGTGAGACTGGGTAAATACTGACGAAAGTGACTGTGCCATAGAAGAATGAAGCAAAATTACAAGCGCTTACGTTCAAAACAGTAGTGATGGCAGTCAAAGTCTAATTGTATTGATGTTCGTGCATTTACACGCCCGTGATTGTTTATAGCATGTACTTTAACTCCTTAACGCGTTCGTAGAGAAGTAATGTAATAGCTATGCATATTTGATTGTAATGAATGCGTGTGTTTCGATATGTACCTTAATTGATGTCTGGGATTAAGATAAAGGAAACGCCTATGTTAAACCAAATCACTCTTTCACTCCAGCAGTGCTGATAGTCGTTGGAACCACAATTACTTTACGAAAACACCTTTCAACTGAGGACACAATGATAGCAGTTGGTTTATTATATACAATCATTTCGAAACAAACTTAATCATTCACATTATTGGTTTCGGAGAATACATGTGTGACCTGTCTTCCTGGAAAACGTAGTGCCATGCTTTCACACCTTAGAACTGGAATATCGTTCGTCAATATTAGTAGTTTTGGGGATATTATTGAAATAAACCTCAAAAAGAAATATTCAAAATAACAACTTGTAAAGAGTTAATATCTGCCCTGACGCGTTGCAAAAATAGTTGTTTTCATGACTTCAACAGGGAGGGGTTTTTTTCTGTCCTTGTTAATGCAACCCATTTACTGGAAGGTAAATACTGTGATAGCTTAACAAAGTAGCCAGGAATATGCGCAGAAAATAAGTCTAACATTCACTAATGGATAAATTGATTTCATCGTTTGTTAGGTAAAACGTAAATTGCAATGCCACTGTCAGTGAGGCAGCCATTGTTGGGTTTCATTAAAATGAGATGGTGTATCATCATTTAATCTGATCTGAAAGTAGATGAATTAATTGGCGTTTGGAATACAAAAATGTAAATCACAACAGCATTAATTTGGATTTATAATATACATAGAGATGTTTGTCGAATGTTTGTAGGGAACATCTTAATGACAGATGTTCATGCTCTAGGAATCAGTTACCGAGAACACCGACATGTAATGTCACAACTTTACACGTCAGTATGTTTGTCCCAAGCACGAAAAATATATGTTGTAGCAGAATCACGCGTCCCTCGTAAGGTTTTATATCACGAGCCGAACTCGGGGTACATGTGGTGTAATGCATCCCTCGTTGGGCTTTATGGCTGTATGCGTCAGTCGTTAGTTTTATACCACGAGCCGGACTCGGGGTACATGTGGTTTAATGCGTCCCTCGTTGAGCTTTACGGTTTTATGCGTCAGTCGTTAGTTTTATACCACGAACCGGAGGCTTACCCTTTTTGCGAACACTTGGTATCATTCAATTGTGTCATTATTTGACCTTGTGTAGGCAGAACTGAATGTGTCGAATCTCCGTTTACTAGAACACATGTGGTTCCAAATGACAAATGTAATTACAAACCTTTGTAATTTCAAATAAAAAACAAACACGCTATTGTTTGTGCGTAACGAATTGTCTTATGTAATTATAAACATTTGAAATTTTAAATAATACCCGAACATGCTATTGTTTGTGTGTAACAAAATGTGTTATGTAATTGCAAACATTTGGTTCGACACAATGTTGTTCAATGTAACAAAATGTTATGTTTGGGATAACACTTTCTTCGTTAAGTTCAGATGCTTAAATGTTTTGGGTTGAGTTCCATCCGGGATTCGAACCCACATTGCAAGAGTATGTCACCTAAAGTACTGTCGGAAATGCTAGAAAAATACATTTCTCGTGTTATTTTATAAATACGGGTCATAGGGCTATGAAAATAGCATATATCAAAGTAACGCAAATTGACCTAATCTAGCCTATCCTAACTGACACTGGGGTTACCCTTGAAATGTACTTGAAAGGTGAAATGATGATAAAATTGGAAAATATTCGGTATTGTCAAGCATGTATGAAACGGCCTATAACCTGCGGTAATTACCTAACACCTGTCCCGAGGTGATGACCTGACAACGGCCCGTGCATTCTCACAGGTGCAAATCACACCCGAGTTGGGGGTGGTCGCAAAATATTGCTAAAGTGGCATGTTTGTTGATGGCCGGGGGGGGGGGGGGGGGGGGGGGGGCGGGGGCAATTTAGGATATTACTGGATTATATTTGTTTGGATAAATGATGGAATAGTTAAAAGCTATGAAACGGGATGTGTACTGGAAGATTGCGGTTTGGGAATCAAGAAGTATTTGTGTTGCGATGACGTATATGAATCTGTACTATCACCCAGAGGTATGATAACGGGTTCAACAAGGCTGATAGCTAACAAATACTGCGTTGATCCTCCTTTTGACATGTGTGAGTTTGAATGCTGTGTTGTCTTGCCACGAACCCTGTACAGTCAGCCAAGATAGGCACAACAGAGTTAAGCTCACAATGTCTGACTGGCGTACGTTGAGATGGTCTGAAGTCGACAATGTCATATATTCCTGTGTGGTCGCCTTCAGACTACTCTGGGTTGGCTCCTCTGTATCTGGTCCCCGGACGTTGTATCAACTGGCTTTATCCATGACTATGACACCGAGGTTGTTTAAAATGGGAAATAGCTGATGTTCCAACCAGTCTATGAACACATCTCCTCCTAAACTTTCCTTATGAAAATCACCAGTTTTTTCTTTTTCACCTCGAAAACTAGCACACATCCATCAATACGCCCCAGATCACGGGTTGCGGCGAGCAAAACAATGACACGATTACCTTTACCTGATGGTACCATGGTTGCTTTTTGTCCATCTGCCGATAGCCACATGCAGTCAGTGGAATGATTCATCAAGGTAAATGATCTAGAAGCGCTGATTGTGATAGTTATGAATGGTGCTGAGATAATGTGACCTCATTGACAGGATGGAATATTCCCCCCTAAAAACTACTCGGTCATCGGAGGTACCTTCTGCTCATAAAGCGTGTACACTATGTCACCCTGTGTAAAAGCTGTCTAATATCACACACACACACACACACACACACACACACACACACACACACACACACACACACACACACACACACACACACACACACACACACACACACACACACACACACACACTAACACACTAACACACTAACACACACACACTAACACACACACACTAACACACACACTAACACACTAACACACACACTAACACACACACACTAACACACACACACTAACACACACACACACTAACACTAACACACTAACACTAACACACACACTAACACACACACGCACGCACGCACGCACGCACACACACACACGCACGCACACACACGCACACACACACACACTATACCTTTTTAGTTTTATTTATCATACGGTCGACTTGATGGAATGAATTGAAAACGCCATAGCTTGGGCAGTTCGGTAATTCACCCTATCTAAACTAATAAATGGTTCCCTCTTTCTCTCTAAAGTGTAAAGAACGTGTATGCATTTCCTAGTACACACTCCATGTCGTGTACCGTGGCTATGGCTATGCAAGTGTAATGTACCATGCAACATGGGAGCAGAGTGGATAAAACAAGCGCAGCTTCATTTTGTTATTTTAGAAGATGCACATCTTGAATTTTGTCCATGTTATTTTGTTTTGTGTTGATTAGATGTTTTCGGAAGACTACATTATTATCATTATAACGGAGTCACGTGCGCATATATTTCTATAGTCCGTTTTAGACTGCCATCATTGGACTTAGAATAAATCAGAACTTACTGTTTTCGTTCGAATTTTTCTCCTGTGAATATTTCGATAGGACTCCTTGTAATCGAAAATACTTCAAACCACAGGTAGGTCGATGGGTAATTATTCGATATTTCAATAGCAACAGTTAGTGAAAAATTCTATCCTTTTTAAAGGGGCAAAAAGCATTTTTCTAGCATTTCCGACAGTACTTTAATTGCCAGCACACAAGGTCAGTGGTCTAACCCACTCATCCACCGAGACTTAGCACTAGTATAACGCACGTGATAAAGTATAAAGTACGTGATCTAGACTACCAGTTGTCGGACATTCATTTATGTGGAAGCCTTGGTGGCTGGGTGCTTTGAAGGCGCAGAGTACAGCGATATTTGATGCGCGAAAAGCATGAATGATACTTTCATCGAACCAGCTCGAGCTCTCTTGGTTGTCATTTATATATTTGTGACGGGTGCAACCGGTGAGGTAGGACACGCTCACCTTTTCACCAACACCTGGGTATTGCAAACTTCAAGTCCAAAGTTACATTGCTGACAAACGGAATGAACGCATTGGAGAACGATTTATCTGAAGTTGACAAGTTTTACAGATCAACAAAACACAGTATGGACGAGTTTAAGAAGAAACTCGTGACCATTGAAAACCATAAGTATGTGACTAAAACAGAAAGGGTTGACAAAGTGGTTCAATCTAACCAGGATATTGCTGTTGAGAAGAAGACAGGCGACGTTACTCTGATTGAAACCACAGCACAGCCAACAGTGTCACCTACACCTGGAATGAATAATCAGGAATGCAACAATATACAGACACAGCCTGTGACCCGTGGTAGTCTCAGGACATGTGCATATCCCAACATACAGTGAGCGCCTACAATCAATACCAGGCAGAAGTAAGACGCCATCTGGACCTTTTCCGGCCCTACATGCACAAGCTGGGCCTGTATTAACAAAGACAAAGGAGACATCATCGTTCATCAAAACCATAGTAGGTAGAGATCAATATGTAGGAACACGTGATGTTCCACGGGAATTCTGTGCCGCCCCTCCAAGGGTAAGGACATCACACCTCTATATAGGTGGCATTAACAAATCCAATACAGTAGACTCTTTGAAACAATATTTGGAACGAAGACAAGTTGATATAACGTTTTTGAGATTCCTCAACCGCCCAGAGAGAAGATTTGCATCAGCACAAGTACATGTCCTGATGCGAGATAAAGAAAGGCTTGAAGATGCTTAATTTTGGCCGGTTGACATTATCGTCAAGCCATGGCTCTCACGGTGGACTAATTGATTATATTCTGATTTCAGAGGAGTTATCTGAACTGACGACATTTGTGCAAGTGAAGGGAGATAATCCCTTTAATATCTCTGATCATGACCCAGTAATATACTCCTTGATTAACGTTATCATTGAAGAAGAGTCAAACTCACTTCTCCAAACCGCCGTGGGAAAAAGGTCATAAGGGATGGCACGCTAAAGGATTACACCAGTAGCGTCTCCAACCTCCAAAGGTGCAGTGAGAGAACATCACCATGCTATGATGATGCGCAGAGATATATGGATTAAGAATGGACGCCAAAGGGGAATGGATCAAGATGAGTTCAAACAATATAGGGAAACGAAAGACTCCTTCAGGAACGCACTCAAGACTGCAGCCCTGAAGTTTGAGAATGAAGAGTTCAACAAGCTTGACGAGATAAATGACATTGACCAGAAGCTCTTCTGTGCCCCTCCTACGACGAGTAAAAATGAAACAACAGATTTAATAGTCAAACAGGTCCGACACCCAAAACAGACATGCAATGCCCTTGCAGACCATCTCAAAGATGTATTTATTGATGAATCTGAACCACATCTTAATGATGAGTTCAAAGTGGACATTGACAAAGAAGTTGAGAAAATACGTCACCAGTGCCATCTTCAAAAATGGTGTCTATTTGTGAAACATACAGTGGGCAATGGAGGTTTAATTTTCTCCTTCGATTATTGACCTTTGGCACATCAAGTGCTGTTTACATCAATATAACGTTGTATGGTAAAATAATCCCTAAATTAATCATGTTGGAATTTTACTTGACTCGGAATACAACTCCTGGTAACGGCCATTAGATGACTGCTCAAAGATGAGGTCTACCACGATATCGCAGTTAAGATCAGGACTGAACCCTCTGGTGAGTTACAACATCATCCAGAGTCTCTGTGTACCAAGAGCCCTGTAGGGATGTGAATTGTGGTGTGGCTTAAGCAGAGCTGAACTGTTATCATTAGAGCGAGCCCAGAGAGCTGCATTAAAAATTGCACAAGGTCTCCCTCGAGGCACACGGACTGATATTTGTAATGCCCTAATTGGATGGACCCCCTTGGAATCTGAAAACTTCTGTTTCTAGGGAACCTATGCAATAGCAGAATAACGTTCCTTCCGAGAAGAATATTCAGTACTAGGCTCTCCCTCTCCAATTACTATTGCTTTACTACTTCCCTGGGTTATGGTCCTGACATTAAACGTAATATGGCTAAATGTAATCTTTAGCAATTCCTGAACAGCTTTAGTACCCATGGCATATTCCTGGAAGAAAGTTGTGAAAGATGCCATTAAAGTGAATGATCATGAAGCCTGTAGAAGACGCATAAACTCTGATCCAGACCTAAAACACTTCATTCAAATTCATACGGTTACCGAGAATAGGCTTCACACATGTTTGTATGTGGGGAATCGATACCGGTGTTTCGCTTGAAGAGGCAACGCTTTAGCTACTAGACGACCAGAACGGCCACAGGTCCGATGATGGCCTACAGTATTGGAGCCGGATCACCAAGAAGAATGGTACAGTTAGTTATAAACGATGCACGTTTTCGAAAGTTAATAAAGTATCTCTGTAGAAAGTTGTGCAAAGAAGATCAAAGCTAGCAAAGTAAAAATGATTTGTGAGGCGGCAGTAAAATGACCAGTTAAAGGGGGACGTGCGGTATAACACGTACGTGAACCTGATACCTGGCTCCGGTTGTTGGAGGGAACATATCTCTAACAGGTTGTAGTCAAGGTTTCGCTACAGGTCTCTACACGTATGTTATGCTTCGTTATCAGTTATAGTCACGTAATTGTATATTAAAGTAGAATTTGTTTCGAATTTCTATAAATTTGCAAATTCGAAGTATATATACTACCCATCAAAAGTTTAGACTCACTGAAACCACTCACTATATCTCGTAAGAAAATCGTATTTGTGAAAGCTACCGATAAAAAATAACAAAATCATTCATTTAGGTCTTCATATCCTTGTTCACAAGGACGTGTGCATTGATGATTAGTGAACCAGAATGCCGTATTGGCTAGTACCATACAAAAGTGAAATTGCAAAATTTAATAACGGGTATGACCACCCCTGGCTCTAACACAGACATTGCATCGACGTTGCATACCACGAAAGAACAGTTCAATCTGCCGCTGGGGAATGTTTGCCACTCCTCAAACAATGCATTGCGAAGTTGGCGAAGGTTAGCAGGGGGAGGAACTCTGGCATAAACACGCCGTCCCAGCAGATCCCAAACATGCTCACTGGGGTTCATATCGGGCGATAATGCTCGCTAATCCATTCGATTCCCCCCATTTTGTTGTAAACAAGCTGACACGATGCGTGCTCTGTGAGGCTTGGCATTATCATCTTTGAAAACCGCGTGACCTGGCATGGCCCTTAAGAATGGAAGCACAATAGGAATGATGATCTCGTCCCTGTATCTCTGGCCAGTCAGATTTCCATCCTGTACCAGTAAATCAGTTCTTCCAGTCAGGGTGATACCTCCCCAGACGATAACGGATCCACCTCCAAATCGATCATGCTCCACAACAGCAACGTCAGCGTACCGCTCTCCCTGACGTCTGTAGACTGGGATCCGACCATCGTTGAAATGCAGATTGAACCTTGATTCGTCGGAGAAGAGTACCCTTGCCCATCTGCGGGGACCCCAGCGTAAATGTCCATTTCCCCAATTCAGTCTGTTCTGACGGTGGCGTGGTGTAAGAGGGGGTCTTACAGCTAGACGACGTGCCCGCAGTCCGTAGTGACGTAATCGGCGGCGTATTGTTGATACAGATACACGTCGTCCTGTAGCTTGTTGGAAAGCATTATTGGCTGCTGTGGCTGTAATGTGTCTGCCCCTGAGAAACAGCAAAAAGACGCATCGGTCATCTTGCTGTGATGTTACCCTTAACCTACCCGACCTGGGTCGATCCTGGACGGAGTTGGTCTGTTGAAAGCGTACCCAGAGGTTGGAAACTGCCTATTGGGATACGCCAAGACGTCTGGCAACAAACCGTTGTGATCTGCCATCTTGTAGCAGTGCCAAGGCTTGATGTCGTTGCTCAATACGGAGACTTCTCCCTCTACCCATGCTTGCATCAAAGAAGAATTTCTCCACTAACTCAGAAGAGCCAACTGCAATCTTTATAAAGATGAATTGCACGAGTATCCCGCGTCAAATTGCTGCTAAAACACGTGCATTATCGTGCATGTGAACACCTGCGTTTTGGTGCGAATTATGTTTAAAAATGTGCGACATTTCACAGAGTTTTATCAATTAATGAACGAAAAACTCTAATCTTTTCACCGATACAGATTTGGTTTTACGCCACAACAGTTCATGTGCTAACAGTACCTGTAAAAAGTTTAGAATATTTGGCATTATCTGGTTTGAAACAGTTGAGTATAGTGAGTGGCTACATTTACACTGGTGAGTCTAAACTTTTGATGGGTAGTATATATATTCTATCTTTTGTCGCTTGTGTGTTCCATAACCACTTTCGACATGAGCATGTTGGCATTGGTACTGCCAGACACAATTACACTTTGTCGTAACAGTTTAGTGACAAGGTATCCCCGTAAAACATCTCACTCACTTATAAAAGACAATTTTACCTTTAAAAAACGGCCATTAGCTGAGTATTTACAATGTCTGTGTGAAGCCACAACCCTCGTTATGGCGGGAGTACTCTCGATAAACATGGCCGTCCGAAAAAAGGTATGATGTCCGAAAGGATATGATCCATGTGTTTCACATGGGTCAGTTATGTTAAATATATTCACATAAAAAACGATAAGAATGGGTATTTGTCTTCTTCTTTTTTTAAAAATAAAATTTAAAAATGTATTTTTCTTTTTAACATTTCATTCGCGTATACAAACATAACACAAAAGTAACAAATAACATTTTTTGCATACCTTGGACACAACATTAATAAAATGCCAAAAAGATCTGTCGTCCTGGATGAATTAAACATTTGGCGGATGAACTAAATGTGCCTTATTTATAACATCAAATGACATAAGAACGTGAAGAATGGATCAACAGTTCAATATTTGGTTACATCCGTGTGACTGAGCACCAGATATGCCCCATCGTCTCATCTGGACATGCATGTAATTCAACAGTGTTGGACCACCGCTCAGCGAATTGCAGATAATTCAAGAAATGTAAAACCCGCAGATAGTAGAAAAATATTTTTTTCAGATTTCCATATTTTGGATACAACATGTAACGTAAATTTTACTTTACTTGTTTTCTTTGTGTATTCATGTGTGTGCTTTTATCTACAGAGACCTTACGACACACAGTAATTTTCCCTCTCTCTCTCTCTCTCTCTCTCTCTCTCTCTCTCTCTCTCCCTCTCCCTCTCTCTCTCTCTCTCCCTCTCCCTCTCTCTCTCTCTCTCTCTCTCTCCCTCTCTCTCTCTCTCTCTCTCTCTCCCTCTCCCTCTCTCTCTCTCTCTCTCTCTCTCTCTCTCTCTGTTTGGTATGATAGTGTTTTGTTTTGTTTGTTGTTTAACACCAAACTCAGCACAATTCCAGATATATGGTGACGGTGTTTACATAATCGTGTCGACCATCAGCAACGATCCAGGCATTTGAGATGCTGTGACATGCAGTCAACGAAGCCACCATTAAGTCGCCTCTTGCAACAAGCATAGGTTAATACGGGCTAATTCTAACCCGGAATCCCTATGTATTTGGTTTGAAACGAATTGCGGTGGTACAAAAATGAAGGACAGTAGCCTTTCATGGTTCCCTTTCCGTCCTGTGGTAGGTTTATTTGTTTGTTGTTTTACTCTGTAAATAGTCTGGTCTAGATCAGACAACTCAGTGATCGACATCATGAGCATCGATCTACGCAATTGGGATACGATAACATGCTTCAACCAAGTCAGCGAGCCTGTCCATCCGATCCCGTTAGTCGCTTCTTACGACAATCATAGTCGCCTTTTACGGCAGGCATGGGTCCTGAAGACCTATTTTACCCCGGATCCTCGCGGCTCGTGGTAGGTGCTATGTCCTGTGGTAGGTGCTATAGAGAATATATACCACGGACAACGGCTATATAAGCTCATTAATGCTAACACATAAGAGGTTACAATAGACGCTACTTGTACTAGTGGGGAACGGGTGGCCCAGTCATACGAGCCACTGCAATTCGCTGTGCATCGCATGAGGTGCATCTCTTGGGTACGTCAGAAACTAATGATCGTGGGTTCGAATCCCCGTTCACCCCGATTATGTTTCTAGCTTTGTCAGCACTACACCCATGCAGTTTGGTTTCACCAAAGTGGTAAGCGTCTTAGACCTGCACCACTTCGGGCTTTCCGATGCTGACAGGACAATGTAGGCGATAAACGTTTAACCTGTATGTGTGCCTTGTTACAACCCTTAATGTAAAAATAACTCTTAATGTAAAAAAAATTACATTAAGGGTTACGTTTTTATATTAAGAGTAACAACCCACAACTCTTAATGTAAAAAATATTTTTTTTACATTAAGGGTTAATATCGTACATATCGCCCCTTAATGTAAAATATTCTTATGAACAAAGTTTGATTTGAAATATAGGATACGTTGTGCTATGTTCACGTTTTTTATTGTTTTTGCTCGGTTTCTTGCAGTTATTCGTAATAAGTGTAATTCGTAAAAGGTCCAAGTTCGGGAGGTATTCGGGAGGAATACCTTTAATAAAATATTCACTGGTAAGACATGCTACAGATAACATGCTATTACTATTCTGTTGGATAAAAGTATGTTTGGTTTCAGTAGCGCTACATTATGTATGTTTACATACGTTGTATATCCAGCCGGAGAGATCGACCTGGTAATAATAACAAAGATAGACAAAATGGGGTAGAGATTTTGTTGTATTTTTTATTGAGTAGATTTTTGTTTGTTTGTTTGTTTGTTTGCCTGTTGTTTAACGCCGCACTCAGCAATATTCCAGCTACATAACGATGGTCTGTAAATAATCGAGTCTTGACCAGACAATCCAGTGGTCGACATAATAAGCATCGATCAACGCATTTGGGATATGAGTACATGCATCAACCAAGTCAGCGAGTCTGACCACCCGATCCCGTTAGTCGCCTCTTACGACAAGCATAGTCGCCTTTTATGGCTAGAATGGGTTGCTGAAGACCTATTCTGCCCCGGATCTTCACAGGTCTATTGTACATGAACAGTAGAACCGGTGTGACGCGGGACTATGTGGAGAACGATGTTATTCACCATGTTGAAAGTAATAATTACTTAATAGATGTTTTTACACAATTTGAGATGGAAAGATATTCATGTGATAATTTACTTTTGAAAAACTCTTTTGGAAATGTGTTCAATTCTGAACATACATATTGTGAATGGAAGATTTGGAACTGACTATCAAATCGGTGACTGAACATTTATTGGGCATTTAGTGAGTGAGTGAGTTGGGTTTAACGTCATTTTTAACAGTATTCTATTTATATCACGGCTTAATGTCAGTTTAATGTGGGAGGAAAACCCGAAGTGATGCAGGTCTCAGACGTTTACCACTTCGGTGAAACCCACGAGCACGGGTATGGTGCTGACAAACCTAGCAACATAATCGAGGCGAACCGGGATTCGAACCTACAATCATAGGTTTCTGGCGTACCCAAGGGACGCAACTCTGCAAAGCGAATCGCGGCGCCTAAGACGACTGGACCACCCGTGCCTCCTATTGGGCATTTAGGGTGTAGTGTGATAGATTATGGTTTGGCATCGAGTGACATGTTCCCCGATGATGATGAATGTCTCTGTAAAAAACATGAACGGTGCCATTATGTAAATGCGTTCAGAAATAACTAAAGATAACTCATACCTTATTAAGTTTGCAATGAATACAGATAACTGTGTGGAATCAAGAAGGACCAGTTAGCACAATGTAAAAGGAGTGACCTAGAAAATGCAGCAGCGGTAGACTCTAAACGTTTCTGGGACATCATAAAACGTATGGCTGGACGACCGCAACTACCCAACCCTATTGATATACAAAACTGGGGGACTATTTCTCGTCACTGAATTCTGAACCAATGGGTATTCAGGATAATCTTGGTGAGGTGAAGGACATAGTGACAGGTCATGGTTATGTGCAAAAACTGACAATTGACATATTAGAATCCACAAGCACAAGAACCTTTTGAAAGCATCAGTGTCTGGAAACATATTAAATCAGCTGGCTTGACGACATCTATGGAAGCCATTGTACAAACATGGTTTGAATGCTAAAATGGGTAAAATGTTACAATCCTTGTACAGTAATGTGTTCGTTCAAACAACAGAGTATCTGGTATATTTGTTGCTTCATGGGTGTGCTATTTGGCTTGTCAGTCCAGATTTGAAGAGGTCGTAATGCGGCGATGTCGTATTGGCCACTCGAGATATACACATGAACATTTATTGAAAGGTTAGGATCCTCCATTTTGTATCCCTTGTGATGAGAGAATCCCGGTCAAGCATGTCCTGCTTGACTGTGTTGATTTTGCCATTACAAAGGATAAGTATTTCAAATCTTCATCTGTCAAGGATCTTTTTAATAATATTTGTTCTCTTTTAATCATTGGTTTTTTAAAAGGATAGAATTGTTTGAACATTTTTTATTAATCTGTTAAGCAAAATAAATAAATGTTGTTTTAAATTTGGTAGATTAAATAAGCAACTGAGATTGTCAGTGGCTGTATCCTCGAAGGGGGTTAAAGCACTGTAAAATTATTGTCCCCCAGAGAGGATACGTAAGTTCCACATCACTCGAAGTACATTTAGGCCTACCACGATTTTAATCGTAGTATATATGTTAGTTTGAATCAATGGCTAAACTTGCATACAATCGCCAGCGACTGAAGGGATGGTGTAAATCCTGCTGGGGTCCATGTAGGTAGCAAATGTACTATAAGTCCCCATGGTCCCTAGTAAGGTGAACTACATTCAATTGCTGTCCATCTATAGCCCGTTTTTCCAATTTATTGTTCTGTTTAGTAATAGCTTTTTATGGTCACATACTAGTTTTAAAAATTAATATCTGTGATAAGTCTGGTAATTTTACTGTCCTTTGCTGACGGGTTTTTATATAGTCTAAATTAATGTTTCCTTAATGTATTAATCGCTTTAATCACGATATGGCTGAAATATTGCCGATGTGACTTTAAATATTAACTCACTCACTCACTCACTCACTTCATGGGTGTGAGTCAAGGGTGTATGCTTTGTCCCTTTTTGTTTCATTTTTTTTATAAACGCTTAAATAATATTCCAATTGAAGCAAGAAAGGTGTTCATGGTCCTGTTAATTAGTATACATTCCTTGAAACCATACTAGCCTCACTTTTACTTAAAATGTTTTGATACAAAGATAACGCCAATACTTTTATACGGGGCTTGAATTTGGGGGTTCAATGACATAGAACCGAGTCTGGCAGATTTTCTATTCAGTCGCTCGCTGTTTTGAAATGTGTCAAATATTGGCTGTCTCTTTATAATATGCAGGAATTTCGTATACCCCAAAAATGTTACAATATGCTGCAGTTGTACGATGAACAAGGCCACGTAAATTGGATAACGAAACTTAAATCTGTTACTTTTAGATTAGGATTTGGTGATGTCTGGTACTTTCAAACATGTGGTAATAAAACCGCGTTTTTAAGTATGTTACGTCAGCAGTTAAAACCTTTTTTCAGGTTTGGCATGGTAATTTAAGCGAAAAACCCCAAATAGCTTATTATGCACAGTTTAAAACATCCATTTCATGTGAGAACTGTTTAAGTAGTATAACTGTAAATAAAATCAGGACTCGTTTTGGGTTCAGTTCAATAGCCCTCGTGAATTTAGAAAATGTAAAGTTTGTAACCTAAACCATATCGAAAATGAATATCACTTTTTTTAATTTTTCTATGTTATAGCCATCTGAGGCAAAGTTTTTACATCTTTCCAAATATTCTGAAGATTTATACACTACTGTCATCGCAAGACCCTATTATCAATATGAATACAGAAAAGTACTTGTTTTTACGCCAATGCTGTAAGAACACAAATACTACAACTTTGATAATATGCAATAATGTTAAAACTGCTTTTTCAAAAATAAAATGCAAAGGAATGTTTTGTATTTTATATTGTTTGCACCTAAATTGTATTTCGTTTGTACATAAAGTCCCGTGGCCTACAAGTACTGAATAAAGTGAAGTCTTATTATTCGTAACAGCTTCCTTCAACTGTGCGCGTTTATTCAGGAACAACACAAAGTAGAGCCATTGAACTTGTGTAAGTGCAGTACACCTTTCATATTCCAACAACCTCTCAACAACGACAACCTGGTCGTTATTTACAGGTTTTCTTTTTGGGTCATAACTGACGATTCCTTAAATCTTGTTACAAAGGTGCATCTAGGGACACTATACAATATGACGTTATTTACGTTACTACCTTGCTTCCATGGTAACGGAAAGGGCATCTGCAGAGCTGATTAATTGATAATCAGAGATTTACCATCATGGCAATATAACCGAGGCATCTGATTGGTCGAAATTTAGCTTATGTCAGCATAATATGTTTACATTAAGAGTAATTTTTACATTAAGGGTTGTAAAAAGAGTTAACCCGCAACCCTTAATGTAAAATGTTTTACATTAAGAGTAAGAGGGTTGTAACAGTGCCTTCTGTACCGGTGTATAACTTTAAAATAATCTTCCTCCACCGACGTTAATCATATTCCCATCAGAAAGAAATTGTAATATATTCTTTCCAATTGGCTATATATGATTCGATTAACAATATAAGCCCAGCGTGATTTGCCTTTTTTCTGTTTCATTTTG
Source organism: Haliotis rufescens (assembly GCF_023055435.1). Lineage (NCBI taxonomy): Eukaryota > Metazoa > Mollusca > Gastropoda > Lepetellida > Haliotidae > Haliotis > Haliotis rufescens. Next base: position 26,201,152 of record NW_025963791.1, on the reverse strand, counting down.
TATTCAGATTAACGAGACCTTTAATAATATACAATGGAAGTATTAAATATTTCTTTTAAAGACAAATATTGTCAGGCAACAAGTAAACATTTACATTTTTTATGGAAACTGTGAGTGGCGGCTGCTACCGGTAGACATGCTAACCCTTTGCGCGAACACCTTATGTCGCCACTGATTTTCTGTGATTCACAGAAAATCACTATCACTATTTTGCCTTTCACGCGCTATGGAATCTGTTTCGACCGATAATCGGGACTGATTATTCTCTGATGTTTTGAATCAAGAACATTTGGTCAAGTTATATAAAAGCGCGGGCTTGGAGAACCCCGGGTTCTACTGTTCTACTGAGGTTGTTTTTGCGAGAATGCATCAAGCCAAACTTTCTATTTCAAATGCCAGATCGGTGCATTATACAAAGGGTAGGGCCCAAGATTGCATTTATACCTGTGTTCATTATTGACATTGACTATCGTACATTGTGACTCAACAGATGAAACATTCAGTTATGACATTGTAGTTTAAATTGTTATTAATGTAATTGGTATAATCCGACCAGGAATTAATGTATGGTCACGAAATATGATTAGTTCGTCATATTCAGCTTCAGGATGTAAAGATCCATGGAACCAAACAATCCTACTCCTTCAGAACCAAAGGCCGGTGACTTGGCTTCGAGCTAAACGTTACTTTGAAAGTGTGGTAGACAGAGACAAGCTTAGACTACTAATCAGGATCATTATATCTTTGTCCCCTTTCTTGCAAACAAAACTTCAACGCCAGAGAATAACCAGTCTCGATTATCCGACGTAACAGATTCCATTGAGCGTAAAAGGCAAAATAGCGGAAAACCAGTGATGACATTAGGTGTTCGCGAAAAGTCATCTCTTGGATATTCATGACAACACAGTCATCATCGTTTTCTTTGATCATCAAATGTTTGTAAATGACATGCTGCCAAATGAATGCATCAAGTGTCTATGTTTCAGTTATCCCTTTTCATTTAATTTACACATGATGCGAGTACACCCTGGCGAATTCTATTGCTAATGATAGTTCATTAATGTATTCAATACACATTAAATATTATTCAATGCCGCTTTCGTAAAAAGAAGTGACAAAACCCTTTCCATCATCACAAGAAATGTCTGCGTTCAGCAGAGTCTTTTGAACGATTCCGATAATACCATAAGCATGTTTTTACTTTTCACTATCAAATAGTGTTGATACAGGTGCTCTCGAAAAGTGGGCGTATCCTGCCCTCGTCACAAATACATGCAAAGGCATGCCAAGTGTTCACCTGAACAAACATAAGAAAATAGCCCAATAGGGAATTGTATCGTCAGGTCAAAGACAGATGTGAGTGGAAATGTGTTTATTATAAGAAGGATGTACTAAAGCATTGTACTAACATCAGCAAGGGGAACACATCAGTTCCCATGTGACAGAAATTCCTCAGAAGCAGCAGTGTCGCAACATTTCCAAGTATCGAATGTAGTCGTACATTAAACACTGGTTTTTAACACCTGAAACTATTAATCCTGGGATGCAATGTCCGGTGGTAATTGAGTTCACAGGGTTGCAGAGAAACGTCCTCCACACACAGTCCCATACACATGCAATACTTGTTTAATACATGTGTCTGTTTTGATATAAGTCTGCGAAGTAAAAGTCGTACCACTTAATATCACAGATTTCAATAGCTTTATCGATATTAAGGTGTACTGCTCATAAGTCATCGTCCAAATAAAGCTAAGAATGACTTCGTGGACGACATGTTCTTTCAGGACTACCACACTATGTCTTTCTCAAATGCTAGTGCTCACAGTAGCATTCCGACTGTCATCCAACGGACGCTTTGGTCTCAGTTTGTCACAGAGTCCCTTCCAAAGATCGTAGACCCTTTTGTTGGCAATGTAACATATAAACAGAAGAACTCCCAGAGAGCCGTTCAGGATTATGGAGATGTATATGAGAACGTCCTGCTGAAACACTTCAGCTAGGATGGCCACAATCCAGAACATCCCAGTGAGGGAGGACAGTTTGATATAAACATACACATTATGGCGCTCCTTCATTCCATGTTTCTTGATATTATCTATTTTAGATATTGCACGAATTGTTACAATGAAGAATGTGAGGTTCATCATCACAATGACACTGAGTGGCAATACAAAGGAAAATCCAACGAGTTTGTTGGACGTGAGGTAACATACGATACCCCCATAACCCACGTCGCTTCCACCTGATAAAACGGAACTGACCGTTATTGTGATTGCTACCACCAAAGCAGCACTGCCGAAAGCATACACAGAGTATTTGAGCAATGCCTTGACATGTCTTGTTCTACTTTGGGGGATGATGTTCTGCACAGCGAACACACGTAGCATGTGGAATGAACAAACGTTCATCCAGAATATAACACAAAGCCACAGGAAATGAATGAGCACACCAATAATTGTACACACAATGTTGTTCTCAGTCCTATCTATGCCGAACTGGAAGAGTAACTGGGCTAGAAAGAGGCACACGATGAGGAACATGTTATTTTTTGCGGGCAACGATCTGAGGGGTGGGAATACACAGTAAGTTATGAAGGTCAAGGCCAAGCAAATTAAGGATACGGAAACGCAGACGAGAGACAAAATTTGTTTTACAAAAACAGACGTGGGAATGAGAGGTATATTACTTCTGTTTTTGTACGAACCGTTATAAATGTCATTTAGTACCTCAACACATACCCTGGCCCTCTTTTTGTCATCGATTGAAAAGTCACTTGAAGAGATGGAGATGTTAGCGCTATCAAGAGTAATCCAGCCACTAGCATCAGCTTCATATTCACTCTTTCGCAGCTTTACGTGAGGACAAAACAGTTCATTAGTTACTTGTATAACACGTGAGGAAATAATACCACTGGCCTGCTTCAGGTTGAATGTGTCCGCCACAGGAACACAGCAATGGCCTGACACGGGATCAGCCCAATACCTGGCTTTTAGTTTCACTCTTGAAAGAGGTATATTGTTAAAGCTTGGAGTGAATACATGATCATTGTCGTCAAATGGTACTATCCACATTTCTGTCACAAAGTTGTAGAGTTTTGTTTCCAGCTCCGTTCTGTTCATTTGTTGAGTGACAATAAAATTACATTTGATAATGACTGCTCTCGGGAAACCTAGTTCATCCTGGTTTTCTTGCAAACTGGTCATATCTTCCAACAATCCCACCGAAAAAACGTAACTCGACGTTCGAAATTTGAACATGAATTGTTTGAAGTTTTTCAAGAACATCTGCTGCACGGTATTCCAGTGAGCTATGGCTTCAATGGCGATTTCGTTTTGAGGCTTCAAGATGACGTTGAATTCGTATTCGTCGTTCATGGCGATATCCTCTGCCCAAATACAGTTTCCGTCAACAAGGCTCTTGCCTGGCGAACAGTACACGGGAATACACTTGTCCTGCGTGTAAATAACAAACTGTGCAGTAATATTCATACATTCAAATGTTACTGTGTGACATCGATGTTAAGTTAGTCATTTTTTTAAGCCAATCCTAAATATACCCACCTCCCTAGCAAATACATGAAATACATTTACTTAACTGTAATTTTGAAATTCTGAAAGCCATGTCAAAATGATATGTTGATATATTTGCCTCTCATAAATAGTTTTCGGTTAACGCAAAATGATAACTGCTAATAGTGTATTCGTCGTTCAATCAATGAAACAATATTCCTTTCATGCTTTCATTCATGTCACTAAAGCTACCATTGATAACGACTATCCGGGCACTGTCTAACACACTAATCTATTAAATGTTGTTGGTTTAAAAAGTTCGGAAGTGGCGTGTATTTTTCTTCTAAATGCCTATATGTTCATTTCAAATATGTAGACTTGTATTGTCAATGCTGAAAATAGTAGTTTTTCACCCCTTATTAAAGCTCACCTTCACAAAATTATCTTTGAAGACAAGGGCTACACATGAGTGTGTATTAACTTGTTTTGGTAACAGTGAGTGAGTATGGTTTTACGCCGCTTTCAGCAATATTCCAGCAATATCACAGTTGAAGTCACTGTATCCATCTGGGGTGTAGAAAACAGGTCTTCGGCGTGACGAGCGAAAACTTTAATCACTAGACTACCCTACCACCCCTGTTTTGGTAACAGTGATACATACCTTCATGAAATGCAGCCATTCGTCGTCCCCACATTCTGTAGATTTGAATTCAGGTTGTTTATCTGTATCTTCATGTGGCCTGAGAAACTGTGTGATAACAGTTATTGGTGGCGGGAGACGGAGACCTGTCAGATCATACTTGACAGTGCGACCAGGTTTAATTCCATTACACACAGCACAGAATACATTTCGGTATACGTCATTCTTGTAGGAAACTGGGTAATTATGGGCCAGGCAGGCAGTTTCTACCTCCTCTACATAGTTTTCCCATAGTCCAGATACGTTACAAACCATGACTTGCGTTTGCGCCGCCAACATTGGATCACATATTCTTGGATTATTGCTTGTGGTAGCGCTATATACTTGGCTGCAGTCTTCTTCATTGTCATAGAAACCATCTGATAGCCCAATGTCGTCCGCTTCGCTGCCACCGCTCCCGTAACCGGAAGTACAGTCCAGTTCCATAATCCATGAATGATAGTCTGTAACATCATTACATTCGGCAACTTCCTTGTTAAAGAACGACATATTTCTCGACACAGAGTATACAGGTGAGAAGACGTTGTCAGTAACCGCTCGATCCGGACACTCTGTAACCATGAAAACCCCAAACCCCAATTTTGATTGAATGTCAAGGTCATTCTCACTAAAGAGGCATGTTGGAGGGTTCGGATCACGACTAATTGTGCCATTTTCATCTGGACAACAGTCTCCGTATATTTGACACTGGGCATCACATCTGCACTCCAAGCACCAGGGATTCATTTGGAAATTTAGGCGACTGAACTGCTTCTTCTCGGTTCCATCACAGTAGACATTGCAGTACTGAACAAGGTACTCAGTGGTGTTGAGAGAATACGGATCAAGGTCGACTTCCGGTAATGTCTGGGCATGTGTAGATAACACCACAGCCAGCTGCAGGAGGATGGTTGTCGCATACATCTTTAATCCTGAAAATAAACAGTACATGTAGTCTGATCTGCTGCATAACACATTTGAAATTTAAGTGGGCGGTTATCTACTATCCTACAAATAATAACAATAATAATAATAATAATAATAATAATAATAATAATTAAATTGAAGGGTTAGAGAGTTTGTAGCTATAGTCCAGCAACACTACGGCTAGTAGCTATTGGCTTTCACAATTGCAACTACAGTATACTACGGTTATAACGAACTCAAAGGGATCACTAATTTTAGTTCGTTATAACCGTAATTCGTTATAAGCATATATACTGCATAACTACAGCATATAGTCGGGACTAAAAAGTTAGTTCGTTATATCCGTAAGTTCGTTATAAGCGTGTTCGTTATAATCGTAGTTTACTGTATCTCTGAAACTATCTGCTGAAACATCTCTCTCTCTCCCTCTCTCTCTCTCTCTCTCTCTCTCTCTCTCTTTCTCTCTCTCTCTCTCTCTCTCTCTCTCTCTCTCTCGCTCTCTCTCTCTCTCTCTCGGTCGGGGGCACGGGTGGCCCAGTCGTCTAAGGCGCCGCGATTCGCTGTGCAGAGTTGCGTCCCTTGGGCACGCCAGAAACCTATGATTGTGGGTTCGAATCCCGGTTCACCCCGATTATGTTTCTAGGTTTGTCAGCACCATACCCGTGCTCGTGGGTTTCACCGAAGTGGTAAACGTCTGAGACCTGCATCACTTCGGGCTTTCCTCCCACATTAAGCTGACACGCCGTGATATAACTGGAATACTGTTAAAAGCGTCATCTCGCTTTTCAACGTCATCACTATTTTCAGTACGAGATGTCGCCGCGGTGAAGGTTCACAGTACAATTAATAATAATCTTTTATCAATATACCATGTCAAGCATGCAATCTGAGTGTACTTTTATGGTCGATTAGGGATCGTTAAAAGCCCCTGAATGATGTCACCGGGCACATGTTGACCATGTCAGTGGACATCTGCGGGCAACTCTGATATGGAGGTGCACCACGTGGTCATGTAACACATGGTCCTTTGAGTTGCATGCTAACACGTTTGATGTTTTTCTGATAATAATAAGAGCGTTTAACCCAGCAAGTCTCGGTACCGCGGACGCGAACTGCGGCACCTTAGACGACAGGACTGTAATAGAATGTAGATGTACATTAAAGAAAGTTTAGAAATAAACTATATAAATATAGCGCCAGAATGGGTTCATTAAGCTGATTACGAAAACAAAACAGTTTCATGAAGTACGGATCAATTGGTATCCCCAAAAAGACAAAAAGAATTACCATTTCATGATGCAATTGTTATGTTATAGATTCCGTATATTCCGAGTTTGTATCTTGCATAGAGAAATATACATGCTGAAGCCGATATGTCGTTGATCTGCGTGAAATGACGCGTTTGAAGTCAGAAAGACAGAAAGTCACCTAAACAAATGATATTAGTGTATCTCTTCGGAAAACTATATTGAAACAATATTGACAATATCGCGAGTTAATCACTAAAAACATAACGACATGCAAAGTATTAAAAAAATGATTTCAGTAAATCGTTTTGCAAATCTCAAGGGAAGTATTTAAGTCAACCAAATTATACGAAGGGCGAGTATTGAATGAGATCAGTATTGGAGTCATTTGGAAATGTATTTCATATACGTTATGTATAAAGAAGTTATCTTAACATAAACCACAACAGAAAGACATCGTACATGTAACTGTCATAAACACACGCTGTTTTTAAAACCAAAAATAAGACGTAATGTTTCAAATTACGGTGTCTCTTTGCAATCGGCATTTGTATGAATCTCATTGACCTCAAAAATAGATCATGTCATGTCGCTTCAATTGGTCAATCGCCATTAAGAATCGCTGAAATGATCATGTGCAAATATCGGGCTGTAATTACACTCTTTCTTTGAACATTAATATGTTTCTGACGAGAATATTAATATAATGTTATTTCGCAAGCAGGAAAGAAATATAATTAAGAAGGTAGAAATAGTATTAATGTATGATTGCGGGTTCAGGGGCACGGGTGGCCCAGTCGTCTAAGGCGCAGCGATTCTTTGTGCACAGTTGCGTCCCTTGGGCACGCTAGAAACCGATGATTGTGGGTTCGAATCCCGGTTCGCCCCAATTATGTTTCTCGGTTTGTCAGCACCTTGCTCGTGGGTTTCACCGAAGTGGTAAACGTCTGAAACCTGCATCACTTCGGGATTTCCTCCCACATTAAGCTGACACGTCGCGATATGACTGGAATACTGTTAAAAGCGGCGTTAAACCCAACTCACTCACTCACTCACTGATTGCGGGTTCAAATTATCAATGAATGAAAAAAGTATGAACATAGAGTAAAATCGGATAGAATGTAACAACGTTACGTGACGTCAACTCACAAATTATGTCACGGGTTCTTTCTCTGAGAAATGATCATTTTGGCCCCATTGTTTTTGAACATTTTTAGGTGATCAAGCATGTTCAGAGAACAATTTCATTTTTTGAAGGATCTGAGGCAAATCTTTTTTTCCATTTTGTTCTGGAATAAATAACCTTTTTTCACAAAAATCAATGGATGCAAATATCCAAATTATAGACAATTATCCATTTTGTGTCCCTGTTCTCTAAAAATGAAAACAATAATACAGCGATAGCTATTCAAATCTCGTTTATCCTGAAGCCAACTTTTCGTACTTTTAGAACATTTGTTCTAAAACAGTACTCGTGTTTTATTAATGATTCACATAGGTTGAATTAAAGGTTGTGTTATATAAAACATTTTTAGTAACGATATAGCCTATTTGTCAGCCGGCGTTATGCGAAATAAGTTTATAACTTCAAACGCAAGGAAACACCAACAAACCAAGTTTGTGATCTAGAAAATCAACCAACGATAAAAAATAAGACTGTTTGGGTTTATATATCAATTTGAACATTCTACCTCTGATGTTGAAAAAGACAGAAAGGAACGTACAGTACCTTGTATATGAGCCAGTGTCCAGACACTCTGACATCACATCGCTTATCTCGCTCTCCGCACCAGGCGACCCTACAGGATAGGTTTATAGTCATCAGGCAGCCTATCAGGGATACATGCAGCACTTGAGAACAGTTCAAACTGTCTCTTATATTATGCAGAGCGACGGAACAGGACGGACCATTTCCCTAATTAGCATACAATGTTTACCACTCATAAGAGCCGCTGGCACGTTGGTTGACGCTGATGTTACCTCGGTCCGAAGTGGATCGCTGCAATAGAAGGATGCAGCTGCATGTGATGGTTTTGTTTATCTCACGTCAGACATTGGAGTCAGTTGGATTTTGCATCAATGTTAATTGTCCTCTATGGCGGAGTTATTGTGGTCGATTAGTCCGCAATGACTGAGTGAGCCATGTTTAACCCCGCTTTAAAGAAGTATTCAGTTATATCACGGCGTGTCAACTTAATGCGGGAGAAAAGTGATGCATATCTTAGATCTTTGAAACTTTGGTGAAATCCACGACCACGTATAGGGTGCTGACAGACCAATGATATTTGTTCTTGAATTGTACCAATCAGCATCAATTGTTAGCGTGATTATACATAAAACATCAACGATAGAGAATAGCCAGTGTCTATCATAGGCCGAAACAGATTTGACTGGGTGTAAAAGGTAAATAGTGGTGAATATCATATGAAAGTATATCACCGACAATCGGAGATGACACCAACTTGAATATTGAATATGAATATTAAACTTGAATATTGACAGACCTAACCTCATTTCAAATATATCTCAATATCCGCATGTAAATACTGTTCAATATGGGTTCATAATAACAATGGTAAATGCCTGGCTGGACCCGCATAACCTTGGGCCTACATTACAACAAGCGTATCGTTACTTCAGTTATTACAGTAGTGTTATATGCGGCGCAATTGTTTATTAATGTTTTGGTTCTCTAACATGACGCGCGGTCGGGTAGCCTAGTGGTTAAAGCGTTCGCTCGTCACGTCGAAGACCCGGGTTTGATTCCCGACATGGGTAAAATGTGAGAAGCCCATTTCTGGTGTCCCCCGCCGTGATGTTGCTGGAATATTGCTAAAAGCGGCGTAAAACCATACTCACTCACTCACTCACTCACTCTAACATGACTCTGGGACTGAGTGCTTTGTTTGAAAAACAATTTAGACAAAAAATGAAATATTAACTGGACATTATTTTATCAAACAAATAAAATACGTGAATATATCACACAAAGCATAATTAGAAAACTGCATATCGAAATTGATCTACTGGAATCCACGACCCAAATGTCATTAAATGCTAACACTCCAAATTACTGCCTGTACGGACACTATTAAAGCAGCAATTTTTGCCTCATGCAATAAAAAAGTATAAACGTGCCCTAATGGTAGACACTGACAGCTATCAAGGTGCTATATATATGCCAGATCCTCTTGTTGAGAAGCAGAAACATCGACAGAAACAGTAACTGTTGAGGTAATGAGCGGTAATCGTTGGCAATGAGTGTCGCTGGTACGTTGTGTAGGTGGTCGGTGCATGCATGGTTCTACAGGTATCTACACGTTTCTGGATACAATATCGTATCAATATACTTTGTACCGTGGTTGGTTTGGTATGCGGTTATGCAAACACTGTTGGACTTAACGTTTGTGATCGAAATGGACGATTGTTTTAGGACTCCTGTACCATAATGGTTGGTTTTATACGGACCCGACGGTTAAATGTAACTGGTTTTTGCGTCAACAAACATTAGTGTGGTGTTGGTATGGTTTTATTAAATGCTTGTTCGAATGGCCGAATAAGGGTATTTGGTTTTCCCAATTCAAACAATGTCAGTTAAGTTAGAATAATAGCATACACATCACTCAGATATCAGACAATTCCCTTCAATTCTAGCTTACAAAAGTATCATGGCAAGGCTAACATTGCGACTCTTTTATAAACACAGGGTTCGCCGACAGCACGAAAAACTGGTAAATAAAGATGACATTTAAAACATGTTTTGATTCCCGAGTGATAAGAAAACTAAGAAAGAAAACAGGATGATGTTGTTTTATATTGTTTTATGACGGACCCTAAAAAGATTTCTGAAAAATATCCGTAAACTTCAACAAAATAGAATGCATGGCTTAATGTGATGAAATGGTTTACCTTTGCCATTACATTACAGAATGCCCTGCACATGAAAATACACGTGTACAAGGAATAACATTAAACATGTTTTTCGAGAAACATATACTAGCTCCACGATAGATGAGACTGCGTGAGTGGTACTTGCAATGGCACTTTTGGATTTTTTTCAATTCATTTTTCACTATCTAGAAGAGGATAATCAATCAACGATATATATACCCATAAAGCATTTCGTGTATTTTTAGCTTTGAACAAGTTCATTTTAAAACTCTTTGAATTCGTATTTTCCTTTTTATCAGTAGTATATGTGTCGTCGTCTAAAATATACCTCGCGTTTTCCCTTCAGACATATTACTCCGATACGAATACCTCTCTGAGTAAAGATCTGACTAACACACCTCAAAGGTGGTCATGTCAGGTGAACGTTCTCATCAGTCAGACACCGCAAAGCTTTGACAGAGTTCCAAATTTTCGGAATGAATGAGGGAAACATTTAGACCAACATATCTGATTTCTGTATCTCGAAAACAAAGATAATCAGCCTGGCCCGAATGTAAACGATAAAGGCCGTTTCATTACACCGTTGTGGGTATTTTATACCCCCTGTCGTGTCCGTGTTTTGTGCCGGTTTTCATTTTTTTTTAATCATTTCTTTCAAAATCGAGTTGGTAAAGAAAGCTGACATCTGATTGTGCCAAGAACCCATGCATGCGGTTATATTGGGCGGCCAATGTTCCCTCAAGGCTAACCTGACGCAACCTTCTATTGAGGTGTTGTCAGATGTGAAGATATTTTCACCTCAGTTTGTCTATAAATCATTGAAGGGGTGTCCCGATAATCGAAATATCGATATATTGCTATTGGTAAGCACTGAAAGTCAATAAACCGATTGTTAAATCAGTTTCCGATCAATAGTGTCGATTTCAGTTGGGAATATCGATAGTTTCGATTGCATTTACCATATCAATAAAATACATGCAATGCTGTTTTTCTTTTTATCATGCGTGGTCATAATTTACATAATTTTTTCTTTTTTTTAAATCATTGGGGTAAAGAAAAAAACAAATCAGTCATATCTCAAACTTTACTTTTTATTTGTTGTTATGGTTATCACTTTAAAAGGAAACTTCAGTTCCAAGATTTAATTCAACTCTAAAATCCATCTAAAATGATACACTGAAAACTATCGATATGTATCGCAATAGTTGCTTGCAATATCGATAGTTATAGCAATAGTTTCTTTCAATATCTATAGTTATCGCAATAGGGATTTCCTGACCAATAGTCACCCCTGTATCTGTGTTCACGTTCTAATGAAGAAAGGATTTACCTATGATTTTCAAGTCAAGAATTTGCTATTTGGTGTGTGAGTAATTCAGAAGTTAACGTCTACTAGAATCGGTACCGAAATGTTGAAATCATGTCATTAATTATACTACAATTTCAAAACGACACTTCAAGTTAGTGTACATCTATTCAAAGACTATATTTTACAGTATTCGGTTGACCGTAAACAACCATTTGTGGCCTCTGATATCTGACACAACTATCTCTTCCTTAAAGATTACACATTAGCGCTCGTAGCTACGCCGAGACGGGGATATTACCTTATCTGCTGCAGAGTCACCCATTGATAACCTTACTCTTTAGAAAACGATACTAAATCTAGGACATCAACTGTGATCCCTGAATGCTACTGACCGTTGTCATGGTAAATATGACGACCAACAAAGGGTTCCAGTAAATCGTGTTTGTTCTTCGAGTCCAGGCACCGAGAGCCTGTCTGATCCCACTGAATCTGAAGGACCATACATCATTACAAGGGTGACCCTACTCTTATGGCGTCAGTAATTCTGTCGCATCAGGTAATGGCAATATAACGTACATTGCACTGTATGAGATCACTTTCCGTGGATAAACTAATCGGTGCAATGTATTGTGTGTTCAGAGGTCGGCAATGCAGACGGAAACAGAAGCTCTATATCTCCCCGTGGAGGTACAGACAAACATATTTGATACTATCTACTCTAATGATCTGTCGTAATGGTGAAATTAATAATGCGATCCTGCGTAAAAAAGATCACGTTTGATTCTCATGTGAGTGCAAATGTAACTTTGTCATACAAATGTTACGTTATGGTCACGATCCAACGATCTGTAATAGAAACGGCGTGGTCTTTGATGTGCAGCAGAAACGAATTATTAACAAATCAGAGATCACTCCCGGCCCAGTTCCCGAGAGCGATATTGAAGCTATGGCTGTTGGTTTGTTGTTAAACGCCGCACTCCACCCGCAATATTCCAGTTCTATAACGGTGGCCTGTAGGTAATCAGGTCTGGACCCGACACTCCAGTGATATCATAATAAACGTCCCATGCAGTCGGGATACGATGATACGCCAGACCATCCTATCCATTTAATCGCCTCTTACGACAAGCATAGGTTGCCAGGGACATATTCTAACACGGAATCACTACAAGGGCTATGGTTGTTTGAAGACAATTAAACGAAGACAATTAAACGACGGGATCTTTTGGATCGCCTTGTTACGTCCGACCTTCGCTATTCCCTTGAACAATTACGATAATAACCATTTTTCTGGATTTATTTGTAAGAGCAGGCCGCCATATGCTTTAGAACTAGTAGCAAGACAAATTCATACATTTAAATAATCCTGTATATTTAGCTGTGCTGGAATCGACATATCCGGATTTTATGCAACGCTGTACCAGGTAATTCCTTGATAGGCAGTGGAGAAGTCGGTTAAGACAATATCGAACAATGGTAAAGATGTCAACGATGACTATCCCCAAATGGAACCGTGATAGGAAGGTGACGGCGATAGAACCTAAATCAACCCTACATAAACTCCGTGGCCAGGATAACCAATCAGTGGAATAGTCCCAACTACTGGTTAACTTATCTCCACCCGTCGGTAACATTACTAGTCTGTTCAGAGGAATATATTCTCGTTCACAGTTAGTCGAATATTAAGTCGCCCCATTCCTATGGTTACCGTAATAGGTCTAAAAACATCATTACGAAAGATCTACAACCACGCATCGTTTAATGAAGCGTTTCCGGTAATCGATACAAGCACTAAATTGATGATGATTCTAAACCTTTGGAAAATAACTCTTCTTGTTTTATCTAACCAAACAAAAAATCGAAATTTAAACATGATGAGATCATTCTTTGACTAACTTGTAGTAAAGCTGTACAGTACTGTGACCTAGAAACAAGGAATAAGCACTTGAGACAATTGATACGGTCATCTCTTTAAGACCAATCTATCATTTGAACCCTGATACAAACCGTACATGCGGCCATCCCTTTAAGACCAATCTACCATTTGAACCCTAATAGAAACCGAACATGCGGCCATCTCTTTAAGACCAATCTATCATTTGAACCCAGGTACAAACTGTGTATACGGTCATCCCTTTAAGACCAATCTACCCTGTAAATACTGATAGAAACCGTGCATACGGCCATCCCTTTAAAAACAATCTACCATTTGAACCCTGATACAGACCGTGCATACGGCCATCCCTTCAAGACCAAACTACCATTTGAACCCTGATACAGACCGTGCATACGGCCATCCCTTTAAGACCAAACTACCATTTGAACCCTGATACAGACCGTGCATTCGTCCAATCCTTGAAGACAAATTTCATCCCCGACTGAGACCGTTCATTCAGGTGCTCCTTAAATAACAATATATCATTTGAACCTGGATGAAAACCGTGTATACGGCCATCCCTTCAACAACAATCTATTATCAGAACCCTGACACAATCATATGATGATTCATTTGAGACCCTGATATTGACCGTCCATACGACCATCACATTGCCATGCCTTGATCAACATATTATATGAAAAAGTTTTCAACTTGCCTTTGAAATCTGTCGCATCCAGATCCTATTATCCTCCCGCCCCTCCGAGGGTTTGTGTCCCACACCATGCGCCAAATAGCAGTGTCAGCTCCCGGCAGCCAACAAACGGTCGCTCACAGTTGAGGCTTGGGTCGCTTCCTGTAATTGCCTCACCACGATGTTCCTATTCGTAGCCAGATAAATCCTAATCATAAAGGTTAATCATGAATTTATTAACTTCTATTGGACGCGTAGTTGCATCCCTGGCAGGCTGTTATATTGTGTTAATCATTTGTTGAATAGGTCATCCCATAACGTGACCGTGTGCCCTTTGTGCGAATTCCTTTCGTGATAGCAGATACATATTCACTGAGCCCGATTGTATCACTGTTGTGGTTTAGATAACGTTTTTTAATTAGTGGGCCAGAAACATGAAAGATAATTAATGTGAAATATATGATGGGTAATTTGATCAACTGTTACTATCTCTGGACCGCCTCCGTGGTCTAGTGGAAGAGCGTCCACCGGCGAGCAGAAGGTCCGGGGTTCGACCCCCGGTCGTTCATACCCAAAGACGTTAAAAGATAGTACTTGTTGTTACTTTGTCTGGCTCTCGGCATTAAGGTGCTAAAACAAGGACTGGTAGGCTCGGAGTCAGTATACTGTGTCTGTGTGGGGTATTCATTTTAGACTGGAGCATGGTATCTCAGTGTGCTACCACTATAAATCGTCATTAGTCCGGACTAGTACAAACAACCACACACACACACACACACACACACACACACTATATATATATATATATATATATATATATATATATATATATATATATATATATATATATATATATATATAAGTGCCATAATCTTGGACGCGACTTTAATCCCCATTTCACCTCACCTCACCTTTCTCTGGACTTTTGTATGTACGATTTCGCTCCACGGATCAAATTTAGCTTCGCTGTTATGTCTGCTGTCCATTAATAATTCGCGTGCATCACATTTCTAAAACAACTGGACCAATGACGTTGAAACCGTCGTGGACGTCCCCATCAACAGTGTCGGCGTAAATTATGCCGAACTGAATTTCAATAGTGTCTCAACAGTATCAAAATTAAAACGTTTGACAATTATTGTATTTATGTTCAATTTGTGTATGCAATGGGTACTAATACATATTGGTACTGGGGGCACGGGTGGCCCAGTCGTCTAAGGCGCCGCGATTCGCTGTGCAGAGTTGCGTCCCTTGGGCACGCCAGAAACATATGATTGTGGGCTCGAATCCAGGTTCGAATAATGTTTCTAGGTTTGTCAGCACCATACCCTTGCTCGTGGGTTTCACCGAAGTGGTAAACGTCTGAGACCTGCATCACTAGGGGCGTTCCTAAGCTGACAAGCCGTGATATAACTGGAATAATGTTAAAAGCGGCGTTAAACCCAAATCACTCACACATATTGGTACACTGACGTTGGTTCCGGTTTTTTATATGTTTAACGCTTTTGAATTTTGAATATTGAGTACTAAAGTTATTTGAGGACCTAGCAATGACATCTATACTTTGTCAATCTTATTTCAGAACATGACATAGCACAATTTTACTTGTCTGTCTTGGGTACATCTAACATTTGCATCTGTGTTTGACTGTTACATCATTTTATCTTCACACAATGCTTACACTAGCCAATGTAGTGAGCACAATCATGTTTAACTTCTCTGGAGCTGAAACTTTCAAGGTTGATTTTCTGCAGGCTTGTGAAAGGTCAGCCAAACATTCAGCAACATTCAAGCTACATGACGGCGGTATGTAAATAATCGAATCTGGACAAGATAGTACAGTGATTGGCATCATGTGCATCGATCCACGCAATTAGGCTACGATGACAAGTAATCAATCAAGTCACCGAGCCTGATCCCCTCGTCACCACTTCCGACAAGTACAGTTTGCTGGGTAGGCTGTATAGTAATATATTAAATGAACCTGAGTATATCAATTGACATGCTTGCCCTTTTCCAGTATCCACTTATATAATTAACCTTCAACACCAAGTGGAATATATTTCGGCGGTTTATCTGGGGTTGACGTTTCCTATTGTATATTAAAATATTAACAAATAATATCACGAAGTAAGTAAGATATTATTTAATTATTGATGTATTTATTTGACTACCCATTTCTGTGTTTAATGTTGTTAACGTCATGTTGTATAAAAGACACCATAAAAAAACTACTTATAGTGGTCAAGGCGGCCGCAACACTCTATGGAGCGAGTGTCTTCAAGCCGTCAGGATCCGCTCAGTTTGAATCACCCACGTGCTTGCGGGGTCGTCACTTCTGGCCTTCTCTCTCATGATATAACTGGAATACTGTTAAAAGCGGCGTTAAACCCAACTCACTCACTCTAAACACCCCCACCCCGTCAAGCCCCCTACAAAGATTGTTTTATATTTTAAGCACAAACGTTGCACGGGAGGATCATACGTCTAGGGCTCCGGAGTCCGCTGTGCAGAGTAATGTCCCTTTAGCATGCCGGTATCCTCCAATCGAAACCATGATTCGCCTTGGTTATGATTCTTGGTTTACCAGGACCATATCCGTGCTTTCAGGTTTCATAAAATGGTAAACATTTAAGACCTGTATCATTGAGTCAGTGAGTGAGTAATTTTTTTAGCGATATTCCAGCAATATCACGGCGGGGGACACCAGAGAATGGACTTCACACATTGTACCCGTGTCGGAATCGAACCACTGGTCTACCCGACCGCCTTTCCACAATAAGCTGACATCCCGTGGTATAACTGAAATAATGTTTAAAGCGGCTCACTCACTTATTTCTTTGGTATTAAAAGTTATGTTCATTATTCTGTTACCTGTGATGTCGGGGGCACGGGTGGCCCAGTCGTCTAAGGCGCCGCGATTCGCTGTGCATCGTTGCGTCCCTTGGGCACGCCAGAAACCTATGATTGTGGGTTCGAATCCAGGTTCGCCCGATTATGTTTCTAGGTTTGACAGCACCATACCCGTGTTCGTGGGTTTCACCGAAGTGGTAAACGTCTGAGACCTGCATCACTTGGGGCTTTCCTCCAACATTTAGCTGACGCGCCGTGATATAACTGGAATAATGTTAAAAGCGGCCTTAAACCCAACTCACTCACTCACTTACCTTTGATGACAACTTTAATAATCAAATTATCTATGAACAGTCTCTAATGACTTCCCATAGGATAAACTATTCCATATGTCCTGTCGATGGTTGCTCTTCATATCACCGCCCCCGTGGTCCAGTGGTAGAACCTCCGCCCGGAGAGGGGAAGGTCCGGGGTTCCATCCATATCAAAAGACGTTTAAAGATGGTACTTGTTGTTACTTTGTCTGGCTCTCGGCATTAAGGGGCTAAAACAAGGACTGGTCGGCTCGGAGTCAGTATACTGTGTCTGAGTGGGGTATTCATGTTAAACTGCGGCATGGTATCTCAGTGGGCTAGCACTAAAATATCAGCACCATATTAGTCCGGACTAGAAGCACACACCCACCCACACACACATGCACGCATGCATGCACGTCGCTTTATATATGCAATAATCTTGGACGCAACGTTAACCCCCATTTCACCTCACCTCACCTTCTCTTCATATCATGGATCTAGCCAATAATAACACATATGTGTGTAAGACGTGAGCTAGCATAGCAAATAACAGTCGTTTCATGGTGACGTATTGTGCAGTGTCTGAGAGCATGGTATGTCCACCATAGCGGCATGAGGCCTAGTACGGGCACATGTAAATGTGTTCATTCTGTCACACACAAAGTAATTTGAGTCTTACTGTTTCCAGGTCAAACGTCTAACAAATATTTAACACTGACAAATACGCACGACTGAAAGGTTTATTCAACTGGAGATAGATAGCATTTCCGAGAAGGCCCGTAGGAAATGTCGCTGTCATAAATCAAGCCGTTGAGCAGCCCATTGAGAAATGCCAACAACAATCGGACGTCATTAAAGGGCTATCAGTACTGCTGTGCAATCAGATCGCCATCGAGTGGCTCGTAGTATCAGATGCTTTAGAGCCGTGTTTGCTCATAGCTGTCACCGTGTGCCAGGGTTATTGGTTTGTATTGGAAATACAGGATTGTTTTGGTCTAAAATCACTTTCTAGAATACATTTCAGTTTAAAAAAAGATAAATCCATTTGATCTAAATTGTTATGTGTAATATTGTTGTTGTTTTTTTGTTTTGTCCGCGGTACATCTTGCGAGGTGGATGATTAATGATCTAAATCTATAAATGAATTATTTTCATTTTGATATTACTGATGTGATTATTAATGATGCCTGATTTAAATACGTAATCATATTGTCAAGAAAATTTAAAATATTGAAACGAATGTTTATGTCAGGATGGAAAACAATTCAGTTGGAATTTATACTGTTGTATATATTAAAGATAATATCTTTGTAGAATTCTCAGTGCTTATGATTTAAACATTTCATTTCGTAAAATAGTGGCAGGATTAGTAAACAAAACCACTAAATTTGAATATAGTCCCGCTCGCTGTTTCTGCTTATGTCTATGGGGATAAAAAAACCCTGGTTTTCCTAAATTGAATATTGTCATGATGGTCATGTACTTCCTTGATGATTTCTAAAATATTTATTCACTCATACACGCAAATGGATAATAATTTTTAATAATGACCCCATGGGGATTCCTGAATAAAGTTGGTCAACAGTAACCTTTGCTTGTCGTATGTGGCGACACAATGCACCTGATTGTCAGTCTCTTTGGACATCACTGATTTTCAGCGTTATTTTGCCTTTTAGGCCAATGGCATCTGTTTCGGTGGATAATCGAGACTGGTTATACTCTGGCCTTGACGTTCACACTTACTCAGTCACTCGCTCACTCACAAGATTTCTCTGTTCCCACGGTTCGTAAATCTGTTAATCTACAGTATAACTAGTAGACGAACACAATGCTTTTCAATTCCACACTGACTTAAAATCATCTCCCTTTAAACGTTTACTCTTTTGTTGTTGTCACTGAACATATACCCTATGATATATATGTTTAACGATAATATACGTATCAAATATAAAGGTGAGTACGGTTTTACGCCGCTTTTAGCAATAGTCCAGGGCGACAATGTTTGTGTGTGTGTGTGTGTGTGTGTGTGTGTGTGTGTGTGTGTGTGTGTGTGTGTGTGTGTGTGTGTGTGTGTGTGTGTGTGTGTGCCTGTGTATGTCTCTGTGTGTGTGCCTGTGTATGTCTCTGTGTGTGTGTGTGCGTGAGTGCGTGCGTGCGTGTGTGTGTTTGTGTGCAGCAAACACTCATTTATGGACGATTCTTTAGCCTGGTCGTGTGACAGGAGCACAGAAGTACGTGAGGACGGACTTAATTATTTCCCTTCCTTCAAGTAATCATGCACCATACCTGCTTGGGATAATATAGTATACATCGCTCATACTCGTTAGATACCATTTTTACGGAGCGGGTACACTTTCGATGGTATCTGACCGAGCAAAATGCATAGCAATTGTCGTTCGTTCACAGAAATCTGGTCGCGCATGAATATTGATATATGCCAAAATATGGGCATTGTTGACATATCTATGAATACCCATTAACGAAATGTTCCTGCTGATGTGTTTGTAAACATGACAGCAGCAACGCTAAATGTCTTTATTGAAGAATTTCTTAAGCGTGTGGTAATTCAAGCGCATTGTTGTTAGTACGCAGGGCAAGAGTAAGTAAACTTGAAAAGTAAAAGAAATCTCTGACCAGGAGTAGGTCAGTCAACCGACGGTTTCCTTGATCTATCGGCTGAATATATTTCCTATCCGTGCCATTTTGGAAGTGGGAAATCAGAGAGCTCACCAAAGACGTTCAAGTACGACCCGTATACTGAAGAAGTGAAAATCAACAAACTCCAGTCTGCTTGCTTGTCGGTGACAGCTTCTAGCGAAGGACAAGGTCACCATCAGAATAAGAAAAGACAACCGTGATCTACACTCAGCGTTGTACGCTATAGATCAATAGAGAATCTTATTGTTAACATTTGGGATGTTTGGGGCCACAAAATCAGATGTCAGGCACACTTCCACGGAGTTTTGTAATGATTTGTATCGGAACTGTTCACTTTGAGTGATTAACGTTAACATTAATGAAGCATTCAACGTAAGTCTAGATATCTGTCCAGATAGTTTAAACTGATTTCATTTTAACTTCGCTTAACTTTTACATTCAATCAAATTGAAAGTCGAGAAAGTGGTCGTGTGTATCATGCGCATAAGGACCCCGCTCTATCGGTAGTCGTTCATGGCAAATGGATACAGGCCTAGCTCGATTAAATATAATGTGTGTTGTAGTTAATTGATATACGTAGAATGCAAAGCGAATTCCATGCCAGTGTCAGTGACTATCTTGTCTGGTTTAATAAAGTGTTTGTAAATGTCTCTCGCTTTCATAAGATATCCTTTAGTTCTGTCTCGCAGGAGTAAAAGTTTTGTAAAGGGAATGATGTCTCGTGATTATTTATGAAGTTTCAGAGTAACAAAAATATATCCATAAGACAAGAGAGGCGAGTTCAACGTTCCAGTTGTTCACATTCCCTTCATGTCGAGCACTATTTAAGCAACTCCAACCTTTGGTGTCCACAATTCCAAACTTTGGGTAGAGATGTCTTTTGATTTTGAAAATGGGGGGTTTTGCTGCTTTTATTCACACCTTTACGCCAATCATTTCTCAGATGTGTTACACACCAGAGACCATATACCGATATGCAATGGTCTCTGCATAAACTAATGTCAAAAGTCTTTTGAAATCACGAGAGAGAATTTTAATTTGTTATCAACCCGGTGAGACATAGTCTGGCCTTTTAGAAAATGCTCGCATCACTGATATGATTTTTCCTATTGGGTCTGGAAGTTCTGTATGTCAAATCTAATATCACTGATAATATCATGTGGCAATATGGTAATATAATCATATTTTTCATAAACTGTAAATACGTGCAATACTGTATCAGTCCCACGGGAGTTGACATTGCCACACATGTCACGTCAACAGTTTCCGTTTCATCTGTTACTTGTGAAGATCCGGGGTAGAATAGGTCTTCAGCAACCCATGCCTGCCATAAAGGGCGACTATGCTTGTCGAAAGGGGCGACTAACGGGATCGAGTGGTAAGGCTCGCTGACTTGGTTGAAGCATGTCATCGATCCCAATTGCATGGATCGATGCTCATGATATTAATCACTGGATTTTCTGGTCCAGACTCGATTATTTATAGACCGCCGTCATATAGCTGGAATACTGCGTGAGACGTAAAACAACAAACCAACCAACCAACCAACTAACCGTTTCATTTGTCTCCACAGTATCTTTATTATACGTCAATGTGCAACATATTCAAATACATCTGCTACATTGCCACTTCTTTGATCAAACACAACTTCATTTAATAATGTTTTATTGTTTCTTGAACCATTAATATCAGCGTAGTTCATTTTAAATCACACACCAAATGCTATCTCACGTATTCCATCTTTAATTTATTATCACATCCTTCCATCATTGGGTGTTTAATCACTGGTTTGCCTGGTCCAGACTCGATTATTTCAAATTTTGCAATCTCACCTAACTGGCTTGCAAGTACACAATGTATAAACTTCACATGTCTCGTCAATCTAACCTAACTGGCATACACGTACACAATGTATTACTTCACATGTCTCGTCCATCTCACCTAACTGGCTTGTATGTATACAATGTATTACTTCACATGTCTCGTCCGACTCACCTAACTGGCATACACGTACACAATGTATTACTTCATAGTCTCGTCCATCTAACCTAACTGGCATACACGTACACAATGTATTACTTCACAGGTCTCGTCCATCTCACCTAACTGGCATACACGTACACAATGTATTACTTCACATGTCTCGTCCATCTCACCTAACTGGCTTGCACGTACACAATGTATTACTTCACATGTCTCGTCCATCTCACCTAACTGGCTTGCACGTACACAATGTATTACTTCACATGTCTCGTCCGACTCACCTAACTGGCATACACGTACACAATATATTACTTCACATGTCTCGTCTGACTCACCTAACTGGCATACACGTACACAATGTATTACTTCACATGTCTCGTCAATCTAACCTAACTGGCATACACGTACACAATGTATTACTTCACATGTCTCGTCCGACTCACCTAACTGGCATACACGTACACAATGTATTACTTCACATGTCTCGTCCGACTCACCTAACTGGCATACACGTACACAATGTATTACTTCACATGTCTCGTCCATCTCACCTAACTGGCATACACGTACACAATGTATTACTTCACATGTCTCGTCCGACTCACCTAACTGGCATACACGTACACAATGTATTACTTCACATGTCTCGAAGACCGCCTCCGTGGTCTTGTGGTAGAGCGTCCGCCCGGAGAGCGGAGGGTCCAGGGTTCGATCCCGGGCCGCGTCATACAAAAAGACGTTAAAAGATTGTACTTGTTGTTACCCTGTCTGGCGCTCGGCATTAAGGGGCTAAAACAAGGACTGGTCGGCTCGGAGTCAGTATACTGTGTCTGAGTGGGGTATTCATGTTAAACTGCGGCATGGTATCTCAGTGAGCTAGCACTATAAATCGGCATCAGTCCGGACTAGTACAAGCAGCCACAGACACACATACACGTGCATGCACGTCGCTATATAAGTGCAATAATCTTGGACGCGACGTTAAACCCAATTTCACCTCACCTCACCTCACATGTCTCGTCCGACTCACCTAACTGGCATACACGTACACAATGTATTACTTCACATGTCTCGTCAATCTAACCTAACTGGCATACACGTACACAATGTATTACTTCACATGTCTCGTCCGACTCACCTAACTGGCATACACGTAGACAATGTATTACTTCACATGTCTCGTCCGACTCACCTAACTGGCATACACGTACACAATGTATTACTTCACATGTCTCGTCCATCTCACCTAACTGGCATACACGTACACAATGTATTACTTCACATGTCTCGTCCGTCTAACCTAACTGGCTGGCACGTACACAATGTATTACTTCACATGTCTCGTCAATCTCACCTAACTGGCTTGTATGTATACAATGTATTATTTCACATGTCTCGTCCATCTCACCTAACTGGCTTGCACGTACACAATGTATTACTTCACATGTCTCGTCCATCTCACCTAACTGACTTGCATGTACACAATGTTTTACTTCACATGCCTCGTCCATCTCACCTAACTGGCATACACGTACACAATGTATTACTTCACATGTCTCGTCAATCTCACCTAACTGGCTTGTATGTATACAATGTATTATTTCACATGTCTCGTCCATCTCATCTAACTGGCTTGTATGTAAACAATGTATTACTTCACATGTCTCGTCCATCTCATCTAACTGGCTTGTATGTATACAATGTATTACTTCACATGTCTCGTCCATCTCATCTAACTGGCTTGTATGTATACAATGTATGACTTCACATGTCTCGTCCATCTCATCTAACTGGCTTGCATGTATACAATGTATTACTTCACATGTCTCGTCCATCTCACCTAACTGGCTTGTATGTATACAATGTATTATTTCACATGTCTCGTCCATCTCACCTAACTGGCTTGTATGTAAACAATGTATTACTTCACATGTCTCGTCCATCTCACCTAACTGGCTTGTATGTATACAATGTATTATTTCACATGTCTCGTCCATCTCACCTAACTGGCTTGTATGTAAACAATGTATTATTTCACATGTCTCGTCCATCTCATCTAACTGGCTTGTATGTATACAATGTATGACTTCACATGTCTCGTCCATCTCACCTAACTGGCTTGTATGTAAACAATGTATTATTTCACATGTCTCGTCCATCCCACCTAACTGGCTTGCACGTACACAATGTATTACTTCACATGTCTCGTCCATCTCATCTAACTGGCTTGTATGTATACAATGTATGACTTCACATGTCTCGTCCGTCTAACCTAACTGGCTGGCACGTACACAATGTATTACTTCACATGTCTCGTCCATCTCACCTAACTGGCTTGTATGTATACAATGTATTATTTCACATGTCTCGTCCATCCCACCTAACTGGCTTGCACGTACACAATGTATTACTTCACATGTCTCGTCCGTCTCACCTAACTGGCTGGCACGTACACAATGTATTACTTCACATGTCTCGTCCATCTCACCTAACTGGCTTGTATGTATACAATGTATTATTTCACATGTCTCGTCCATCTCACCTAACTGGCTTGTATGTAAACAATGTATTATTTCACATGTCTCGTCCATCTCATCTAACTGGCTTGTATGTATACAATGTATGACTTCACATGTCTCGTCCATCTCACCTAACTGGCTTGTATGTAAACAATGTATTATTTCACATGTCTCGTCCATCTCATCTAACTGGCTTGTATGTATACAATGTATTACTTCACATGTCTCGTCCATCTCATCTAACTGGCTTGTATGTAAACAATGTATTACTTCACATGTCTCGTCCATCTCATCTAACTGGCTTGTATGTATACAATGTATTACTTCACATGTCTCGTCCATCTCATCTAACTGGCTTGCATGTATACAATGTACTACTTCACATGTCTCGTCCATCTCACTTAACTGGCTGGCACGTACACAATGCATTACTTCACATGTCTCGTTATTCATCATATCGCACCTTCTATTAGCGTCTTTTTATCTGACCGTCCTCCTTTCATTTCCCCAGTGTGTATCTTACTGTCAGTTAATTCGTTCCATTCCGACAATAACTTACTGTATCGTGTTCTATGTCATTACCAACTCTCTAATCTCATATTCTCTCGTGGAGATTATAGTGTCACGTCAAACGTTTATATGATTATTAACACAATGTCTTAATGAGCTATTGGCCTTTACAGTCCTGTCATGTTATCCCAGTGCAGCAACTTTCATGTCATAAATTATTCGTTATCCTTCTAATGGCAGTAGCAATTCAGATAATGTTATTTTATATTGCATACTGACACCGAGTCACGCCGCCTTCACAAGGGACACGGTATAATAAGGGGTAATAGGAGTAAGATAATAACCATGGCGACATATTAGGTATGTGTGTGTGTGTGTGTGTGTGTGTGTGTGTGTGTGTGTGTGTGTGTGTGTGTGTGTGTGTGTGTGTGTGTGTGTGTGTGTGTGTGTGTGTGTGTGTGTGTGTGTGTGTGTGTGTGTGTGTGTGTGTGTGTGTGTGTGTGCTACTACTACTCCGGACTGATGTGTGTGTGTCTGCTACTACTACTCCGGACTGATGCCGGTTTATAGTGCTAGCTCACTGACATACCATGCCGCAGTTTAACATGAATACTCCACTCAGACAAAGTATACTGACTCCGAGCCGAACAGTCCTTGTTTTAGCCCCTTAATGCCGAGCGCCAGACAGGGTAACAACAAATACCATCTTTTAACGTCTTTTGGTATGACGCGGCCGGGGATCTAACCCCGGACCTTCCCCTCTCCGGGCGGACGCTCTACCACTAGACCATGGAGGCGGTCTGCATTTTATGGAATGCAGCAAGGGACATTCTCGCGATCTCGCCCTTTGGTAAACAGACAAAGGTGCAGAGAACTCAAATCGCCAGAGTGCGTCCGTCCGTTGCAGCCTTACATAGTTTCGGGCTTTCCATACCAGACTCCCTATATAATATACAAATTGTAAGTCATGGAATACATGTCAAATCGTAATGAATGAGTGAAAAAGTAAGAATTTGCGACTCTTTCAGCAATAATTATGGTATGACACAATTGAATGTTCACACAAGCACTTTCAATTTCATGGCAAACAACAACAATGTTTATCATTAAACATATTATATTATTTTTTCAAACCATTGAGAAAATGGGTCGTTGTTCGTGCTGTGATTTCTGTTTAAGGAAAAAGTAGATTTGCTATTGCTTTCATTTTAATTACATAAAAGAGAATATCTGCCAATAGTCCAAATCTGCTTAAATAAACTACGTATTGCATATCGCAAGAGCTGGAGATTTTATCGGAACAAATAAATTGTATTTCATAAAAAGCCCAAACAAAGAAATTGTCTGCCACAAACAATACATTGTTGCAAGAAATCTTGTCTCCTTTCAAAATCCCAATGAACATCAAGCCTATATCAACCTGAGACATCATGAAGGTTTGGCGGTGGATCGGTTTTGGCGTGGGTTGGCATCACTATGAACCATCTCCATCTTGTGCAAGGAAGGGTCACTGGACAGTTTTATCTGGACAACATACTGACACTTTGTTGTCCCGTTTGCAAGGCGTGTGGGTCGACCCGTACTTACCGTGCACGAATCGCCAATGCTCACCTCAAGCAGAGCACAATCTACAGAATGCGATGGCCAGTAATGAGACCAGGCCTTTCTCCCATTGAACACGTCTCGGTTATAATAGTGAGACGTGTGCGTCAACGTCATAGGTCGCAGACCACGTTGCCTGAACCTGGCCAGGCGCTGCAAGAGGAATTGCACAGACTCTCTCAATTCGCCATTGGGAGGCCCATCCGTAGTATTCCTAGTCGTGTGAATGAATGTTTTGACAAGTAGTGGCGGTGCACACTACTGATCCAAAAAAGTCAACTTTGTAATTCCCCATCTTACCCCTATCGTCCTACAAGATCGATGACGGTCATAACTTCTCATACAAATTTTGGAAATAATCCCCCACTTTTTTATTAAAGTATAGTTGCAATTTTATGTTTGGATATCAGCGATGAAACTTACTATACATGCCACTGTGTCTTTCTTGATACCTTCGTGCTCCTGTAGCCGTGGCTCTGAAGTAAATGGTTTTACGCAGAACACATGCGAATGGAAAGCTGATGTCAAAACAGAACCAGTAACAGAAACGCAACCAAAAACATGAAATTCACTGGACGTAGACAAACAGACTGAGAAGACAAATGGAAGTTCCTTTAGAGCAGGACTTTTCATAGGAATGGAAGTATTTCAGAAGACATCGACAGGACATCAAAGTGTTAAGGGAGATTCAAGAAGGGATACTGTTTAGACAATGTTTCCAAATCTGGACTCAGGTCGGAAGGGTCATACAAATGGCAATGATGTTCAGGCGAGGTATGTAAATGTTACAAATGTTATATTTGGGATAACACTTTCTTCGTAAAGTACAGATTCTCTTACTTTTTTGGGGTTGAGTCCCGTCCGGGATTCGGACCCACTCTTGCCAGAGTGAGGCACCTAATCGCCAGCACACAAAGTCAGCGATCTAGCCCACTCAGCCACCGAGGCTTCCACAAAAATGAAAGCCTTTCCCATGGCCGAAAGCTATGAATACACAATGCCATTTAGAAGCCTCGGTGATTTCTATCGTAAACACAGAAAACAGGTGTGCAAATGCAATGACAAGTCTAGGTATGACTATTTTATATGGTCACGTGTCTCATATAACACTGTCGTTTAACTTCGTGACGTCTTCGTCTGTGATAAGACCATTAGGTAATCAGACTCTCGGTTCCTCGTACTTGCCATAAGAGGCGTCTAAAATGGGGATTTGGTAGTAAGTGCCTTGTCTGAGTGTGTCATCGCACCCGACGGCGTTGATCGTTGCTCGTGCTTGCAGTCAGAATTCCGTCTGATCTGAATACAAGAAAGTGTTTCTGTCTACACAAGAGTCTGTTGTCATAAATCCAGAACTGGCCGTTTACCCCGTAGCACCCAATGAAGTAACCCCATTCGACGAACTTACACGCATTTAGTTATTCTTAGATAAGTACCGTCATTACATGCAGACTAAATAATAAGCACAGGTGTGCCACGTGCATGTACTTATCGGGCACTATCAGCCAGTCACAAAGTAGAACTATAGATAACGCTTTTTTACTTCGAAACAGATGTCAGTACAGAGGGAAATGAAAGTAAACTATTGGCATCACATATGAATCTCTGTCAGGAGGAATGACTCCAGGCGTTCATAAAAATATAAGTCTTTGTAAGTATCGGACACCAATTGTACGTGCAAGAAATATATAGTTCTGGTTATCTGGAATCCGGATGATGACATTCGTATGTGTTGACTAGTCCCTATCGTGACGACTACCATATGTTCCCGTTTTTTTTCAGGTGAACAATTGACTTGCCTTGGTATAATAAGATAAGACCAAATATTTGATGTTGATAATATTCCACACACCATGCGTTGGGAGAGGTAGGACTTAACTTATCTATGGCATGGCATATAATGTGTCATACGATTAGCACATTTCATAAGTATTCACGTCATGTTGATGTGTCTGGTGTTGCTGCTGATGGTTGGCACGGTAGGCAGTGCTATTCCTGTCACCATCTATCCCCAGTTCTACTCCCAGGCAGGCAAGGTGAACTTTGAGACTGGCCGCTGGGGAAGCCACAACGGCATGGACAACGATAGATACATTCAGCCCAACATTGTTATTGGATCTCATAGTGGGAGATGGATAAGCCCGGACAAAGCCTTGTTTGGGAAGGTACATATTGTTGTCATGAGCACCTTTTTGTGTGAGGGGGCACTATCTGTCAAGTAAGGCGCTGCAATTCGCAGTGCAGAGTTACGTCTCTTTGGCGTGCCAGATCGTGGGTTTGCCCTAAAAATGATTCTAGGTTTTTTCAAAGCGGTAAATATCTAAGATCACATCGGGCTTTACTGCCATGGAGCCGACGTGCCGTGATCAAACTGAAATACTGTTAAAAGTGTAGTTTAAATCAAACTTTGTGTGTGGTAGTTACTGACATATATTATTACCCATTAACATTTGTATATGTGATTGGAACTGAGGTGAAATGTGTGTGTGTGTGTGTGTGTGTGTGTGTGTGTGTGTGTGTGTGTGTGTGTGTGTGTGTGTGTGTGTGTGTGTGTGTGTGTGTGTGTGTGTGTGTGTGTGTGTGTGTGTGTGTGTGTGTGTGTCTTTTTCCTTCAATATATCTGTATGTGATATTGATATAAGAATATTTGACATATAATATATTTGGTCGGTGCATCACAATGCATTGGTAAACACAATACAAAATACTGATTGATTGAACGTTGTTTTTCGCCGCGGTCAGCAATATTGCAGCGGTCTGTAAATAATAGAATCTGGAACAGGTAAACCAGTGACTGATAGCATGAGCAATGCTGAACACATTGTGAACACCCGATCCTCATTTAAGTCGGCTGTTACTACAAGCTTCAGGTGCTGAGATCAGAGCCATGGCCACATAGACTGGAACCTTACGATGCCAAGAATGTTATTTTCATGAGAGTTTTGTTACAGAAAGATTCTATTTTTTATTATTTTAGCTTCGAATCACATTTTCTTAAACCCTGATCATGCTTCTTGGTCTGTAAGCACAATAGCTATTTACTCTTTCCTTTCACTCTCAGCTGTTACGCTTTGATATAAGTGACAAACCTCACTAATTCACTATATTAGTTGCGTTTCAAATCGCTGCTGTTCCAATTACATTTGCTGTCATTTTACATTGGACTGAGGCCTTATTGCTGAAATACAATGATTGAAGAATTGAATTTACTCACGTCCTTTCATCGTCCAGGTCCCAGAGGATCCTCATCGCCATGGTTACCCTGACCCAACACATTTTTGGAACCAAAGGGATGCCATATCCAACAAGTACAGCCACAACATCAAGGGTTATGGCCGTAACCCTAACGGAGTCATTGTATTCAATGGTGAGAAGTATGGCTATAGATGACCCAATGCAGACATAGATCAGAGCAGAGCTCTGAATCTTGTTTTATTATTAAATCAGTTTCGTCAATATATTTCTACGTCAAAATAATGTTACAGCTACAGAACTCCCCCCTTTATTTACTATCCTTTGTAAGGTTGGTTGAAAATGGTTCGTAATACGCACATTTCCATTTCAAAATTATTGTTTGAAGTTTCAAGTAATGAATTTACGACACCATGTCCAGCAGTTGCACTGATATCAGACAGACAGACAGGTTTATTTGAATTAAAGGCCACTTGACCTTAAGTACAAAACTTTTTACATCATAATTTGAGTTACCCCGTGAAGATATACAGACTCAAATTAACAATGTTAAGTATCTGGGACAGATGAAAGTTGACGATGTATTTTTTGTTGACTAAATTATACTTACTCTTTCTCCAGTACTTTGGCCTATTCCGTGCATTTTAGTCGTAACTATTTACTTACTGTTGTTATTGTTGTTGATGATGCTGATGAACCAAAATGTAAAGTATGTATTGCAAAAAAGCATTTGAACATGTGCGGTAAATCTCTCTATCAAGGCTTTTCCTAAGATATTTCAATAGTTGGCAAAAGCGTGTCCTTATCGTAACTCATCCTTCAGTTATCCTGAAAATCCTTCACGAGTAATCGTCGTCTGGTCCACTTGTTATATAACGGATCTGGGAATATACTCTACTGACCTGGGTAATAATGTCAGCATGCATCCCCGTGGTGTGTCGTCTTTCCTTCTAGGAATGGCCTATTTTATATTTATATGAGTTATACTTTCACATCACCATAAACAGAGTAATCACATACATATACAATGATATGTGCATCTTTGTCAACATAATAGTAACAAATTCCTGTACAAAGCCAAATTCGCAAGATGTGGCTAAACCACAAAGCTCTAAATGGGTAGACATGATCATTGATTTGTCAGTACCCCACTCTTTCAACATATAGGTAGGCATCTAGGATCCCTTCAGACGCCCTGAAGAAACTGAAACACTAGACTTGGCCAAAGCAGCTTCCAGTCAAACTCACTCACTCTGACTTGATATTTCTATCAAAGGTTTGTTTTGGCCCGACTGGATGACGAAAACAACATACGGTGGCAAGTTCCCTAAGAACATGGACGCTGCTGCAGAGTTCGTGCTTCTGTTTTTGGAAGCGGTGAACGGGTCCGCTGGAAGCATCCCACCAATAGTAGAGGTCTACAACGAGCCTGGCGCGGACTACAAATACCTCAAATGGGACACAGTCGTCGCCTACCATCAAGTCGTCGCCAAGAAGCTCAAAGCCAAGTTCCCGACTCTCCGAGTCGGAGGTCCGACCAACACAGGGACAGTCTCCCACTCTGACAGGGAGGACTTTAGTGTGTGGAAACGTCTGGCCGACTTCATGAACATGTCCGTCACGGACATGGACTTCTTCTCCTTCCATGACTACAGCCACCTCAAGGTTGCCGGCGATGGATACACCTTTTACGGCAGCAGCCCAGCCAGGCTTGGAGCATTCATAGACTTGGTGGAGAATTATGCACACGTTAAAAACGGGAGAAATGTACCGTTAGTCATCAGTGAGTTTGGTCTTACGTTGATCATTGGTTTAAATGACCAGAAACCAAGCACCTTTGCTGACTGGGCGTACGTCTACCAGCACAATGCTCATATGTTCACCTACCTGAGCTACAGGGACGTTATTGACACGGTTGTTGCATTCCTAATATCCTACACGGACTTAAAGGGACAAGCAAGCATCACGTACAGGTAGGTGAATATTTTCGATGGTCACTCTACACAGCTATGGTTATATTATTATATGATGTTACTTATAAGGAGGCTGGAAAAATTATGTGTAATCAAATCTCGATGTATGCACATTTGCATTTTAGGTTTCTCAATACTGTTTTGGTCAGCTCATAACGTCACAAATTGATTATATGACGTCATCTGAATAGTAGGTTGCCTTCGTTGAAGTTTCTCTGTAGGGTTGATATTTCATCATTCATCGTTTTTCTTCATTTTCTTTCTTAAAATGGCGAAGTCTAATATTTAGAGAAATCTACTGGAAACTCGGAACTCCGGGATTATCTGTCCCTCGTGAAGGAATGCTGTAAGGACCTGGCCGTGGCGCGGGTTTTACATCTCTCATTCTCTGGGGACATATAACCTGTAATTTCTCTTAGTTCGTCGGTTGTTGGGTAGAGCCGATGCAAGAAGGTTCCAATGTACCGTGATAATGCTCATACTACCACCACTGACGTTCTCACCAAAGTGGTAACATCATCATCTTCCCGAGGCAAGGGAGTTAACTGACTATAAAAAGTCCAGTTTCCACCCTTGCCGAACTAGGCTGACATTATGGAGTTATATTTTGGCTGGACTAACGAGTCTTTGCATTGCCCAATCAAAATGGCGTAACGACATCGACATCCGGTTCGTAAACTGCCGTGCAGATTGCAGGATTGTTTTTAATCAAGATGTTTGCGTGATTTGATGCACTTCACGAATTCAGCCCCGTTTTATTACAATGTAGATCGGGATTATCGATCAGATTGTGTTGACTGGGCGCCACCATTTTGTTTGAAGCAAATGCAGTTATATGAGAGGTGGCATCTGATTGGTCAATAGAAGGAACATAAAATGTAACGTAATTCGTAATAGCCCCTGGTGGTGCTACGATCTAACCCAGAAATTCCGGCCCCGTTCGGAAAGGGTGCAAACTGGACATTTACAGTCAGTTAACTCCCTGGAATCGGGAAGATTTAACATCAAAGACATGTATTACTTCGGAATTTCTTCCAACAACAATTTGACATGTGATATATGTGAATTATTGTTTAACCCCAACACATTCTCTCACTCCATCAATTACATCTTTTCCTTTGACATTCTGAGGGAATAACTTCATTTTATCATTTCTTATTTCGAGTGACCATCTATTGAGTATAAAATACAATTATATACTTCAAGCACACTATTCTTTTAATGCATTGACAAAAATGATTATTAAGTATGTAGGTGTGGTGTCGCCACGCCAAGCCTAACCTAGGTAGTGCTAAATATGCACATAATATGCATGCAATCGTCAGTTGGAAACACTTAATAATGTGACATTGAATATCAGAATAGTTTTAATGCAAGATGCATACGATCTTGATGTGAATTTTCTTATTCCAGCCTGTTTGAGAGAAATGGCACTGAGAGAACAGTTTCTGATGCCTTCAAGTTTTGGAAGTATTTTCATGACAACCTGAAGTTCCTGAGAGTTGATGACGCCTATGACGGCAATGAGAAGACGATAGCCTCACACGCTCTCGCCAACGTTGCAACCCAGGAGGTGACAGTGCTCCTCCACAACTACAAGAAGGTACAGGCTACAGTCAACCTCACCTTCCCTAACAACTGGCTTAAACCATCCTCTGCCACTTCAACCTGCTTCTATCGGAACCATCACAACAACGTATCGGTATTTCAACCGAACAAAACCGTCCGCATCAACCACAATCAGGTCCTTCTGGAACCGGAGTCAAGCTGCTTCTACAGCCTCAAATCAGGTCATAGTTTCGCGCATGCGCAGACTATAAATGAAGTTAAGTATTACGGGGTAGCCGTGGTCGTGCCCATCCAAAACAACGCCGTGAACACACAGGTTGGCATTCCTTTCCTTGGCACCATCAAAATGGCGCGTCTCAGAGTTGCTGTTAGTCTGAAGGATCGGTCTTCCTCAACTAAACCTCACACCGTTTCCATAAACGGACATGTTCTGACGTCATTCATGTTCCTGTCCGACGCTGCGAGTCAAGGTTTTGAACCGACTCTGTGGGAGGTGTACGAGTATAACGTCCCTGTCGCTGCTTTAAAACAACATCACAATACCGTTGTTTTTACTTTTGGCCATGTCGCCGGATATGTGTCAAGCGTCGCAATCATAGTCGGGCGTTAAAACGTGTATATACTCAAACACAAAAGTAACTGTGATCACTGTGAACACTTTCTTGGAAAATGTTAAGTCTACTGGGCCGTATAGGCTTTATAGACATTAGCAATTGTTTATAGTTGAATATAACAATATCAAAATTCTCAAATCGAATGCTACCAGCGAGTTGGAATCGACAAATGCTTGAGGCATGGCTTTTTCTGTGACTACGGTATCCAAGCCTTAAACATCCCTCAAGCTATCCTAGTCTATCCTGACATTTTGATTGTACAAACAAACATGATCAATCTGTAACACCCCATATTGCACGTCATAATAATTCTTATTTGGGTTCAGTTATCACACTGACGTTTTGTGTTTGAGTAAACATTAGGAATGTTGAATCGCTGGAAAAATCCGCCAAATAAAAGGGATTCGTCGCATCATGGGTCTTTTTGTTTAACGTGATAACATATGCAAAACTTCAAGTCAGCAGCAGCTATATCCAATGATTAACATGTAGTATTCTTCGTGTGACTGGCTACCACTACCGCAGTGAGAGACATCCATAGCTGAACCCGAGCAGGGACGTGCAACACATTCGGCCATCTCATTTAAGTTCAGTGACATCAAACACAACACACGTCCTTGGTAAATAATGTTAACAGTTTATCAGTATACATATTCCATGTCTTTATCACCTGACATGTCTAAATCAAGCCGAGTATCTAAAGGCTTCATAGGGGTACGTCAAGGGGTTAAAATATTAATTTTTCGTCACGTTCTGTTGTGATCCCTTGGATTACATGTGCCAATACCAAGGGAAGTGCAGAACACACTCAACGCGGACGCATTATACCCCCACAAAGTAATCCTTTATATTGATTCAACGAACTTATTGACCATACCAGCAATATAATTCAGCGAGAGTGTATTCTACTGTGAGTGATATAAGCAGCTTACACAACACAATCAACATGTGTGCCAGCTGTGGATTTGGCAGTTGATGACAGAACCAATCTTGGCTTAAGAGAAGTATATATATATAGGTTAAAAGAGTGAGTTGTTTCTTTCAAGTTACGACAGGCATATTTGTATTGGCTTGCTTCAAAAACTCTCAAGTCGAGATAATGTGGAATCTTAGACTGCGGTGTACACGGGGGGGAGGGGGGGTCACTCTTAATCTTCTCGGAAGTTCTCGTAATATATGCAATTTGGCGACACTTGTGTTTGGAATAGGTAGGCCAGAATCGATTGGCACTCTTTATACAAAGCTTCACAATAAGTGGCACTCGAGCATACATAGCCATGCGCATATACACTGAACTCAAACGCATGCATGCAACCACCCCAACACACCCCACATCCCGGCACACACACACACACACACACACACACACACACACACACACACACACACACACACACACACACACACACACACACACTCACTCACTCACTCACTCACACACACACACATTCACACATACACACACGCGCACACCACATGATGCATTTTTCTCTGTCCTCCACAAAGCTATGATCGCCCTCGTTCTCGTACATCCAGTAGTCACTGTCACTGGGGCTGCATGGGTAGCGGTAACAGTGGCGGGCCCACAACGGAGTGGAAACGCGCAAGGGGTCGGGAGAACGGGTAAGGAACTCAGCCGGGGAACGTTACACGTCGAGGGGTGGGGATGGAGGGAAAGGGGGGGGGGGGGGCGTGAGAGGTCAAAATACATACTGTCGGACCCCTCATTATGCGACGGCCACAAACTCGCAACAGTAGGAGTACCATAACAGCGCATTAAGTCCCCATCCCATATAAGTTGGGGACCGTAACCTGTACAGATGTATACATTGTTCGGCACCACTTGTCACAGAAAAACATCTTTCTTCAACAAATGGCCACCACCATAAAACAAGAAAACTGCTTGAAGAAACAGTTTCAAAACGTGCAAACATTTTTTAATGAAATTTATATTCAGAAAAACGATGACAGTCATTTGCCCGTCATTCAGGCATGTCACATGACATGATAATGGATTTTGATCTATGTTGATGTAACCAAAAGAACTGTTTTACCCCCATCGTTTAGAAACTGTCTTTGGTAAAAACTGTTTCGATACAGCATTCCACCAGCGCGTTTCTACTACTCGGTTCGCAACAATACAATATATACATGTAGATAACATTCAGAAGCGGAATACAATGGAACTGTTGTCCCGGAAGGCAGGCTGAGCTCCGTCTTGTCGAGTTGAAGACGCGCGGGTGATCCGGGAACCAGCATACCCATAAAAGGGGGATTTCGTTGTTTGTGACGTCATGAAATTATGACGTCACGTCATTGTCTTTCCCACTAATGCGGACTAGCGGTGTTTTAGAAGTGTCTTTCTTTCTGTCTAAAATGGGATGCAAACAGACCAAGGTTAAGCCTTACAAGCAGACATCTCCCGATGAGGCTCTGACGGGCAAGATCAAATGCCCTCACGAGCTGTACTACGCCAAGTGTAAGGTGACACCGCCCACACCCCGTCTGTCAGGGACGGAGATTCTTCAACAGTTACGAGATGAGGGTTTGGTCCCCGACCGTCAGGCCAGCGGAGGAGTTGCCTTCTCTGTCCCCGCAGTGGAGGGGGTTGTTCCCCGTGGTAGAGCTCCCCGACGGCTGGAGCAAATCCCAGTGCGATGCTTCTACACAGCTGAGAGGAGGAGACAGAAGGCGGATCTATACAGGCTGGACAGGTATGTTCAGAACTTAAAAACCTTAATTCACTTAAACCGTTTTCATTACTAAACATGAGTTTGGCTTGATCTCCCAATTTCATAACTATCTTATTTACCTTTTTTATTCAGGTTGGTAGAACAAGTCCAGAGGAAACAACTGGACAGAGAAATAAAGCACAAAGCTGTCAAGGACGAGAAGAAACGTCGCGAGTTTATCAAGAAAATGAAGGCGGAGCATCAGCTCCAGGTGAGGAAGGAGAAACTGAAGAAGCTGGAGGAAGAGCGGGCGACAGCGAAGAAGCCAGCCAAGAAGTAGACTTAGGGGTGGCCAGTCGGGGCGGGAGTATGGGTGGGGGTTTGGGTCTCGATTCAAGTTGTGTGAAGTTGGACACGAGAGAACTGTAGACAGAGGAATATGACTTACTTTCTTATTTGGAAAAAAAATAAATATATATATATATATATATATATGGGGGGAGGGGGGGGGGGGGTGATATATACATTGTACATTGTACCTAATCTATCTAATATTTTTAACCAATGGATTACAGTTTCATTACCTTAGATATATTAATGGGTTTTTTATTGGTATGTACTGTGTATAGTATTGAGCTGGGTGCATGTTACAAAGATTCCATTGTCTAATATTTGGCTGCCCAAACATGCCTTCTCTGTGATACTCTCTATGGACTGTCAAATGTTGCTGTGACATGTGTAGGTGTAAAATAAACAGTTCAAAGTGTAATGCACTGGTACTTTGTTGTTTCAGTAGTATAGTGGCATGCATATATAGCGTTGATAACGTGCATATATACAGTAAATTAAAAGTAAAGATTTATCTCTTTAAATGCAGACCCATAGACATTTCAACTTAGGTTGGGTAAAACGCCCCCTACTTATTTAATACATTGACATAGGGCACTCAGGGGGGATTTTGTGACTATTAAGCAATTTGTGTGCTGGCCCCTGGGGTTGCTATGCCATAATGGAGCTTATTATTGGGTCAGATTCTAATCATTTAATTTCAATCAAAACTTTCTCTGTGTCCTATCTCGCCTTGCCTTGTGTCATGGTTGTATATGGTGGTTCAGTATTTTTTTAAAGACAAAGCATTAATTAATACTCCAGTTGTACCTTTTTCGGAAGTGTGCATTATTGATTTCTTAATGGTGCAGTCATCACATTTCTAATGAACTAATTACACTGCAGGCTCCAATATATTTAAGTAGCATTCCAGAAGCTGTCCTATCAATGACAGTGTTGACTTGTGGACTCCACTTCTAAATGTGGCATTTTGGTACAGATGTTAGTACATCTATACCAGTTGTTATCACTTGCAAATAAAGGCATAAGCATCTGTACTGTCACATTGTATTGGAGTGAGTCAGTGAGTGAACCAACCCAACCACACACTGCTGCCAATGGGCGAGTCCAACACCCGTTCTGAAACCTGTTTAGCATTAACATTGTCTGAAAGAAGTTCCTTTCTGAGAAAGGTGATGGTGCCAACCTCCCGTTACCCTGAATCCCATCTCATTTCTCACTCCAAGTCTCGTTCAGTCACACCTGAAGCCCGAATACTTTTTCACAAATCTCCAAAGCACATGTCCGAATTCACTCTACACATTTTAAGGCAGAATTGCAGTTGAGTGGAATATATAGAGTGAATATGTCGGATCTCTGGCCCAAGTAACTCACCAAGAGAATGGGGAAATGAAGATATGTCTATGAATCTTATAAAATTAATGTAATAATAGATCAATTTCATTGTCAGCAATAAACTGACATAGTTTGCCGCATACTAATATTTGCTTCCTCACATAGTTGGTTGCAATGTCATAACAACTTGCGTATGCGAAGTGTATGTGTGAATATTCTTCCTCCTATATGACTGTGATTCCTTTTCTTCTAAAATTGGATATGGCATACAAAAAAGAAACATCGTAAAGAACCATGTGGTAGTCGGTAATGGTTTTGTTTATGGTCAAAGGGAGGTAATCATGTTTGTACAAGAGTTAACTCCCTTGCGATAACTCCTGACAGTGTCTCACATAAAACTTCACACACACCGTGTGCCCTCAATCAAAGGGAGCTAATCGGGGACAGAAAATCAAGAGTTGTGTCCCTTGTCCAAAAGGGAAGTAACCATGTTTAGCAAATGGTAAAAAGGATTTGCAGTTACTTCCCTTTGACCATCAACATGACTCCGCAACTCCAATTAGTCTTATCGATGTAGTGCGAAGGTAACGGATTAGGCCGGTTGAATCTGAATGGAACTGAAATCGTTTGTGCGCGACCCATGAAGCCACACCCGTGTCCACTCAGCATATCTAGCAAACTACTTAACACCGAGAATGTGTAGGTGAAACCGTTGATTGAGTCCGAGTTGTCTCCCTTTGACCGTTACCCGAACAAGCGTGGGACCTTCGTTATTCTTCCGATATCATCGCTACCACTGAGGCTGAAGGGGCCTCAGTTTACATGAAGCTACCCAACCACGCACTGCTGCCAATGAGCGAGTCCAAACGATGTTTTAAAAAACGGTTTAGCATTAACATTGGCCGCAAGAAATTCAATTTTGAGAAAGGTGAGGGTGGCAATCTCCCGTTGCCCTGAATCCCGAATAACCATCTATTTTTTAACTCCAAGTCTCATTTGGTCACACCTGAATCCCGAAAACTATTTATCACAAATCTCCAAAGCACATGTCCGAATTCACTCTTCAAATATTAAGGAAAATAGAGGCTGACTGGAATATACAGCGCGAATATGTCGGTCGAGCGACAGCTTTACCCACAAGGCTACAACTACTGTAAACAAAGCAACAACATGTTCTCATGTACATGTGTGTGTTTGTATGTATGTACGCTAGCAATGGCGACACGTTTGGTTATTGTCACTCACATCAGATGTATGTCAGCTTGATAATGGCTGAAACAGAGGTA
Source organism: Haliotis rufescens (assembly GCF_023055435.1). NCBI lineage: Eukaryota > Metazoa > Mollusca > Gastropoda > Lepetellida > Haliotidae > Haliotis > Haliotis rufescens. The sequence continues at coordinate 26,161,613 of NW_025963791.1, read as the reverse complement.
TGTCGGTCTTAGCGAGTGGTTTTGCTCTTTACACAGTAATAAGATTGGTCAATCAGTTATCAACAAGTTTATAAAATCACAGTTGCTTTTGCCTGCATTGTTGCAGCAGTTTGCGGTTGGAGGGCAAAGTAAACATCCTTGATTGAATTTTCAGGTGGTGGAGACAGACACCTTTTCGCGAACACCTGATATCGTCACTATTTGATAGTGATTCATAAACACATGCTTATGATATAGTCGGAATCGTACGATAGACTCTTTTCTTATTTTTAGATTTCTTATGATTATGGAAATATTTTTCTCGCTTTTGTTGTACATGAAATTTTTACTTAATACATAATATATGTGGGTAGTAAACATCAACTTGAAAGTAACTTGTGATTATATAGACTGGAGCAGTCTCCATTTTCTTAAATCAACATGTAAATAATGCTTTAAATAACCATAAACAAGTAAACAAACAAAATGCAACAGAAATTGCTCCAGTACGAATTTGCTCCATATCTGGCATTTATTTTCTTTTAATATTTTTTTTTTCGAAATTGAAAGTGAAGATTCACGTGTGAGACAGCGACCCTGTGTTGTTAAGTTAACCATTAACTACCGGACTGATATACATCATAAACTGTGAGTTACGAGAAATTGGGGAGTCTGGGATTTCTGTTTGAGAGAGAATATATTTGTTGAGACAACGCCTCAAGACATACAACTGTTTTTTTTACTCTGAAAGGGGTAGCGAAGAAACCGTTTGGGGGACCCCAGACCATATTTTCTTTTTAGAAGATCCAATGTGCTGTGTGAATTGTGTTTTATTATTTGTTCAATATTCCCGGAAACATTATTATTTCAACGCCACTTCATTAATTATACATATTATTTTAACTTCCAATGTGCTTTCCGCTTCAATCGCCCCTCGAAAGCTTGGTGTACTTTCATTTGGGCGTCACTGTATATGGAGGAAATATTAACGTACGCCATTAATTATTTTAAATGTTGAATCTGCTTACCAAATACGATTTAATTTGCCTACCACAATGCTGAGTCCCGAAAGATGGTCTAAAACAGCCTACAATGGACCTCATACAAAGTTATGACTCATCAAACCCATCAAACAAACAGAACACCCGATGGCAGAATTGCACAGATCCGAGTCGGCGGCCAGCATTTAAAAGATTTTGTAGGCACGACATCTTGAAGCATGACAAGCCTACAAAAGGACATCCTTCAGTCCACCGCCACCTAGCTGACCTTCCTCGTGAGATGTACAGAGGCAGCCCACAGTGTCCGCAGCAGCCCCACATCTTCTGCTTTCTGTTGTTGATCACTTTCTTGATAAATTAGTACACTGAACATCTGTATTGACGCGTCGCGTTGAAAGATGAAAAAGTTGAAATCCATAACTCTATCTCTCTCTTCATTAACTAATATATAGACGAAATGTAACAAGTTTACATATAAATATTTTTTCTGTGACACAACCCGCGACGATTATTTTGACGTAGGTGTATAAAAGCTATCGAAAATGGTTTTAGCAAAGGCGAATACAAACATGCAGGTGGACTCTCGGAAAACTTTTTCCTTGAATCACAGGACCATGTAACTAATAATAATAACAAACAAACTATATTTTTATTAAATTTTGATTGACAGGTGGGTGCTTCCATACAACAGAAGCGACATCGACGTTTGGGAGTGTATACAGAACAATTCTGCACATTCGTCTATTGTGAGAATAATAAGTTTTGGAGCAAAATTACTTTCCGGGAAATCATCTAAATTATCTTTTCTTGTTTACAGGTTGTTATTTGGAAAATGTAAACATAAATGGATATTACATGTATCAAACGAACTTTTGACGAACTTGGACTCAGCTACATCTGGGTTTCACAAAGTTTCAAAAATCCTACTTACTTTAGTTTAGAACTTGTAACCATAATCTACCTATTGAAACCGGGAGATGGAGAAAAATACCTTTAACCGAAAGGAAATGTCCACTTTGTAAACTATCTGACATCGGTGATGAATTCCATTATTTGTTTATTTGTCAATCTTTAGAAAACGAAAGAAAACATTTTTACACAGATTCTACTACATGAAACCCAATATGTATTAATGAATTTACTTTGAAATAATTCACGATTAGGAATATTGAAAATATTGTCCAAATTCTGTAAAATCACCATGTCATTGTTTAAACCTATCAATTAACACTCCCCTTTATTGAATTGCACATAAATTGCTACCCTCGTGACAGGTTTTACGCCGCTGTTAGCAATATTCCAGCAATATCAGGGCAGGGGATAGATGAAATGGGCCTCACACGATGTACCCATGTCGGGAATCGAACACGGTTATTCGGCGTGACGAGCGAACGCTTAACCACTAGGCTACGAGATCGCCCCTGCTACCCTAGTGAATCTGTATAAACATACATGCATGCTCGGCAAAGATGTTTTTGTATATTTATATGTATATGTGTTATGTTGTTCAAATTATTTTTTACCTCTGATGCCCCTGATAGCGGTCTGAGTGTAAATAAAAGTTCAGGTCAGATAGATGAAAAAGACGACAAATCGAGGCGGTCGAGTTTAGAATTTCTGTTGCATTCCTTCTCGACCTTCTCGTCTGCGATTTTGTTTTATGTTATTGTTATTTTTATTAGTTAACTTTGTCCTGTGCTTGAAGGCACTCCGAAAACAACTCTGGGACAGACATGTTGTACACTTTGATTGGTTTTGAGGTGTAACGCCTTCATCCAACCAGCAACGTTCCCTTATAAACCGGTTTCGGTTTTTAGTTTGCTCAGCCACTTCCTACTTCCGGTGGTTGAGGTGTACCGTTTGTCAGTGTTGTGGTTTCTGTTTTTATCGCGGGTTTACGGTCGACTGATTAACCGCACAAACACTAGCATGTCAATAAATGCAGTGGGTCTTCGTCCAAAATATCATTAAAAAAACAAAATGTCGTCAAAATTTGTGTTCAGATGTTTTCTGCTGGTGTTCTTGTTCGGCTTCCTGGGCATGCTAATTCTTGGATACAAGGTACCGTATGTGGCGTATGTTTTACTCCAGATTCACTGATGTAGTTTGTCCGTTGTACTGTATGCAGCTATGACTCGTGTCATGCATCAGTGATTGCAGTTAATGTGTTAGGCATAACAGAGAACATCAAAATACATATGTACGATGATATTAAAAGGCATTTTAGGGTAAGAAAAGTTTCTCGTCGTCAAAGGATCCGTCAAACTCTGTTAGGCAGGTAGAATTCGACAATAAGAACCTTGTCTATTTTAATTCTAAAGACTGCAGTTTACCTGGTGCAACTTATAGAACTACATGTAATTAGGTCTCGCTTCGCAGATATCGTGCACCTCCTTAGGATCAGTTGTATAGATTACAGATAAGTTACACCAACTCAAGCCCTTTGATTCCCTTTCTGATCAAGCCGTTTGATGAAAGTAGTAAGATTATCTCATTCACCGAGCTTAGCTTCAAGCTGGCAACACTTGAGTTTGATCCTCAACACATTGCTAATTGAAAATTTTGGATGAAATATAATCTAACCAACCATCTTGTCTTTTGATGTCAAATATATCAACATTTTATTATATATTTATTTTCGTTGATATATTTGATATCAAAAGACTCTTGTGTGTGATTTTCTTTATATATTGCATTTCTTTTACCTTCTAAGGCGGCTATGCTTGTCGTAAGCGGCGACTAATGGAATCAGGTAGTCAACCTCAGTGACTTGGTTGATGCATGTCATCATATCCCAATTGCGTGGATTAATGCTCATGATGTCAATCACTGGATTGTCTGGTCCCGACTCCATTATTTACAGACCGCCATCATATAGCCGAGTGCGGAGTTAAAAAACAAACAAACAAACCTTCTATTATACATTAAACATGTTAAATGACACTCAAATATCAGCCTGTGCTACTGATTTCAGATTTTTTCAAGCAGTGATGACCACCCAGTGTACTACGACAACTTCCTCATGGAAGTGAATGAAGGCAAGCATCTTTACTTTATACAGCTTATGTGAAATGCAGAGTCCAGCATGTCTCATGTCTATGTGCTACTTAGCTCAAGAACCGTGACATGGTATGTGAGTGGTGAGGGTAAATGGGGTTCAGGGTTGTTTTCAAGATCATTGCCTTTACACAGGAACATGTATGGGCGTGGGTGTACTCTGATTGTACTCATCCAGACTAATAACGGTCTTATAGTGCTAGCCCTCAGAGATACCATGCCATGGTTTAACATGGATATCCCACTCCGACACTGTTTACTGACTCGGACCAGTCCTTGTTTTATGACCTTACTGCTTCGCATCAGACAGGGTAACAACAAGTACAAGTACCTTTTTTTTCCTTAATACTGCATTCCCTCGAAGAGAGTTCGCATTATACTTGGGTGCACACTATACTCAGCATGCTCAAGAAAATACAGTACAATCTTTTAATATTACAAATTGAATTTGTTACACAACTTTAGGCAATTCTCGTTGGTCGAGAGCTTCTGAAAATGGGCATTTACAGAGCTACAGATAAGCAGCGTATTTGCATAAAATACCCCGCAAAACTATTCAAAACCATTCTCGTTGGTCGAGAGCTTCTGAAAATGTGCATTTACAGAGCTACAGATAAGCAGCGTATTTGCATAAAATACCCAGCAAAACTATTCAAAACCCAATTACTTTCAATTACCTTGCGTACAGAAACGCATGCACAAAATTATTTCTTTCTTTTTTTAAACTCAAAATGTTTACTCATTTTGGGAAAAACCCAATAGAGTGATGAACAGATGAGTGAAAAAATATTTGTTACCCGATGAAAAATGTAATAACCAAATTAAAATAGAAACCTTCGGGTAAAAACTCAATTGCTCAAAAAGTTACCTGGAGCTCTGCATTTATATTCAATAAATGATTATGGCTGTAGGAATCCACTTAACACCGAATATCTGATTTCGCAAATCTTTGTGCAGCGGTACAATTATCAAAAGGTCGTGTATCAATACAAAACAGTACGTATTCATAAATCATGTACAGGGATGACACATTACATGCAATGAAAATGAATTCTGTCTTCTTATTCAATGTTGTAAAGCCATTATTTTATTGATGGTTTACTAAATATGTTTTGTATGTACTTCTCTAGATTTGTCTTAAATATAATAAATTTCTAAGGCAGTATATATCATATGACTTGAATATTGTATGCTTGTAATGCGAGAGTGCCTTGTAACACTAACAGCCATGATCCCCAGTGAGTTTATGGAATGGATAAATACACAAAGGGTAGTGGGGTAGTCTAGTGGTTAAGGCATTTGCTGCTAGTCACTCCAAAGGCCTGGTGCCATGGAAACATATTTTATATCATTTTTACCTATGCCACCTAAAATGATGGTCTCCAAAATAAACTCATTCGGAATATATTGTGATTAATTTTAGTTGTATGGACGATATGGAAAGACTACAACATAAATGTCATCAATTTATTTTAACAGATCGTCGTCCATTGGATGAGGAACTGGAGGAAGAGAACATTGTCCCCAGCATAAACAAACCGATCATCTTGTGGTGGACGCCATTCACGGGGGAGAAAGGAATCTACAAGAAATGTGGGAATGTGAAATGTTTCTTCACTGTTCGGCGGGCGTACAGGAACCACCCGATGACATCAGTAAGTGTCGATATTCTGTATTTGCCAACGGGATATTTCACTGATACCTTGACAGGGTTCACTCCAGGAATTTTCTGACATGGGCTCTTTATGTGAAAATTTACGCCCTTACAGCACAATGTTAAAATGCCCCATTGTATTTAAAAATGTGGGCCTTTTTTTCAAATTTAGGGACTAAAATCAAAAGACCCCACCCTAGATTTATCCCTGCATTGATGCATAATATTCCACACAATAAGAGTGGACATGCTGGACCAAAAACGTTTTCTGTTTTTTTTTCATCTTTCATGATCACCAACATCTTGTCTAGAGCTCTGTCACATACCTATCATCTCTGGTTCGAATCCTAATTCCTGATTAATTTCAAGGTTTGTCAGCGCCGTATCTGTTCTTGGGGTTTTCACCAAAGATGTCTACAACTGCATCACTTGCGTCTTTCCTCCCACATCTAGCTGACACAGCATGATTTAACTGAAATACGGTTCAAAGCAGCATCAAACCAAACTCACTCACTTACTCATTTTGTACTTGCCCAAATCTTCCTCAAACTACCGAAGTTTCCAGATGTTAAATACATATTTCATGAAGTATCTTTCTGCATTGTAACCATGGACGACATGTTTCAGGTGTTTGTTTTTTATGGAACAGACTTCAAGGTCACCGACCTCCCTCTACCTCGTAGCCACAAACACGAGTGGGCACTGCTTCATGAAGAATCTCCCAAAAACAACTATCTTTTCTCTCATCCAGAGATTATGACTTTATTTAACTATACCAGTACATTTAAAAGGGAGTCAAGCTATCCAATCACTACACAGTATTTAGTTGGTACTGATTGGCTGGAAAGCACACAATATTTAATTTCGACGGGACAAAAAAACAAGCACCAGAAGGAATTGGCTCCACTTATGTACGCCCACAGCGACTGTGACGTCCCGTCTGACAGAGACCACTACGTGAAGATGCTGCAGAAATATATCAAGGTCGACTCATATGGCACCTGTCTTCATAACAAGGATCTCCCAGAACAGTGAGTTATCTCCCTTAGACCAAAACGTTGGGTCACACTTACATGATCTGCAGTGTGATTGTAGCATTTGTCACCGAGGATAAATAGACATGATATTGGCGCAAGCCCTTGTTGTCAGATTAAAATAATTAAAAAACATACATATTTAAAGATGAACCTCATCTACAAGGGGGGCGGTCTGGTAGCCTAGTGGTTAAAGCGTTCGCTCGTCACGCCGAAGACCCGGGTTCAATTCCCGACATGGGTACAATGTGTGAAGCCCATTTCTGGTGTCCCCCGCCGTGATATTGCTGGAATATTGCTAAAAGCGGCGTAAAATCAAACTCAATCAATCAATCATCTACAAGGAATTCAGATTGTCTGTCCTGAATGGGGTGATGTGAAACTGGGTTTAACGTCGCGTCCAAGATTATTGCACTTATATAGCGACGTGCATGCACGTGTGTGTGTGTGTGCTTGTACTAGTCCGGACTGATGTCGATTTATAGTGCTAGCACACTGAGATACCATGCCGCAGTTTAACATGAATACCCCACTCAGACACAGTATACTGACTCCGAGCTGACCAGTCCTTGTTTTAGCCCCTTAATGCCGAGCGCCGGACGGGGTAACAACAAGTACTGTCCTGAATGAACTAATTTGATTAACCCCAAGTTTGGAACATTTGACCTTACTTCACAAGGGCTAGATAATCTTTTAACAAGTTTATATTACTAGTAGGTTATTCTCTATATACAGTGTCATAATAGTCTTCTTCTCTCGGAAAAATGTGGATGTTCTGATGACACATGGAGACATATGTTCAGTTAATCTGTTGTTGAAATGACGACACATAAAACTGTCTGGGCCATCATAAACAATGGATGACCTCATCTTCAACCATGTCAATAATGTGCTACAGTGCATTCATATGACGTCACATTGCTGTAGACCACTTCGCAAAAGTAAAAACAATGAAACAGTGGGCGTGAACTAACCAATCAGCTTGAAGCTATTAAATGTCATACTCAGTGAGAATTATGACAATGATTTCACCTGTATCCATATCCCGCTGGATAATTTTTTTATTATTTTTTTTAAATTCTTTTTTTCAAAAGAATTTGCAGTTTGTTTTATTGTTAAGGGAAATGTCAGGCATTAAATCACTTTTCATCATAATAAACTGGAAACTGTTTCAGTTTAGCTAAGGAAAAATGGTGAAGGTTTGTTTGGGGTTTTTTAACGACACACTCGGCAATATTCCAGCTATATGATGACGGCATCTAAATAACAATCCAGTGATCGATATTGTGAGCATCAATCCATGCTGTTTGATACAATCACACACAATCAACCAAGTCAAACCACCTGATTCATTAAGTTGCCTCTTACGACCAGCATACGTTGCTGGGGACCAATTCTAAATCCGCATCCCTCGGAGTAATGGAAAAGGGTAGATATTTTGTAACAAATATCATTTTTAGACTTATCTGAAAATCAGTTCCCTTGTTAACCTTGAGGAAATAATCCATGGGCCCATCTTTTTCAATTTGCTGTCAACTTTGAATGTTAATATATCCAATGATTCCTTTGGGTATATGTAAAACGTGCATCACACAGGTTATGATATTTCACAAGTAATGGCATGTCGAGTCTAAAATCTGGTCTGTTTTCCAGCCTAAAAGACCCAATCCAAGGCATGGATCATAAAGACTTTTACAAACTTGCTGCAAAATACAAGTTCTCTCTGGCAATGGAGAACGGCATCTGTGACGACTATATCACTGAGAAAGTATGGCGGCCCCTCATGGTGGGATCATTGCCTGTTGTGATGGGCTCTCCGAAAATAAAGGTAAATAAGCGCAACACTTTATCAACATTTTTATTAAAAAGATTATACACTTTTACTCTGAAAATCTAACATGTCTTATGGTTTGTCATTTTTGGTACGCTAGTTTTGGCAGTACCAAGTCAAATCTAATCAAATCTATTGTATTTCCTTTCAACACATATATACTTTGATCATGATTTTATGTAAATATATTTTTTAACTCTTCATTCAAATTGAACATGATCAATTAGTTTCTGTAATATTGAAAACACTTATTGATATTAGCTGCATTCGAGTTTATTGCAAATATATATAATGAAGGGAGACAGGTATGCTATCTTTTTGGGGGGGACAGACAGGTGTCTTATGCCATAGGTGGTTAAGTGGTATTTGGCATCTCCATGTCCATGTGAAGAGTTGTCTCCCTTAACCATTCCAGGATCTGCCAGCTCTAATCCATGATTTGTCCTGATAATGATCCTTGGTCTGTCAGCACATTAAGATGCTTTTGGGTTTCATTAAAGAAGTAAACACAGCCTTTGGTCCTGGGCTTTAGACGGGATGACATGAACAAGAAAATATAACTGAAAGAACATTCCATGCTTAACTAACCCCAACTCTCTTACTCATTTGCTCTTTTGCAGCAACTGCTACCATCCAACCATTCCGCCATTATTGTTGATGATTTCTCCAGTGTGAAAGAGCTTGCAGACTACTTGAAATACCTCAATAAAAATGATGCAGAATATGAAAAATATTTCAAATGGAAAGAAACTGGTATCACCAACACTTACCTGAAGAAATTAGTGGAAAAAAGAGAATGGGGAGTGGACAGCGAAGAGCACTGGTCCCCTGCCACCATCAATTTCATCGATGGATTTGAATGCCATATTTGCAATGCTGTACATAAAAATCTAAATCAACAGCAGAAAGGGCAGCCGCCATTTAAGCATAGAGTGACGAATGATCATTATGGATGCCCCGCGCCATTAAAGTTTGATGACAGTGGCAAGAGGACTCACGATGAAGACATAAGCAGAATGTGGCAGTGGGATTGGTTTTATGGTGGTCAGGTGGCTAAAGCTGCCCGAAGCTTTATTGATCAAAATATTACTTTTACATCAGCAGATCTTAAAAACAAATTGCAAAAGGTTTTGTAAAATGTGGAGTTTGATTTGGGTGTGTTTTTATATTTTAAGACTTTTAGTCCAACTTTATATAGGTTATACACACTTCATTTTTATTGCAAAGTGCAATGTTTAATTTTCATGATTACAGTTCATTGTGTTGATGTGTGGATGTCGGAGGAAGCATCTGAATGATTGAGACTTGATAACTGAAGGAAGTCAAAGCTTTATGGTTTTTGGTGTGGGCTTTAACATTTCTTTATTATATTTTATGTATTTTCAGTTGTCTGTTATCATGGGATCTGAATTACTTGATATTAGGTAATGGCTGTACAATACTTTCATCACATGTGGCTTTGAATGTATTCCATGGCCTGGAGCTTGACTGACTGACAAGCTGTGCTAAACTTGCTAGAGCCTCAAAGCAGCTAGAGCCTCAAAGCAGCTAGAGCCTCAAAGCAATTACCTCTATGATAGGAAGTCTACAATTATTTTGTAAAGTACTTCTGCACATTGTTTTGTTTCTTCACAGAATGCATTTTGTCAATATTTTATTTTATTCCTACTTCTTTCATGACACTCTCTCAAAACTGTTACATGAGTTTGTGAGCCTCCATGGCCGACACATTCTGTGTTGTCTTCTATTGCTTGTCATGTTTATGGGTTCATCAGAGCACCATCAAAACAAGCTCACGCCAGACTTGTGTCATCTTACTTAACAGTATTCCCCATTGATTTCCTGAAAGACACACCTGGAAATAAAAGTTAAAAATACAAACATAAAGATAATCAAAATAAGCACTGGTATACATTATACAAAACACACCATTCTAAAAAATTATTTTATTTATGTTTCATATCTGTTACAAGAAATGAAATTCTGGCCAAATCTACTTGCGCCATTTTAGTTAAGATGTTGGTAGCTACCTTCCTGCTGACAATGGTGACCTTGACATAAGGAAGGAAAACAAAACAGATCTAGCCGGTTTTTGATCTGAAATGAACAGGATACATGTTGTGTAGATATGATAGTTACACGAGGAAGAAGTCCCTCTGTGATGTCAGTAAAGTAGCAGTTCACCTCCACGGTAGTACTGCTACACTGTATAAGTTTGTGTTCAGTATGGTAACTATAGAGGGCATGTTTACCTTGTAGTACAGCTACAACTATTGCAAAACTATTGTAATATAGGTACAACTATTGCAAAACTATTGTAATATAGGAACAACTATTGCAAAACTATTGTACTATAGGTACAACTATCGCAATACTATTGTACTATAGGTACAACTATTGCAAAACTATTGTACTATAGGTACAACTATCGCAATACTATTGTAATATAGGTACAACTATTGCAATACTATTGTAATATAGGTACAACAATTGCAAAACTATTGTAATAAATGGATACAACTCTCACAATACAGTTGTAATATAGGTACAACTATTGCAATTCTATTGTAATATAGGTACAACTATTGCAATTCTATTGTAATATAGATACAACTATTGCAATTCTATTGCAAATGTAGGTACAACTATTCAATTAGGGTTGTACCCATGATTATTGTCTGAAAATTAATTTTTGAACATATTTTGAATGGATACCTTCAAGCAAGGTATATTTGAATCAAAACAAATGGAAAGATTAATGGTTATCAGTACTCGTCTATTTCCTCATGTCTGTACTAAAAATTTTGTGTTGTGCATCACAATGATGATAGTGTCCATTAACTATTGCAAGTTTGACTTATTGGGGATGTATTTACCATCGGGACAACTTTGATGCATCGCTAGTTGAATGGTGTGCAGGCTGTTTACATGTGTCATCCCTGGTCCATGGAAGGGTAGTAGTGCTTACACGGTCTTCTTTAACGCAAAATGGTTGTGTAGTGCATAAATAGTTTGTGAGATATACAATAATGTTTGCAAATATGTATGATAAATCAGGTATTAATGGCGTTGGTGGTTCATTTGTCAATATTTGACAAAAGTATTTTAAGTATTGTATAAAAAGATAAAAACTTATTGGCATAGACTAGGATACTCCCATTAATGTGTGTGTTTGTAAGTATTATCAGTAGGTTTCTAGGCAGCTTTGGGAGGATATATAGATGTACTGTTCAAGGCATACCACTTGTAATTCAATACACAGTATTTAATAAGAAAACAACAGCACCCTCATGTTTTCATATGCACTGAATACAATCAAGACTGTAAACTTGTTACTCGGCAAATCTGTGATATGAACTTGTTGGTTGTGAACTTGTGATCTTCAGATTTATTGGCATCAAATATTTTAGAGAGAATAATCAAGTGTTTTATTTTCCATGCTCATGCATGTATATAGTTTCTTATTTCTTTCATGTACCGTATATCGCCGTCTATAAAGCGACCCAACGTATAAGACGACCCCCCTCAGGGCCCTGTACAAGCCTTTAAAATCGATGCTTATTTATATACCTCGTATAAGCGAATCGGAATGGAACACGTCACCAGCGTATACACAATCCCTACATTTGCAATAAAAACATGTTTGTCTTCCACAGAAAGAAATTGCATCGTTTCCCTTAAGTGAATTCAGGGAAACGAACAGATCATAACAATTAAACTTGGTCAATGTAAAGTTAAAAGTTAAGATAAACAAACACTAGACATGATCATTTACCAATTAAATTGTATTTCCTGTTCTGATAGGCATTGTTTTATATGCAGAGATTATGATTACCGTGTGCAGATGCTTCCGCACTCACGATAGTGAAAATTTTATGCTGACAAATAATAGTCAAACTACAACAAAAGGACTTTCAGCGAGTCAAAGTATGGCATTTATGATATATATATCCATTCTCTATCCACTATAGTTCGTTCAAGGTGTCAATAGTGGTAATATGACTGTGGTTGCTGTTAATAACAGTGAGTTGTGTGATCTTCCAATCACTTCACATACGATTTTGCTGAAATGAAAATAAACAATATTGAATGAAATTTTGAATAAAATTAATAAAATAGATTACAAAGGTAAGTCCAGATATATAATGAACTGTTTTTATAACCAGACAGTGTAATTACATGATTAGTTTGCGTGCTTAAATATGGATTCGTTGACATGGTATTTCTGGTGTTACTTGCTCACAGTCATGTCTGTGTTGGGGGGAAAAACATCAAAACTCTTCAACCCTGTGTATAAGACAACCCCCTTGAAAGCCCCCTAGTTTGATGTACGAAAAACTTGCTTTATACACAGCGATATACGGTAAATTATTAAGGCACCAAAAACATCTTAATTTTCCAGAATCTAGTTGATGTTTTGTTTGTGTCTCTTTGTGTAATGTACACGAGACCCACGTTTTTGTCTGTTTTGAAGTTTATTTAAATGGGACCCTGCATTTGTAGGTTGAAATGTATTATTTCTTCAAGTCAGCTCCAAGCAGCAAGTATCAATTTAACCTTTTTGTTTTACTTAGGCTAGTCCTATGTAAATGTGTGTTTTACACAATCCTGCCTACTAAGCAGGAAACAAAATATGTTATGACCATGTTCAGGGATGAGAATTTTTCACCGATTTGCACAGATTTTGTTACGTCATGGATCATTTTTGCCAAACATGGCATTACAATATGCATAAATCATATCGTACCCCAGACCCCAGACAAACTGTCAAAGTTGTTTTTTCTTATCCCTGGATATTGTTTAGATGCATGTGTTATATACCTAAAATTATCTTATAACACTTATAAACATTACAATAGAGGTGGCTAAAGGTGTAAAGTCAAATCTATTTGAATAACTTGATGTGTGAGTATTGTGAAAAGACAGCTTTATAACCCATTAAATGAATGTCTATTATTGGACATGCTTTAATCAAATGAAATCAGGTTAACTTAATATATATTCCATTATTCAACACTTTCTCAGAATGGTCTGAGGTGATTTAGTGTTTTGATGAGTGGCTCAATTTATCATTTAGTCCCCAGTAAATATTATCATATGTTTATCCTTGGTGTAACTGCAAAAACACATGCATGAAAGCAGTTTCATTCTCCTTTAGTTGAATAACTGGATATACTAACACTCTGGTGTAACACATTGTTGTTTATCATCCCAAACTGGCTCCCACAGGAGATATCACAATGCTTTGCAGACCATTGTGACATCACTGGTTACCATGCCGTCAGAATCAAATGACATCAAAATTGGCTCTGCTACTGAAGCTGTTAGCAGTACTTTTTACACTTAAGACACTGCTTATTACTGTCTACAAACTGAAAAAGTTGGAAGAATGAGTTGGATAATAAATAAAATCTCACCCTCAACACTCGTTGATAAAAGTGGGGAAAATCTTGGCAAGCCTTGGAGTTTTTCCACTTTTATCAACTCGTGTGGATAGATTTCATATCAAAAGACACTCGGGTGAGATTCTCTATATCTTATTGGGATTTATGTCTACAACATATCAATTCCATGGTACAGCAATATTTACACATCTACATTTACACTGTTGGTCATCATGCCTTTCCTCTCTCCTCCAAAGAACAAGCAATCATAGAATAATCTGACTAAATGTTTAATGTTTACAATGTTCTAATAGACTACCATATGCAAATGAAATGCAAGTGTTGTTTTCTGTAAGTGTAGGCCTTATCATCTTCCACTCACCAAACCTGCAGCATGAGAGGCATTGTGTGTAGTGCAGCGTGTAGGTTTGTCTTCGGGGAAAGCAGGTTAGAGTTGTCTGCCCTTGTTTTAACATCCTGAAAATGAAAAGGACACAGCAAAAAACACAGAGGGTTGAAAATGACACAGACGGTGACAAGAAATGTGATATTTCTGTTTTTTTGGTCTTACAGAATGTTACACATGTGACCTAAGACCGTGTCTCTTTCATTTGTGAAGATGATTTAAATGTAAAATGAATGGGAGTATATGTTGCAATCTGTTTTGTTGAAAAACAATGTTGGAGTGGAATACTACCATGCCACAGTGTGTGTGTGAACACTTTTCTTGATAAGTATATTTATTTTATTGATCCCAATTTTGACAAACATATATTCATTTGTCAAATGGATGCAGCAATCATCATATGATGAACTTGGTACATACTTGGTACATTGCGTGTATAATATAACCCTCTTCACAGCCGTGTTTTTTGGAGAGAAAAAGTGCACACTATACTCAAGAAAACATAGTATTTATGAGAACAACTCAAACTTTTCACATTTTGCTAAGACAGCAGGATCACATGTCATGGAAGCTTAGGACTTCATCCATAGTATCAGGATGTCAGCATTCCAGTGTGTCGTCATGTCTGTCTCACAACGGAGATCTTACATGGAAACAGAGTGCTGTGGAAAAATAACTGATAAATCTTGTATTATGCAACGTCATTAGACATATGCATTTTCATATTTGTGGGTGCTGTTGAATATTTGATGCACAGTAAATGTCAGTTCCAAATGAATTTTCCGAGTGAAAATACTTCTAGATATATGAGAATATGATCAAAATCATTATTTGTTGGTTGTAGAGTAGAGTTTTTTATATCATCCTGTTTGTGTAGGGAATGTATTGGGCATGGTGTTACCCGTATATATCCTCATGCTGGTGTTCTTTTATTTTTTTGGTTGTCAGAAAGTGTGTTCATATTAAAAAATTGACTGAAGAGGTTTACAACACTTGGCCAGTAGCAGTGTCACAGACGTTGAAATAATGTTGTAGAAAAATTATTTTAGGCCAGACCAAGTTATTTTCATGTTTTCCAGATTAGCCTTTCCTAAAGTTGGCTGTAATCGATTGGAAATACAAATCATACTTTAAGTCAAACCCGACGATTTGTTAAAGATATGAGGATCCTCCTGTTTCTTGGTATTTGACCAGGAATTTCAAGAAAACAAGGAATTGAATTGGTCTAGCCGTATGTTTTATCAAATTACAAAACAGTGCTTCGAGTCCCAGGGTAAATCCACATCCAGTGTGAGAGATTTACATGTTTCATTCCTGTGTGTTCAAATTGACATTAATAAACATATATATCTAAAGTATTTTTATATCATTTTAATAAAGAAAGTTTATACACATGACTATCTCTGTACTGTTTTCTCTCATGATGCTATTTTCCTCACAACTCATGTTATGCATTGTGTCTTCTATTACCATGGTGATGAAAGTACTGAGGAATCACTGATGGCTTTCTGGGTTAATGCCACCTAGAACACTATTTCTGTTTTACCATGGCATGTCAGCTTAATGTGTGAGGAAAGGCCAGAGTGATACAGGTTTGGGGAAGCCCATGAGCAAAGTGTGGTGCTGATAAACCAAGCATCACAATCATGGTGAGGTGAGGTGAAATGGAGTTTAATGTCGCGTCCAAGATTATTGCACTTATATAGCGACATGCATGCACGTGTGTGTGTGTGTGTGTGTGTGTGTGTGGCTGCTTGTAGTAGTCCGGACTGATGCCGATTTATAGTGCTAGCTCACTGAGATACCATGCCGCAGTTACTCATGAATACCCCATTTAGACACAGTATACTGACTCCGAGCCTACAAGTCCTAGTTTTAGTCCCTTAATGCCGAGCGCCAGGCAGGGTAACAACAAGTACCATCTTTTAACGTCTTTTGGTAGGACGCGGTCGGGGATCGAACCCCGGACCTTCCGCTCTACGAGACCATGGAGGCAGTCTCACAATCATGGATTCAGACCAATGTCCATAGGATTCTGGCATGCAGCAGCAAGTTGTGGCATATTGGATGACTCATACACTGGGCCACCGTCCCCTCCAGCACAAGACAGTGGTATGTCTGTGTTTCCTGAAGAGTGACAATTCAGAGCAGAAAATGTGGAACGCCCCAGTCGGCAATATTTCAGCAACATCATGGCGGCCGGGAGATAATCAAGTCTACACCAGCCATGTCAAGGGCAGGTAAGGTTGGTGGAGGAATGTTGTGGAACACCACAGTCAGCAATATTTCAGCAACATCATGGCGGCCAGGGGAATATCAAGTCTAGACCAGCCATGTCAAGGGCAGAAAAGGTTGGTGGAGGAATGTTGTGGAACTCCACAGTCAGCAATATTTCAGCAACATCGTGGCGGCCGGGGGAATATCAAGTCTAGACCAGCCATGTCAAGGGCAGGTAAGGTTGGTGGAGGAATGTTGTGGAACTCCACAGTCAGCAATATTTCAGCTACTTTATGTCAGCCAGGAGATCACCATCAATTATTTGCATCAAAGCAGGATATGGCATTGTGTTGCCAAAGTTTGAACTGCATCTTATTTGAATTGGTCAATCCATGTGATTTCCCAGAAATAATTTCTCTGTGTCCCAGTGGGTAATACAACGCCCAACTCGGTAACAAGAAACACTCAAACAGATGGATAAGATAAGGAGTTGTTTTTTTTATTATTTTCAACTTAGGGGGAATGGAGGAATATTACAGGCTAAGAAATGGCAGTAACAAAGTACAAATATTTTTGCAGAAATTTCACAAAATTGTCACCTCGAGAATTTTTAACATTTGTCCAACTTCACATATAACGAGGTCCAAGGTATCCTTATTCATAGTCAATAATAGCTCTGATTGCGGCTGATGTAATTACAAAAAAAACTTTTCTTTGATGTATCTACAGTTGAACATACTGAGGTTTAAATTATATAAAATTCATTTCAATACATAAACAGCATTCCTAGTTTTTTGTAGACATAAACCCTCACGACATCTACAAACAGAACATAACTCTAACTTATTTTCAATATTCCAACCGACAGCACAGCTGTTGGATAACCAATGTCAATCACAATTGTTCATTTCCAACCAGCTGGTAACACTGACTCCTTGTAAACACTAAGCTTGGTTACAAGACTCCAGTTATGTACAAACATCGATCATCTTCTTACGTTATATACATGTACAATCATTTGTTCATCCATAATCAAATAAATCACAGTCATAATAAAACTCTAGAACATCTATTTATAATTATATACACACAACACAAAGACATCCGCACAATTTTACCATTAACATGATCAAACACAAGTCTAACTGATAATCCTGACATGATTTAAGCAACAAAAACATGCATATAGAAATATATTCAGAATATGTGTCTCGAAATATGAAAATATCCTTGACCTAATGCCTCTGTTTGATGCTTTCTCTCAGCCTATCCTAAATGCAAGAACAATCATATCAGGTAGCTTCCAGTAGGTAGGTCCATATACATGCATATTAGGGCTGGGACAGGTACCTCGGATACTCGGATAGGGTACTGAGGAGGACCCGGGTACCCACAGGACTCCCCGGACCCGTGGTTAGTCACGTGATATATTGTTTAATGACAAAAAATTATCTAGAACACTACAGTTACACAATAAGTGACTAATGTTTGCATTTCTTTTTGACTATGCACACATTCCTTCTGACTTTATATGTATGAATAAAGATAAAACTTCAGTCAACTTCAGTTTATGCATGACGTGTATCTAAATACATTTTGCCAGGGCTACGGTCAAACTATTCCCAGTCAGACATTTGGACCTATCTCTTGAGACCTACAGCGGGTACCCGGGTAGGGTTGGGTAATAGGGGGGTGGGTACCCGGGTAGTAAATTTGGACTTGTCCCAGCCCTAGTGCATATCAGTACTTTCTCAGTTTGTCCTTTTTGATTAAAAGGGCATGTTTATGATTGAACACCAAATGATTGGAAAAACATTTTGATAATAGCACTGATGATAGCATGGAACATGTCATATACTAAGGAGATGACTGGTCAAAGAAATAATGGGACCAAATCAATTATCTACCCATTTGATGTGGGGAAATATCTTTAAAGGGAGTGAGGGGGTAAAGCCTGAATTGATGGAGGGAACGGGAACGGTTCTGACAAGCCTAGAAACATCCGGGATTTCAGGATCCAGGACGCACCTGTGCACACAGAAATGCGGCGCCTTAGACAACTGGGCCAACAATGCCCCTAATGACTGTTAAACATGAAAGAAATAACTGGCTTTCTTTTAGTGACAGGCCATAAATGTCTTTTTCTAATCAGCCTAAAGAGCACTTAAATACTAATGGTAATAAAATTGATACGGACAAGTAGTGCAAACAAAAACTGATGATCCCGCTTAAGTTATATTAAAATCAACATCATACTGTTTACAATTATTCAGTCACAATAAATAAAAAACAACAACCATATTTTGGGGTAATGTACACTCATATTACATAACCTATAAACTACCTCAAAGAGCCCCTTTAACACTTTTCTGAATAATAATAAACAATCCTTATTCATGTGTCCCAGTATCAACACACCCTCTTAAAGGGACTACACTCCATTGTCAGTTGCCCTTTTTTATTTCCAGAAAGTGATCGTATAATCGTAGTGATCCAGGATGTTCTTTTGTTCAGTTTTCAAATTTGGAATTATAGTCTAGGATGGAGGTTAAGAGTTTGAAACTAGTGCTGTAAAACTCGAGAAAGCTGCTTTCTGATTGGCTAATGTTGACTTGTCAGTCATTTAATAGGTCGGGCAAAGTTTGTGAAATGTCGTTGCTTAGCAGTAGCAAGAACAAAATATCTGATCTTAATGAGACTGAAACTGTAAATCGGGTAATCATGAACAATTACATTGATATATTTAACATAATTTTAGTTGACAGATAAACATGATTTGAGTGAAACTTGCAGCTGAGCCCAGTACCCCTTTAAACTGAAAATACTATTCAGATGATGGAAAATAGGGAAAAACTGAATTGATTAAAGAAACAAAACATCATGAACATAACAGTAAAATTCTATAAAAAAAACAACCTTTTTCATGTAGCTCCTTTGTCTCATGGTAACATGGTATATAATAATTAATGTGTGGTATATCAGTCATCAACACACCAAAGAAATTCAAACAGTACTTGTAACATACCTGGCAAATATCAACAATGTATACATATACACAGGTTACTAAGAGTACAATCACACAATACCAAGGAAGGCACCTCTTTTCCATGTTTGAAGCTGAACATTCTCTCCAAACCATAAGAAAAAGTAAGCTTGAATTTCTGTATTTACATAAGAAAAAATGTGAAAGACAGTTTACCAAAGGTACATGTAGAGTTGCAAGTTCAATACTTTTGCATTTACAGATCAACATGGGCATCACCACTGTCTCAACCCTTCTAAATAAATGGAAGCTTAGGTTCTTCTTCAAGGACACACTCTTAATAATAACATGAAATCAAATGACATACCAAATCTGTAATCATTTTATACAAAAAGCTCCTTTCGTATACTTTTCAATACATAATCCGGGTCTAAATACAAATGTCTGTGTACAAGAACATGATATATACCATTTTTTAAACATAACATTCCCAGAATAAACACTGCACAATCCTACACTTGCGAGTGAGGGAGCAAAATTCACAATTAACAAAACAGCAGCAATCATATACAATGTATATAGATAACATTGGGAGACCTACAGTGGAGCAGTCTCCATTTTACTATATGTAAATAATTTCTTGTATAACCTTAAACAAGCAAACAAACAAATCGAAACAACAAATTATATTTCCATAGATTGTTATGCATTCGGAACACACCAAGGATCTCAAATTATTTATATCATGTTTATATATTTATTGAAAACAGGTACTACTGCCCCACTATGGCATACCAAGCACTGGCCTCACATGTTAGGAATCAAACCCTGTCTTCTGCATGAAAAAGTAACTGTAACTGTAACCACTGGGCCACCTCATCATCAGTGTTGAAGCCACACTCAACAGTGGTTAAGTTAGGTGATTGGGGGGGGGGGGGGGGGGGGGGGGGGGGCCTTGAGGTTTACTGTTGTTAATCAATCATGGGACCAGGTGTGCATCAAGTCAGCCAATTTAACTTACCAATACAATGGTAAAATAACATTCACAAGAACTTTACATCTAGCAAATGAATTTTTTTTTATACCTATTTATCAAAACCAATCTTTTGTGAGTGAGTGAGTGAGTGAGTGAGTGAGTGAGTGAGTGAGTGAGTGAGTGAGTGAGTGAGTGAGTGAGTGAGTGAGTGAGTGAGAGTGATCGAGTGAGTGAGTGAGTGAGTATGGTTTGTACCCATGTTGGGTATCGAACCCGGGTCTTCTGCGTGACGAGCGAACGCTTTAACCACTAGGCTGCCCGACCGCCCCCTTTTGTGTTGGACTATACAGGATCTCAATTTGAAAATGGTATTCTACTCTGAAACAAACAGCACATGTGTGTCTACCTATCCAATGAGGTAATGAAGTCCAGTGACATACAATCAGTAGCTTCTTGTTCAGTCCCAGACATCATTACACATCTGACCACATCTAATCAATGTAGTAACTTTGAAGATTCAGATTTTAATCAAAAACATTTTGGCATCTAAGTTTGGAGACACTGTTGTGTGGACAAATGATGAATAAAGAAGCAATACACAAGGACCAAGTTCTGCCATGGCAGGGTAATGTGGGAGACCAACCAACATTCAGAGCAAATCTGGGATACGACCCACAATCAAGATACCTGGTACTACGATAGTTGAAACTGCCACTGGACCAAACTGAAGTGTCTCCATTTACCCAAACTACCCTGTAGTCATATTTTATCATATTACATTTTAGATAGCTAAATTAAATCCATCACAAAAATTTCTCAACTTGAGCTTCTAGTTCTACATATTGTCCGATCACAGGTCTTTGGACATCATATGTTTTCGGACGATCATGGTTATCGCGATTATTCACGCCATAATAATATTGTAAAAACATGTACTCAGGTGATGCACTGTTTTTAAGATAAAGTCGTAAAATGTTTTACAGTTGTTCTCGTGATTAACGGGAAGATTACAAATGTTTCATAAGCGTATGAAAACCTATAACACAGGGATACTTGTAACTATCATCATGCAGAAAAGAAATATGGTTAAACGTCAACTGCAGATACGTCCAGAATTGTGGCTAGCTTTTTCAAGCTTTATCCTGGCTGTCTATCCCGTCAGAATACACCCTGCCAACTAAAATGAGTAATGAATGGTCGCAGTATAGGATCTGGTTGACTGCATGCTACTATGCCCCAACAGTGTGGAGCTTTGCTCATGTTATCAACCACTGGCCCAGAACAGTTTATCTTCAGGATGCTGTAAATTTGCTGACTAGTGCAAGACTAGCGCACTGTACTGAAAGTTTAAATGATTAGTTTAATTACAGGAACTTTAATTTCTTTGTCAAGAATTTGGTATGATGACTAGCATCATGTATCCAATGGGATGCAATATAAAAAATTTATGCGTCCATTCTAGACATTTGAGTGTACTGGATGCATATTTCTGCATCGGGTAAAACCCTGTCGCTACCTGATAGACCTGCAGAAAGTGTATATTGAGACACAAAGTCATACATGAAATATGTTGGTCTTTTCTGATGTTCAGACACAATAAACCAATCTTGTTCAGACATTTTACAAACTGTAACCGAAAGTTAAGATAAGTATTGTTTGCTTTCCCCGGCGGGCACACCTTGATGAGGCAATAATTGAGATTATAGATTACCGGTACTTAACTGAAATTTATTTCCACTTTTTCACTTTTTGACTAGTATCCATATCTCAGGGGTCAGTAACGTTGAAGCAAAGCTCCAACAACTACTTTGGTGAAACCAACAAGCACTGACATTGTTGTGACAAACCGAGGATCATAATCATAAGGACAAATCTGAGATTCTGGCCAATTCTTGCAGTTACTGGAGACGCTCAAGAGAGCCAATTGCCTCCATCTATCTCAGGGCAGCCATTACCATACACAGACAAAACATGATGAACTCAGATATAGGTGGGTGTGCTCCAACATTTATTTAACATGGTGATTCTGTGTGACTGAACAACTGCTGCAAGGTACTGAGCCAACACATTAATTTCCCAATAACATTCTAACCAAACAAGCCAAAAACACAAGACAAAATACAAAAAGAACAGGATATAAAGTTATTCTTATTTGGCAGTGCACTCTATTTTTTTAATGAATAAGAAAACATACAAAAACAAAATGCAACCAAAAACTGATATAATGTTTTTAACTTTTAACTTCACATCGTTCTGAATACACAGTGAAATGTGTTTGCTTACTTTTTTTGACAACTCATTTGACATCAACCATCAAAAAATGGACAAACCAGTAAATTATACTTCGATCGTTTTGCATAGAATATAGTGAAAATTGGTAATTCTCTTCTTGCTTTCAGCGTTCTGTAATGTGTTTATCCCCAGTTTATTTATTACCAGTAGCATAATGTACAGTCAAATTAACAAGTGACACATAATCAATACCATGAATATAACTCAGTTAATAATCATCGATTTAATGACACAATTAGACTCGCTTCACCATGTTAAAAGGTTGACCATAATTTATCATGCAGGATTTTCATGTGATATTCTGTAAATCATAGATGCACCAAACGTTTAGGGTCATAACATTTCACTCAACAAAATGTTTCAGCATATCGAAAAATGTTATCTGTTTAATAAGTTATTTCTCTGACATGTGGAATAGTAATGCAAACATCCAATATTATAACTCCAAGGTCGTCCTGACGTTTATGGAAAAAACAAAATGAACAAATTTATCATCTTTTTTAAGAGTCTGATGCTGCAGACTTTCTTTTCCAACCCCTGTCTTGCCAACAAAATGTAACTATGAAAAGTCCGCGTAAAAACCTACTGAGTCTGCTTGCCCAATCCTGTATTTTGTCAATGTAAGTGTTAAAATATGATCCATTATAAGATGAGGTAGCTTGACAGATAGATATTTTACTTGGCTTCATACAAGTGGCTAAGATTTGTTTACTAATTTACCATGATGATTTTCTTCTCCATAGTCAAAAATACCATGTGGAATCAAGTTGAAAGTATCAATGAAACACAAGAAACAGGACAATAGAGTTGAACTGAATGTTATAATCAGAGAACAGGAACAAATAAAAGAGATAGCAATGCCTCCGCAGATGATGAGACCAGACAATGTTGAAATCACATCTTTGTACCAACCACAATAATTACATATCAGATTCTTCATCAAACCATGGTTATCATTTCTGTACATTTAAAAGTACATATCACCTTGAAGGGATTTCTAAGCACCACTGACTTTCTGAAAATGACAAAACTCTTTACCTCCTGTTGCTTAACAGTTCCTGTACTGTTCTATAGCTAGCTACTGGCAACTACCACATTCCTGTTTTTATAAGTACCGTATTCGACATAATAGGCGCTCAGGGCACTCTCAAAATTAGAAATAGGGGCCCTAATAGAATAAAATTTTGATGAAAAAAAACACAGAGTTGAAAGATCATACATTTTGTGGTTTATGCTGACAGCCTGAAATGATACAAAAGAAAAATCTGTGCCTATAATACACGACAGATATATTTTTCCAGAATTTAATTGCCCATAATTAAGGGTGCATATAACACACAAGTACGTATTATACACGAATAAATAAATCTTGTGTACATTGATAAATCGGAAGGGTGCCAATTGGGATTGTTCACTAGTCAGTATATTAGCAAATATCGCTGTGGGCGCTTATTACGCCGAATATGGTAATACTATTGAAGGTGTAATGTCACACCTGGTGATCAAGGTAAGAAAAACATTGTACCTCTCAAACATCACTAACGATCTTGAAATTATGTGAAGCTGAAATCCTTACAACGTATCACCCGGTCAACAGGTACAATATTTGGGTATTAACTGACATATACATTTTATTTCATACTATTACCATATCAATTCCATTAACAGAGACATCAATGGTGCTTGGACTGTCCTCAGCAATCAGGAAGAAAAAAACAATAACAAATTGGTTCTTATGCAAACACTTTGGCTAATTTCTTTCAGCATGAAATTGTGTGCCCAGGAAAACAAAAACAAAAGACTGCTGTGCATGACTTTAGTTGTTGCTGCATGCAAGATGCGTAAGAACCAAGAATGTTTTCTTCAGCCTCCACACAAAAACATCACACTGCTGCCATGAGGGAATTATGCAATCAGGAGTTTCTAACAACAACACTGTAGTAGATAACCACAAATATGTACATCACAGGAGGAGGGCTGTCACTGATATCACGATATCTACATATCCATACTCAACTGATACATAATAATATGAATGCAAAGATTGAAATATTAACTATGTTACCACACATTCATTGTGTGTGTACTTCTTGAATACAGCAGCTGAATGTTGAATCACTTGTCCTTGTAAATCATAATGTATAAAGAGAAATTTAATTAACATGATTAAACGCAGTATTTAATATTAGTCCTATGAACACATTTAGCATGTTTAACATTGCTTACTATTGAGAAAATTTGTGTTGGACATGGGACTAATGCCAGATTCTAACACTCTCTTTGATATCACTCATATATGCATTGAGATATACAAGGGACTTATCTGTGATTCTAAACTAAGTGCCTTTGGCAGGTAAATTGAAAAAGATTGGATTTTTTAAAAAGTCTTATCTTCTTACATTCTGAGGAATTTTAATAATAATACTGCATTCAATGAAATAATGTAAAACAAAGCATTAAAACATAAAATTTGGCATATGATATATTGATATTGAAATATCGAACCAATGACAGCCCTTTAGATCATTAACATCATGTATGGATATGCAGATCAATAAACAATGTTCTGTATTTGTGACTTCAAAACAGTGTTGGAACATACCTTGTGATACATCACTTGCTATGACAAGCCAACTAAATATGATATTATCTTCCAATACTTTTGTAAGTACACAATGGACGTGGGGAAGTGGGAAATAATTCAGAGCAAATATATAATTAGTAATAACATACAACTGTGGAAACCCATATGGACAGACACAGCAGATGAAGATGATGAAAGTAAATAGGTAAATCTTGAAAAACAGGAATGCCTCGTAGGTATAAGTAACCAATGCCTATGCTGTCAAACACTTGATGTCTATCAGTTTGACTGCAATGTATTTGAAACATGTCAAGATGAATATGGATATAAAGTACTGACAGGTTTGTCAGACACATCAACCATATTTTTCACTGCTTGCTTCATAACAAAAAATCACACAAACAAAATAAAACCTCAAAAACCAGGCAAAGTATGTTCCAACTAGACACAACTGTCTCCAACACTTGGCACTTGACAAAGTTTGACACTATTTACTGGGTAAAGCACTTGATGAGAAACAGGTTACGACTTCCAGTTGGAGAATCTAACTTCACGCTCAATCTTTGTGGTGGATGAGGCTGTGTCCTCCTCACATGAATCATTATTCTCCTCCTTGTCTCCATTACCGTGACTCAAGCAAATCACCTTAGAGTTTACTTTAGGAGGCTTTTGATTAAGCTTCTGGCTCTTTGCAGATTCTGCACGTGGCATGACTACTCTGTAGGTGTGACTTTGATTTTCATCTTCACTGTTAGATTCATCACTCGCATGTTGACGTTTCCGTGTAAAAGATCGGTCATCATCCAGTCTAGGTGCATCAGGTAAAACTCTGAGGACATAAGCAGGATATATATCATTTAAAGTTAAAGAATAATTGGCTATAAAAAAAATAAATAATAATTTCAGCATGCTATACTTTTGCATAACATCTGTACTGCTGTTTCAGCTATTTATTTCACCAACTAAAATAAAGATAGATCATGGACATTAAAATTCAAACAAGATTAAAAAATATTTTAAACTGAAACCATAATTTTCAGTCCAAATATACATGTACGCCCTACAAATGAAGACCCGGGATAGAATAGGTCTTCGGCAAGTAAGAGGTGATTAACGGGATTGGGTTAGTCAGGCCCACTGACTTAGTTGATGCATGTCATTGTATTCCAATTGTGTGGATTGATGCACATAATAGCAATCACTTGATTGTCTGGTCGAGACTCAATTATTTAACACTGCCATCATATACAGGGTTAGAAATTAACACTAACCCTCTAGCCTGGGGCTAGTGCAAAATCCTGCAGGCTAGTACAAATTTCCCCATTGTTTTAACATTACAAGGGCATTTAATCTTTACCTGGGCTAGTATAGCTTTTCAGTTAAGTTCTCACCCTGACATAGCTGGAATATTTCTGAGTGCGGCATTAAACAACAAACAAACGACAACATGTACGAGTATCATGGGTAAAGTGCTTAAAGGTTAAAATATTACCTTCTCAAAATAATGACTGCACGCCTTGCAACAACATCTTGAGGTCGGATGCAGTGAGTAATGCCATCAGCTGCATAGCCACTGAAACAAAAACACGACATAGTAAAAATATGATGACCATTTAGCACTTCAAAGAATCTTGGTAATCACCTTCCAATACCTTCAGAAAAGTCTATCATGTGTGACAGACAACAAATAATCCTGTATTTAGAAAAGATGCTCAATATGCATATCATTTTTAAAAAATAGAGTTCCAGACGTACAGAAGCTAAACTTTGGGATAGTTTTCATTACCCCTTTAAATTCCTCTGAATTTTTTGTGAGATCTTTTTCCATACTTTGAAATAAATTTGAGATTTATCGGGTAAAACAGTTGATCTTCACATTTTTATATTTATTGTGGATTTTTTTTCAATTATTTGTAGCCAATCACAGATGTTGTAATGTGATGAAAATCCTACAGTGGGTATTGGCACGCTTTCCTACTTAAGTCAGTCTGTGTTGCCTGTGTATATATTTGTTGTTTAACGCCACCCACAGCTTGGAGAGTTTCAATATATCATGATATATGTTTTCACAAGTTCTCTGAATGTCTTGTTATAGCTTTTTAGATATTATGTAATAGTTGCATCTTACGACCAGCAATGGGGTGCTAGGGTCACATTCTTCCGGGGACCTGTCAATCTGTAGCCACCTCATAGTGACATACTGAATGGCTAATAATAAATGATGAACAGATGAGGGAATATGGTGACATCAGCTAGTGAAAGAAGTAATGACATTTCAAGAGTCACCAAGGTTAAATACAGATTAACAGTGTAGCAAAATTTCATTCATGCCAACTGGTATATTTGAAGCTAAATAATACTTAAAGTCTTTTCACTGTTGACCTTCAGATAATTTCTATACAATTCGCATCATACACAGGTACGATGATTTTATTTTCATAATACCTTAGGACTGTAACACATCCTCGCTGAATAGGCAAAGTAAGGACTGGCTTTGACACTCTGATCGGTTTGAAGGAGAACCTGCAACCAAAGCTCAGAGCGCTGTCACTAAAAAAAGATACAGAAAATATGGGGCGGTCAAATATGTGAGGTGGATCAATGTGCGAGACGATGCATCCCCCAGGCATATAGTCATTGATCACAGCACTGTTGACGAAGCCCCTGGGGACAATATCAGCGTCATATAAGGGGTTTATCACAAGTTTCTCTATCCACTTGGGTACTTCGTCTACATTCCCCTTCGGATAAAGCCTCTCCTGACCAGGCCCTTTCTTTGCCATCTGGGATCCGTAGGTGTACCCTTCGCCAAAGAAATATTTATTTCTCAATGGTGCTCGATCAACGGTGCAATCTTTGTATACCCCTGCTTCGGCTTCAGCAACAACCTCGTCAATTTTCCTCTCGATCTCTTCGCACTGCGCTGTTGAGAAGAGCCGACGTTGCTGAATACTGTCGTCAAGTTTACGTAACTCGTCCTCGCGTTCGTTTTTGACGTGATCTTCATACCTCGACGATGGTTGGTAAAAATCTGCATACATAGTATCATATTCACCCCCTGAGTTGCGCTTTTTGACTGATTTAGCAGGCTTTGATTGATGTTTTAACTTGTGTCGCAGATCGACAACACTTTCAGCGGCCATGTTGCTGTATCATTACCCACAATTCCTAGAGGTAAACACAGGAAAACGCGCCAAATCTCACGTCGTTTCACGCGAACAGGGCATCCGAGGACATAAGATTGTGCTCAAAAACATTTTGATTCAAGATTGATGAATAACGTTTAGTCAAGTGTAATTGTTTTGAACATGAGTGTATGTTATTCTAATTATTAAAAAATTAAATGCATAAGATCAGATACGATGATTGTCTCTCACAATAATTTATATAATGATAATAAAATGAAAGCGAAAAAGAGTACGGGCCAAAATTTATGGAGGGGAGCTCTTACTACACGGTTACATCAAATGTTTTCGGTTTTCAAATATATTAAATTAAACATTAACATTTAACAAAATGCGATACATTCCCAAAAATGAATCGACCACCACCACAACAACAACAATAAATGACAAAATGACAAGTCCTTGGATTGAAAAACGTGAATCTTAAAAAGGTCCTGTAAGGATGGCTATCTAATATTCGATAGTCACGTTTTGTGACCTGAGTAGGTTACCGGACATCTGTTAAAATGCAAGCTTTACACGGGAGAACCGGTTGAACTTAATTTCCCTGATATTTTGATAAAAAAATATTATGCCATTCTATTTAAAATCAGAGAAAACTATATGTGGTGATGGGACTAAGGTTGTTCAAAGTTACCATTTTGTGTGAACTAAATTGGGTCTGAATTGAATGATGCGTCGTAAAATATACACACTCTGCCACAGGTGAATATCAATGATGTTGTGTTCATCACTTTCAAATATGTAAACTTAAACTCACCGATATTTGTGTGAGGTTAATTGCCATATTTGTAAGATAAATTTGGTTAGGCCATTGGCTTCATGATATATAATTACGTGTACATTTTCACAGCATACTTCAACACCAGTGCTACAGCGATGTGTGTACCATGTGTGTACCATGTGTGTACCCTGTCCAACGAGAGCATTCTGTTCAATCTTATTCTATTCTACGGAATACATGCAAACCGCCCAAGTGGTCTAGTTGATAGAGCGTCTGCCCGGAGAGAGGCAGGTGGGTGGTTCATATCAACAGGCGTAAAAAGATGATAGTTGTTGTTACCCTGCCTAGCATTAAATATGGAGAAACAAGGACTAGTCGGTTCCGATTCAGTATACTGTGAGGTGCGGTATCCATGTTAACACTGGGCGTGATATCTCCGTGGGACACACACGCACACACACACGTCTCTATGAACACGACGTTAAGCCACATTTCACCCAATCTTACCTTTTCCATTTGGCCAAAATCTCAAGCAATCATATCGTAGCCAGCATGTTTTGCCACGGGGATTCTGTATGTTGACAAGACTGCTGTACACGTCCTATGTTTGACGTTTTGGCTCCAATGGGAAGGATGATTTGCCAAATAACTCAAAATCGTGAATAGTCCATTATTTGTTTGTTTATTTGTTGTTTAACGCCGCACTCAGCAATATTCAAGCTATATGATGGCGGTCTGTAACTTATCGAGTCTGGACCAGACAATCCAGTAATTGACATCATGAGCATCGATCCACGCAACTGGGGTACGATGACATGCATCAACCAAGTCAGCGAACCTGACCGCCTCATAATTTTTTTAATAACTTTTCCAGTGATGGGAATAAAAATAACAAACAACAGATATTGTTGGATACAGGGTATTCATTGCCCTGTACCTACTGACATTTAATAGAATATTCCCGATTTTTAGTTATTTTGCAATTTGGAGCCAAACACACAGTAGAATGGTGATCGAGTGGTTATTGTTGGTGACCCCGCAGAACGCATGTCATGAAAAGAAACCGTGGATTGTTCTTCTGTTATCAAAGATACTGGTTTGATTGGGCCAGATGTAATGGCTAAAGTATTGCTTTATAATATAAAACTGAATAATGTTGGCTAACTACAGTGAAAGAAAAAGAACACTTAGTCAATGAAAACATGAAGCTTTCCTCTTCTGCTGTGGATTCAAGCAAACTAGACTTGGTTACTTTGATCTAGACTTGCCTATGCTTTTAGTAAAAAGAAACATACATAAAATATATAAATTCCAGTCATAGCGCAGGACAACAGTGTATGCACCACTAGCCCTTTGACTTTCTCACGTCTAACCCAGCGAACCCCATTACTTGACTTGGGAGGACATTGTTGAGAAATTTATTAAGTGAAACGAGGTAGGTCTACTGCAACTACAGTTTTGTCTCCGTGAAGATGCATGGATGATCTCTGAACGTTTTAAATATATGCCCGGGCCATCGTGTCCCTAAATCCTAACCCACACATAACATACAACATACTCTATGGTCGATGGGTCTAGTGTCGTGGGAGGAAGAGAATGAATTGATCTTGCAGCTAATATAATCTCATATTCAGAGAGTCAAACAATACATTACATACTGTGAAATATCACATGGCGAATCCTTCACGAGTAAAATATAATGATGTGTAAAAAAATCAAACTACGTTTAATCAAAAACGCTTGATATATTCTGGTGTTGAAGTCATAAGAAACAAACAACTACAGTAACCGGTCTTGGAATGGAAACGTTCTTGGAACCTCTAGGGCGATCGCTTACTTCCCAAGGACTGTCTCAGTGACCGGTTGCAGGACATGAGCTCTGCCCACATTAGTCAATAAATACAGAAGTTATCTCCCTTAGAACACTCGTCACGCACGATTGCGCCCGATGGACGAAAAGTGTGTGCATTGATGTTGTGTTCAAGACGACGTAAGAACATGTTAAGAGTAACATGACAGATTATTTGACTGCCCGAAGAGTGCTAAACAGCTAAACTGTCCTTGGCCAACGAGTGTGGTCGGGCAAAACAATTATGAGAGACGACTATCGTTGAAATCCGGTACCAGCTAGGCTACTTCTTCGAATTTCGTTGAGCCTAATGTAACAATGTTACACGCATGTGACCACTCACCCCAAATCGTGAAAAGTCATTTGTCGACAATTCAGAATTTACTTAGATCTATATCAAAATTAAAACTTTGACATTTTTCTCGGACCTTGTTTTTGTTTACAAATTGAGGCGTGAATCGATAGAATGGGCTCGCTAAAACAGATTGAAATACAAATCACCGCAAACGAATTCACTTCACTCCCTGTAAAACTATCAGCCGAAATATGATACACATTCAGCTCTAAACACAACTGCGGCATGAACTTTTTGACAAGCAACCCGACTCCCGAATTGCATTCCCCTCACATGAGCCGTCGACAAAGAACTCTCTTGTGGAGAGGGAGTGGAATGCCTCAACCAATCAAATTTCGACTCATAATGTGACGCAGTCAAAACGAGGCCCAACGTGCAGCTTGTCGGCTGCTAACATAAAAGACTGGGAGCTTAGGCAGGCAGGTAGTGTTTGGCTGAGTTGTGTCATAGGTATTTGCCGTGTTTATATGAAATCATAATTTTGCTATAGATTCAGGATGTCTACAAACGGAAATGCTAATGGTCACAGTCACGGTGGACCAGATGTTTTGCAGTGGAAAGTTGGATTGATAAATAATGCACAGAAATATTTGACAGCGGAGACATTTGGATTTAAAATCAATGCATCTGGCCAAGGTCTGAAGAAAAAGCAAACTTGGATACTAGAACAAGACACAAAGGACGAGGTAGTGTACATTAGGAGCCACTTGGGTCGTTATATATCTGCGGATAAATATGGAAAAGTTACATGTGAGAAAGAAGCTGACGAACTTGAACGTTGTGACAAATTTGTCGTTGAGTATGCCAAGGATGGAAGCGGTCGATGGGCATTCAGAAATCTTGAACACGGGAATTATTTTGGGGGAACCGATGACAATGTGCAGTGTTTCTCTAAGACCGTCACAGACACTGAGTTATGGATTGTCCAGTTGGCAATTCACCCCCAAGTCAACCTCCGTAACGTCAACCGTAAACGTTATGCTGTGCTCTGCGACGACGAAATCCAGTGCAAAGAAATCGTTCCATGGGGTGAAGCTGGACTTGTCATTCTGCATTTTGCCGATGGGAAATATTCTCTGAAAACCTGCGACAATAGATTCTTGCATAGAGATGGCAGTCTTGTCAATGAGCTTGAGGATGATGCCAAATTTACGCTAGAAATCAGGTCAGGTGCTACCTGCGGCCTTGCGTTCAAAGACTGTAAAGGATATTATCTGACGGCTGTTGGATCCACTGCAACCATGAAAGGGGGTAAAAACAAGACAGTTGGAAAAGATGAATTATTCACCCTTGAAGATAGTCACCCACAAGTTGTCCTCACAAGCACAAACAATAAGAAATTTGTATCGATTAAACAAGGTAAAGTGTCACCTGAATTATACTGCTTATTTAGTATTTAGTATTAACATTTGTTACCAATGCGCTGTAGATATATAATACACCACAGGAATTCGTGGCAATACTGTAAATATCAGTTTAAATAACCATCGATTTTATTTACACATTCGAATTCATGTTTTTACCCATATACTCTACAGGCTATATACAGATATACTGTGACAGATTCAGCCTGTTATAATGATTATTTATTACGTAGATCTAGCCTTGTGTGAGTTCATTATAAAGCCATTCATGTAATCTGCTCATTGTGAAACTTGGAATTTATATCCAAAACAATTCTGGGTAGTTTGTTTGACATATTTTGTTTTATGCAATGTTTCCAATGCATATGAAATCAGAGATACGCGAGAAAGCCATGAAAGCAGTTGCCTGTCACTCACTCCCAGTCACCGCATAAGCATCACTGTAAAAGCATGCGCGCACGTGCTTTTGTAAACTCGTGTTCAGAGATCGTGTTTTCACAATATTCAGATCGATTTCACGTCTCGCCTTTATCAGCACAGTGAAACATTTCTCACATCGTTGCGGTTTTTCTTCCTCTTGTTTTGCCTTTGTCGAGTTAAAAAATGACACCAATGTCACCGTGACATGCAGACACATTACACTGTTAAGCCCAATTTGCCCTCTATTAGGCCCAATGTTCACGTGACAATAGTGCTGGTAGCATAAAACTAACCTTAGAAAATCATTCAAGGCTATAAATGTATTATATGCGCTGCAGTATTTTGTTAATATTATATCTTAACTACTATATCGCTACATGGCTGCAATATTGCCGATGCGATATAAAATGGTAACGTACACAATCATTTTAGTTTGTCAATCATGTTCGATGGATCAGTGATGCATATTTTCAGTCATTTTATGTTCAGCATACATCAATATTTCAACTTAATGTAGTTTTTTTCTGTTTGTGAAAAGGAAAGATGGAAGACTAGTAAGCATTTTATTGATTAATGTATGTTAAAGCCCAGTCAAGGTTGCCATGGCGACTTTCCCTACGAAGATGAGTCACATTTCACAAAATTTCGCGTTTGTATTTAGCGTCCCTACAATCTCCCACATGAGGAACCCATTTTTTGTATGTATCTTTGAAAAAAGTATTCTCAGCCTTCCGGCAATGTTCACCAGCTGCTCGTTATTCCTTGCATTGTTCGGAGGATTTAACCTTCATTTCGCAAAACAAACTTAATTAGACCTTTTGAATTCTGCCCAAACGTTTTGAATGAAGAATAGAAGTTGCAATGCCTTACCTAGTCTGTCTCGCATTTCCTGGACCATATTATCTTGCCTTACTGTAATGCTAAATCCCGTAAATGGAGCAAGTCTATCGATTCTGAATACCCCATTTCAGTAGGGCTCCTGTTTGATTTAAATGGAGTTGTTTGTTTCTATCAAAATTTTATATTTTCATTGACTAAGCCTTAGCCTATGCCTTACGGTATTGTCCCTCTTTAAGAGTTCGGCTTATATCAGATTTCGTCTCCCGTTAGTTTTCCGACACTTATTCGTACCAGTGTGAAGGTTCTAATGTGATAGAAAGAAATTATAAGCTGTACCTGACAATGCCCGGCTTTAATTGTAGTTGATTGCACAGTTAAAAGGCCACGGTAATTGGGTATGATGACACACTGATGTCAGCCAGGAGGAATTCCAGATTTTGAGACTCTCTTACGATAACTTCCAAGCAGATGCTGAATGCAAATGAAAAGATCAGTAAATAAGTGTGCATCGACACGTTGTGACGTCTTATTTGATATTAATGCGTCTTTAGTGTACAAAACACGTCTTGAACCTTTTTTGAAGTTAATGTAGAGATGCAAGTGTTTTTGTTATGTCCTGAGTCCACAGTATATGTTACCTGTTATGTAATGGCGATAGTTTGCTTTGTGGCATGTGTGTTTAGAATGGAAAAGGGACTTCGCATGTCTTGCTCAACACTCGCAGAAGTAGATTTGACAATTTAACGAGGATTAAGTGTTGTCAATTGTTGGTCAGGAATCCTTTGTACAACATAGTCGAGTAGCGCCCTTGTTGGCTGAGCCAATGCATCCTCCGTTTCAGGAACGCGACCAGCCCCTCAGCAGCTACGAAACAATATTGACATATCCTGATGATACACGGCATGTTTGGAAATTTAGCTAAGCATGTATGAAGTTTCTAAGGAGAGCCTTTATATTGACCTTCAGGCGTAGGGGCTGCAGTGTTAAATCACTAAAGCAACATAATTCACGTAATCTCCCGTTTAGCCAAAAGTAGGGAACCATTTAGTACCTTTTATTGCATCCTTGTATCGTAGGAATTTAAAGGAAAAAGACAAGGAGAGATTATTATGGAAGTTTTGTGTACTAAGGTGGTGAACTGTAGTCAAATTTACATTTCTTTAACCAAATAAACAGATATTGTAGTTTGTTATTTGGTCTTGAAACTGACAACTGATTGACGATTATGCCTTGTGCAGTCAGTGCATTCTGTAGCACGTGAGAATGGTCATCTCTTGTTCTTGACACCGACCCTGAATGGAGTGTTTTGAGCGTGGAAGACAATATTTACATGTTCTATGTTGTCAACCTGTTCTTTTGTCTTGACTGTAGGTATGCAACTGAGTGAGACCTTTATATAGGCTTTGACCTTTTAGTTTGGCATTTTCGTTGATCATGTGCATAGATGTCATGGTTTTCGGTTTTCTCAGAAAATCGATTCAAGTGAAAAACCAAAAATTCATGATTGCAAGGACCATTGCTACGTCGTTATCTATAGTGATAGAACCTCGAGTTGGCTGCATTCTTCATTGATAAATAAGGTCAGGCGGTTCAGAGTCATTAAAATTCTAGTGTTTCTGTGGCTAGTTGCGTGCACGGCAATGTGAAGGACGACTGGAATTACAGACCATAGCTTCACGCTGGAGGGCTAATGAACAACTGAGGTCCTCTCTGCGTGCTTGTATGGTGCACAACATGGACTTCTTTGTTATGTATCCATGGCTGTCATTTAGTGAAGACGAGGATGTCGTCTGCCTGATGTCGATCAATAAATTTGAGATCGTTTTTGGGATAGTTCAGGTCGCCGCCACTGATTGCTGGCTGTCAAACATCTTTAGCAGTGTTCTGAAAGTCCTGCAGTATACTTTGCCAGCAGACCATGTTCAACAATCATTGTGTCATGATGGTGTAAAAAACTCAAAGTAAAATGACTTGTTCTTAGTAAAATGAGTACGATATTTTTTCTTTATCACCCCGTACAAAAATATATATTGATAGCATCCACTTGAAATATTAAGTTCATAATGGCACTCAGTTGCGGAAATCGTGATCTGTTCATTTAATCAATGCTTGTACATGTTTAAAAAAGGGTTTTGATTTTGTCAGACATCTGAAAAACGTGAGAATGATGGAAATGAACACGTTAAGCTTTTCCTGTTACTTCCTTATTGAATACATGTGATCGTTAAACTAACGAACGACTTGACGCTGGAATAAGAGGACTCTAAAGGTTCACTAAACTCCTGTGGTTTTCCACATCCTTCAGAGGTTCTTCATCAGAGTTCAGACCATTTCTACGATGTGGGCAGCATGTGTTAAAAGTTTGTCAGCAGTGAGCTGTTTGCTCGGTGGCGTTGTTACAACATGACGGACGGTGCTGACTACTGTCAAAGGTGTTGTGATCCCCATTTCACATCGGCTAGTGTTTTAAACTGACTTGATGAATGTAATGAACACCATCGAGCACTTCTGACAAACGGAAGCAGTTGCTGCAGCAATTGATATGTCAAGTTGTTTGGCTTTCGATTCCCAGAGTTATTGGTCGACATAATTACGATTAGAATTACTTACATTGATATTAATGATAACAGGTTTTTTTATACACTCCTGCTTCACTGTAATGTGAATATCTTCGGCTTTCGTGACAACGATTAAACTATTTCCGTTTAGGAAGCTCTAATTATAGTTCAATAATTATTCAGTTAAATGATCCTAAGTCAAAGTAGACCCCCAACAAAATACCTTATTCTCACCACATGTATTAAACCGACTTGATATAACACATGCGTCCTGGGGGATTGAGAAACAAAATCAATATTTACGGTTTCAAGCAGTTGTGTAATGAGAACCTGTACAGAGTGTATTTATCCAGTGAGAGCATGCCCCCCATCTTTGCGCCACAGTAGCCTTAGTAAATGCAGTGGGTGTCTGTAACGACACTGTTTACATGCGGAACTCTAGGCGACCCCACATCACGTAATTGTATCCTGATATCTGACACTGCCTGGTTGCTTTCAGACACGGTTAGGTTTGTCATTGAGACAAGTCAGACGTCAAGTGTGAATGTAACGTACCTGATATATTCGACCCGTGAAGATACCGGGGTAGAATAGGTCTTCAGCAACCCACGCTTGTCGTAAAGGGTGACTATGCTTGTCGTAAAAGGCGACTAACGGGATCGGGTGGTCAGGCTCGCTGACTTGGTTGATGCATGTCATCGATCCCAATTGCGTGGATCGATGCTCATGATATTAATCACTAGATTGTCTGGCCCAGACTTGATTATTTACAGACCGCCGTCATATAGCTGGAATATTGCTGAGTGCGGCGTTAAACAACAAACCAACCTGATATATTCATAGCCGATATTAAGAGAGCTACGTATAATTTTGTTTTCCACGTGTTATTTGTCAGAGTAATTCGTATAACTGCTGATTTATACATCATGGTGCCTTTGTACAAAACAACCTCAGTGCTACGACTGTCCTGTAGTAAGTCTATGTTAAGGTATTCGAGTTATGATTAATAGCATGTTTGAATGATACTGTCATTATTGTGAAGAAGTCAACTGATTTCTTTCTGACTTTCTGTCAATCTGAATGTGTAGGGATGGGCCCCTGCACCTTTTGAAGCTGATTTTAAATGACTAGAGTTGCCACAATGAAGATGTCAACCTTAGTGACTTTTCAAACCTGAACTTCAGTCAAGCTGATATGATATTAGGCTGGGACTTTTAGTGAGTGTGAGTTTGTATTAAATGTTGAACCTTATCAGTGGGAGATTGTTACAAATGATATGGTGATGCTTTTGTAATCTGCATTTGAATGTGTTTGTATATTTGTTTTAGGTGTGGATCTGTCAGCCAATCAGTCAGAATTGTGTGAAAAGTCGACATTCCAGATGGAGTTTGACAAACCCAGTCAAAAGTGGTCCTTCAGAACAACAGCAGACAACAAGTACTGGTCCCTCGAGTCCTTTGGAGGAATCCAAGCAACTTGTTTGACTGTGTGAGTTTTTAGCTGACTGGAAATTAACATTTTCATTTTTTGGAAAGTTGATGAAAAGTTTATTTGGCTTAGATATATGTCCATACGTAACCATCAAGTGTCTGTCATTTTAAAAAAAAGTTAAAAAAGCTTCAAATAGGACTTACATATTGCTGAATAGAGCGTTAAACAACAAACAAACAAATAATTCTGAAAATGTAACAACCTCAAAAGTGGTTACATTAAAGATACTGAGACCTTTGTACAGGTGCACTCACTAGCCATGTACTATGATGTAGAAAAGAAACATATAATGGTGTAGCGCAGTTTTATTGTC
The DNA here is from genome assembly GCF_023055435.1 of Haliotis rufescens. Classification (NCBI taxonomy): domain Eukaryota; kingdom Metazoa; phylum Mollusca; class Gastropoda; order Lepetellida; family Haliotidae; genus Haliotis; species Haliotis rufescens. Next base: position 26,123,116 of record NW_025963791.1, on the reverse strand, counting down.
TATTCAAGACCGCTGGTTTAAAGTAAAAACGCTTGACAAGCACAGATACTTTCAGTCAGATTCATTCTAAAGCCTTCTGCCTTGTTTACCATGTCTAATTTAGGTAATGCTTCTCTTATTCTGTCACATTGGCCATTTCAGGTCCAATAAGTCCCTGTTTGGTGTGGAGTCCATGGGGGATGGCACAGTTATTATCACTGCAGATAACGGTAACTGCTTGTACAACAAACAGACTGGAAGCATCTTATCCAACCTGGAAAACCGAGAAGCGGCCACACGCTTCACAATCCGCATGATCAACAGGCCATTCCTTATCCTCAAGTGTGATTTTGGATTTGTGGGTTTGAAGTCTGCCACATCTACAAAACCAGAATTAGTCTGCAACAAGACAACTTATGGAGTAACCTTCTTGGAACCACAGGATGATGGGAAATATTATATGAAAGGTAGGTCAGGCTGGCCTTGCTTATTGTTTATTTGTATTGAAAAGTAGAGCTCTTGACGTGTAAGAAATGAAAATAGTCAACAGTAAAGGATTGGCTTATCAATATCTGAGTAAGACAAATAGGACTGCTTGTACTAGTGTTACATATACAAATCCTTCTTTTATAGTAGCCATTTGTGGATTGATGCTCATGGTTTATTCTCCCTGCAGTGTTTTATTGTATGATAAACAACGACCACAAGCCCATTTATTTCTTATATGAGATATGAACATTTTGTACAGCCCCTTTGGAAACAATACATTCATTAATAGTAGGACATTCCTCACTTGTATAATAAATATAGAATACTAAACAAGCTCCCGTGTAATACCAATTTTATGAAACGAGTGAATATTCACAAGTGGTCTCTTCACGGGCAAGTAATAAATTCAGAATCTTCAGTCAAACAAGAAATTACATGTATTCAGTTGATTGTAGTAATTAAACCATTATGATGTCACGCTATTGTTCTTCCAGTTCTGAGGCAGGAATTCAGTGACCATTCTGAACATGTATTTTATTCAGTAAAGCTGATGCAACTCTTGGTCAATATGCAAAATTATAGAGAAATTATACATCAACCGTAACATGATTTCTCCAGTAGGTAATGGTAATTTTATAGATAGGAAGGCATGTTTGTACAGGAAGATTGCACATGGTAATAATACACCTATATTCTCTTCCAGCTTTGAACAACAAGTACTGGTCTGTAGCTGATGACAATAGCCTGCTAGCCGACTCTGACACTGGTACCTGCCCCTTCTTGATAGAGTTCCAGGGACAGTCCCTACTCTCAATCAAGGCCCCTAACGGCAAATACCTGAAAGGAGAACAAAACAGTTTTGTTGCCAAAGGAGAGGAAATTGATTCCTCCACCCTGTGGGAGTACTAGCTCAAACAGTGGAAGAAAGACAAGCAAGCCGGCTGGCTGACTGACTGACCCACAGGCCTGTGTGGACCACAACCAAACTGTGCTTTCATGTATGACGATGATGATGTAAAGATCGCTGGCTGGGACCAATATTCAACATTCAGCCACTTTTCTATTATATATTTGTTGCCAGTGTTACACCAGTGGTGTTATGAAGGTAATTGGGCATATTTCAAATGCCTATCATTAATCAGCGGATTTGTGTACAGATGAAGTTTCCTATGTTTTACCCTATTGGGTGATATGTATTTCCATCATATTTGTACTGAGAAGATTCACTATTGCCAACAGTTGCTAGCTTCTCTCATGAAATGTTTTCCTCAACATACATGGTGCTCCAATTCCATGTTGATACAATAATGTGGATTAAAGCTCCAACCCTTTCCACATGGAAACAGATGAAGAAATATTTTATTAGCATATGTATTTACATTTAGTGGACCAGTCATATTTTCAGCATTGTCACTAAATTGTACCAAAATGTCTCAACGAACAAGTAATCTTCCTATGCACATTACCCAAACCATTTTTGATCTCCTGTTAAACATTGCATATATGTTACATGTTCTTCATCCTTCCATAACACATTGAGATTAGACAGAGCAGTTGTATAGCAACCTATGCCCTTGACATATCAACGGTAGTCTTCAGTCAGCTTTGCCCTGAGGAAATCTTAACTGTTAACTCGAACTGAAAACTAGTTATCCATCAGTCCAAGTATGTTGTTAGAGATTTAGCTTGCTACTGTTATACATGTTTCTAATTCTGGAAGATTAATTTATGTTACACAGGTATTTGTAATTGTTCCATGCTCGTTGCTCACATATTTGGGACTTGTCAAGATCTTGTGATTGTTGTAACAATGTTGTTACTGAAAAGACAAAATGAATACAGGCATATATTGACATATATCTGTTACTGGAACTACTTTAAGGATTATGAGGAATGTTCTCAAGATACCTATGGACTAATAATTTCCCCAGAGTGCAACTGTGCTTTGGATGGACCTTAGTCAAGAGTCTCCCTGTTTAAGTAGTGTCATCTCTTTCAATTCTTGTTCTCCCTGCATGAATGTGATATGCGAATGATGTATGCTGCTTCACTCCAACACGGAGAGTGTATTGCGAGTACATGTACTCATCTATCTACAGTGGATGACAGACCAATGCTCAGATAGCGCCTCTTTGTGCAATGCTGTTATAACCAGGATCAGTGCTTTGATATGGACCTGTATGTATGCAACTGTTCAGTCAATAAAGCGCTTGAAAATTCAGATTGAATTGGTTTTACATTTAGCATCAATGCAGTTTAGCTTATAATGTATATATATCATTGAAATTTACCATAGTGTCGTAGTATATAGCCATTTTTGACATGCTGTCAAAGTTATCAGTATGACTGTTGATATGTTACATGAATCCAATGAGGCTGTTGACATTCCATGCTGTTTCGTGAGGTATTTACAAATAGATCACTTTCATATACTTTCTAGAAAATTCTCTACTCTGAAGGCTCTTACATCAGTAAGTTGCAACACCTTTTTGATTATATCCTTCTATCAATGTGACACATCATATCCTTTAAGTACATATATATGTAGGTAGGGTATGTCAGGAAGAGAGACTTCGCCTCCAAAAAGTCATTAACCAGGTAGTTTCAGATCGTAATGATGTCAGTAAATCCCCTTGGGATCGTTTTACCATATGGTATTAGCTCATACTAGGTATCAACGCCCCTTTTACTCATGGGTGTTCAAAATATTTGGAGCAGAATAGAATAACACTGTAATTTATACGCCTCGCTTCCCCGCAAGTCTTTGTTAGAAGGTATTTTTGAGAATATAGGAAATGTGTCATAGCTACGCATGACTGGCGTCATTACGGGTAGTACATACACTGTCTGGGAAGGAAAGTCGTGATGTTGACAAGGCGAAAATGAGTACATTCATGACTGAAGGGCACGATTGTAGTTCTTTTCTTTTTTTTTATAGTTGCGTAGAAATAAACGGCCCCTAACAATTCGTGACTTAATGTCATAGTTGTGGATGGTTTATAGCCTGTGGGTTTACTTTGGAGACTTCACGTGGTATGAATCCAGCATTCGTCGAGAGTATCATAAATTCCAAATAACAATCAGCACACAAACTAAAATTGTTATTTAACATGTAACGCAAATCTGGATTAGGCCTTAAGTTTGATTTCTAATCTGGTTTTCTAACGCCTTGAATTTCGACTCCATGACGGTTACCTGAAAATAGCCAAAGATTTAGCTGTTACTCAGACAGCCTACATTCCCTAAGCTGTTGCATTAAAACACCAAAATCGTATAAAACCAGTGCCCGTCATGTTGAGCAAACCCAATTCGGCTGTGAGCAGACGTCACCATGTGAGTTAGAACATATTAGGGTCGTCTGGTATCGATCTGGTGGAACTCCGAGGGTCGGGGTCCTCCCAGACAGCCGCACTGTGTTTACTGGCGCTTATTCTCAATTTGCATTGGGGGATGAAAGTCTTATCTTTGGAGAATTCTATTAAATAATCCAGTTCTGGAAACAATGTTGATGTGGCACGTTACATCACTGATTGGCACAACTTTGACCCTGTCAGCATGACCCGTCCAAGGTCACAACCTAAAACTGGAGGTAGTTTTTTCCCGTAGTTAAGGGTAAATCGTTCTAAAATGCTCACAAGGTCATTCAGCAGTATCGCTGTGAACCCCATGAGATGCCAAAGTGGGTTGTACTACCCTTCTTTTCTTTGAATAAATAGCAGGGATAGACGGGATCCCAGCCTGCTTGTCATGGAATTAGAATTGGTCACGAATCGTTTCTCTCTGTCAGGGCACATATCGGAGTGACTTCACCGAGTGAATGTGATGGCATTAGGTTTATTGACTCGCATATCTTCAGCTTCAGACATTACATGTCATTTGTTCACAGCATGTAAGTATATGAGAGTCAATTGGCACCCAACATTCTGTATACTGCGGCGAGGGTGTTTAATGCTTGCCATCTAACGCTTTGTATGTTGATGCAAATACTAGCTGAATGCATTTTGTGAGTGAAAGGGTGAGTGATGTTTGGCGCCGCAGTCGGCAATATTAACCTATGTTTAGGTGGTTGACAGCTACTGCAACGATCTATGGCGTTGGAGTACAACTTCAATCATATCACAAGTTCTCTCCTCGTCAGACTCTTTCGACAAGCTTGTTTGTTGTTAAACGCCGCACTCCCCTGTAGGACAATGGTCTGTGAAAAAGCAGCATGTATGTACCAAACAATTCAGTGATTGACATCCAGAGCATCGATCTACACAAGTCTACCCATTCAATCCCGGATCTTCACGGGTTTTTTAACATGTATATATGTGGAGTACTGGGGCCTATTCTGCCCCAGACAAACCAGGGATTATATACAGGAACACGTACTGCCTACATATAAACAATATAAGGAACCGTTCATTTGGTATTATCTTCTTCTTTTTTTTTGGGGGGGGGGGGGGGGGGGGGGGGGGGGGTAGTGTGATAGTGAGTAACACAAGTAACACAAAGATTGACAGGGCTATGCGTCGTTTGGGAGAGAAATGAAACCAACACTAGTGTTATCTTTGAATATCTCCCTTGTTCTTACACAGTAAGCTGAGGGAATTCCGAATGTTTCAACTATTAGGACATAAATAACACCATACTGAAAACCAATATGTAACAAAAGTACTATCTGTGGAGCCACATTGTGAGGCACTGTGTCAGGCCAAGAACCTTGATCCGGAAGTTGCCATTGAGCGTGCGTGGTAGAAACGATAGCCTTGACACTTGAACCACTTCCGCGGTGTCGTTAAAATCATAACACTAATCATCATGGCTTGGAATGTCGGCCGCAAAATTGCCTGCTAATTATGTGAACAATTCTCTTTAATGGCCATGCAATAATGTCACCATAATAGAACGCGTGGCTAATAATATACGTGATTATTGGAACATGCATGCACACGTTGATTTATATACTGTAATAGACTCGCATCTAGTCGCTGAAATGAACCTAATTTTACCCAAGAAGCAGTTGCTAAATTATCTTAATATAATCTAATAATAAGAAGCCCAGAGATACGCTTCATTTTGACTTGGCCACTATTGTAGACTTGCATGGGCTCTATTGGATATATGCCAGACTAATTCTGTTCAAATAACCCTAATTGCTATGATTTATTTTCCCATTAGTCCTGATTAGTTGCGACACTTAATTCAAGTCTGTTCAGTCATATATGTTATTGTGTGAATATTGATTTGGCAGTTACAACAGTTACAAATCGTGTTTCGTCATCGTAATAATATTCACCATCACTGTTTTCATTATTGCAATATTGACATTGATAGATATGGTACATGGTATATAGATCGCAATTTTCGCTATAAGGGAACTATATATGTACGAAAGCTGCTGAAACGGAATCGAACATCCTAATAATACATTCCAAAGCTTACAGTGCACACTCCTCTGCCTACATTCATTGCTGGCTTATATTATTTCATACATCATGAAAAGTGTGAAACGTTCATTCAACAAGTGAGTGAATTAGTCACAATTTTTCATCGCTACGATCGGTAAACAATCGTATCTGAACCAAAACAGACCAGTGGTTGTTAAAAAAAGACCATGCTATCACGATCAACGATAGCGTCGTCCAACACTGTCCGGTTACAATGACACTCCATTAACCATGGAGGTCTCACGTTGTACCCGTTAATATTACTCGGGTATACTGGGAATTTGTGCACTGGAAACCCTATGCATTGGAATCCCAACAATTGCGTTACAGCCCTGTAATTATTGAGCTCGATCCCCTGTTCAACCTGTCTCATCCATTATTCACAATGTCAAAGACTAAATGTGCTAAATATAAAACATCAACGCCAGAGAAAAATCAGTCTTTATTTTCTGCCGAAACTGTGAATGAGTGAGTCAGTATAGTTTTACGCCGCTTTTCGTAATATTCCAGCAATGTGACAGCGGGGGACACCAGCAATGGGCTTCACACATTGTACACATTGGGGGAATCGAACCCGGGTCTTTGGCGTGACGAGTGAACGCTTTAACCACTACACTACCCAGAGACCGCATCCGTGGTCCAGTGGTAGAGCGGAAGGTCCAGGGTTTGATCCCCGGTCGCGTTATACCAAAAGACGTTAAAAGATGGTACTTGTTGTTACCCTGTCTGGCGCTCGGCATTAAGGGGCTAAAACTGTGTCTGAGTGGGGCATTCATGTTAGACTGCGGCATGGTATCTAAGCGTGCTAGCACTATAAATCGGCATCAGTCCGGACCAGTACAAGAAGCCACACACACACACACACACACACACACACACACACACACACACACGTGTATGCACGTCGCTATATAAGTGCAATAATCTTGGACGCGACGTTAAACCCAATTTTACCTCATCTCACTAGACTGCCCACCGCCCCTTCTTCCGAAAAGACATTTGATTGGGCGGTATAGGCAAAACAGTGATGAAATTTTAATGAATTGATCACTGAAAATCAGTGAGGACACCAGGTGTTCGCGAAAAAAGGTGACCATGTCCTGCTCTACCTGCAGAACCCGACATTCTAAATTCTCTTTTGTGTCTGATACTTGATTACCTGTTAGCAAAGGGGTTAATAGATTTTACGATTTCAGAGCAATGTACGTCACGACGGCATGTACGTGAAAGAAAACTGCAGCAAATCAGCTGACTTCTTCATGATTCATCGAGTTAAGGAATGAATCTGACCACTCGTGTTCCTTTTGGGGCAACTGGAAGGTAGTTTACAGAAAGGATGAGTGGTGACAAAACTACGTATAGGTCACGAAAAAAGATAGCTGTAACGGGAAAATGTTGACATGGAATCCCGATGTTATCCTGTAGGACATATATATCAACTAGGCAAATCACGATTAGACTAAACTCTAGCTAATATGAACATTTCTCAAATCTGAATTCAGTGTGACAATGAATCACAAAGAAAACGATATTTTGAAACCAATAACTTGTTTGCCATCTTTGACACCGACCCTATCCCAAGCGGCACATTACTGAAGAGCGAGTGAGTTTTACGCCTCTTTAGCAATATTCTAGCAACATCACGGCGGGGGACGCCAGGGGTGGGCTTCTTCCATTGTTCCCATGTGGGGAATCGAACCCGGGACTTCGGGTGAAACACTAGGCTACCCCATCGCCCCATTCCTCAAGAGATCAGATGTTGCTCCCGATTAGTCAAAATGTTAGAATCGGACGTCATACGGACGCTGGAAGTGTTCCTGGTTTAATATCGGGCTACCCTATCGCCCCATTCCTCTAGGGACCAGATGTTGCTCCCGATTAGTCACAATGTTAGAATCGGACGTCATACGGACGCTGGAAGTGTTCCTTGTTTAATATCGGGCGTTTATCAGTTGATACTCAACATGCAGGGTTTAGATATAGCAACCAGAAGACGCCTCATATTAACAAGGGGTGTTTCTGTGACAGTATCAACTGCTGTTTCAAAATAATATTTAAATGTCTCTCAATTACTGACACAGCGGCATGGAGGTGGCGTGTTTTGGAAAATATACGTACACACATTGCATCCTATTCAGGCGTGTAGAATAAGTTTCCGTGTCCCATGTTTGCCGTATTAGGCAACCATTCAAAACGAGCACAAGCAGTGACAACATAAAAAAAATATATACTCCCCGGGGAACTAAGAATACACGCTGATCCGTTGATCGAGGAAATAATGTCGTGTGTTCTGGCGTAGGTAGTTTCGAGTCTTCAAAATGCGGTTTATAAGCGGATTATTATTATTATTATTATTATTATTATTATTATTATTATTATACCACGTAGTACATGCTCTGACTGTTGTAAAGTGACAACACACCATGGCAGCATAACTTGGGGCAAATGCTGTGAATCAATGATTTGTATGCAAACCCTGTAACACAAATAACCAGTGCTGTACATACTCCGTTATTGATGTTTGTGGCGTCAAACTCCACTCACTCACTCACTCTGTCGCCCTAGGAGCGTATATGAACCATTCCTAAAGTATAGCGCGATTCTTATATTTTACGTTAACCCATGTATAAATATGGGAATCGAAATCTGGTATTTGGTGAGACGTGCGAACACCTCCACCGCCAGGCTACCACCAACAGGACGTAAATGCATCCCGACACTACCCGGGCGGTGCGATATTAGAGATCTAGGCAACTGAGTAAGTTGTGGAGAAACCGTTCCAGGGACATTCAGTGTCTCATATTGTTCAAAGACTTCATCTTCATTTTATATTGATTCTCTGAGTAATTCACGTCAAATCATCTTCAAATTGACTGCAAGATCTCTCTAGCCAACCCTTTAATATTCTAGGGAGGGAGGCAGAATATTTTTTTCTGACAGCACCCAGAATGCCCTTCATCCAAATACACACTTAGGCTGCATAGAAATATTAATATATTTCTCGGGAACATTTTCTCAAAAGTTGGAATTACTTTTATATTCTTTTTATTGAAAACAAAAGTGATGCATGGGGAACTCTTTATTTATTTCTCCACCAAGAATACCAACAAACTCAACTGGGCACAACTGGGCCCTATAATACAATGTCAGCTGTTAAGCATTGTATTTTAAGGATAACAGAGCATGCTTCACATGACAAGGGAAATTTCTAAAATATTGGGAGGGGGGAGGGGGTGGGTGACGCAAAATAGATAACTGACGCGCCAATGCCCGACAAAGATTTCCTGTCTGTTTTTTGTCTTATAAATTTGAAACATTGTTCTATGTGTGTTGTGACAAAGACGTGTATACGCGATGGACACGTTTGGGGTCTTGGAGTGAGTGAGTGAGTGAGTATGGTTTTACGCCGCTTTTAGCAATATTCCAGCAATATCACGGCTGGGGACACCAGAAATGGGCTTCACACATTGTACCCATGTCGGGAATCGAACCCGGGTCTTCGGCGTGACCAGCGAACGCTTTAACCACTAGGCTCCCCGACCGCCCCTTAGGGACTTGGAGGGTAGCTTTGCTTCATGAAAATGTCCTGCAGGTTATAACCTTCGGAGCCTCGTGGGAATACCAGGGTAACCAGAGTTACTCCCCAGTAACCTATGCGTATCATCTTATCGTGCGGGCGGGTGGCTTTGCTTTCAGTCACTGGTTTGCCTGATCCAAACCGGGATTATTCACACGCAGCTGATGTTTGTTTGTTTGTTGTTTAACGTCGCACTTAGCACTATTCCAGCTATATGACGGTGGTCTGGAAATAATCGAGTCTGGACCAGACGATCCAGTGATTGATATCACAAGCAACGATCCACGCAACTGGGATACGTTGACATGCATCAACCAAGTCAGCGAGCCTGACCAACCGATCCCGTTAGTCGCCTCTTACGACAAGCATAGTCGCCTGCCTCTTTAATTCGGCAAGCATGGGTTGCTGAAAACATATCCTCTGATCTGCAGCTGATGTAGCGGGATTGTCTGATTGTGGCGTAAAATAACATTCACTCACTACTACCTCTGGAGTAATTACGAAGGATACAAATGTTATTGTGATACGTCACATCTCCTGTTAAACCTCAACATGCTACTTTTTGTAGCCTTGGGCGTAATAAAGTTCTGTTCTGTTCTGTTCTGCTCTGTTCTGATGCTGATGTTTAGTTAAGTCAACTAGACCTTATAGGTAGATAGGAATACATACGAAAGCATATAATCCCATGTTTTGAAAAAGTAGCAGAAAAGCATACTCCTAAGACAGCAAACCGGAAGTGCAGATTAAGTGTTTGAACATGATCTCACCATCTCTCATTTTGTCTTACTTGTTCCGCTGTACACTGTTTTAGTACTAGAAGAAATCTATAGGTTATCCACATTAGCCCTTGAGGTATTATTGAAATATCCACTTCCGGTTTCCTTGACGCAAATTCTAGCATTGGGTAAGACAAACAAGCCTACGACCCCAGTACGTCTGCGCATGCGCAGTTCTCAAACCAAATGGCAGGTTTAATCTTGATGCAAATGTGCACCGTCGACTTGTCTGCGTGTGCAAGGGATAAGCACCAGTCGATATGTTTATGGATTAACTATTTTGAGAGTGTTTAAGAAAAACTACTTACGCAAACTCATTTTGAAGGAGGTTCTGCGTGGAGGGACGGATTTGGACGTACCTCCACACCTCTGTTTGACGACTAAACCCGACGGCCGTCTCGACTGACACAGTCTGACATAACAGAAAATGTTGCTTGTTAAACGTCGTGACATCCTAAAACCTTGCAAGTACTTGTCCCAAAATACGGACTCCAAAAAGATTTGTAATGCATGGGACGATGGTTACACCTGACTCACTCTTTGCTTGACATGACCTGCTTGTTGGGCAACATTCCATTGCCAAACCCACGCATGTCCCTGTAGACACAAAATGTCTTTTAATTAAAACTTGGAAAGAGTAATTATTTTGTAATATCAGGACGTGACATATTTGTTTAGGAGGAACACCAAAATGATGCAGGTGGTATAGATGTTTACCACTGTGGCGAAACAAATGGGGATGCGTATATGTTGACAACCCAATGGTGGCGACTATGGAATTTGAATCATTTTGACAAAAAGCTGGTGAGAATATTATTAACATGCCCTCAATGAAATATAGTTTTTGTTTTGTTTGTTGTTCAACGCCGCACTGAGCAATATTCCAGCTATATGACGGCGGACCAGAGTCGATCTGGACCAGACAATCCAGTGATTGACATCATGAGCATCGATCCACGCATTTGACATGCATCAACCAAGTTAGCGAGCCTGACCACCCAATCCCGTAAGTGGACTCATACGACAAGCATAGTCGCATCTTACGACAAGCACTGGTTGCTGAAGATCTATTCCACCCCGGATCTTCACGGGTCTGAAATATAGCTAATCTGCCCAGCTTCAAATTGGGGAAAATGTAACGTTTATAATGAAGGAATTGCCTGCTTTTTAGAGGGCAAAGTACACTTGCATGGGTGAACATCTCCCACCCTGCAAACTACCGGAGAGGTGACAGCGAGGCATACACAGCGAATCCGTTTACGTAGGGTAACGGTACAAGTTCCGTTTACTTTTCAACCTCTGAGAGCATAATGTGTTGCCGGAAGACGAGTGGATGGTAAAATCTGGACGAAAGTTTGATATTTTCCTTACTAAACAAAAGAAAACATGTGTTAAATTTCATTACGTGTGTAGAGCAATCATCGATATTGATGAGATTAGCATAACATGTTGGCAACGGAACCTCTCAAACGCCAACATTGTGTAATAAGGTGGGTCTACAATTAAATGTTATATACGAACAAAATGCAGCTGGAATACAAGCAGAGGAGGCCGTCCCATAACATTTGCAGACTCTATAGACACAGTTCACCAAACTCAAGATGGAGGCCTTGTAAAAACAAATACAACTTCAAAAGGAGCACTTACTCAAGTGGATTACGTTAGAAAAACAACATCTGATTTACAAACATCCCAATCAGTTCAGATGTGGATTCAATGAAATACTTGTCAAAAGTAATTACAATAGCTAACAGTTCAATCCAAATTATTCAAAATCTTGATTCGTTTTTCTAAGCCGGCGATGCTTTTCAATTTTTCAACACAGACGTGGGGAAACTTCTCACAAAGAAATTACGTAGCAAAGGTGACAATTCTCTGAAAAAGATGCCCATTTGTTCATCTGAATGAATGTCGGGCGAATGTCGTCAATGTGAGAAACCAGTGTCATACAGTGAGTATATACCCAAAGCCACTTGGTAAACACAAAAGACAGAATCGATCCTTCCAGCCACGTCAAAGTAACAATTTTGAAAACTCTTGAATACCTTTCAATGATGTTGGTTCATCGTTTAAACACGCACGTTTCTCTGTCTTTACAGGTCAATGAAGGTTTACCGAGTAATACGTGAGAGACATAGCAACTGAAAAACGCCTGCAGAAATTAACAGAATGTCTCTAAGTACATGGTGCAATTTTCATCCCGTCTTGAAACGTCTCAGATACCTCGTGTTCTAATCAGCATTTGAACTTGAAAACGTAGGAGAAATGTGTGACAATTCTGTTACCTACGAGACTTCAGACTTTTTGTTTAATTATATTTCAGTTTGGTCGACATATTACCATAACTAATATTTCCTGAATAGAAGATTTCAAAACCCGACAAGCACTTTTGTTTTCACCGCAGCGATAATAGGTCATCATATACAAGAAAAAAAACATATTTGTCGACTGCATATAAACATATTGTCGGGACTATTATGATATTAAATATTCAGCAATGACAACAACAAAATCTTTGGTGTGAATGCTCTGCTCTCCCATATATGGAGAACACGGATTGTCTCTACCTTGAGTATGCGTTGTATTTCTCGAAAAACGCGTATGGTTACGTGGTAACGAATTCGTTTGTAGCTGGGTCCCATTTCTCTGGTTCTCTGTGAGAATGCGCAGCTGCTTTATGTGTTTAGCTTTAGACAGTAGCCCAGTCAACGGGGCCCACTGATGCTGTTATGTTACAGTTCATTCGGCACAACTCGTGCAATTCCGTAAAACAAACAGAACAGATATCCCCAGGGTGCCGTGCAGCCTGAGTTGCCTGACCGAGGGTCTCAAATATCTCGTTAACCAGTGACCAATTAGCTGCCCTGACCGTGCACACCAGGGGATCATGTTAATGATGGACGTTAGAGAGATGTCAGGTCGCAGAACAAGACAATAGAAGCCTCCATTGAAAACCCTGAGTCAATAATACTACTGGAGAGACAAAAAGTCAAATAACATAATTACTTTGAAAGAATGGTATTCTAAATCACAGAGTTTATATCACTGATTTTAATGTCTGTGTATTAATTGTGTCAGTGGTATTAATCCTTCAGGCTGTAATTTCAGTATTTCAGCAGACCACCATAGCCTGTCCCACAAAACTATCGTAACATTATTGCTGTGGAAGGTCTAAGAGTTAGGGCAGTTGTTGCTCTGATTATTTTGTGGAACAAGACATAATGTATTGTCAATGTCTATGTATGCTCCATGCACTGAGTGCACTTGAGATGCTGTATATCTTTTTAAATCGGTAGGGGCACGGGTGGCCCAGTCGTCTAAGACGCCGTGATTCACTGTGCAGAGTTGCGTCCCTTGTGGATTCGAATCCAATCCGGGTTCACCCCGATTATGTTTCTTGGTATGTCAGCACCATTCCCGTGCACTGGGTTTCACCGAAGTGGTAAACGTCTGAGACCTGCACAACCTGCATCACATGGGCTTTCCTCCAACATTAAGCTGAGACACTGTGATATAACTGGAATAATGTTAAAAGCGGCATTAACCACAACTCACTCACTCACTCTAATTCAGTAAATCTCCACTGAGAGATTAATTTGGAATCTGATGAGGAATAAAGTGTTCCATGAGTCTGATCAGCTATCTCTAGTCTTATTGTGGAGACATAGCCACATTTAACCATGCAAGATATCTGATACAGTTAATGTGTGCATGTTCTGTCCGGTCATAAAGACAAATGGTCATTACTCTGGGGGTGAGATCTGGGGTATTGACATGGCAGCCATATTACACTCTCATCAGAATGCATTACATTTGCCTTTATCCTCTTGACCAAAGGTATTTTTGTTCTGAAACCTGGGTTTAATGCGTAGTTTAACTCTTCTTCATGCATCAGACAGTATGGTCAAGTGTAATGAATCTGTCAAGTCCACAACTTCATGAAAACGCTGACACTGCAAAATTAATCAGTCCACATTCTTAATGAATTATTGACATCCTGGTAAAGACTGATTAGATTTAACACCATAAACACAATGATAGTCACGGAACAGGGTAGCTCGGTCATTTCCCAGTCAGTGACCCGCACAGTAATTAGTGCTCTGTTGGTTCTCAGGAGGTGGCTGGGCCATGTTCTGGCTTGTCCACCAGCTCCTGTATGGCCATTTCACATGCCCGCTTGTCCTGAGCAATGTAATGTTATTTAATGTCTTCTACATGTTTGGATAACTCAGGTCCTGATATCAATATTTTAGTTAACATGTACAACTGTGGAGCAGGTGCTGCTGGATGTTTTTTTTGTTTTTCACAATCTGAACTCCACACTATATTTTGTGTGTCATGTTCTTCAAATACAATTTGTTTTAGAGGCTTCATGCTTATTGACACTGAGGAACCTTTCTTTCATATAACTACAGAAACAGGTATTAATGGTCAAAGTCATTAATTCTGAAACAGGCAAGGAAAAGTTTCGAAATTGACTGCCTTGACATAGATTTACCTGATATTTAAGGTACTTTTAATATCACCTAGTAAAGCATGAATTATATTTGGAAAATAGAATTTTTCTTTGAGAGTATACAAAGTATTTTCCATCAGTACTGACAATTTATAGATTCCTTTGAATATACCTTGTAGATGTTCTAAGTGTCCACTGGCAAGGTAACAGGTAAGGTCTTTCACTCAGGGTTGTCATTGATACCATCTAAATACATGTGATCACCATAACTTGAGACTTCATGATAGCACCTTGACCTAGTTTGACACGTATGTGATGTGAAGGAAAGCGTCCCTATTTGAAAAGAAAAAATAAATTTGAACTTACTCAAGGTCACCAGAGGTCAGAATATTGAATGTCAAGGTCATTCACGGCAGGTTTTTATAAAAAAAAGAGATATATGATCTTGTATGTTTTGGGAGAGTTATCTGCTTTGCTCCCATTTTCACTCTCGACCTGGACTTGTCACAAAGCCCCTCCTTAACTATACCTCTACCTGACCAATGTGGTGTGACGGTGTAAAGGACCTGCTGGTCTCTGGTATGCTGCTACACACTTCCGTGCCACTTACTGTAACCAGATCTGCTTGAGACACAAATCATCCAAAACCCTCTTATCTACAAGCAGGAGTCAGATTCTCTAAATGCTCTGTGGAAATGCCAGGAAGTGCCTGGACAGATGCTGCTGGTCACTGGATATGCCAACAGCACTGAAAACAAAGCCTACAAGATAACATTGAACAATGTACATGTGATGAAGTGTTTCCTGCAGTGTGAACTTCTTGGCCTAGTTAGACTGGTGCTAACTGCTGGTTATCTCCAGCACTCTATAAACACCAGGAGTTAAGTGGACTGTTTCAGTTCCTGTATCAGACATGATGGGCAGGAGGTATGTTGGGGGTGACCCAGGAGAGATAACATGGGTGGGTAGTAGGAATGGGAGGGGTGTGATGGGGGGTCGGGGATCAGGGCTAAGTGGAGGTAGTACAGTTTAATGTGAGAATTATTGAATTTGATATGGTTATTGAGAGGTGGTGGGGGATTATGACATTGGTAAGTTCCTGTAATGGAAGAAATAAGGTCAGTAATTTTGTATGAGTGAGGTGAGGTGAAATGGGGTTCAACATTTCGTCCAAGATAATTGCACTTAGATCGCAACGTGCATGCACGTGCGTGTGTGGCTGCTTGTACTGGTCCGGACCGATGCTGATATATAGTGTTAGCCCACTGATACCATGCCGCAGTTTTCTGACCCCAAGCCGACCAGCCCTTGTATGTGGAGTTGGGAATCATACCAAACCAAAAGACGGAGAATGGTGGATGTACCAGGTGGGCATATATGGGGATTAAAAATATCCTACCCTAGGTCCATGGAGGTTGGATGATGTGGTATGTGAAGAGATCATTCCAGGAGGTAACATTACAATGATAGTACATGAGGGACAGAAAATGAGGGCAAAGGATTGAACAGAATGGAAGTGTCTCTGTGTTATGTGTGGGCAAGAACTATAGATGGCTTTCACTTTAATACCTGATTAGTGTTGAAATATTGACAGGTTTTAGCCAGCTGAAAAGTAAGCTTTTATGCTGTTAAGAGGAATTTCGCCATATTTCCTGACCAATTGGAAATGAAGCTATACTACTATCATATAGTGTGAATGTTACAATACTGCCCATTCCATCTCTATGTAGGCAGGCTGTGAATAATTGTATCTGTTAATAAAGGCGAACCAGTGGTTGACAGCGACCCACGCTGTTGGGTCATGGCTAGTTTGACATGTATTTTACATGAAACTGTATTTTGTAATGAGTAACGTATCAAAACAAGACAATGGCATTAAAATAACCCTGTTCACCACATTGAACGGGATTTTGATTGTATGTTTGCATCTCCTTGGATGAATATGCTTGTATTCTGTTACCTGATTGTCTCTTGATGCATATTGTATTGAATGCATAAAAGCCTAAAATATGCAAAAAACATACTCAAGCCACCTTATTTAGATGAGACTTTCAGGTAAATGCTTCAAGCTTTAGGTTTATTATTTCTATATTCTTATGGCACTTTTTGTGCCAAATATGCTTTATACGTCAAATACGGTAGATAACAGATTACACTATTTCCATGTGCAGGACGTCCTTGATTCTCTCACCATGTCACTGAGAGTGTGTCTGTATACTCAAGTAAGTTGTCACGGTTTTACAAAAAAAGTTGAAACAAGATCTGCAGCTATACAGTACTTTTATTTCTCCCAATATTGACCTTACTCTCACATCACAATAAACAAACATGCAGTTTATTTGTCTTATATCCAGTATGTACAAAAAGATACCTTCCAAAAAACTGGCATCATCTAACACATCCTCTGGTCATCTCTACTTCAACAATCTGTGTTCTATAGAACTGTGACTGATCTTCATGTATCTCAGATTGTCCTATCTGACATTAACATGAATGTTTATACTTATTATCATGATTATTGCCAAATGGTGATTTATCCCAGGAAACATTTGTGTGTACATGTTACATGGCAGTTTGTCAAATTAAGATTACTGATGGTTGGCTGGAAATAACCTGGGACCTTACTTAAGAGTTGAAGAGTCTCTGACACCCTCATTCATGTCATGTAAAACTTCATCTGAAATGAAAAAGAAAGGACCATGATGAAGCAAGGGAAGATGTATTTTTTACTTTTGAAATAACAAAATACATCTACTACATTTTTGATAATTTGTATGAGGACATCGTTGATAAAAGTTGAAAGATCAATACTTGACAATGAAAAGAAACATTATCCAGATATTATGTTGAATTGATTTGATTTGTGTCATGTTGAATAGACTTGTGTTAATATTGATAATAGACTTGTGTTCTTGTTGACGAGATTATGTTATTGTTAACAAGATTTGTATTGATGTTTAGACTTGTGTTTAAAAATGTGATAAACAGTTTTGTCAGCCAAGATGGGACACAAGTTCACACTTTAGATATATATGTCCAAAGATTCTTTATGGGTTTATAGAGACCATTAGTTTCTCAAGTGAAGAATAAAACTTGTAATGTTTGTCACCAGGCATAATCACAGAAGGACAAGGCTCTAGTTATGTTCATTTGGCAATAGGGTATATCTGTGCCCTTTTACTACATGAATTAAAGTTAACTGTACACAAAACTAGATGTAGCCAATCAATCAGGGCATGATATTATGTAGTGCAATCTGTTCAGTAGAGTAGGGGCATGGTGCACAGTGGTGTGCTAAATACTTGCTTCGTGATCATCTGATACATGGGCCCTGCCTTACACAATAGGTAAAAAACATTGGTATAGCTAAATAGTTAGGGTGTTCAGTTAAGAAGGGAAACAAATTGTGTCATGTGAAAGTTAAGGTCTGGAAGCTTTTCAGTAGCACTTGATGACTACCTTTGAAATGAGGGACAGCACCCACCCTATGATGTGGCATAGCCTGGCAGGGGAAGCTGCAGTCCCTCCTTGGCCTCGAAGAAGGTGTAGGATAATGTGATGGTGTCTATCGTCTCCAATTTGGCATCTTCAGCATACTCAGGATCGATGTAGAAAAACACTGGCATGTCCACCTAGAATAGAAAAATCTAAACGTGAACGTGTTGATAAGGAAGTCATGTTGTTGTTCTTTATACTACAGGCTCTAACCAGTTTAAGTTGATATCTTTTAATTTTTTTTTTGTTTAACGCCGCACTAAGCAATATTCCAGCTATAGTAGCCTTTTACGGCAAGCATGGGTTGCTGAAGACCTATTGTACCCCGGATCTTCACTGGTAAAATACCAGTAAAAAGAATTGGGTGAAAAGCAAAACATGATGTTGCTTAAATTTGGCATTCAAGGGAAACGGTCCAATGTATGCCAGGATTCATAATGTAGCTTGGAAGCCCTCAACCCATACTTGCTGTAAAAGTCGACTAAAGGGATCGGGTGGTCAGGCTCGCTGACTTGGTTGATACATGTCATCGATCCCAAATGCGTGGATCGATGCTCATGCTGTCAATCACTGGATTGTCTGGTCCAGACTTGATTATTTACAGACCGCCGTCATATAGCTGGAATATTGCTGAGTGCGGCGTTAAACAACAAACAAACAAACGAACTCAAGTTGTTCTGTTACTGCCAATGTTTTGAATATGCCAATGGTGCATATTGGTCTGTGAACTTATTATGACATGTTTGCCCCATAAAGGTTTTTTAGGCCATGATAAGTAAATTATTAAATTTTCATCCCCTGCCACCTCACTACCAACAAACAGCCTGAGCACATTCAGACTAACACAACTGCTTTGTAGCCCCTTGTCTTTTTTTCACTGGTACTTGATGAAACACACCATATGCATAGTCCTACCAAACAAGTCATGCTTCATGTGATAACATACATAGACAGTTAAGTATACAGTTGCCTTGAACAGTTAGTGTAAACATAAGGTGACTCCTGACTCACATTTAACATATTGAGTGCAACGACACTGTAGCTCACCTGGACATGTAGTTAGTAATTTTACACAGTCAACAAAGATAGACATTTATCATAAGATTCCATCAGCATTGATATTCAAATACTTTCTGCAAACATATTGAGGACTAATAAATGCCACAAGTGCAGCTCCTCCTTCAGTCTGCAAAATAGCTAGTTTACAGAGCCAAATATACATTTTGAGAGGATAAAAGCATTGTCATTTAAAGATAAAAAATTACACAAAAAAACATGTGGTAATTCCCACAATTAACTAAAGAAGTACTTACATTGCCTTTAGTACAAATATTGCCAATAATGGTCGCAAATAGGATTTTTCAATATGACTGCTGTGGCAGATTAGATTCAGTTTCATTGGTCAAGTGGCTTCTGAGAAACTTATATTTACAGTGCAAAGAAATACATTTTGAGAAAATTTGAATTCATGGTCATTGAACAAAGGTCAAATAAAGATCAACATTTGAAATATCGTGAAAAATCCAATACCTGTCGAGCCCCCACTACTAACTACACATGTCATGAATTTCAATGAATTTTTAACAAAAAAGGCTGAGTAATGACCACAGCGTTTTTCAATATGGCTGCCATGGATTTGAACCTCTGGAACAAATTGGGATGTCACTATCGGTAGGAACAAGAACAGGTGTGTGAAGTTTCAGCTTCATTGGTCAAATGGTTTCTGAGGAGAAGATGTTTCGCCGTACAACTGACGATGGACAACAGTCAAATAGTCCATGACATAAGCTTACCTGACTTTCAGTCAGATGAGCTAAACATAAGATATGTGACATGTCAACAGTGCGTTGGGTGTGTGAAAACTTTAATGCAGATACATGTCTGCAGCATGTGTGACTAATTATTGTATGGTTTTTTAACCCTATGGATAATAAAGACATACGAAACACTCCTATTAGGCCCGTTCAGCTTCTAACAAGGACAGCATCATTGTTGTGTGAGACAGCCAGTAAATGTCAAGGGCATGCAGATTAATTAGAATCTATCAACAGCAAATCAAATATGACACTTTGGAAATGATTTGTACATGATTAATAAACAGCACCCTATGCATCAAGCCGTTTTAAATGTCAGATCCGCATGTATTAGTTTGAGGAAAATGTGAATAAGGACATTGTTAAATGATTTCGAAATCTGATTGTATAGTTGCACCACTAATCACAAAGTAGTGGGCCGTACATGAGTAGTTCCTAAGTAGATAATTACCCCATTACTTGGTGGCATTGTTCAACTAGCTACAGTCATTAATCTTGGCTGCTATAGATTGAGCTAAACTACACACTACATTACCATTATTCATTTAATTTTGTACTGCTTGCATACAGGCATGAACAATTTCAACAACTTTATAGTACAGTAAACTACGGTTATGACGAACTCAAAGGGACCACTAATTTTAGTTCATTATAAGCACATATACAGAATATAGACAGCAAATGCCAAGGACAAAATCAGTATGTTATATCCGTCAGTTCGTTATGAACGTAGTATACTGTGTGTTATAACCCAATGTAGACATTTCAGCTAACATAGATTACAGTCTTTACAGATCTCTGTTTACTGATCAAATGCAGACATCTAAAAAACCTAAACTCTGCCACAGTAAACTCTATGAAGGGCAACATATTGCGTATTGCATCTGAAACCTGTATAAATGATTTGTGATCTGCCGCTTTGTTAGGATTTAATTCTCTGTAAATATTAAATGTAACATCAGAGAATAATCAGTCTCGATTATCCGACGAAACAAATTCCACAAGGCACAGAAGGCAAAATAGTGGTGAAAATTATATGAATGGATCACTCAAAATCAGTGATGACACCAGGTGTTCACAAAAAGAGTAAGCATGTCCGGCCCTCCCGGTAGCACCCGTCACTCACAGAATTTGCATAAAAAAGTAAGTGTTTGTAAGGAAATCCAGTGTCCTGTGTAAATTACAACATCTGCAAAGACATATGGATGGTTGGAATACAGCTTGGTTAGTTTGTCAGCCATTTGTGATTCAGGTCATTTTGAAGGGAGGGGGAGACATCTCAGTGGAGGTTGATGCCATGGGGATTCTGGGGAGGATAGGTCATCGGTACCTCATACTTGTTTTAAAGAGCGACTATGCAGTATGGTCTGCTGTTCATATCCAGTCTAGACCTCCGACATAAAGTTTTTGCACTGTAAACCGAAGACATTGTCTCTATGTTATTAGGGACTTTTAAATTTACATACATCATGAACCTTAACTGAAAAGGAAAGTGCTGTTTCAACGACGTGAATCAAATCTGCTGAGACTGCAAATTAGCTTAACCCAGTTTTCTCTAAGAGTTGACTAATGAGGTGAATGGTGTTTTTTTTAAATAACAATAATATTGATTGAATATATTTTAATGTGCTGTAAAGCAATATTCATTCATTCACTCATTCCCTTCAAGATGATAAACAAATAATCAGTTTGTTATGACCAGAGCATATAATAGATTATTATTATATGGTCTCTGTTATGACCTATACTGTGTTGAACTACATGTGATAAATATTTATCAACACAGAAATGCTTGCATTAATTCTATAACTAATGTGTCAATACTGGCAAGTATGTTTTTACTGTCTGTTATTTGGTACTGTAATTGATTTTGTCTCGCATACCGAGTTCATACAGAGTGTTTGTCTGGGACAGTACATTAAGCATGGTTAATTATCAGTATGCTTTTATAGGAAGACTTATAATGAAAGATTTAGGAGTTAACCATTGTTTAAGATTAAGCATGTAACACCAAGGATCCTTGTCATTACCCTAATATTAAAAATGTAGGGGTCCTTAGATTATGATACATACTACTAAAAACAAGTGATTCATTTAGTTTATTATAGGTAATCTGTCATGCCATATGAAAGAATCAGGTGCTCCCTCACTTATTTTGAGTAGTATGTTGCAGCAAATTTAACGACCCCAGAAACACAGGACACGCTTTAAATTTTAACACTGTTTAAACCAATTCATAAAAGTTTCGTTTCACAAATTCACATAAACTTTGTATTTGAATAAGCCATTTCTCGCATTCAGTTTACAGTAACAACTTTACAAATATCATTTCACAATTTTGCAAATGTGATTTTTGAAATCATTCACATTTAGAACTTCTTATAGGCATTTGCATTGAGCATCAATATAATATGGAAGAAGTTGACATGAAGATGAACCTCATCACTTAACATCAAATGTTGGCCATGAGGCGATATGGCGTGAAGAGAAAGTGGATATTGGAAATTTTATTCCTGCGAGTTCGATATGGTACAGTTCCTTTCTTTTTGTATAGTTAAATCTTCTGAATGAGTGAGTGAGTTGGGTTTAACGCCGCTTTTAACATTATTCCAGTTATATCACGGCGTGTCAGCTTAATGTGGGAGGAAAGCCCGAAGTGATGCAGGTCTCGGATGTTTACCACTTCGGTGAAACCCACGAGCACGGGCATGGTACTGACAAACCTAGAAACATAATCGGGGCGAACCGGGATTCGAACCCACAAACATAGGTTTCTGGCGTGCCCAAGGGACGCAACTCTGCACAGCGAATTGCGGCGCCTCAGACGACTGGGCCACCCGTGCCCCCTAAATCTTCTGAATGGTGAACTCTATATCAAACCAGAACTATTTCAGCTTATATCACAAAGTAGTCTTTCACTTTAGATATTGATAGCTGTATGGCTCAACTGACATTGAAGTGACGTTCTACCCTCAAACATGTGAACACATACACAACTGTAACAATAAAAAGAAAATAAGTATTTAATAAAATGAGTAAAAGTTACAGACTGAAATTTTTTCGCCCAAAGCTAAAAGAGCATGACACTCCACTGATAACTGACTCAAAGCAATTATATATTTTTCATACTTAAAAACTTACTACTTGTACTCTGTCAACATCCCATAACTCCAATAACTAGGGTGCTAAATCATCCAGCTAAGTGTCATCGTAACAATTGTTTCCTATTCATAACATTACCACACCATTTGATACAACTCTCATGTACACCATTCTTACATCACACAGGATCTTAATAATCACCTGCTCATAAACTGACTGATATCTGGCTTAGACATACATCACATGATCTCTGTTTATCCTGGATTAACACCTGATGTTTTAATATATCACCTAACTAGAGTTGTGAGGCTCCTGCTAAGTAGGAAATATACAAAGAAAGCTAATCTTGATTAATATTGCATAAGTATGTGTATGAGATTAATTACATACTGCAATAAACTTTTGTGTTGCTGCTCTGTTATCTAAGCAAATAGTAGATTTACGTCCTGATGTGTCAATCATTGCGATAATGTTACATCACATCATGCAACAAGCAGGCGCTTGCTCATGTTTCTGTAGACCATTACAAGATATGAGGCATGCAGCTACATCAGGACGTGTCATAAACACGGTGACAGCTATGTACACTGATAGACATTGTGGGCATGTGAAAATGACGAGTAGTTTAATCATCGACTAGTATATGCAATGTTAAAAACTGTACATAAATGTATATCGAATCATATAAACTGTAAATGCAAGTGTATGCAATGTTAAAAATTGTACATAAAAGTATATCGAATCATATAAACTGTACATGCAAGTGTATGCAATGTTAAAAACTGTACATAAAAGTATATCGAATCATATCAAATGTACATGCAAGTGTATGCAATGTTAAAAACTGTACATAAAAGTATATCGAATCATATCAAATGTACATGCAAGTGTATGCAATGTTAAAAACTGTACATAAAAGTATATCGAAACATATAAACTGTACATGCAAGTGTATGTAATGTTAAAAACTACATAAAAGTATATCGAATCATATAAACTGTACATGCAAGTGTATGCAATATAAAAAAAACTGTACATACAAGTAATCACAATTACTCAATGAAAAAATATATATATATACACTGTTATGAACTGAACACACCAGTATGTGCAATGTTATGAAGTGTACTATAAATGTAAATGCATGTTATAGTTTTCACACATATATGCAATGTTATAGTATGCAATGTCATTAAGTGTTCATACACAGATATGCAATGTTATAAAGTGTTCATACACATATATGCAATGTTATTAACTGCACATACAAGTATATGCAAAATCATAAAC
Organism: Haliotis rufescens; assembly: GCF_023055435.1. Classification (NCBI taxonomy): domain Eukaryota; kingdom Metazoa; phylum Mollusca; class Gastropoda; order Lepetellida; family Haliotidae; genus Haliotis; species Haliotis rufescens. The sequence continues at coordinate 26,098,706 of NW_025963791.1, read as the reverse complement.
TGAAAGCTGTGCTGATTTTTGTTTATTGCATACTTTGACAGTTAAAGAGCCCTCAAATGAAATATAGCAATGGGTGAGGGATACTTAGAGTAGCTGTATATATGTCTTGATTGCCCATTTTATTACTTTGATCATAGATCTGTCAATTAAAAAACAGAAAATAGATGACATTTTTCCCATTCTTACAACATACACCTGTCCTTTAGACGTAACAGGTAGTTGGTAAACATGGAACTCATGTGTAGTGAGTTCGTGGGTGTTGATTTATTTCACTGTCAGCAATTATTCAAGCAATGCTACGGCAATCTGAAAATAATGGAGTCTGGACAAGGCAGACCTAGGCCTGTAAATACCGGTACTCCGCAATACTGCACCCCTACCGATGGCCTGTAAATACCAGTAATCAGCAATATTGCACCCCTACCGATGGCCTGTAAATACCAGTAATCAGCAATACTGCACCCCTACCGATGGCCTGTAAATACCAGTAATCAGCAATACTGCACCCCTACCGATGGCCTGTAAATACCAGTACTCAGCAATATTACACCCCTAACGATGGCCTGTAAATACCAGTACTCCGCAATATACACCTCAATCGATGGCCTGTAAATACCAGTACTCAGCAATATTACACCCCTAACGATGGCCTGTAAATACCAGTACTCCGCAATATACACCTCAATCGATGGCCTGTAAATACCAGTACTCAGCAATACTGCACTCTTAACGATGGCCTGTAAATACCAGTACTCCGCAATATACACCTCAATCGATGGCCTGTAAATACCAGTACTCAGCAATACTGCACTCTTAACGATGGCCTGTAAATACCAGTAATCAGCAATATTGCACCTCTATCGATGGCCTGTAAATAACAGTACTCAGCAATATTGCACCTCTATCGATGGCCTGTAAAAACCAGTACTCAGCAATAATGCACGTCTATCGATGGCCTGTAAATACCAGTACTAAGCAATACTGCACCTCTTATGACAAGCGAACCATGAAGATTCGGGGTAGAATAGGTCTTCAGCAAAACCATGCTTGCCATAAAAGGCGACTATGATTGTCATAAGAGGCGACAAACAGGATCGAGTGGTCAGGCTCCCTGACTTGGCTGATGCATGTCATTGTATCCCAGTTGCGTGGATTGATGCTCATGATGTCGATCACTGGATTGTCTGTTCCAGACTCGATTATTTACAGACTGCCGTCATATAATATTGCTGAGTGCGGCGTTAAGCAACATATAAACCTACCAACCAAACCTTTGACAAGCATGAAGTACCAGGAATCTGTTTTGCCTTGGAATTTCCACAGGGAATATTTATGTGATCCAAGTATTGAAAAAAATATTGGCTTAAGGAGTGTTTTCTCATATGAGCAAATATGATTTACACAACTGCCATATAAAAAGTATTTGAAGAGGGAATGTTAAATAAAGCAGAAAGAACAAAGTTGAAATACTAATGGTTTCTATAATACACCATAATACCACATACATGTATATGTATCAAGAGTAATATAAAATATACTGTGTTTTTTCCTTGATGTATCATTCATTTGAAACCTCTCAAGTCACAGCAATGTTTCAAATTGTAGACAGTTCTGTCACAATAACAATCACTGGTATACTTTTATGACATCTTGACAAATGTTTCAAAGAATAGACTGTAAATCAAAATAATATAACGACAAAGGTTCGACACTGAATTATCTAAACCTGTGATGTTACATGTAAACAGGGCTGGTCCATTAATCATTTGTTCATGAACAATAGAGGTTGTTATGAAGACATAAGGTGTGTATTTCTTATTATCAAGTATTTCATAAGATCAATTGGTGTATATTTCCAGTTATCACATATTTTATAAGACATATCCATCAAGTTGATGTCCATTGTTATGATGATACATACGTGATATACCTGATCATGAAGCATTGTGTACATTGGCAATTCATTACCACATACCACTCTCATGATCTCATGAACATTAGTGTCCTGTTGGTGTGATACACTGGCAATTCATTATGAGTGAGTGAGTGAGTGAGTGAGTGAGTGAGTGAGTGAGTGAGTGAGTTGGGTTGAACGCTGCTCTTAACAGTATTCCAGTTATATCACGGCGTGTCAGTTTAATGTGGGAGGAAAGCCGGAAGTGATGTACTCGTAAGTCTCAGACGTTTACCACTTCAGTGAAACCCACGACAAACCTGAAAACATAATCGGGGGGAACCGGGGTTCGAACCTACAATTATAGGTTTCTGGCATGACCAGGGGGTGCAACTCTGCACAGTGAATCGCGGCACCTTAGACGACGTGGCTCCATTTCATTATGAGTGAGAAAGGTTTTATACATTTTAACAACATTCCAGCCAGGATTCACACATTGTAACCATGGGTTGAGAAACAAACCAGGGACATTTGCAAGAAGATCAACAACGAGGCCACCACCCTGATCTCAAACAAGCCTAGGAGACGTGTACCTGCATAACTTTACCCGTTGGGAAATCCAGCCCTTCTATATTTTTAAACACAGATCTTTTATTGCAATTACATAACTAAGACTCCCTATCAAAATCGGGCAAATATTGAGTGATCATTGACTTAATGAAAATGAAAGATATAGGTTTTCTTAGCCAGTCATTGCTTTCAACTTCATTGTCAAACTGGCGGCCATGTATAACACTTTAAGGGCAGTTTTAGTAATGTTTGGTGGCGGAGAAGTGAAATCAAAGCTAACAGAAACTCTGTCGTTCATTTCAAGATTCCACTGACAGGGTGAAAAATGCCCATGGCATAGTGCAGGCATTTTTCTCTATCCAGAACTGCCCATTTACATACAAGATATTGTGTTGTAGACCTTGGAATGTGATGCCTGATTAATTAAAGCATATTCAAATTATAGCATGTTAACTAAGATTCATTTGAAGTTTTGTCTCCTTGATACAATGGCCTGCTATATAAAATGAATAGCATGTTATGTAATTCAAACGACATCCAAACAAACTGTCATTACCATTTAACATGGCTGTTGAACTGTGAATTTGTTTTTCCTAATATCCAACTAATTGAAGTTAAACTGCTAAAAAGTCTAAATCACCAGTAATTCACCTCAAGAGGAAATTATTGAAGAAATTACTTTCTGCACAAGCATATAACACCCAGTTTGCAACACAGCCTAGTGAATTACCTCTCCTTAATGCAATCAATATGTTTGATAATAGCATGTTTTTCCTGTAAGAATGGTATTGATTACAATGTTGACTGTAAATAACACCAGTCCTACAATACATGATGAAAGCTGTTTAGATTGCCAGCTAATGCCAATTACTTAAGTGCTGTAAAGTTAATACCCTGACAATGTCACACAATGTTGAAGGGTACTCCAGTCAGGTTAATGGTTTCTAACCTCTGGTCACATAACACATAACACACATTCAATCAATAACCTGATGTCGCATGATGACTAAATCGACAGGGCTGAAATGTTTTCAACAAGTAGCTGTCATGCAATGCTATGTATAAAAATAAAATACACATTCAACCGCCAAAACTATGTCGCTTTGAACTGTATTTCTGGGGCAACGGCGTCTAAGGTGCCACAATTCGCTGTCCAAACTTGCATCCCTCAGTGGGCAAGCCAGAAACCTATGAACTGTGTTTGAATACTGGTTATTGTCTAGGTTTGTCAGCACCATACCCGTGCATGTGAGTTTCACCAAAGTGGTAAATGTCTGAGACCTGCAAGACTTTGGACTTTCCTCCCACAGTTAGTTTACACACGGTGACAACTGTAATACTGTTCAAAGCGGCGTTAAACCCAACTCACTCACGCACTATTTGTCCATTATAATCATGGTGCATATATTATTGTGGCAGGAAAGCCCACAGTGACACAGGTCAGTGTAGACGTGTACAGATGTGCAGGAAAGCCCACAGTGACACAGGTCAGTGTAGACGTGTACAGATGTGCAGGAAAGCCCACAGTGACACAGGTCAGTGTAGACGTGTACAGATGTGCAGGAAAGCCCACAGTGACACAGGTCAATGTAGACATGTACAGATGTGCAGGGAAGCCCACAGTGACACAGGTCAGTGTAGACGTGTACAGATGTGCAGGAAAGCCCACAGGGATACAGGTCAGTGTAGACCTGTACAGATGTGCAGGAAAGCCCACAGTGACACAGGTCAGTGTAGACGTGTACAGATGTGCAGGAAAGCCCACAGTGACACAGGTCAATGTAGACATGTACAGATGTGCAGGAAAGCCCACAGTGACACAGGTCAGTGTAGACGTGTACAGATGTGCAGGAAAGCCCACAGTGATACAGGTCAGTGTAGACGTGTACAGATGTGCAGGAAAGCCCACAGTGACACAGGTCAGTGTAGACGTGTACAGATGTGCAGGAAAGCCCACAGGGATACAGGTCAGTGTAGACCTGTACAGATGTGCAGGAAAGCCCACAGTGACACAGGTCAGTGTAGACCTGTACAGATGTGCAGGAAAGCCCACAGGGATACAGGTCAGTGTAGACGTGTACAGATGTGCAGGAAAGCCCACAGTGACACAGGTCAATGTAGACATGTACAGATGTGCAGGAAAGCCCACAGTGACACAGGTCAATGTAGACATGTACAGATGTGCAGGAAAGCCCACAGTGACACAGGTCAATGTAGATGTGTACAGATGTGCAGGAAAGCCCACAGGGATACAGGTCAGTGTAGACGTGTACAGATGTGCAGGAAAGCCCACAGTGACACAGGTCAGTGTAGACGTATACAGATGTGCAGGAAAGCCCACAGGTCAATGTAGATGTGTACAGATGTGCACGAAAGCCCACAGTGACTAAGGTCAGTGTAGACGTGTACAGATGTGCCGGAAAGCCCACAGTGACACAGGTCAATGTAGATGTGTACAGATGTGCAGGAAAGCCCACAGGGATACAGGTCAGTGTAGACCTGTACAGATGTGCAGGAAAGCCCACAGTGACACAGGTCAGTGTAGACGTATACAGATGTGCAGGAAAGCCCACAGGGATACAGGTCAGTGTAGACCTGTACAGATGTGCAGGAAAGCCCACAGTGACACAGGTCAGTGTAGATGTGTACAGATGTGCAGGAAAGCCCACAGGGATACAGGTCAGTGTAGACCTGTACAGATGTGCAGGAAAGCCCACAGTGACACAGGTCAGTGTAGATGTGTACAGATGTGCAGGAAAGCCCACATGGATACAGGTCAGTGTAGACCTGTACAGATGTGCAGGAAAGCCCACAGTGACACAGGTCAGTGTAGACGTATACAGATGTGCAGGAAAGCCCACAGTGACACAGGTCAATGTAGATGTGTACAGATGTACAGGAAAGCCCACAGTGACACAGGTCAGTGTAGATGTGTACAGATGTGCAGGAAAGCCCACAGTGACACAGGTCAGTGTAGATGTGTACAAACCCATGAGTAACTGTGTGGTGCAGACAGACCAAGGGTCATAGTCAAGGTGAATTCAGGATTCAAACCAACAACCATTAGGTCACAGCACCACAATAATGTAAAAAAATCACATGCTTGTAAGAGGTGACTAATGGGATCAGGTGGTCAGGCTCGCTGACTTGGCTGATGCATGTCATTGTATCCTAATTGTATGAATCAATGCTCATGATATCAATCACTGGATTGTTTGGTCCAGATGCAATTATTTACAGACCACCATCATATAGCTGGAATATTGCTGAGTGTGGCGTTAAACAACAAACAAACAAACAAACAAAAATAATGGTATTTCCGTTCCAGACAACACTTGTTCACCATCCCAGTTTGTATGTACCAACAAAAACAACAAACAAACATGATCACAAAATACAAAGAGTGAGTGAGTGAGAAGAGTTTTATGCCCGAGTCTTCAGCTTGATGAGCATACCACTTGGCTACCCCGACACCCCATTCTCCAAGTTCATGATACAGTGATTGGGGTTTTATACCTTCTAATAGGCTAACTGAACTAAAAACAGTGTAAGATTTTGCAATATTAAATTGTCTTACATATATAATAGAAAGCAGACAAGAAAGTGTCTTCATTTTCAGATACTGAAGTAATCTATACTTGTATGGGATTGTTGTGAGAACTTTGATTCAGGGTGTGTATGAGAAACTATATCTATATCTAAAGGGAAACTCATCTTGAGGATAGAACTCATGAATGCCTCAGTGTGACCAGCTACCACATTACACAGTGAGGTAACCCAGTGTTCATTTAAGATGCTAATGACTTTTCGCTTGCAATCATTCCATTGTCAAATTTGATAACATTTCCTTGTACGATTCATGACACTATCCTGCTTTAATATTTCAGTCATATTCATAACATTATCAAGGGTCACCACATGAAGAAGGTTTTCCTGTTTGACACCCTCTCATGTTGTGTCCTGCCTAGGATCATCAGAACAATTAACAGATCAATCACAATGTCAGTGTTTCTGTCCAATATGATGTGTGGAGACATGAGAGCTAATTTATGAACATTAGACCTCCTCACACACTTACAAACATCCTGCCCTTGATAAGGCCAGTTAAAAAAATAGTCTTGATTCGCATGACTCAAGACATGTCATTCCTTGGAAAAAATGTGGAAAATAATTGTCTATAATGAGGGGAACAGTTCTTAAATAAAAAATGTCATCTCATCATATATGAATTCATAAACTTTCTAAATAAACGTGAAGCCATTGTGCTGAGGTGCATAGAGTGACCAAATTAATAGAATATTATCCCTTAGCTTATGAGCTCGCTTGGTCATACAAGCCTTGCTCCAAGGCTGTACTGAAAGAAAAGTCCATGGATTTGTATTAATTCTATCCTCCTAATAGGCAAGTCTCCAGTCTCTTATAGGGACAACTTGTTCTTATTATTTACATAATCTAGAACTTAGAATTTAAACTAATGATTATTGATTTGAGACTTATGCAAGTCTAGGTCATGCATTATATGTGGCACTGCCAGTCTTATTTACTTGTACCAGCTGTGTACATGACTCAAGACTTCTTAAATTGGATGTCAAGACAAATTAAGGGATATGCTGGATGCATGTGTTGAGTGTGTGGTGTGTGGTGTGGTATGTGTGGTGGAGGGTGTGGGGTGTGGGGTGGAGTGTGTGGGGTGATGGGGGGAGGGTGTGGGCTGGTATGTGTGGTGGAGGGTGTGGGGTGGAGTGTGTGATGTGTGGGGGTGGAAGTGTGTGGGGTGAGGGGTGGAGGGTGTGTGGTGTGTGTGTGGTGGAGGGTGTGGGGTGGTATGTGTGGTGGAGTGTGTGGTGTGTGGGGTGGAGTGTGTGGGGTGGTATGTGTGTGGGGTGAAGTGTGTGGGGTGGAGGGTGTGGTGTGTGGTGTGGTGTGTGTGTGTGATGTGTGGGGTGGTATGTGTGGAGGGTGTGGGGTGGTATGTGTGTGGGTTGGAGTGTGTGGGTTGGAGTGTGTGGGGTGGTATGTGTGGTGTGGGGGGTGGTATGTGGGGTGTGTGGGGTGGAGGGTGGAAAACTAAGAAGATGCAGTTTTTCTCTGGAGCAGCACCACCACATCAGATGTAAGTCTACCGAGATCTGAACTGGAGGCTGGAGCGACTGAAGAACCCACCAGCTAAATGGAGAGAAGATCAACCTCCACTCTATTTATGCAGTAGGTCATCTTGTGATGCTTGGACACTGAAAACTTTCCATAAATCTGTTTGTAATAGTCTTGCTCAATTAAAATAAGTGCACAATCGTGTTGTGACAGTTTTTGTCAAGCTTATTAATGTTATTGTGAACAAGGGGACAGGCACAATTTATGGAGCAGGGAGGTTACAAGAAACAAGAAATGTATTTTAACATGCCTAATCTGTGGAGACAATTAGTTACAATGTATAATGGGGACATGGAGCAAAATGTCCTTGCTGTGCAAACACTTGAACATGAAAGGCTTTTTAAGTCCAAATTCATTTGTACTGGAAGAGCAATTTCGGATTTTAAGTACATGATTATTACATTGTTAAAATCATAATGAAACTTAATTCACAAAGCAAGACCAACATGTTTCCATGTTACACATATGCTTGTCTGACATTTTGCAAAGTTAAACATACTTAACCCCCTTTTGTAGAATTCTACTCTAAAGAAGTTAAAGAACACCCAATACTTTCATATAACTATAGTTATTCTTCAGGAAATTAACCTAAAATCAACTCAAACAGCTTGTTACATGTTTTACTTCCAAAAGGAATATATTGTAAAAGAAGAAGACTATTTGGTTTGGCATGTACACATACCAACACAATGTACACTTGGCAATATAATGATTTAATGATGTGGATGACCACATTCATCAACTACTACCTATCTAGATTGTAAGGAGACATTGAAAACAGCATAACTCAGTTCCGACCTTATCAATCAACATATGTCAAGGGGACAGCATTCTCCCCTCATGACCAGTCAGTAAAGTGACTTTTTCCTTATCATACACGCAGGAGTTGGCCTTGAACGAATTGGAAATGTTGCCCAAGACTTGACACTGAGAGACAAATTATATTTGACCATGTGGAGACTGTAACAGAATTGAAGACTTCTATGATTTTACTCTTATTTTACTCAATCATGCCAGGAGAGTATATAAACCTATCAAATACCTTACCAATAAAACAAAGTGTCAATTTGCACCACGCCTCAATGTCAACTGACTCGAATGATGAGTAAGGTTGATGAGTAAGGTGATCTGAGGTTATTCTTTTCTTTTGCACTAAAAAGGAGAAAACATAACCAAATCTAATTATGTATTTGTCTCACCTGTTTCTTGCTCTTACAGGAGAAATTATTAATATATTAATATTTCTTAACCATTATTATTATCATCATCATCATCATCATATTTATTTATTTATTTATTTATTTATTTATTTATTTATTTATTTATTTATTTATTTATTTATTTATTTATTTATGAAATGACTCTGACTTTAGGAAATAGGAAACACTATGTGTAGGATGTTCACTTGTCTCCAATCAGAGTATTGAAACAAGGAAGGAAAGGAAAAAAAAGAGGGTGTCTGACAGCGCCACATTCACACTTTACTGTAGAGACAAAAAGGAAAATTTCATATTCAGAAATTTGTATAAGAAGTATAATCCATGGTATTTAACTTCCTAAAATGTTTTTGTGTGTTGTCTCAGCCTGGCTGGTATAGTGTTATATCACGGGGTGCCCAGAGTGATGTGGGAGGACAGCCAGAAGTGATGCAGGTTTAAGATGTTGACGCCTTTGCTTACTTCCATTGCACTGAGAAACCTCGAAACATCATTATCGCAAAATTTGGACTTGTACCCCAAATCGTAATGGACACAACTCTGCCGAGGGAATTGCAGCACATTAGACGAGGTTCACCACATATGGATAAAAAGATCATCTATGTGAGAAAACATCAAATTTTTTGTTCCTGATATAATGACACATCTTTGACAATTTAACCTGTAGTCTAATATTACCTGCTACATCACTTCAGTTCTGCAACAGAATGATTTAAAATATATCGTTAGACCATTCCCATACAAGACAGTTGAAGTTGCCCAGTGATTACAAAATATTACCAGCAGGCATCCTACAATAATTCTAGTTCTACTGATGACGTAAAATTTACTATCATAATGACACTCATTGCAAAAAGAAATCCGAATTACCAAGTCAGAACTGTTATGCCAGAAAGAGAAAAAATCATGTATAAATTACAATCAGTTTGATTAATAAAATATCCATCAAATAATACATTTGCTGCTTGGAGAGCCATAGTGTCTTCATCACTCTCATTAGTCAGCCTGATACTACTAATGTTGCCAGTTGGAAGGACGATATCGCTATATTTCCAACAATGATGTAATTTAGATTTATAATCCCTTGTAATTATGCCAGACTTTTAAACCAAGTAATCATGATAATCACAGCCTAGTAAGGAGTCCATAATAACCCATGTCTTGCCTGCCCCAAGATATCAGATGCAGGCAGTTCTTTTTAAAAGCAACTTAATCAGGTCATTTGAGGTCAAGGTCATGCAGAACCCCTGAAATTGGAATGTCCTTCAACACATATGTTCCTGTTTTAATAGTGTTTCCTCCGTGGCTGTGTGTGTAATGTGAGACACATTGACAGTACATGGTTTTCACATCAGGGAAAACAGTTTAAAAAAAATGGAGAGCAGAAGGAAGCCCATTTGCAAAGATTCTTATCATTCCTGAAATGAAAAAATAAACCCTCATGAAGACATTAGGTCATCTCAGAGGTCTTACAGATTTAACTCAAACCTTTTCCCAAGTGGATTTGGGTGTTAATACTTTAAAGAATATGTCACATTTACAGAGATGTTGACAATGGAACAGTAACAACTACCAACATAAGATGACAAGGCCACATGTAGACCCTCCATAATGATAGATTTAACTGTTACACTGTATAATTCATATGAACAATTATAGTAATTAGTAAGAGTAATTAAAAATGGAGTTATGCCATTATAACAATATCATGGAACACAAAGAACAGGCTTCACACATAGCACTAGTGTGGAAAGAGAACCAGACATTCAGCATTCTTCAGCTACTGGGTCACCCCACCCCCCCCGAACTTCAGCTTGATGTTAACTGTATTATCATTTGAGGATTATTTGATTAACAGTGAGTATGTAAGTAACCAGTAAGTATTGACTAAGTTTTTCTTAAATTGCACATGTAAGAGCAAGTCAGGCAGTCCTCACTGGGCTGGTGTTGTTATATGTTAAACTGTCATAATTGTTTGTAACTGGTGGAGAAGATAAATTGTCTGACATCATTGAACCATCATCATCCACAGTACATTACCGAATAAACAACGTGAGTACCAGCTTCCTGTTCTAGCCAGCCACCAATCTAAACCCACCACAGACATCAGTGACACTGAGCCAGCAACTACAATCTGAACCCATCACAGACATCAGTGACACTGAGCCAGCAACTACAATCTGAACCCATCACAGACATCAGTGACATTGAGCCAGCAACTACAATCTGAACCCATCACAGACATCAGTGACACTGAGCCAGCAACTACAATCTGAACCCATCACAGACATCAGTGACATTGAGCCAGCAACTACAATCTAAACCCACCACAGACATCAGTGACATTGAGCCAGCAACTACAATCTGAACCCACCACAGACATCAGTGACATTGAGCCAGCAACTACAATCTGATCCCATCACAGACATCAGTGACATTGAGCCAGCAACTACAATCTGAACCCATCACAGACATTGTGCCGCCAGCAACTACAATCTGATCCTATCACAGACATCAGTGACATTGAGCCAGCAACTACAATCTGAACCCATCACAGACATTGTGCCGCCAGCAACTACAATCTGATCCCATCACAGACATCAGTGACATTGAGCCAGCAACTACAATCTGAACCCATCACAGATATCAGTGACATTGAGCCAGCAACTACAATCTGATCCCATCACAGACATCAGTGACATTGAGCCAGCAACTACAATCTAAACCCACCACAGACATCAGTGACATTGAGCCAGCAACTACAATCTGAACCCACCACAGACATCAGTGACATTGAGCCAGCAACTACAATCTGAACCCATCACAGACATTGTGCCGCCAGCAACTACAATCTGATCCTATCACAGACATCAGTGACATTGAGCCAGCAACTACAATCTGAACCCATCACAGACATCAGTGACATTGAGCCAGCAACTACAATCTGAACCCATCACAGATATCAGTGACATTGAGCCAGCAACTACAATCTGATCCCATCACAGACATCAGTGACATTGAGCCAGCAACTACAATCTGAACCCATCACAGATATCAGTGACATTGAGCCAGCAACTACAATCTGATCCCATCACAGACATCAGTGACATTGAGCCAGCAACTACAATCTGAACCCATCACAGATATCAGTGACATTGAGCCAGCAACTACAATCTGATCCCATCACAGACATCAGTGACATTGAGCCAGCAACTACAATCTGAACCCATCACAGACATTGTTCCGCCAGCAACTACAATCTGATCCCATCACAGACATCAGTGACATTGAGCCAGCAACTACAATCTGAACCCATCACAGACATCAGTGACATTGAGCCAGCAACTACAATCTGATCCCATCACAGACATCAGTGACATTGAGCCAGCAACTACAATCTGAACCCATCACAGACATTGTGCCGCCAGCAACTACAATCTGATCCCATCACAGACATCAGTGACATTGAGCCAGCACTACAATCTGAACCCATCACAGACATTGTGCCGCCAGCAACTACAATCTGAACCCATCACAGACATCAGTGACATTGAGCCAGCAACTACAATCTGAACCCATCACAGACATCAGTGACATTGAGCCAGCAACTACAATCTGAACCCATCACAGACATCAGTGACATTGAGCCAGCAACTACAATCTGAACCCATCACAGACATCAGTGACATTGAGCCAGCAGCTACAATCTGAACCCATCACAGACATCAGTGACATTGAGCCAGCAACTACAATCTGAACCCATCACAGACATCAGTGACATTGAGCCAGCAACTACAATCTGAACCCATCACAGACATCAGTGACATTGAGCCAGCAACTACAATCTGAACCCATCACAGACATCAGTGACATTGAGCCAGCAACTACAATCTGAACCCACCACAGTCATCAGTGACATTGAGCCAGCAACTACAATCTGAACCCATCACAGACATTACAATGGCACTGAGCCAGTATGAAAGTGGAAAATTGATTCCCCAGCCTTTAAATGTAGAGAGGAAGACAAAACCACTGCAGGCTGTTGATTAAGTTCACTTCTCTGTCCTGTCCATGTTAGGCATGGGGAGACTTATGGGTCCATTCACATCTGAATTAGTTATTAGGTAGATACAACCATGCTATATCATGAGCTGCCAGGGGAACATCATATAATTCCTTCCCCCTGTTTATTATTGTGCCACTATGGAGTACAATGATTGTGATAAATATAATAATTATCGCATGTCATTTGGTTCTAACATGGTACTTTGTCACATAGGAGGTGGTAAAGTACAGGCACCGTGACAGATCACCTTGGCTGGCTGCAAGCTGATAATTGGAATATGTTGGTAGTGATTTCAATACAATTTAGGATACAGCTTGTTTGATGCATCAGATAGACTACTGAAATAGTTGGCTCTCTTCAGATGACCTTCGAGGCACTATAATAGCACTACAGTGAGACTCATGACAGTCTCAGCCTTGCTTTAGTTGCGACACTACAATAACACTATAGTCAGACTCATGACTGTCTCAGCCTTGCTTAAGTTACAGCACTACAATAACACTAGAGTCAGACTCATGTCAGTCTGTACCTTGCTTTAGTTGTGACACTACAATGAGATTATAATTAGACTCTTGACAGTCACAGCCTGGCTTTCACTGTAGCACTACAATAACACTAGAGTCAGACTCTTCACAGTCTTAGCCTGGCTTTAGTTGCAGCACTACAATAACACTAGAGTCAGACTCTTCACAGTCTTAGCCTGCCTTTGGTTGCAGCACTGGAATGAGACTATAATTGGAATATAGTCAAGTTTTCTGATTATAATATTTGAAATAAATCAAAATAAAGTTCACATTTTAGCACAGTGACATGTGAGCTTTCCATGGGTTTTGTTGTTTCTTCTGTAAAACTAAATGTCACCTTATCTCAGTCACCCTACAAGTAGGACAACTGGCAGCTCCATGGTGTATTTCCTCCTACAGAGGTCAGCTCATCTATCATTTACATATCTGAGAAAAGATACAAGCACTCGATGGATAAATCAATGATTCCAATGTGAGAACAAGCCATGACAACTAAAATCTAGTGAACTGGGCTACATGCAGCTTTGAACAACATTTCACTTTCAATACATCACAGTGTGGCATTAACTACTTTGGTATGTAAAAAAAACCCAGATATTTTGCTGACAGACCAAAGATCATATCTCTGTAGGTCAGAGTGGTTTACCACTTTAATTAAACCCATGAGCATGGGTGTGGTGCTGACAAACCTAAAAACATAATCAGGACGAACCCTCGTTCATAGGTTTTGGCCATCCATGCTCCCATCAAAATATTAAGTAAATCATCTCCATCATCACTTTTGTCATCAACCAAAAAGACCCTTAAAGATTCAGGGTGGAATAGGTCTTCAGCAACCCATGCTTGCCGTAAAATTCAACTATGCTTGTCGTAAAAGTCGATTAACGTGATCGGGTGGTCAGGCTCGCTGACTTAGTTGATGCATGTCATCGATCCCAATTGCGGGGATCCATGCTCATGATATTAATCACTGGATTGTCTGGTCCAGACTTGATTATTTACAGACCGCCGTCATATAGCTGGAATATTGCTGAGTGCGGCATAAAACAACAAACCAACCAACCAAATCAACCAAAAACGTATCTGGCGTGCCCAAAGGATGCAACTCTGCACAATGAACTGCAGCTCAGACATCTCTTCACCTGTGCCCCACTCTGTGTGTGTGAATAGGTTACAGCCAAGTCATGCTAAGAGTTGATCTTCCTTGATAACCCATCAGTTTGTCAGTTTTTTAACGACCTAATAAGCAACATTCCAGCTGTATCATGATGGCCTATAGCTTATCAGATCTGGCCTAAACAAACCAGTGGTTGATATCATAAGCAGCATTCCAGTGTCGGAATATGATGACATTCAAACAAGTCAAAGATCCTGTCCACCTGTCCTGTGTCACTTCTTACAACAAGCAAAAGAGTGTCAGGGAACTAGTGTAACCCATGTCCGCACACGGTGATCACCGATCACAGTATATGGCACCAGCTATTCCCCAAATTGATTTAAGACAAGCATTGGGTACTGGGATCTTGCGATGATAAGCACAGGAAGTCTGGAAGACAGACAATGTTTGGTGATTCTCTCAGGTCGCAATCAATCAGATACTTCTATGTGTGTTTTAAAAAGTACAAACAAGTGAGAGCGAGAACAAACTTGCCTTGTTTACCAGCGTACGATCTCTGTGTTAAGCTGTAAACAAGCATGTATGTCTTTCAGTATTGGATGTAATCCGTGACACAGAAACACTGGTACCAGTCCCTGTGTACATGCATACTTTATTCATAGACAGCCATTCCTGGTACTGAAACTTGATTAGCGCTATCTCCAGCCTGATATATTATTGATGGTGTTGAGTCCCATATATATATATACACATGGGGCCAAGGCAGCCAGTCTCTTGTAAGCTGGGCCTTCCTGTCTACTGTCTGAGAGAGTCTGGAGGGAGCCTCATGAACTCTCTGACTGTAACAAGTCTAGATTACATGAGTGCTAAATGGATATTAAAATCGGGAAAAAGACTCAAATAAATTTCCTCTTATTGAAGCAAGTTTATGTCTTGGATTGTTGCAAGTCTAGATTACATGTGTGATAACCAGATCTTGGAGTCTGGAGAAAGCCAGGTGTATTTCCTCTAATTGCAGCAACTTTATGTCTTAGACTGTAGCAAGTCTAGATTACAAGTGTGATAAAGAGATCATGGAGTCTGGAGAAAGACAGATGTGCTTTCCTATTGTATTCAACTCCCTGGGTTTAACTGTAGCAAGTCTAGATTACAAGTGTGATAAAAGAATGTAAGTGTATGGTTCATGTGGGACTGAAACAATGTCATTTGTTTCTGTTCATATTGTCATTAGCTATCTGTGTAACAGTGAAGTGAAATCGGTTTAAGTGCCATTATGATGTTTGTTTAAAAACAAAATTAATAAATAAGTTGATACTTCCCTTTTCATAAAGTCTATTATAATGTAGACAAAGAACTCATTTCTAAATACATCTTTATAACAAATTATAATAATTCACTTTATTCATGATCATATTCATTGTGTCACAACCTTCCTTTAGGATCTAACCTGATCATGTTCCAAAAGTCAAGTCTGGGTCATGGAACCTGACATATAATGACTCACTCACTCACTCACTCCACACGTTTACACAGTGTGTTCATGGCTGCATCAATTTTCTTCAACCATAAAATTCAGAGAAACCACTGCAAAAAAATAGTTTCATTTCTAAATATATTTAGGCTTATTCCAATATGGCTTTGATTAAATGTTGGCCTAGAAGGAATACTGGTAGTCTCTCACAGTAGGTGGCCATGATCAGAAATATTTGTTGTGTGGCAAACAGTATCATCAGGCGATGTGTCTGTTGTCCATATACCCAGCAATCGTCACTTCAAGTGGGTAAGGCTTATCTGGCTCAGACAAAAAATCTTACAAGAGAACAAATGAAAGGATTGTGGTACATAAAATTGTATTAATCATGTGCTGATGGAAAACAAATAAGGGAACAATGAAAAATATAGGGAAATAAGCCTTACTATCAGTACATTTGAAATAGCGTGCATACAAATTCAACACGTCAGAATCAAATGTTGAGATGTGTTTGTGTGCATTGTTTCCAAAGTGGATTTGGTAGACAAGGCTGGAAACCCACGATAGCATATCATTTCACTGTGTCTAAAACTAAGTTCCCGTATTTATTTCCATCAGCATGTTTTGTTAATTTGTATCATGTTATATGTTATATGTTATATTCTATACTCTTTGTTGGTTGGTTGGTTTGTTGTTTAACGCTGCACTCAGCAATATTCCAGCTTTTTGACGGCAGTCTGTAAATAATTGAGTCTGGACCAGACAATCCAGTGATTGACATCCTGAGCACCAATCTACGCAATTGGGATCGATGACATGCATCAACCATGTCAACGAGCCTGATCACCCGATCCCATTAGTCGCCTTTTACGACAAGCATAGATGCCTTTTACGGCAAGCATGGGTTGCTGAAGACCTATTCTACCACTGATTTTCACGGATCATATCCTATGTTACCCTATTACAACATGTCATGTAATAGAGTTAAAAAAGAATCATTATAAATTATCTTCTGATATTAACTTTATTAAGCCCCAGTATTATCCTTCAAACTGAACATAATTTTTAAAATTAACTTGAAAATATAATGACACTTATTATTTAAAAAACCCAACATGTTCTAAAGGATATTTTTATCTTATCACACTCATTAATAGATGTACTGAATAAATAAAATATGTAAATTAAGAACAGTTTGTTCAAAATCAAATAATCCCTACAGTCTCATTAAATACTGATAAATAATGAAGTCAGTTCATGTAAGGATGTTTTAAAAATACAAGTATTTTTATAAATGTTAATATCATAATCAATATATGGCAGAGAAGAGAGATAAATATTCCAATTGATTCCAAAATTTTTGCAGCAAAGTAGAAATGCCTTGTGACCTCATTTAATTCCTAGTGTCGCCCCTTTTAAACCATGATGTTTTTAGTGGCAACAGCAGAAACTAATCTAAAAATACCAGAATTCCTCATCTGATCCCACAAAACATGGTGGTCACTGTCAGCTGCCCTTCTGCAGGCATGTCATACCTGACTCCGACTTCAAACATGATTGAAATATTTCACAAAACATTCCACTTTAGTTTTTCATTACACCAAACACACTACTCACGTTCAAACAACTTTACACACAAATCTCAAAAATCATCCTGAAGAGTTAATTCAAAATTAAACTTCTTTACAATAAACAAGCTATTTTTATCAGGTTGTTTACTTTATTGATTTACAGAACTTCTCTCAGCATAAACCTGATATTTTTACCAAATTTTTGTTTACAAGTAGAGATCTGTCAACATGGAGAGTGACTTGAATGTGTGAAGCTCAGAACAATATGGCTTTGTGCAGCTGAACAGCGGAAACATATTGACAGAGGTAGGCATAGATTACGTTGTGCATTTGTGATGCTTAGAGAAACTCTGTCTTATATAAGGAGTGTTTGAAGGCATGTGGTGGCCGGCCTGGGTGTCACATTGTTTTGTCAACCAGGTCACACTGAGTTAATGTCACCTCTAAAGATTTTGTGTGTTGTTGTTTAACGCCCCACTCAGCAATATTCCAGCTATATGACAGCGGTCTGTAAATAATCGAGTCTGGACCAGACAATCCTGTGATTGACATCATAATCATCGATTTACGCAGTTGGGATACGATGACATGCATCAACCAAGTCAGCAAGACTGACCACCCGATCCCGTTAGTTGCCTCTTACAACAATCATAGTTGCCTGTTACGGCAAGCATGGGTTGCTGAAGGCCTATCCTAATCTGGATCTTCACAGGTCTATATATTACTAAAAACAATAACTATATTTCTTTGACTGAATGTTACTTCAGCTGTGGAACGTAGTCACCCTTTAACATTGGAATGAGGTTGGTGCAATCTCTAAAGAATATTGTATAAAAACAGATTGGAACAACACCTCTAAGAATATTGGTACAGACTACGAAATTAATTTAATCAATAAATGCAACCACACATTTATTCATTATCAGCCTCTTACCCACAAACACTTTCATCCATCATCCATCCAGCTAACTATCCATCCAACATCTGTCCATCCATCCATCCATCCATCCATCCAACTAACCCATCTCCGTCAGTATATCCATGAAGTTAATCACTGCTATATATTTATTCAAGTCTTACATAAAAAATTACACTACAGACTATTAGTACATTAATTATCTGCTACATTTAATTAAAACATACATGCATTTATATCTTCTTTGTGTTCACCTACTCATAACAACTTAGATGAACTTCCATAAGCCCCTTAAACCCCAATATGATATCCTACATGATATAACAAGTGTTATACACCAATGACATAACAAGTGTTATACACCGACCAGGGAATCAGTGGGCCTGCCACTGTACACCAGGGAGTTGTATGGACGTGTAGCCATGATTTAATTAGTCACATCACCATTCAGTTACACAGTGCCACAATCAGAGCGTCAAGCCCAGTGGGGAACCACCATGCTATACAGCTTCTTACATAACTAATATTAACATATACATGCTATATTACACCATGGTTGAAGACACTGGGCTCAGCAGGGCTCTCAATAGACTTGCACAAGTCTCTAAGACAATAATTAGTAGTTTAAATAATAATTTCTAGATGATGTCAATAATAAGAACAAGTTGTCCTTATAAGAGACTTGAGTCCTTGGACTGTCCACATATCTAGCCTTGCCTATTAGGAGGATAGAATTACTACACATTCATGGACTTATCTTTCAGTAAGGTCTTGGAGCAAGGCTAGGCTCTCAATGGTGGCATACATTCCAGTGTCCATGATACCCTGTAGTAGCCAGTTGGTCATCCTCCTACACTTCAGGAGCTAACACCCATGTATCAAGCATGATGTCTAGGAGGGTACATGAACCATATTCACTCTGGTAATACTCCTTGATACTACCCCTAGGGGATGGATATATCAATGGATATATTTCCCATAATTCTCACTGAACATTAGGATTTTGGCTTCATGCTGATTGGCAAAATCATGCCAATTGTTCCATTGTCAATATTTATTTTGATGTGACCCACAGTAATAGCTGTCGTATTTACACATTGTTCCAAATTGTTCATGACATCACAGACAGCTTTATGTGACATCATTCCCACTGTAGATGACTGAGTTCATGTCTGTTCAGGGTATCACACAACACACAATGTTCTACATTTTATCAGAAAACAGACTACAGGTAATATCAAAACCTACTCGCGACATGGAATTATGGAATGTCTTTCCTCAGGGAAATCAAGTTGAAAGCCCTTGTCTAGGCATGGGGCGGGCTTGAGAGAGATTATTCTTTAATTTCTCATAGCTCATAGGTTATTTTCTACACATGTAGCTGTCATGTGAATATATCCATGCCACATACACAAGAACTTGCACCCTTGGATCCGCATGGCTCTGTGGAGATATATATATATAAACACCATTATGCCACATCAGGACCCCCAGGACTTTGTGGGCATAACGTTGTGACCATGGCACACAATCACCTCACATCCCGGGTTCTTGTCGGGCTGAGAGGAGAGAGACATAAACAAAGTGTTCCCCTATCATAACATCTCAAGTGGTCACTAAGGCCACACTTAGTTCATTTCTTGGTTCACAATACCGGTATGTATGAGTTGGTTTACAATATGTATGAGTTGGTTCACAATATTTGGTTCACAATATGTATGAGTTGGTTTACAATAGGTATGAGTTGGTTTACAATATGTATGAGTTGGTTCACAATATTTGGTTCACAATATGTATGAGATGGTTCACAATATGTATGAGTTGGTTTACGATATGTATGAGTTGGTTTTCAACATGTATGAGTTGGTTTACGATATGTATGAGTTGGTTTACGATATGTATGAGTTGGTTTACAATATGTATGAGTTGGTTTACAATATGTATGAGATGGTTTACAAGTTGTATGAGTTGGTTTACGATATGTATGAGTTGGTTCACAACATGTATGAGTTGGTTTACATATGTATGAGTTGGTTCACAACATGTATGAGTTGGTTTACAATATGTATGAGTTGGTTTACGATATGTATGAGAGTTGGTTTAAGATATGTATGAGTTGGTTTACAATATGTATGAGATGGTTTACGATATGTATGAGTTGGTTCACAATATGTATGAGTTGGTGTACAATATGTATGAGTTGGTTTACGATATATATGAGAGTTGGTTTACGATATGTATGAGTTGGTTTACAATATGTATGATATGGTTTACAATATGTATGAGATGGTTTACAATATGTATGAGTTTGTTTACAATATGTATGAGATGGTTTACAATATGTATGAGTTGGTTCACAATATGTATGAGTTGGTTTACAATATGTATGAGTTGGTTTACGATATGTATGAGAGTTGGTTTACGATATGTATGAGTTGGTTTACAATATGTATGAGATGGTTTACAATATGTATGAGATGGTTTACAATATGTGTGAGTTGGTTCACAATACGTATGAGTTGGTTTACAAGATGTATGAGTTGGTTTACGATATGTATTGATTTGGTTCACAATACGTATGAGTTGGTTGACGATATGTATGAGTTGGTTTACAATATGTATGAGTTGGTTTACGATATGTATGAGTTGGTTTACAATGTGTATGAGTTGGTTTACGATATGTATGAGTTGGTTTACAATATGTATGAGTTGGTTTACGATATGTATGAGTTGGTTTACAATATGTATGAGTTGGTTTACGATATGTATTGATTTGGTTCACAATACGTATGAGTTGGTTTATGATATGTATGAGTTGGTTCACAATACGTATGAGTTGGTTTACGATATGTATGAGTTGGTTTACAATATGTATGAGAAGGTTTACAATATGTATGAGATGGTTCACAATATGTATGAGTTGGTTTACAATATGTATGAGTTGGTTTACAATATGTATGAGTTGGTTTAGGATATGTATGAGTTGGTTTACGATATGTATTAGTTGGTTTACAATATGTATGAGTTGGTTTACAATATGTATGAGATGGTTTACAAGATGTATGAGTTGGTTTACGATATGTATGAGTTGGTTCACAACATGTATGAGTTGGTTTACAATATGTATGAGTTGGTTCACAATATGTATGAGTTGGTTTACAATATGTATGAGTTGGTTTACGATATGTATGAGAGTTGGTTTATGATATGTATGAGTTGGTTTACGATATGTATGAGAGTTGGTTTACGATATGTATGAGAGTTGGTTTACGATATGTATGAGATGGTTTACGATATGTATGAGTTGGTTCACAACATGTATGAGTTGGTTTACGATATGTATGAGTTGGTTTACAATAGGTATGAGTTGGTTTACGATATGTATGAGTTGGTTTACGATATGTATGAGTTGGTTTACAATATGTATGAGTTGGTTTACAATATGTATGAGATGGTTTACAAGATGTATGAGTTGGTTTACGATATGTATGAGTTGGTTCACAACATGTATGAGTTGGTTTACATATGTATGAGTTGGTTCACAACATGTATGAGTTGGTTTACAATATGTATGAGTTGGTTTACGATATGTATGAGTTGGTTTACAAGATGTATGAGTTGGTTTACGATATGTATGAGTGGGTTTACGATATGTATGAGTTGGTTTACAATATGTATGAGAAAAATCCTGGTTGGTAGATATTTGGGTCCCTCAATAGTTTATCTGAATACTTTTCCATATGTGCAGTTATAGTTAAGCTTGGCTTGTCATGTAACCTATTTTCTTTTCATTTTAACCATTGTAATCACAATTTTTAAGTGGTGAATATGTAAGTATGCATTTGGCAGAATTAAAAAAATAGTGCTCTCCTAATTTTGTGATTTTTTTCCACTTTTCAGTTTTTAAGGTCACTAGAACCCATTAACAAATTGGAAACACGCTTGGCCTGGCAGTATTATTCTGCTACAGATTGCCACCTCCTTGATGATAATTTAACACACAAAGGGATCAGCTACGAATAGTTTCAATATTCGTTGAAACTAACTTCTAGGGATGAAACAAGTTTTGGAGTACACAGCAATTTGTAATATAACCCTATTAATCAGCTGGCAGGTTGACAGGTTGGGGGAATCTCCTGGACAAGGATACTGGTAACTTCCCAAATGACAATGTCCATCGTAACTGGTAGGCATGTAATCCCATCCAAGCTGATCACACCACTCAAAAGTTCAGTAAACTGGAATTATATAAGCACTATTTACAGAACTGTTAACTTCAGACAGGCTGACATCACTGCATGTGTAATACTCTTGGAGGCCAAATTGGTCACTTAAATTGTTGCCCAAACCAAAGAGGAAGAGAAGGTCACACTAGATCTGCCAGCCAAAAACAGGGCATCAGGAGTTCCTGTGCAGGCTAATGCATCCACAAGGGTGTTAACTGTGAGGTGATGGCTTCAATAATTCTTGTAATGATGAAATATGCATACTATTCTTCCAACATTCCTATTACTGTGCGCAACATTCCTGAGTGGCATCCTGCCTGATGCTGCTGGCCAGTCCTGGAGCTCCTAGAGTCAGCAACATCCTCCATACTCCCTGTACACAATACTGTCTGTGACACCCCTGTACACAATACTGTCTGTGGCATCCCTGTACACAATACTGTCTGTGACATCCCTGTACACAATACTGTCTGTGACATCCTTGTACACAATACTGTCTGTGACATCAATGTACTGTCTGTGACACCCCTGTACACAATACTGTCTGTGACACCCCTGTACACAATACTGTCTGTGACTGCCCTGTACACAATACTGTCTGCGACAACCCTGTACACAATACTGTCTGCGACACCCCTATACACTATACTGTCTGTGACACCCCTGTACACAATACTGTCTGCGACATCCCTGTACACTATACTGTCTGCGACACCCCTATACACTATACTGTCTGTGACACCCCTGTACACAATACTGTCTGCGACATCCCTGTACACTATACTGTCTGTGACACCCCTGTACACAATACTGTCTGTGACATCCCTGAATGGCATCCTGTCTGATGCATTCCAACATGTATCCCTAGAGATCATCATTACAAGGAATTGCTACAGATTTGCTCCTCGAGATCATCATCACTACAAGGAATTTCTAGAGCTGAGGCAATCTGTACTTGCCAAATCATTCTAGACTTGAGTTGGACTCCTTTTTAAAAAGAATCTCTTGGGTCTGGGAGACAGACCATTGCTACAGATGTGCCCCTAGAGATCATAATCACTACAAGGAATTACTACAGATGTGGCTCTAGAGATCATCATCACTACAAGGAATTACTACAGATGTGGCTCTAGAGGTCATCATCACTACAAGGAATTACTACAGATTTCCCCCTAGAGATCATCATCACTACAAGGAATTACTACAGATGTGCCCCTAGAGATCATCATCATAACAAGGAATTACGACAGATGTGCCCCTAGAGATCATCACTGCAAGGGATTACCGTATTCGACTTAATAAGCGCCCTGGGCGCTCTCAAAATTAGAAATAGGGGGATTTTATTAGAAAATTATTTTGGTAAAAAAAACAGAGTTGAAAGATCGTAAATTTTGATGGTTTATGCTGACAGCCTGAAGTGTTTACATACGACAGATATATTTTTCGTGAATTTAATTGCCCATAATTAAGGGTACATATAACACACGAGTGCGTATTATACACGAATAAATAAGTCTTGTGTACATTAATCAATGGGAAGGGGTGCTAATTGGGATTGTTCACTAGCCAATATATTTGCAAAATATCGCTGTGGGCGCTTATTAGAGCGGGGCACTTATTATGTCGCATACGGTACTACAGATGTTCCCATAGAGATCACCACTACAAGGAACTACTAGATGTGCCTCTAGAGATCATCGTCGCTACAAGGAATTACTACAGATGTGCCTCTAGAGGTCATCATCACTACAAGGAATTACTACAGATGTGCCTCTAGAAGTCATCATCACTACAAGGAATTACTACAGATGTGCCTTTAGAGGTCATCATCACTACAAGGAATTACAACAGATGTGCCTCTAGAGGTCATCATCACTACAATGAATTACTTCAGATTTCCCCCTAGAGATCATCATCACTACAAGGAAATACTACAGGTGTGCCCCTAGAGATCATCACTACAAGGAATTACTACAGATATTCCCCTAAAGATCATCACAAGGAATTACTACAGATGTGCCCCTAGAGATCATCATCATAACAAGGAATTACGACAGATGTGCCCCTAGAGATCATCACTGCAAGGGATTACCGTATTCGACTTAATAAGCGCCCTGGGCGCTCTCAAAATTAGAAATAGGGGGATTTTATTAGAAAATTATTTTGGTGAAAAAAACAGAGTTGAAAGATCGTAAATATTGATGGTTTATGCTGACAGCCTGAAGTGTTTACATACGACAGATATATTTTTTGTGAATTTAATTGCCCATAATTAAGGGTACATATAACACACGAGTGCGTATTATACACGAATAAATAAGTCTTGTGTACATTAATCAATGGGAAGGGGTGCTAATTGGGATTGTTCACTAGCCAATATATTTGCAAAATATCGCTGTGGGCGCTTATTAGAGCGGGGCACTTATTATGTCGCATACGGTACTACAGATGTTCCCATAGAGATCACCACTACAAGGAACTACTAGATGTGCCTCTAGAGATCATCGTCGCTACAAGGAATTACTACAGATGTGCCTCTAGAGGTCATCATCACTACAAGGAATTACTACAGATGTGCCTCTAGAAGTCATCATCACTACAAGGAATTACTACAGATGTGCCTCTAGAGGTCATCATCACTACAAGGAATTACTACAGATGTGCCTTTAGAGGTCATGATCACTACAAGGAATTACTACAGATGTGCCTCTAGAGGTCATCATCACTACAATGAATTAATACAGATTTCCCCCTAGAGATCATCATCACTACAAGGAATTACTACAGATGTGCTTCTAGAAGTCATCATCACTACAAGGAATTACTACAGATGTGCCTCTAGAGGTCATCATTACTACAAGGAATTACTACAGAAGTGCCTCTAGAGGTCATCATTACTACAAGGAATTACTACAGATTTTCCCCTAGAGGTCATGATCACTACAAGAAATTACTACAGATGTGCCCAGGATCACTCCAGGAAAACAGCCGTCCCCCTTGCCACCCACTGACACTGTATCCCTGACCCTAAAAGACCAAACACACAGTTGACTTGTGATAAAAGTCACTAACTTTGAGAAGCAGACGAAGAAAAGGTCACTCCAGGATTTAATTGCATTTCTTTCATCCACCAGCCTTTAAGGATCCCCGTGTCAAAGTCGCCACCTGATCCAGGAGACAGAGTGTGGTGTTAGGTTTGTCGAAGCTGTGTTATCAGATTCAGCAGTTGGTGTTGGTGGCCCGGCCAGCTTACACTGCCAGCACTAAAGCACAGTGATGGACTGCTTGTGTAACACTACCATGGTATCAAATACGAGGTTCAAACACCTTCGTCTCATTGTCACAGTCACAAAACAAAATATTCAAAATTGATCAAGAAATAGGACATATGTAAAACACTGTGTTTTTTTGTTTAATGCTGCAATTTTTCATCTTTATGATGGCGGCATGTAAATAATCATGTCTTGACCAGACAATCCAGTGATTGATATTACAACGCTGTTGGGGTACGAAAATACACCATCAACCAAGTCACTGAACATGACCATCAATTCATTAAGTCGCCTCTTATGACCAGCATAGGTTGCTGAGGAAAAATTCTAACCCGGAATCCCCACGGGGTAACAATTGTTTGGAAATCATATGCATTAAACTGATGTATGATTGTTATACATGTAATATACATTGTGTGAATCACCATCAATGGTAATTTCGGAATTATTTCCTTATTAGCAAAATCATGGGTGCAAAGTAATGTGAAGTATTATTTATAGAGATGTTTCAAAAAGGAATCAGACTCAAAGTGGTTGTCCTGACAAACAGGGTCCAGAACAACTGTATCACTGAACCTTATAGGACTGAATGATTCACTGTATCTTATAGGACTGAATGATTCACTGTATCTTATAGGACTGAATGATTCACTGTAGACTAACATCCAGTCTCTGAAAAAAAACTTATTTTACAGAAAAAACAACAGTTATTAAATAATAGTTATAAAATATAATAAAAATGAGCCCTGAGACACTGCAGTAATCTAGACTTGCTAAATATTGTTGACTTACATGGGCTGTATTGGATATTTTTGTTTCAGGGTCTGTATGACAGACTAGATTCACTCCTGAAGAGCCATTACAGAGAGGTTTGGGATCTGAAACCTCTCCAGTCAAGAGGCAGTGACATTACAACACATTTCCACAACTACACAATGCCTGTTACAGAAGTAGTTTCAAACGTCCCACAAAGTCAGTACTGGGTGCATGAAGTATAGCTTCCTATACACAAACATAATGGAGCTGCGTTGACATAAGGAAATATGTTGCACTTCCTCTAATCCAATGCAAATTAAAGGCAGTCTCACCTCCATAATGTGACTGACTTGCCTGACACTGATTTAGCATACTCTAAATATGGTTGCATGAGCTTGTTCACGGTACATGTTTAAAGTGTGAGGCATTTATTGTATAACTAACTTCCAATAGGCAAGTCTAGATATGTGGACAATACAAGGACGCCAGTCTCTTATAGGGACAATTTGTTCTTATGATTTACATAATCAAGAACTTATGAATAAAACTATAATTACTGCCTTAGAGACTTGTGCAAGTCTAAATGTTGCCATGTGGGGAATCAAAAGTGGGACTTCGGCATGATGAGCATACACTTCAAGCACTCGGCTACCCAACTCCTCATATATATCTGCAGCTCAGTGATAAGTCAGCATGTGAACCACGCATACAGGTTCAATACCAAACATGATGACAGAAAGTGAAGCCCATCCTTGTTGGATTTTCCAGCGATACAGATCATGTAAGCCCCTAGACTCAATGATGTTCATTGCTTCACACACCTGTGACGACCTATTTCATGTGTAGTGTCATCTGTGAGACTACCTGGTTTACTCTTTACACTTCATGACACCATGCACAGAGAGCTTCAACACTCTCCCTTTGGTACATGTGAATTTGAAGGCTTGAATGGTTCACAATAGTTCACATTGGTTTCATAATACACAGATCTCCTCCCAACCAAATTAGTTGTACATGTATTGTCAATATCTTTTTTCATGCCTGCAGTATTTATATTTCAAAAGGAGATACAATCAGGAAGTAAATTCAACCAGTTCTCAAAGGAAAGAATGAAGCTCACCTGGAGATTTTCTGAAAATATTCATGAATCACATTTCAAATATATTTGAACAACTTTCAAAGCACAAGAGGCAGTGAATGTGCATAGACACAATAAAAACACTACTTGTACCTCTCTAAATGCATGTCATTTGTTCTCACACTCACAAGGGCTTAAGTGTCCCTTTGTATTCCCCTGGGGCAGGGACAGGCTACCAATAAAGATTCTGCCAGAACATCCATCCTCTTGATTGATATACTGTGATAATGGACTTATATTGAGTTACTGAGGGTTCACTGCAGTTTTATTAAAGCACAAACACTGATATTTTATCCTTAAAAAAATGCACAAGCTGCCATTAAGGTAGGTTACACTTACAGATATCCAGATTGAGGGTGCAGGGGTGGGTGCATCTGTGTATTGAGGGGGCAGTTAGGGGTGCCCCTCCACCCCATTTTTCTTAAGTATAATAAACATACTTGATGTACACCAAATGTAAACATATAACAACACTATAACTACTCATATCATGATATTTTTTAACAACAAAAACCATGACTACCAAGCTGCAAATTGCACTGAGGATTATTCATATTTATCTATCCCAAATGTTGTGAATGCACCCCTCCTTTTTTAAAAAGCTGTATTAACACTTGAAATTATGAACTTTGAGATCAGGTGAGCTAACATTGCACCACTTCACTTTACATTCAATATTACAGATAAAAAAAGACGATCTACTTTCCCGACAACACATTACCATACTATGTCTATCCTCGTCATGACTTCCTGGTCTTGGAATAATAACAGAGTGCCTTTAGTATTCATGTT
The DNA here is from genome assembly GCF_023055435.1 of Haliotis rufescens. NCBI lineage: Eukaryota > Metazoa > Mollusca > Gastropoda > Lepetellida > Haliotidae > Haliotis > Haliotis rufescens. The sequence continues at coordinate 26,070,025 of NW_025963791.1, read as the reverse complement.
TATTCTATCAAGTTTATTAGCACATACAATCATATCTACAACTTCATCCCTATGTAAATTTGGTATGCTTAAATACTTCCTGAAGGAAAACAATATCTCAAATCCTGTTTGCGAAATCTAACAGTTTTCATTCAACCATTTTCCTTTTAAAACCTTCCTAGACTTCTCTGGGGTAGACTGGTAGATAGGGTCAGAATAGGTCTTCAGCAACCCATGCTTGATGATAAAGTGACTATGCTTGTCGTAAGAGGCGACTAACAGGATCGGATGGTCAGGCTCTGACTTGGTTGATCCATGTCATCATATCCCAATTGCGTGTATAGATGCTTATGATGTCAACCACTGGATTGTCTGGTCCAGACTCGATTAATTACAGACCCCTGTCATATAGCTGGGATATTGCTGAGTGCCCCGTTAAACAACAAGCAAAACAAAACAAAATCCTATAATTTTCACACTTTGATCTTTCATTAAAGGTTATTCCCCTTGCATGATTTGTTTTGTGTTGTTAGTTCCAGTTGTAAACATGTTTCCTAAGTGGTAAGTAGTTTCCAACTCTTTTATAAAACACAATGCTTTCCTTACATTGTGGCAACATGCTTGTCTATACACAAAGGTAACTGTTACAATGTTCTTAGTTATCATACTGTTTATAGTGCTACTTAACTTAAACCTGTCTTTTCTTTGAAGATCAAAAGTGTTGTGATGTGACTATATTGATTCAGCTACACATGGACCCTAGAGGCATTCTTGAGATAGCTGTTGTTGTTAACATGTCATAGTGCAATAGAGGTTGTTTTCATCCCCATTCAGACATCTACAGCAGTTTCATAGGGAGATATTATTTAATGTGTTACTTCCTTCATACCAAATGAGGGGCGGTCGGGTAGCCTAGTGGTTAAAGCTTTTGCTTGTCACGCCGAAGACCCGGGTTCGATTCCCGACATGGGTACAATGTGTCAAGCGCATTTCTGGTGTCCCCCGCCAAGATATTGTTGGAATATCGCTAAAAGCGGCATAAAACCATACTCACTCACTCACTCACTCACTCACTCACTCACTCACTCATACCAAATGCATTATACATCAAACATCAAGCATCAAGTACCTGAGTCAGTCTTGTCTGTGGTTAGTTGGGCACACAGTTTTAAGACTGATTATCATAACTGTTATTCAGTGATCAATACATTTCTACACAATAAACATTTATCAGTGTCAGTACAAGGAAAGTGAGGGTTACAATGTATAACTGATTAGATTCCTTCCGTTCAGCACTTTCCTCAAAAAGATTTGAAACCTTTCACAGCATTTAAATATATTTAGTCTAAACACATGTATCAATTATCTTAACACAGAGTGTAAAAGGTTATTGTAAGTGTTGATCCACTAGGAAGATTGTCTTCATTTTATTATCAGTTTAATAACCTATAAAAGTTTGTTTATTTTCCTTGCAGTCTACTAATTAACCATCCAGGTCAGATACCATGGCTGCATTCCAAACTGACACCATGTCATTGCACAGCTGTTTAGAAGACACTTAAAAGCAGAGCAATACCTAAAACTACTGATTACTTTTTATTGAAAGGGTCAATAAACATTTTGTGTTTTTAAATTTGAAAGTATTTGTGAGTATTTGATGCCTAAGAATTCTCGCATTAAAAAACTCCAAGTCCAAGGAGGGATATACTCAATAACACCAACGAAGCTGAAGTCTGTATGAAATTAATAAGTGAATAAAGTATGCAATATGACAGCTCAAGCTCCTTGGTGTAAAGCTAAATTGTTTGTCATGACTTCTTACATTGTATTCATGTCTTCACTGTAACACAGAAGATGAAACTGATTATTTCTGCCAAACCTCTGGAATTGTTCACCATGTCCCCTGCCTGCCGTAAATACATCCCATATTATAGTTGGTTATTTATGTTAATCATTCTCGTATAACTCCATCATAAATTATGGCAGTGCAATAATGCCAATTCCTGACAACATCTCCCCAGTGATCTGCTGGTAAATAACATGCACCTCTACTTCACCGCGCCAAGCAGCATACTCACAGACCAAGCCAACTTAGATAAAACAGAATTTGAGAAGGCTGAACAAAAAAAAATGATGTGGAGAACATATGTTCCCGAGACAGCCATGACAGAAGGCAAGTCTGAAGCAGGATGGCGATCTGTGTCAGACATGGTGTAGTTTGCACAAGGCTGCTAAACACATTTCACTCTATTAAAATCTGAAATAGCAATTTTTTGTACACATAAACAATTATGACCTGTTTCTATTCATGTCCAAATCCCATATTATCTGTATGGTTCACAGAGACATTTGTGTAAGATGTTTCCATAACCATGTGCAGACATATATGTCCTTCACCTTGAGGTGAAGACAATAAGTGCAAGCTGATTTCAGGCCTGAACCCTTCCAAATAATCCAATTGGGCCGAAATTTAACTTTTATTCAGACTTGATTCAGGAAAAGATTATGACAGATTCCAGACATATTATTTCAGACCGGTATTTTTAAAATAAGTCCAGATTCCCTCCACTTAAATATATAAACGATAACTTAGACTCTATACAGGAAACGATTATGACTTATTCATGTATTCATCCAAATTTTCTGGTTTCATGGAATCAAAATCTTCTTCAGTTATACTAACTTTCATTTAGACTCCATGTGGGAAAAGACTGTGACCTTATCATGAAAAAAGGGTAAAGTGAGTGTTGAATAAAGTATAAAAACGTATCAAAAAAGGGCATTTCTTTAACACAGTAAATCTCACAGTGAAGCAAACCCTTTCTTCTCTGGAGCTTGTAAAATGTGGTATGTGTGTTACAAGGACATACACATGTTCTGTAGTTTAGGAAATGAAAAACATGAGTTCACTGCAAAGATTTACACTGTCTCCTCTCTTGGCAAAGGAAACTCGAAACCCGCTCTATTAAACACATGTCAATAATCTGACAATCTCAGACAGAGATTATTTTCAAGCTGATTATTAAACACATGAAATTATAGGAACGATTAGCATTAGATTTACATATTTAGATCATTTAAGACATAAAAAAATACACCAAAATGAAAAGGTTGTTGAAGACCAGTGGAGGTTTGATAGTAGTCACCATCTAACTGACAAATATTCTGCTGGGACAATACACACGCTGGAGTCATCCACAACAATATACCAACATCATGGAGTTTGGATTAACAAGGTCAACTATATAAGAATACTCCACTATATAAGAATACTTCACAAGAGTACTTATGCATATAAGATCTATAAGGAGAAACAGTCAACACTGGAATAAATTAAGACGAAGGAGTTGAGTAGATGATAGGCTATATGGTGCTGAATTGTACTTCAATTACAGGATTATAGGATTATATTCATTATTTTGTCATCATGTCATGACCTGGTGAGTTCTTCAATGCATATTTAGGAGGAATTTTTTTTCTAAAATCTTACTTTTCTCATAATGCTCTGTAGGTACTGGGAGTACAGTCAAACAACTACAGGATGGAGCGAAAAAGGAAGGTGAGGGGACAGGTGCATCTGTGTGAGGTCATACACTCCTGGGAAAGGGGGGTGGGGGGTGAGGGAAGTAAACTGGCTTGGGGGATTCAGTCTTCACTCATTGCTCATCATAGCAGTCATGCCAAACTCTTGTTTTACAGTCTGGTACACACTTCAACATGCAATGGTTTTATCTTGTTATTTTTCTTACAAGGGTAGGGAAGGTGAAGTACAAACAGTGACAGGCTAGGGGAAAGTGAAATAGACAGTCGTAGGCCAACACTACTCAAGACAGTCACGCTGGTCAGCAGAGAAGGACATATGAAAACTTTTTGAACCATTAATACCATAAACATTTATTGGGGGAATAGCGTCAGTCTTCAGTTCATTTCATATTTATTTGTTAACATTAAAGCAAACCAGTGAGTGGGTGAGTGAGTGAGTATGGTTTTAAGCTGCTTTTAGAAATATTCCAGCAATATCACGGCGGGGACACCAGAAATGGGCTAAAACAAACCAAAACAGTGACCAAATAAACCAAAATATTTGGATGCATTGTGAGGTTTGTATCTGCTATTATATTCTCCCTAGTCTTACATTTATAAAGATGTTTCTTTAACCAAAATGTAACAGATCAGATGGAACATGAAAGTCTGGAATGAGCTACAAGCTTAAATCTCTCCTTACCTACCAAACAGTAAAGTTTCAAGTTATGTTATATAATGTACAAAACAACATATCTTCCAGTGAGTGAGTGAGTGAGTTGGTGGGTGGGTGAATGAGTGAGTGAGTGAGTGAGTGAGTCGGGTGGGTGAGTGAGTGAGTGAGTGAGTGAGTGAGTGAGTGAGTCGGGTGAGTGAGTCGGGTGGGTGGGTGAGTGAGTGAGTGAGTGAGTGAGTGAGTGAGTGAGTGAGTGAGTGAGTGAGTGAGTGAGTGAGTGAGTGAGTGAGTGAGTGAGTGAGTGAGTGAGTGAGTGAGTGAGTGGAACATTATCAATAATTTTGAAGCTACAATTCCATCTTACAGATGTATTAATCCAGTCTGGTTTATACGTCACAACAGCTTCCACTGGGTGAAAAAGGCAAAATAGCAGTGAAATGTGCTGGGTTGTAGACAAAGTCTGAAAAAAATAAAATGGCAAAACTTTTAAGTCCTAGACTGATGACAACTGAATCCTTATCCTTATCAAACAGCTGGTCATCACAGGAGAGAACGTGGCCATTCCTACGCGATGTTCTTAAACGACACAGAAACATCTACGCCAGTACACACATAACTCATCCACAAGCAGCGGCAGGGGAATCCATCTTCCACAGAAGGGCTTCCTTCCATAAATACGTACCACTCAAACAAAAACATTTGTATCTTTTCACCAAAAATGCAAGGAAGGTTGGGGTTAAATCCCTTTGCCCTGCAGCTGTCAAGTTTGGCAGTATCACTGTGCTGTATTTACCGTGAAGGGGACAGCAAATACACCTGATCGTATTTGGTGCAGCGTGCATGCACAGTACGCCTCGGCCATTGCTGTTTGGGCGTAATTTGGCGGCCGTCTTTGTGTGTGTTGACGCACACTGCTGTGATGTGGACTGTCAATATTGGGAGAGAAAGGAGCAGGGGGATTTAGGGATCTGCACAAAGATGCATTCCCTGTCACACAAGCAACTCACATACTATAATGAATCCAAATTGCACCACATCATGGTTTTGAAGCCGTCGTGACTGATGTTGTATCAAGAGTTGGACACTGATTGGTCACAGCAAGATCCAGCAAGGTCAGGTACAACCACAATGATAGACTGTAAGAGTGAGTGAGTGAGTGAGTTGGGTTTAACGCCGCTTTTTAACATTATTCCAGTTATATCACGCCGTGTCAGGTTGATGTGGGAGGAAACCCCGAAGTGATGCAGGTCTCAGAAGATTACCACTTTGGTGAAACCCACGAGCACGGGTATGGTGCTGACAAACCTAGAAACATAATCGGGGTGAACCGGGATTCGAACCCACAATCATAGGTTTCTGGCGTGTCCAGGGGACGCAACTCTGTACAGTGAATCGCGGCGCCTTAGACGACTGGGCCACCCATGCCCCCGATAGACTGTAAGAACTGCCTCCACCAAACAAAAGCATATCTGGGCTTCTATCAGTCTCAGAGAATTTTAATGATCTAGTCATGAGATATCATCTTGCAGTTTCTACTTATCAAAGTACACAAATGGCTTTTCAAGGATCAAACCTGTGTTCAAGATAATTGCACTTATAAAGTGACTGCTTGTACTTGTCCGGATGCATCCCAGGTTTCATTATGCTAGTCCACTAGATACCATGCTGCAGACACAGTATACAGACTCCGAGCCGCCTAGTCCTTGTTTTATCCCCTCAATACCGAGCACCAGGCAGGGTAACACCAAGTACCATCTTTTAACATCTTTTGGCAAAGGATTGAATCACTGACCTTCCTCTCTCGGGGCAGACGGTCTACCCACAACAATGTAGGCATGTACTTGGCACCAATATCCAGTATACACTGGTCAAAAGTGTTTATGCATGAGTATGGCACAAGGTACAAATTACACATTGTAGGTGAGGTGAAATGGGGTTTAACATCGTGTCCAAGATTATTGCACTTATATAGTGACATGCATGCACATGTGTGTGTGTGTGTGTGTTTGTTGCTGCTTGTACTAGTCTGGACTGATGCCGATTTATAGTGCTAGCTCACTAAGATACCATGCCTCAGTTTAACATGAATACCCCACTCAGACACAGTATACTGACTCCGAGCCGACCAGTCCTTGTTTCAGCCCCTTAATGCTGAGCGCCAGACAGGGTAACAACAAGTACCATCTTTTAACGTCTTTTGGTATGATGCAGTCGGGGATCGAACCCCGGACCTTCCGCTCTCCGGGCTGACGCTCTACCACTAGACCACGGAGGCGGTCTAAACATTGTATACAACTGCATCAAACAGTGACCGAATTTCTGAGTCGGCAAACCATGAATGTTCATATTGACATTGAGTAACAACTGACAAACTTAGAACCATAATCAGGGCGAATCTTGGACCACATTCATAGGTTTATGTATGACATACCGAAGCTACATATCTCGGCAAAAGTATTTGATCTGCCATGCAGTTGAACAAATAAAAAACAAACCAAAAATCTATTTTATTTTCTGGTTGTGGTTTTAGGCTTAGGTCAGTGTGGCCTATTAGTTAGAATGTTCACTTCTCTCACAACTTTCTTCTGCTTTTATCAAGGCCTCCTGGAGAACATCAAGTGTTGCCCAGATGCAAAGTTGACACTGGATCCAAGTATCTGCCAATCAGTTCACACACAATTTCGTTGAAATTAATGTGAATACTATTAAATGAAATTTTGAATTTATATAAATAAATATATTACAAACATAAGGCCATATATATGATGAACACTTCATAATACCAGATAGTGTAATAACAGGAGTAACTGGCATACTTCAGTATAAATTTGTTGACATGCTATTTCCGTTGTAACAGGCTCACAATAATGTCTTTGTAGAGAGAAAAAAAACTCAAAACTCATTATCTGAATGTTTTATGCACACTTCTTTCTACCCAGCAGTATATTGTTTATGAAAGTGAGCGTATACACAAGAAAATACAGTTGTTCATCACGGTGGCAAGCTAGATCCAGAGAAACATCTTTTTGTAAACTTGGTGTTTGGAAAAGAAAAAGAGGCAACACCATTTTGTATTATTTCTACAGGACAATATTTGGGCTCCATCCACCTCTAAGTTTAAGAGTCCTCAACAGGGACATCCAAGTACACGGTGGCAGAGTTTGTGGCGGAAGATGGAGCCATGATGGAGATGCAGAGCAGCAGGCAGCACCAGCAGTTTTATCAGCGTCAATATTGTGACAACATGCCCCCCTCTGTATACCAGTTGTGGCAGATTGTTGAAATAAGACATAAATATAGAGCTCAGTCCCCAGCTGTGGGATGCACTGGTTTGTGTTCACTTGCTGACAGATCTAGAGTGATTGAATGAGTGAGTGAATGTTGTTTAAATCAATCTAGCTTAGACAGACCCATGTTCGACAGCTTAGGTACCATCCTGTTGCTATTATCATGGGAAAGTATCATGAAATATTTTTAAAACTTATTTCTATAATTTTTGTGTGTTTTTTTTCATAATTTAGGAGGTACTTCAATATTCCATTGAATGCAATAGTAGGAAACTAAGCACAAAGCCTATTTGGTCATCATCATCGGTAGAGTTGTCAGTGAAATAAAAGTCAGCTCTACAAAGCCATGACATTAGTTATCATTCGTTGTAACTTTACCAAGAACTGGAAAATCTTTAATTCCCATTTGGGAATTTGTACTAACAATGAGTAGGTTTTGAAAAATCCCTAAGCAAACATAGCCCTGATGTTTAATGCAATATTCAGCAATATTCCAGCTATATGACAGTGGCATGTCAATAATCAAGTCTGGACCAGATAATCCAGTGATCAGTACTGTGGGCAACAATCCACAAGGTTGGGATACAAAGTCACACAATTGACCAAGTCACTGAGTCTGACCACCCGATCCATTAAATTGCCTATTATGACCAGCATAGGTTGTTGGGGAGTAATTCTAAACCGCCACCCCATGGGCAATGAGCTAAGACCCTGTAGGAATGTCAATGTTGTGGACATAATTCAACTGTGTGCTTCCTGCCCCTGACTATTCCCCTCCAGGAACTGACTGATCCCCCTTCTGTTGTTTATACGACATACGTCCTGACACCCATACTAATGAAATGTCACAGATCTTCACACATTCCATTACCCCACCCCAACCATGCCACCCCGACACAACAAATACTCATTTGGATCTTTTTTAGGTGATGAGCTACACGAATACTGTATATCACTGTGTATAAGGCGAGTTTTCAAGAGGCTTTCAAGAGGGGTCGTCTTATACACAGGGTTGAAGAGCTTGGGTAGTAAATATGTAACAATTTACATTAACTCATTTGGTGTTGTTGTGTTCATAAAATTACATGATTACAAAACGTGAATTGTCAAATCACTATATTCACAATCACACAATTACAAAACAATTACACAACTCTGAAACACTGAAAGGCTGCTGCGACGCTGAAACTTCCGATGTCAAGGATGGTGTTATGTAAAATGTGTAGGCAAGTACCGGTAACAGTATTTTGTTCACCTCTACACGGCTGTATTAAATACGTAATAGTGTTTGCAAAGCCCTGGGGTTATTTAATGTGAGACAGACTCAGTGGTCATGCTGAGTACCCAAGGGATCACAGATGCTTTGTCTACAAGGAGCCGAGTTGTTCAGCTGGAGATGTGAGGTAGCAGGCCTCCACAACTGCTTGTAACAGATACGGTTGATTAGTGGACCTCTGAAGGAAGAGGTCTGGTCGCAGTGTCACCCTCGGATCACATCATGAAGTGGGTACATCATTCAAATGTGGGCTGTTTTTTAAACATACAAGTAGGTAATAATTCAAATATACACATGGGTAGCAATTAGAAAATAACCAACGAGCTACAAGGAATCACAGACTACGCTGGGTGAAGGAATGCTGTGAATGTGGGCCTTGGTGAAGGACTTTAACAGCACTCATTCCCAAGAGTCAGATATTCCTTAATTCTTAATTTCAAGTTATTTGTCCTACATATCATTAATTGTCATTTTAAGAATGAAGATTTGTTTGTTTGTTTGTTTGTTGTTTAACACCGCACTCCGCAATATTCCAGCTATGTGACAGCGGTCTGTAAATAATCAAGTCTGGACCAGACAATCCAGTGATTGACATCATGAGCATCAATCCATGCAATTGGGATACGATGACATGCATCAAACCAAGTCAGCGAGCCTGACCACCTGATCCCGTTAGTCGCCTCTTACGACAAGCATAGTCGCCTTTTACTAAGTCAAGCATGGGTTGCTGAAGACCTATTCTACCCTGGATCTTCACAGGTCAAGAATGAAGATAAAGAAAAACATACGAAATGTCAACCTACACTCAAGTCCACCTAATCTTCTGATGATGTCATTTTAGTCATGCATGACATCATCAACAATGGATGACATCCAATTGTATTGTTCTCAACAATGAAGCCATGTAATGTCATATTGTTCAACTAACCAATCCACATTGTAGAATTACTAAAGTAGAAATGTGCAAATACTGAACAGTTATTATAAGATCTTTCTTAAATCTAATGGTATTATTCTATACATATAAAAGTAATAATTAACCTACAAACATGGGTAATTATTTAAATACGCACATGGGTAATACTTTAGATACAAACATGAGTAATATTTTGAGTATAAATGTGGGTAATTATCTAATGTTCAAATGGGTAGAACTTTAACCAAAGACTGGGTTGATGATTTCAACATTCATACCTCGACTTTTTTTTACATGTCTGTTGTAAAACCTTCAAAAAATGTCAGTAACCTTTGAGGGAAAAATGCACTACATGCATCTTGACTTTGACACTTAAGATTCAAGTAGATTTTCAAATGTCAGCAGCCTGCTGGCTGGAAGTCACTGTTGAAATACAACCTTGACAGACACACCAATCTCAACATAACTCTCTCAACAAGTGGCCGTCTCCGTGGTCTTGTGGTAGAGCGTCCGCCCAGAGAGCGGAAGGTCCGGGGTTCGATCCCCGGCCGGGTCATACCAAGAGACGTTAAAAGATGCTACTTGTTGTTACCCTGTCTGGCGCTCGGCATTAAGGGGCTGAAACAAGGACTGGTCGGCTCGGAGTCAGTATACTGTGTCTGAGTGGGATATTCATGTTAAACTGCGGCATGGTATCTCAGTGGGCTAGCACTATAAATCGGCATCAGTCCGGACTAGTACAAGCAGCAACAAACACACACACACGTGCATGCACGTCGCTATATAAGTGCAATAATCTTGGACGCAATGTTAAACCCAATTTCACCTCACCTCACCTCAACAAGTAATGAATACTGTTGGCTTAAAATACATGTTATACTACCAGTCCAGTTATACGGCTACGACATGCAATAATCTAGTGTCAATATATCGTCCAGATGATGTCACAATAACCTGATTATACCTGAACTTTTACTAATCAGAATTTATATAAAAAAATGATTTAACTTTTATAACAAGTTACCATGAACTCATTTACATGCCTCAGTTTTCTTATTTGGTCCTGTTTAAATGAAGTAAACACACGTGGGACATTACACTGCCTTGGCTCGTGAGCATGGCTGCCAGTGTTGATATTCTCCGGGTACAGGGGACGTCGGGGAGTCATGGTGACTGCAGGCATGATGATCAAACTCCTGGCAACACCTTCAGACAAAGCCATCACCTGTGCTTTCCAAACTCAAAATTTGTCCTCAAATGATGATTTCCTTGGCACACTTCACCACAAACATCCAATTCATTTTTTCTCAACATTCTTTTCCGCAAGTAGCAAAACATTACCATTTTATTTATTTTTTAAAGAAACAAAAACTATTCTAAACTTGATGGAAAGAATTCTTTTCTTGTCTTGGGAGGAGAAACATGCAGGGATGATTCACTGTCATTATTGGAACCATTGTTAATTAATTCTTCTTCTCACTGAATTAGGAGGTAACCTAGAATTCGGTCATCTCAAAAAAGATTATACATGTCCAGATTTCCAAGAATTCCCAAAAGGTTGCACCTTTTAAAGCATTTCTAAAAGAGGTAGTAACAGCAAAAGTGAATTTTTTTAAGAAAATGTTTTGAATCCTTTCCATCTCTTTTTTGAATAAGGCGCTTTTGCATGAATGGGTTCTTTGTGTGTACATGGTTGGAAAATACAGACCACTTAACCAGGCCACATACTGATACTGATTATGTCTACTGGAACAATGATAATCAATAGATGAGGTGATTAAAACACACACCCTGGATTTCTTTTAGAAAACAGTTTTATTTGAATCATAAAATACAAGTTGGGGACAAGTGATACTTGTACAAATATTTGCTCCCCCTATCAAAAAAAGTTAACTACGGCCTTACTTACATTATTCCAGTGAAATGAAGTTGGTCTGTAAATAATCAAATCTGGACCAGACAATGCAGTGATTGACATCATGAGCATCGATTTATGCATGTGGGATTTGATGACACGCATGAACAAAGTCAGTGGGCCTGATTCACAGAGACCGATAGTCATCTCTTATGACAAGCATTGGCTGCTGAAGACCAATTCTAACCTGGATCTTCACAGGGATGTAAGTCTACGTAATAGTATGGGAGGTTCTAAAATCTAAAATCTCTCTTTGTGAAACAGTACACATGTGCCAAGTCTGATTCACAAAACAGGTTCATCAAACAGCTGGATAAGTAGATTTTTTCCTTTTCTTTGTCAAATACCAAGGTGTTGGCCACTTCAAACTGTATACATCCTTGTTCTTACACAAGCCATCACATTTCACGCCTTCAGTTTCAGGGGAAGAAAAGGTCCCCAGTAACCTGTTCTGGTAAGAAGGTGGACTCGACATGGGCAAATAGGCAGGATAGGCAAATTTGATTCCAGTTGTTCATACACCAGTTTGTGTGTCTGTAAACTCATTACATCATCAAGACATACGCTGACAATGGGCAACAGAGATGAGACCACACTTCAGTGAGGATTGGGCTACAATGTGTGACCTTGATGATGGTGTTTCAATGTCACAGCACGGACTGATGCTGGTAACCACTGGTTTGTCTAGCCCATTATTTACATGCCACAAAGATATTCCCCGGTAGCTGGAATTAGGGGTTATTGTGAAGTAATAACATATAAGAGACAATGGTGAGTAATTAAATCGGCAATTAACTATGTTGTAACTAACTAGGCTTATGTTTGCTTCACATTCAGCGTGTTTATTCCACAATCACTTATACACAACTGTTGGAGACGGTGTGTATAAGTGATTGTTAATACAATTGTAAAAACAGCGGGAATTGATTTCATCTTCACCGGTTATCACATGTTAGGTCACATGTGCAATATGCAAATGCTTACCGGTACTTCCGGCTCTCTACTCACGGATGTTGATTGTTTTACCGTGTCAGCTGGTTTGACGATCTGCATCGAGGCGAGGGTCATTTCAACTTTATTTACAGAAATTATTAAACTTTATTCAAGGAAAAGAGATACAAATCATGTTTATGTATGGAAATAGTTATTGGAACAGTTATTTAGGACGAAATGCGAAGTTTTATTGTCAAATGCTGGGCTGGTTATCGGACGCCGGTTGACATCGCCAGTGGAAAAAAAATGTGAGATCTTCGACTCCGTGCTTAAGATGACCCCCCTTCTTAACCCCCTCATTTTAGGTGTGAAAAACTCGCCTTATACACAGCGATATAGGGTAGCTTGAATACTACTGACTCATATAAAAAAACCATTTAGTCACGCAGGACCACCTTGACAGAACTACATGCTAAGACTGATGCTATCTGACATCCAGTGGTATGCTTGACTACGGCCCTCTCAGCACTAAAACTACTGTAACTTCCATTCATTAAGATAGATTTACAACAGTATCGGCACTAAGATCGCAAGAAGATTCAGGGTGTAAGCCTGATTCAACATCTGTTTACAGCAGCCCTGTGGGAACTCTGAACTTTGGAGTATATGTGTACAAATGTTTGCTCACAATGTTGTTCCTGAATACCCATCTGCATACATCTCTGACATAGTGTTCTTTTGAATCTGAGAAAAAGTCAGCAATGTGGCCAAGGTCAGAACAAATTTATAGAATTCTCCTAGATATTTATTGAAATCTAATCTCCAGGAAATTTACTTCTGTTCACATTTGACAGAACTTGGTCACTTGATGCTGCGTAAACCTACTTCTTCTGAGATTGTTGACGGGTTCTGTTACATTGTTCAAAGGAGGGTTCAAGAGAGTGAGAAGAGAAGCAGAATGTCCATACCGAAGCAAGTTAAGGAGAGAGAGGGAAGATGTTCAAGATTTGTTTGTTTGTTGTTTAACGCCGTACTCAGCAATATTCCAGCTATATTACGGCAGTCAGTAAATAATGGAGTCTTGATCAGACAATCCAGTGATTGATGGCATGAGCATCAATCCACGCAATTGGGATACAATGATATCCATGAACCAAGTCAGCAAGCCTGACCACCTGATCCCATTAGTTGCCTCTTAGGACAAGCAAAGTCTTCTTTTACGAAGGGATGCATTGTGTCCTGACCTAAGAGAGGGGTTCAGGGGCTGAGTGTGAAGGGGCAGGGACATGATATATGGTTATGAATTTTAATTTTAATTTTTTTTTAATCCAGTTAAAAGATTTATTTAATAACCAAGCTTGATAACCTGACCTAAAACACAAACTGTCTCACTGCCTTAACCAGTCAAGCAAACATGCTCGATGACCAGTTAATTCACTCAAGGTGCGAGATTAAAAAATTATATTCCAAAACCTTTACACTTCCAACATCCTTCAAAATGTAATTTTATTTAGTGTCGGGGTTTTTCATCAAGGAATACTCTTTTCCTGAATACATGGCAATCAGTCTAACTTTCTCTTCATGCCAAGTCTGCAAGCTGTTTGAATGAAACAGGGAACACGTTCATCTCTCATGTAGCAGGTTACGTAAAGTGATCCTTGACATTTTTGGCTCCATGTTGGCATTTTGCTGGTGGATAAATCACTTCCTGCTCCAAGTCTCAGAGCACACGACATCTTACGGCCAGACGATTTCAATCAAGCAATCGATATCAATCGATCAAATCTTAGCCAACACCAGCAGCTCTGGCAAGAGTGATAACTACTGATACACATCTAGTGACAAGTCATCCATCAAACATATTGTACACACATCTGTCATCAGTGTGGGAAGAGGAAGGGGGTGTTCATGTTGACTATGATCAATGTTTATTAGTTAGTGGGTGAATGTTGTACTTACTGCAATATCATGACAGCCTGTAAATAATGAAGTCAGTTCCATGCAAATCTGTGGTGGATAGCGTGAGCCGCATTATCAGGATATGATGACACACGATCAGCCAGGTCACCCGTTGTAGCCACCTGATCCTCAACTGAATCTCCTCTTATGACAAGATTGGGGTCCTGGTACCACAGCTGGGCCCACTTGCACAAAACGATCTTAGCGCTAAGACTATTGTAAGCCTATGTTAAAGTATGGGAGTTAAGATCATCTTAGCGCTAAGATCGCTTTGTGCAAGTGGACCCAGGACTCCATAAAGAGATCTCAAATCTAGGAAATGATGGGATTGTCATTTCTGCGACAGATAAATTCAAGTTAATGAGTATTGTTTTACACAATATTATTCATAAGCAATACTCCAGCAATATCATGGCAGGGGAAACCACACTAGGCTTTCCACATTATGACTGTTTAACCCCGATGCTATCCTCTGCCCCCAGACTAATTCAAAGACCATGGAGTGAGTGAGTGAGTATGGTTTTATGCTGCTTTTAGCAATATTCGGGCAATACTACAGTGGGGGACACCAGAAATGGGCTTCACACATTGTACTCTTAGACCAAGGAACTAAAGCCCTTATAATCATGAAGTAGTATCATTGCCTTAAGTTTTTCACAAGTAAGTGTGAAATCCTCATTCTGTCTTATAAATGAATGTTGTTTTTTCTCAGATTGCACATCATGTACCTGAATGTTTTTGGTACTTCAGTTATCAATGAATTAAGTGTTGAATATAACTTTCACTTCTGTTGTACACTGAAGCTACACATACCTACTAATGCAGATCTACAACATTCCAGTGTAATTGCTCAATACATGCCGTGGTTGCCAGAATCATGTTTTCCTACAAACAGATATCAACAGGAAATTATTCAAAAGACTTTCATATCGCCACGCCTGCACGTGGCACGTTTAAGGCAATCATTAATTTAATATGAGGTTAAATTGAATTTCAGTTTTACCATGAAATTATCTGCTGATAACAGGCCAACTAATATTTGCTCAAGCATGTCCTGGTAGATATAAATAAGGAACTTCCTCTTGAAATACAAGAGCAGGAGCAGTCCAGTAGTCTAATAATGCATCAGGCACCTGACACTTGGGATTGACTCTCCACCAGGAAACTCAGCTCAAGAATACCAAGCATCCCAGAATTTCTAAATAGCAAAAGGGCACCACTAAAGCCCCTGGTTAGTACATGTACCAAGTTGGATGAAAAATCTTTCACGTTTTCAAGTTGTGCTCTGGAAACAAAATATGGACAGACAGACAGACAGACCAGATGATGACTATATCACATGGTTTACATGCCTTAGGGGTGGGGTGGGTGGGTGTGTGTGTGTGTGTGGGGGGGGGGATAAAAATGAAAGAATATTTTCAAACAATATCAGTTACGAGATATATAATATATATAAATGGATTCGTTAATTGTAAATTTGTGGATGAATATCGTAAATAAAATCGGTGATTATACATCACAAAGCTGTTGCAGTGCACAGAGACAAGGAACCAGTTTATACAAGAACAAGATGTTGATGTTGGGAGCTAAAGGAATTCCATCTGCACAAAAACTGATAGGCTTCAATTCATACGGATGGGTGTGACCTGTGTTGATTTAAACATATATTGCTGTCGATGACATATTTCTCTATCAGGAGTATTCAGTATATGCCCCCCCCAAAACAGGCCATATTTTTTTGGTTATATTCTCCAAGCAAATCTGATCTTGCTCCTTTAAAACATTAGGCCTGATCCCAAAGCGTATGAGTAGAGGAAGGCAGTATTGACAATGTAGCAAAAGGGAATATTTATATAATATTCATAACTGAGAACATAATGCTGTATGTGACCTATGGACTGTGTTGTGAAGGCAATGGCATGACAATTCTGCATGTGCATGTGTGTACACAAGATAATAGGTGCAGCACAAACATGGCCGCAGTAACAAGAGATGTGGAACAACATCCACTGCACTGGGAACGGAGATAGGAGACATGAAAGTCTGACACTAAAAAAACATTTCAAGGGTTTGGGACACGTAGACTTCCTCCTTAGCTTTTATCACAATTCAAAATATTTAAAATTCTTCATTATGCAACAAACCTGAAACACTCACAAAATATCATATTTGCTGAATATTTAAAACATTAATCTATTTATACCACAATGTCAAAACGCTAGTACCATATATGACCGTAGATTTCATAGTTACACCAAGGTAGTAACTTGGTCCTTGAAATATGTATCAAAATGTCATGTGTGGTACATAAGCCAGACCTTTTTCGGTCTATAATATTTCTGGCATAAAATATTATCAGTTCATGTGTGGGCACCCCACATGTCATGTGTGGACAGATCATGTGTAGACAGCAACAGATCATAGGCAGACACCAACAGATCATGTGTAGATACCAACAGATTATGCGTAGACACCAACAGATCATAGGCAGACACCAACAGATCATGTGTAGACACTGACAGATAATAGGCAGACACCAACAGAACACAGGTGGACACCAACAGATCATGCGTAGACACCAACAGATAATAGGCAGACACCAACAGAGCACAGGTGGACACCAACAGATCATGCGTAGACACCAACAAATCATAGGTAGACACCAACAGATCATAGGTAGACACCAACAGATAATAGGCAGACACCAAGAGAGCACAGGTGGACACCAACAGACCATGTGTAGACACCAACAGATCATAGGTAGACAACAACACATCATAGGTAGACACCAACAGATCATAGGTAGACAACAACACATCATAGGTAGACAACAACACATCATAGGTAGACAACAACACATCATAGGTAGACAACAACACATCATAGGTAGACAACAACACATCATAGGTAGACACCAACAGATCATAGGTAGACACCAACAGATCATAGGTAGACACCAACACATCATAGGTAGACACCAACACATCATAGGTAGACACCAACAGATCATAGGTAGACACCAACAGATCATAGGTAGACACCAACAGATCATGCGTAGACACCAACAGATCATAGGTAGACACCAACAGATCATAGGTAGACAACAACACATCATAGGTAGACACCAACAGATCATAGGTAGACACCAACAGATCATGTGTAGACACTGACAGATCATAGGCAGACACCAACAGATCATGTGTAGACACTGACAGATCATAGGCAGACACCAACATAGCACAGGTGGACACCAACAGATCATGCGTAGACACCAACAGATCATAGGTAGACACCAACAGATCATAGGTAGACACCAACAGATCATAGGTAGACACCAAAAGATCATAGGTAAACACCAACAGATCATGTGTAGACACCAACAGATCATGTGTAGACACCAACAGATCATAGGTAGACACCAACAGATCATGTGTAGACACTGACAGATCATAGGCAGACACCAACAGATCATGTGTAGACACCAACAGATCATAGGCAGACACCAACAGATCATGCGTAGACAACAACAGATCATGTGTAGACACCAACAGATCATGTGTAGACACCAACAGATCATAGGTAGACACCAACAGATCATGTGTAGACACTGACAGATCACAGGCAGACACCAACAGATCATGTGTAGACACTGACAGATCATAGGCAGACACCAACAGATCATGTGTAGACAACAACAGATCATGTGTAGACACTGACAGATCATAGGCAGACACCAACAGATCATGTGTAGACAACAACAGATCATGTGTAGACACCAACAGATCATGTGTAGACACCAACAGATCATAGGTAGACACCAACAGATCATGTGTAGACACTGACAGATCATAGGCAGACACCAACAGATCATGTGTAGACACTGACAGATCATAGGCAGACACCAACAGATCATGCGTAGACACCAACAGATCATAGGTAGACACCAACAGATCATAGGTAGACACCAACAGATCATGTGTAGACACCAACAGATCATGTGTAGACACCAACAGATCATGTGTAGACACTGACAGATCATAGGTAGACACCAACAGATCATAGGTAGACACTGACAGATCATAGGCAGACACCAACAGATCATAGGTAGACACCAACAGATCATGTGTAGACACCAACAGATAATAGGCAGACACCAACAGAGCACAGGTGGACACCAACAGATCATGCGTAGACACCAACAGATCACAGGTAGACAACAACAGATCACAGGTAGACACCAACAGATCATAATATGCTTGATTCATGAGCGCACTCTTCATCCAACAATGTTTTGAAAATTATATGCATGTTTTGTTGATTAGACATGACAGCCATATGAAACTGCAGTTAGAGTAAACGTCTGCTTCAAGCCACAGACAGTGTCTTCACATGCTGGAATCCTGCACACATCCTCTCTAATATTCACCAGTGCTGAAAGTACACACTCAACCCCGAACACAACACTAAACCAGGAAGATTTCTTTTTCATGTTTGCTTCAGGCTGATTTAAATTTCCCAAGCAATATACCGTATAATATTTTCAACGCCTCTGATGTGTAAAGCTGGTGTTATTGTTGAGTGAGTGAGTGAATGAGTTGGGTTTAATGTCGCTTTTAACACTATTCCAGTTATATCACGGCGTGTCAGCTTAATGTGGGAGGAAGGCCCGAAGTGATGCAGGTCTCGGACGTTTACCACTTCGGTGAAACCCACGAGCAAGGGTATGGTGCTGACAAACCTAGAAACATAATCGGGGCGAACCGGGACTCGAACCCATGATCATAGGTTTCTGGCGTGCCCAAGGGACGCAACTCTTCACAGCGAATTGCGGCGCCTTAGACGACTGGGCCACCCGTGACCCCTGTTATTGTTGAAGAGACTTGTAGCAAGTGTAGGTTCCTGTGTTGTCACCCCAAAACTGACAGCTGTTCATAATCACCAACACACAGCAGAGGCTAAGGACTGACACACTCAGAACAGCCCCAGCATGTCTGTAAAACACATAACAACTTCTTACTTCATTTTCAGATTTAGAAACCAAGAAAACAAATTATGAACAACTAAAGTTCCCTAAATAAAACAGGAGCATCTGTGGCATTGTTCTTGTCAAGTAAAGATAGACCTTTGAGATCTATATCTGCTGCTTCACAGGAACACAAAGCTGGTCTGTGTAGGGCTGATACTACACACTGGGTTGTGGTAGCGGTCTGGTCAGAGGGAAGGGATAGGGTATTTACAATGTGAGTGAGTGAGTGAGTGAGTGAGTGAGTGAGTGAGTGAGTGAGTGAGTGAGTGAGTGAGTGAGTGAGTGAGTGAGTGAGTGAGTGAGTGAGTGAGTGAGTGAGTGAGTGAGTGAGTGCATTGTGACAACTACCAACTAATGTCCTATGAAAACTCTGAAAATAGATGTTGACACAAACACACAGAGGAAAGAACGGAGGTGTCCCACCTCATGCATGTGCATACGGTTGGGTAGCATGATACTATTAATTGCACAACTTATTATGGACAGTTGACAAGAGGACTTCTGTTGACAATATGAAGATTTTACAGTGTGATGTTAGCCAAAATACAGAACTTCTGGCAGTGATGTTATAGAAGATTCGTATTCATAAGAAGTATTCATATAGTGACACATTCTCATGATGCACCATTATTTAGGAGAAAGGTTTTAACCCTGGTGGTTTCAACAAAAGACTGGTGGGTTCACACTGAACTTGGTGCTGTTGTTTTCAAATGAGTTATTGCTGGGTCTTCAACAGTTGAATGAATCTACAATTTAAAATGCGCTTCAATATCTTCAGCAACAATCACTGAATTATTGGCAATATTTGGGTGTCAGAGTAAAAGAATTCCAGTTGGGTGACACATAATTGTCTGCAACATTAAGGCTGAAATGCATGTGTCAGCTGAATTATTCCCAGCTAAGCAAATTACAGTTGTTTTGTTGAAATGAGATATGAAGCATATCAAACCACAGTCTAGGTTAAATTAAATTAAATTGATATAACCATCAGTTACGACCACTGGATGATGGGGATTCAGATCCATTGTAAGGTTCGAGTAGGACATTTTATTGTCATTACTGTATTCGCCATAATAAGTGTCCTGGGCATAGAGAAAATTAACAAAGGGGGTCACTTAATAAACTGATATTAATAATGTTTCCAGTGCACATTTTTCTCCAAAGTGAGGAGAGAATGTATTTTTTCATTGAAACAAAAGTGATCAATGAAGAACACTTTAATTTTTTTCCAACCAAGAATACCAACAAACAAAACTGAGCACTTAGTAAAACATGGGAAAATATCCACCTCCATCCTCCCTTAATACCACTACAGAACGTAATACCATCCTCCCTTAATACCACTACAGAACGTAATACCATCCTCCCTCAATACCACTACAGAACGTAATACCATCCTCCCTCAATACCACTACAGAATGTAATACCATCCTCCCTCAATACCACTACAAAGAGTAATACCATCCTCCCTCAATACCACTACAAAGAGTAATACCATCCTCCCTCAATACCACTACAGAACGTAATACCATCCTCCCTCAATACCACTACAGAACATAATACCATCCTCCCTCAATACCACTACAAAGAGTAATACCATCCCCCCTCAATACCACTACAAAGAGTAATACCATCCTCCCTCAATACCACTACAGAATGTAATACCATCCTCCCTCAATACCACTACAGAATGTAATACCATCCTCCCTCAATACCACTACAAAGAGTAATACCATCCTCCCTCAATACCACTAAAGAACATAATACCATCCTCCCTCAATACCACTACAAAGAGTAATACCATCCTCCCTCAATACCACTACAGAACGTAATACCATCATCCCTCAATACCACTACAGAACGTAACACCATCCTCCCTCAATACCACTACAGAACATAATACCATCCTCCCTCAATACCACTACAAAGAGTTATACCATCCTCCCTCAATACCACTACAAAGAGTTATACCATCCTCCCTCAATACCACTACAGAATGTAATACCATCCTCCCTCAATACCACTACAGAACATAATACCATCCTCCCTCAATACCACTACAGAATGTAATACCATCCTCCCTCAATACCACTACAGAACGTAATACCATCCTCCCTCAATACCACTACAGAACATAATACCATCCTCCCTCAATACCACTACAAAGAGTAATACCATCCACCCTCAATACCACTACAAAGAGTTATACCATCCTCCCTCAATACCACTACAGAACGTAATACCATCCTCCCTCAATACCACTACAGAGTATAATGTCAATACTATCATCATCCCCCTATACCAATGCAGAGGATGAAGCAATCATTTACCAAACATTTCTACTTGAAATTCTGATAAACCACGCTCCCCAATTAAGAGTTTGAGTCACGGATGAGGCTGTTCCTTTGTGTGCCTTGTAGGAGTTTAACAAACATGTGACAGAAAAACAGGGTAGGAGAGACAGATGAAAGAGGACATTTTTAAGAGCGAGTCTCAGGAAGGTAAACTGACGTAGTGTAATCTTAAATACCCTAAAGTCAGGCTTTAAAGACACTCCTTTTAAACTATTTTACAAAAACTGTAAAAAAAACCATTTGCATCACAAAATCTGATTCAGAGAAACACCATGCTGTTCCCTAGGTTATTTATAATTCATTTACATGGCCAATAGTTTTATTTACTTCGGACTTTCGGGGAAAAGGTCAAAATGAAGGTGTCCTTATTTCAACCACCTACCTGTTATCAGTTTGTTTTGGTTTGGTTTGTTGTTTAACGCCGCACAGTCACCTTTTACGGCATGCATGGGTTGCTAAAGACCTATTCTACCCCCAGTTTGTTTTGAATATCATTTCAAATCTGTCTTTTTGATGACTGTGTTTGCTTGCACATTGTGAAATGTTGGTCTCTACAGTGATCCTGTAGAGCAAGATGAGTTCCCCAACACCCTCACAAGAGGCAGTTAACTTAAATCAGGTTGTCAGGATTGGTTGATTCTGTCATCATACCCTGATGGCATGGGGAATTGCTCAACTACTGTTTTACCTGGCCCATACTCTGTTACTTATATATTTCTGACCATGGCATTAAACAACATTCATTCATAAAATGCATGGTACTTTCCTGATTTCACATTAATGACAGCTGACATTCTTCCAACATCACCATCCAATCATCAAGTCGGACCTGTCATTCATTTCTGTTTCCATTTCAACCAAATCAATCTTTAACAGGTCCAGCTCTCAAACCCCAACCACTGCAAGGTCACAATGAGCTCTTCTCATCTCAGTATTAACCCTCATTTGCAAAGATAATGACAACATGTCTTGTTAAGAACGTCTCAATTCCCCTTCAGAATTACCAGACATACTGTATTCGACGTATTAAGCACCCAGCTCTAATAAGCGTCCATGGCGATATTTGCTAATTTGCACCCCTTCTGATTGATCAATGTACACTTATCTATTTGTGGATAATATGCACTCGTGTGTCATATGCAACCTTAATTATGGACAATTAAATTCTGGAAAATATATCTGTAATGTATAATATGCACCGACTGTTTTTGTAACATTTCAGGCTGTCAGCATAAACCACGAAATTTATGATCTTTCAACTCTGTTTTTTTTTTTCTCACCAAAATTATATTCTTATAAGAGCCCCCTATCTCCAATTTTGAGAGCGCCCTGGGCGCTTATTACGTCGAATACGGTATGTGAAATACTTGGATGATGCAGCATGCTTCAGCTTCAGAATGAAGGGAAACTTTAACCCTTTAAAGCTGGATGGTCTTACAAGTCAGACGGAAAAAACTGCAACACCAGAATTGATTGTTGTCAAAAACATCTGACCAGTAATTGGACTGTGCAAATAATGTTTAAAACATTAGCGATGCCGTCATGTTGAAACGGTTTCAGTGGAATTGGAAATATTTAACACCTTAACCTCGCTAGAATTAATCAAACAAAGATTGCTCCTGTTATTGTGACTCTTCCAGAAAATCATTTCCTTGTCCAACACTGTCCTACAACAAGAGAAAGGCAAGTTGTGGAAATCAAAGTCTATGTCATTAAAGATTCTTCTCAATGTGGGTTTTACTGCATTGTTCTTTTAGAGCCATGTAGACCCATGCACAGGAATTTGACCTAATTACAAAAACTATCATCTGCTCAGAGAGCAATATTTGACTCCAAGTCTGCAGCAAATCACAGAAAATATTCCCAAACTGGAATTCCCAATTTATGTTAAGGTTATTTCTGTTGTTATGGCTTTTGCAGAGGTGACTTGTGTTTCACTGATAACATGGGCAATAAAGAGTAAGGGGCATTATTCTATTGAATGAAATGTTGAAATTCTTATGAATTAAAGAAAAGAAATTAAATTTGTCAAATATGGTAACATAATATTTTTCATATAACTTGAATATTGAGAATTAATATGACAACACCATACCACATGGATATGCTTGTGGACAAGGAGCCATTCTTCCTGATTGCCTTTGGCACATTTTTTTAAAGCATAGTTATCAAGCAACATTCGATTCTGAAACTTTCACCCACAGCTTAGACCAACAATGTTGATCTACTTTAATACAATAAGCATATTCAATGAGTAACTGCAATATTACAAAAATATTGCTTCTGACTGACGATCCATAAAATTCCTGTTTGTTATGAAATTAAACAGATGTGACATGTACTTCATTTTGATGATAAAATACAATGCCAAATAGAGCGTTATTGATTTGTATTAATCTAGTTGACACAAACCAACAAGACTTCTCCATTTCCACACTGGTTCCAACTTTTTAGCCAACTCTCACAGCTGTGCGACATTTGTTGAACTGAGCTGCTCATCTTCCTTGATGCCAACAGGAGCACCAAAATACTTTCTTTACTTTTTTCTCGTCCTGAAACTTGAAAGAGCTGTGTGCTGCAGATTCCTTCAGTTTGACTTCCACTTCAAATTGAAATGTTGAACTACTGTAGAACCAACATGACAAAGTTACATCATATAAAACTTAGCAAAGTATCAGGTTTTTAGATTATCAGTTCTTGAGTAATATGGCCATGAAATAGGAGCTGAAGGACAGATATTATTGATAATTTGTCTCCATTTTGTACTGGTTTCACCAGGTATCAGGTTTCAGTGCTTGTGTTTATGTTGACAGCTGAAGAAACCCATCTACTGACGGGCTGTGATTTCCTACATCATACCTCTGGGTAGACTAACATTTAGTCTCTGAAATCTTATATTACACAATATCCTTCTTGACTCTAAAAATATAAAAAAAATCCCTATGCTGATTTCAGAGCTAGCTTGAGCTGGCTAGACTTGCTTTTGTATGCATTTCTAGATTATTATTTTTTCATAAAATAAATATATTCCACGGTCATGGTGCAGGACTAACCTCTGGGTCTTACTGTCTATTACTGAAACCAGGAGTGAGTTAGTGAGTATGGTTTTACGCCGCTTTTAGCAATATTCCAGCAATATCACGCCGGGGGACACCAGAAATGGGCTTCACACATTGTACCCATGTTGGGAATCGAACCCGGGTCTTCGGCGTGATGAGCGAACGCTTTAACCACTAGGCTACCCGTCGCCCCACTCAAACCAGTAGCGCCATCGGGCATTAAATGTTCACACAACAGAATGACTGTTTTTATCACATAATCAGGGATGAGAATGTTTTTTTGAAAAAGAAACACACTGAAAGTTGTCCAGTCCAGATTTAGGAATCCAGGTATATTGTAATGGCACAAAAGGGACTCTTGACGTAACAAATCAGCTGAATTCTACAGATCCGCAGAAACGTCTCAGCCCTGCACTTTTGTCCCCGTAAACTCTCCAATGAATTTGCTGCATCTTGCTCATGATTTCATCACCTGGTTTGTCTGGTTCAGACTGAATTATTTACATGCTGCTGTGATGATGATGTTATATTGCTGCTTGCAGCATAAAACAAGATTCACTCTATACATGTGAAGATCCAGGGTAGAATAGGTCTTCAGCAACCCATGCTTGCCGTAATAGGCGACTTAGGCTTGTCGTAAGACGTGACTAACAGGATCAGATGGTTAGGGTCACTGACTTGGTTGATGCATGTCATCATATCCCAATTGCGTGGATTGATGCTCATGACGTCAATCACTGGATTGTCTGGTCAAGACTTGATTATTTACAGACCACCATCATATAGCTGGAATATTCCTGTGCGCTGTTAAACATCCCTTGCTGTGATATACTACTCGAAAGAAGTTAAGGACCACCCGATTCTTTCATATTACTAAAGTTAATCTGTCAGACTAAGACTAACTTTAGTAATACGAAACAATCAGGTGGTCCTTCTTGGGCTGTAACTTCTTTTGTGTAGTCAATTATTGGAATATTGCTATTGTACAACCACACTCACTCTCATATTTGACTTGATATAAAAATTCATATACAGCACTTTCTGCCTATTTCTGAGAGAATCCCATGACACATTATAGATATTGCTCAATACTGCATATCAAGCAATAAGTTGATTAGTCATCATGACCATATAAGGAAGTCTTCCTAGGATGCCATCCCTCCTGACATCTCAAGCACATATATAACCTTATGATCAATCAGATGTCCAACTGAACTGCCACAATTCAGGCAATAAAACTCCATGCACCAAAATGGATACCATTCTGACGTTTAAGCAAGCAAATGCATCATTCATAGAACAGAGTCAATACTGATCCGATAAATTGGTAAATTGGCTAACATGAGTGTGGGAGAGTCTAAGATTGATAAGTGTGATCAGATGGATGGTGGGCAAACTGTTCTTGGACAGTTCCCTGCAGGAGTCTCATCAAAAGTACACCAAACCTTGGCGCCATGTTCTGCCTCTGTGGGAACTAGGCATGATTCACAGGTTCACAACTCACAGCAATTTGTCAGGGCCTATAAAAAGCCAGGATCACCATGACAGTATCAGCGTTGAGATTACTGCATGAAAATAAAAGCAACAAAACCCTTTCTCATCATCCACCAAGAGAAGGCATCATGGCAGTACGTATGGGTCACAAGCATGCCAGGACTTACCAGGCTGTGCTGGCTGTTGGGATAAATTATACCATTGTTGATCTGAATCATTCACTGTGTCATTTTTCTTTGTCTGTCTGTCCATCTGTCTGTCTCAGATCATATACAATAACCATGAAAACAAGTTCATCTATCCATCTATCTATCTATCTATCTCTCTCGCTCTCTCTCTCTATCTATCTATCTGTCCACCCATCCATCCATCTATCCATCTATCCATTCATCAGTGATAGAAATTAGCACTAGTCCTATAGTCCTTGCCAAACTGCCAAAAAGTTAAGGCATCATAAGGACTAGTAGAAATTTGCCATTATTAAGGGTTTTGCTACATGTTATCATTATAAGGACTAGTGGACTAAAACAGTTAGTTTCTATCGCCTGTCTGTCTGTCTGTCTGTCTCAATACAATAACCATGATTTCTCAGGAGTTCAATGTGAGGATGACAGCTGGAATATTGCTGACTGCAGAATAAAACAACAAGCAAAATTAAATTCAATGAAATCAGATGTTCAGGATATTCTGAAATTTATAGGCAAAATGCTTTAACTAGAGATTTAGCTTTATTGCAAATCACTACATAAAAAAACCCACCTTTATTTCTCAGCTAGATACTCATTTCCCCATATAAACACATGTCTACATCATAAACACATAAAACACAGCCGGAAACAGACACTGTAAACTCTCAGGTCTGCGATATCTTATTTCAAATGGAACTAAATGAATAGTCACAAATCACGACAACAGAACACTACCATACCATATAATACCTGTTCACAAGACACAATCTGCGATCACACACCATTAGCTTGACCTGCTGCTATCAAAGATTTCAAACGTAGTTCCGGATGATCATTAATGGATGCTGGAATCTGTTCTAAATCCCATCTCTACTACAAGGCTCTTCTCTGCTCCATTGATGAATTATTGAAGCTGGGAGCATGAATGATACAAAAGATATTGTTCTGACAATCAGATCGTCTGTGATCTTCCATTGTGTGTGAGGCCGCTCTGTGGCCTCTGAAACCTGTCTTGGTGTTGATTTAATACACAACTTTGCATTCGCTGACATGTTCCTGCTGCCTTCCTGACAACTGCTGCAAACAGATGATTAAGTGAAATTGATTCCTTGAGATGTCGTCACAGCATCATGATCGACCTTGGTAAGATGAACATGACAAAAGACGGAATCGTTTGTTTGCTGTTTGCTGTTTTTGCCTGGTTGATAAACATGTCCTCTACAACATCAGCTGATAATACTGCTGACTTCAGATCAGACCTCAAGTGTGAGATGGCAGGGTGATTTGTGAGTGAGTAAGCTTGGTAAGTGATGCTTCAACAGGCTGTCCATTATAACACCGTGTATCACCATCAGTGTGCAATATAGCACGAAGGGGGCTTGGTCACAAACCTACATTGAATATTTGAGATTCAAATACTAAAGGAGCAGACTTCAAAACGCCAGGACATCCCTTAATTTCGAACACTGACATAATGTGGGACTAAACCTAAAGTGACTCAGTTTTATTAATACAGAGAAGCCAACAAACACAGGTAAGCTGGTATGGTGCTGACAAACCAAGTCTCATAATCATTACACATCCTCAATCAGTGAGGGAGGCAACTCTCCTAGCAATGACCGCTTCATCTTCTCAAGTCAAGGGGGTTAAATGACTACAAAAGTCCAGTTTCACCCTTGCCGAACTAGGCTGGAATTATGGAGTTATTTGTTGGCTGGACTAATGAGTCTATGTATAGTCAAATCAAAATCGAGTAACGAAATCTACACCCGGATCTTGAACTGCCGTGCTGATTTTGGTCGATTGCAGGTCTGGGCGTGGACCAATATTTTCCAAATCATTTCATGTTTTTAATCAAGGTGCTCACATGATTTGATGCACTTCACAAAATAAGACCTGTTTTATCACAATATAGATTTGATTATCAACCAGTTCATCTTGACTGGGCACCGCCATTTTTTTAAGCAAATGCAAGTAATAAGAGAGGTCGAATCTGATAGGTAAATAGGAGGCACATAGAAGGGACATAAACTCCTATTGGCTACTGGTGGTGCTACGATCAAGCCCCGAAATTCCAGCCTATTTCGGCAATGATGGAAACTGGACTTTTAAAGTCAGGTGACTCCCTTGCCTCGAGAAGATGATTATTTCTTTACAATCTCCATTATTACATTTCCAAAGACCTATAATGACAAAGGGTGTTACCACTGATTGAACTAACAATGCATCACTGTAGCTGAAAAAATATCTAACCTCGGTACAAAGTTCCAGGCCCCTACCCACTACTTTAGCACACTTAAAATATTTATGTCCAGCTTGACCATGTGCATTCAGATGTTTACACTGGAATTTAAGCAGCAGTACAAACCTGAATATGCTTGCTGGAAGTTGTCAAGAACAGAATAACAAGAACAAGAAACTTTGCTCAAGAAAGTGGTGACAGTGCTCAGTAGCATGTGATTAGCCCTTGGCTAGTGGGACTGCATTGGTGTTGCTTGCTGGAGAATCAGGACCATGTCAGAGCCTTTCAACAAATCAACTCTGCTCTATTTTCAGCACATGTGTTCATCAAGAAGTGACATCACTTTTAAGGACATATTAACAGAGGCACTGGTTTCCATCATGATGTCTTTAGAAAATGCGGGGCAGTCGGGTAGCCTGGTGGTTTAAGCGTTCGCTCGACACGCCGAAGACCCAGGTTCGATTCCCGACATGGGTACAATGTGTGAAGCCCATTTCTGGTGTCCCCCGCCGTGATATTACTGGAATTTTGCTAAAAGCGGCGTAAAACCAAACTTACTCACTCACTTTAGAAAACGCAACCATGTAGCTCACCTGAAGTGACTCATGATTTTTTTTAATGAAAATGTTACAGATGGATGAACAGAAGACAAATCCGTTTGTTGTTATACGCTGCACTCAGCAATATTCAAGCTGTATGATGGCAGTCAGTAAATAATATTATTGAGTCTGGACTGGACAATCCAGTGACTGACATCATGAGAATCGATCCAAGTAATTGCAATATAATGACATGCAATCAAGTAAGAGCCCAAGCCTGATGACCCAGTCCATTGAGTCACCTCTTTTGCTGAGGATAAGTTGTTTGGGACCTATATTCAGACCTGGAATTCCCCCGGGTTGGAAGTACATTATTCCCTGATTTCCAGTTTATCACATCAGTCAGTTGAAGATTGTAATCTCACACTTCGTTATCTCAAAATATATTTGATGTCGATTAAGTGAGCGAGTGAATGCCTGATTGGTAGTAGTTGTGTAAAATAAATTAATCAGATCTTCAAAATGAGGCTTAGCTGTTCTTACTGTCTACCAAATCATGTATTGATATACAGACAGACCAAAGTCAGATAACAGTTGGACCACAGACAGACAATATTTAGTCCAAAGACAGAAAACAGTTAGACCACAGACAGAAAACAGTTAGACCACAGACAGATAACAGTTAGACCACAGACAGACAACAGTTAGACCACAGACAGACAACAGTTGGACCACAGACAGACAACAGTTGGACCACAGACAGTCATCTGTTCATCCAAAGACAGACAACAGTTAGACCAAAGACAGACAACAGTTAGACCACAGACAGACATCTGTTTGACCAAAGACAGACAACAGTTAGACCACAGACAGACAACAGACATAAAACAGAAAGTATGGCATGACAAATTGAACGGATGGGGTCCATAAGCCCTACAAATGAACCAAGGCTCCAATTTCCTTTCAACATATGTCACATATGCCATGGGCCGTGTTATCCTAGACACTTCTGCATTTTACAAATTCATTCCAGAAAATTCAGTTTCCTACACATTGTCGCCATCAAAGGTGAGATGGGTCATGTGACACACACATGGCCATGTTTCCTCCATCTTGCAAGGCCGTGTGTTTGACACAATCCAACATGTCAATTAAGGACTTCAATAATCAAATCCTGAGAGCTTCACACATCACATGTGAACAATTTGGATCAGAAATATGAAATTGTTTGTGTTGCTGATTTCATCACTTGCACCTGGTTAATCACTTGTCAATTATAATGACAGAGACCCTCTGAAGAAGTGTCAACATAAGACACAACAATAAAATATGGATGTAACCCACAAAAGATTCATACTGCAACATTTTTGCTAGAGTGTCAAAGTAGAGCTAATTTAGGGATAGCAACTTCTTTATTTACTGTAAAGGCAACGTTTCAGTATAGATCCTGAAACCATTGTCAAGCAAGGCTGAACAATGAGCATGGTGTAGAATATATACAGTAGGTGGAGGATTAACATTAACAAAAACTGCTTACATCAGAGAGATAAACATGAGTAGGTTAAACAATGACAACAGATAACCTACTCACGTTAATCAGTGATTGACAACATGAGCATCAATCTACACAACTGGGATACGATGACATGCATCAACCAAGTCAGCAAGCCTGACAGACCGACTCCGATAGTCGCCTCTTACAACAAGCATAGTCACCTTTTATGGCAAGCATGGGTTGCAGAAGACCGGATCTTCACGGGTGACCTCTTATAGAAAGCACACTTGACACAGTATAAGAGTATTCATTGAAGAAGTCTTCTGAATGAACAGACGGCCATCATGACCAGACACTTAGTTTCATTCTAAGTCTTTCATTGCTGAGAGTGTCAGGTCCTGCATATGGACTGCTATGAGTCACGTCAGCCCTCCAGAGGAGTGACATAACACCTGGATCCACAAATGTACTGTAAATTGATGATGGTTAACAAGACACAAACACCAGACCATGACCAGCAAGGAATCCCCCTGCTTACTGCCAGCACAATATTACATTAAAAACGTAGCCATTATGCCATGTGTACATGATCTGTCTGGATGAAGATGCATGTACAGTGATCGCTCGCTATTGCGCTACCAATGGGGTCCAAATAATTGGTGGGCGTTATAGACGATAAGCCGTTTAACCGAGGCCGAGGCGGGGGAGCGCGCTCGGGAAATCTCAAATCATCAATAGGCCTATGTGTTTATCTCACGTCACGTCAAAATAGTATATATTTTTATGGACCTAGATCTACCTGTAATATCATTCATTTATTAAATCTGTCATATTTCACAATGTCTGAAATACGTATTCCATCCTAATTTATCATTTTTTATCAATAAATTAAAAAATTATTCACTATTTCCCGCGATGTTATTGAAAATAAAATTCTCGGACACACATTTCGACAACGGGTCCGCATCGAACATGTCAAAGAGCAAAATAAAGACTATTTTAAGCAAATCTTTAAATATATTATACAAAGTGATAAATAAAATCAACTAAAAGTAATCAAACTTACATCTAAGTTATTATTTCCATCGTTTCGTGCGATCGCGTGTAATGTAAGTCAAATGATATCTCGGCTTTCGTCGCCTTGAATTCTCGGCTCGGACACAACGATTAATGCAAAAATATATGCATGAAAAATCTTTGTCACAGCTCGTAACCTAGCACGATACATTCGCGAAGTTCCATATTTTTAATATATATCGTGATTTCCTGCTTAAAACGTTCAGAATAACACGATTTAACAAAAAATCTTTCGCTAACTTCTGAAATTTATCAAACACGAGCTTGGTATCACAGCTTGATTGGCTGCCTGAGGTCACGTGCTCAAAATTGACCAATCACGAAACTTGTAGCAGATTTCGGCAAGAAAGCGTCATTAGAAACAAATTTTAATCCAATGAAATCGCTTGTTATAACTACGGGGAAAAACAGGCGATGTTACGAAAGCGCGATTACGAAATGAATGACCGCCGTGTTATGACAGCAACTACATGTGTGTGACAGTTTAGCCTTAAATTGGATTGCCCACTAATTAAGAATATAAACTTCGCTTGTGGTTCTCTTTTATTGCATGCATGCGCTTCTAAGATCAAAGGATGTATAGTGTGAAAAGTTAACTAGTTGAACAATCGTATTTCCGGGACTTGCCGCGGATGTTTTCAAACAGATTATTAGAACTCCATTCAGCGATAAACGGTTGATTATGCAATGAGAAGCGTTATGTGCAAATGAACAACGAACAACAATACAATTATGTCTGTGTAAAACTCTCAGTAATAAAAGTGTACATAAAGTTTGGGAGCCATGCGTTACCGCGCGTAATAACCGAAGTAGCGCTTTATCGAAGAGCGCAATAGCGAGCGATCACTGTATCTATTTCCTTCATGACAAACAGGAGGAACAGGGGATTACACATTATCTGCTTACTTAAGCAAATACCTTCTCAAAGGCTTCATAAGTCATACCTATGAGATAATAGTTTGCTGATTCAGGCTCGGCAGAACTGAGTATTCTTATGCCAAAAATATTCCACAGAACTTCAGTTACTGTTTAAGAACTGTTTTCAAAGAAGTTATTTCAAAATTAATAAATATTCAACAGGGATGCAAATATTACATGATTGTTGTAATCGCACCTCATTCAGCAATATCCAAGCCAAACCACGACAGCCTGTAAATAATCGTGTATGGACCAGACAAACGTGTCACTGAAGACTTGGCCAAAACACATTCCACTTGGGCATGGTGACACACAATCAGCCAAGTCACGAGGTTTGACCACACAAGTCATTTAAGTCACTTAGGATAGGAATAGGTTACTGGGAAGATCCGCGTTAGAATTGTTCTTCAGCAACCCATCACTGGATTGTCTGGTCCAGACTAGATTATTTACAGACTAGCTGAAAATATTGCCTCATTAAACAACAAACAAACAACCCCAGGATCAAGAAGGGTGTAATACACTCCACCTTGTAACACTGGGGTGTGTACATGTGTTTCAATACTGTCCACTTGCACAAAGCAATCTTAGCGCTAAGACTATTGTAAGCCTATGCTAAAGTATGGGAGTTAAGATCATCTTAGCGCTAAGATCGCTTTGTGCAAGTGGGCCTAGAACGGCATTTCATTAAATCTCCAGCATAAGCTTGATCTTGAAAAAAAAATTAAATAACTCATGTCATGGACATATTACACAGATGTGAAACCCATCAGAACATGTATTGTGTTGACAAATCAATGCCAACTTCAGATGATCCAATTTGAGAACAAGAAATACCTAAAACCTTCTCCAACATCTAGAACAAAAACAAGAGAACAGTATTGAGAAAAAAATTAAGCACCATTAACGCATATCAAAATTGTCCTTCCTCAATACGATGGACCTTCAGCTCTGCACAGATAAGTGAACAGGTAGCAGTGTCAGCCAATCTGTGTCCTATTCCTAAAATCAGTTACATATCTGGGATGTCTGTGCTATTATCAGCTTGTACTTTCTGTTACCGTTTCCCTGTGGTTGTGAACTAATTTCTATTGTCATTTATAGCACCCCCATCACGTGAGTTCCTCTCACAAAAAAATACATTGTTTCCACTTCTTGTTAAACATAATTATATTTGTTAAACATAATTATCAAGTTTCATACAAATCTATTTCATGATCACAGGCGACCAGCCCCCTAAATCTGCATTCTCATCATACTGTACTTCCTTGTCGTCATAATTTCGCAACATAACTAAATTTGGCATCAATTTAAAAACATATGACCACCTGCTGTGTGCAGTAAATAATGAAACTCAACAGAACATGTACAACTACAATGACATACTCTGGGGTCGTAGCAAAATCCTTATGGGCACTTTTTGCAAATATAGAAAACTCATTGGTCCCCAGGACATCAAAATAATGAGGTTCCTTTCTTTGTAGTTCACATCTTATGACAGACACCTACTTCACTTCTTATGACTGAGTCATATACTGCACTTATAATCATCAAAATGCCCAACTGTTGCATCTAGACTTTCATCAATATGCCTAACTCTTGCCTACTCCAATAAAACCCTACACCCATACATCTCTCAAATGTCTGTGATAATTCACTATTGCCTGAATGCATCTCCACTAATGTCTATAATGGTATCGGTAGGACCTAATGGCTTGGAGTGAGTGATGATGACTGGTGCCCATTCTTGGGATGAGTCACCATCTTCATCAAGGAGCCCCTCTCATCTACATCACACCAGCATACAAGATATACCATTTTCAACGTAATAAGCGCCCGGCTCTAATAAGCGTTCATGACAATATTTGCCAATATATTGGCTAGGGAACAATCCCAATTAGCACTCTTTCTGATTGATCAATGTACACAAGACTTATTTATTCGTGTATAATACGCACTCATGTGTTATATGCACCCTTAATCATGGGCAATTAAATTCTGGAAAAATAAATCTGTCGTATATAAACATTTTAGGCTGTGAGCATTAACCACGAAATTTACGATCTTTCATCTCTGTTTTTTTTTTCTTAACCAAAATAACATTCTGATAAGAGCCCCCTATTTCCAATTTCGAGAGTGCCCTGGGCGCTTATTAGGTCGAATACGGTAGTCTGTGCATGATGCCATTCAGCAGGTCTAGAGACAGTCAATCTCTTAAATCATGCAAAGTAAATAAATATCTTGATATTGTTATACCAGAAGACTAAGCCGAAGTACAATACCAGTACATTTGCTTTCATTGCCTATAGGACTAATTCCACACACTCTTATCACTGTGTATACCCATTAAGTTGTCAGTCAGTTAATGGTGTTTCACACCTGTCTTGGCAGTACTCTGGTCATATCACAGCAGTCAGTATGGATGTGGGAAGTAACGGTAAGCCAAAAGGGATTCAGGTTGTAGATGTTCCCGGCTTTGGTGAAACTCTCAAAAAAGGGTAGGGGACACATATGTACAGTCAGGTCCCTTTGGCATTACCAGATATCTGTTATCATGGATTTAAATCCCTGGTCGCCCTGATTATGTTCCTTGGTTTGTCATCATCACAGCCGTGTTCGTGGGTTTAACCAAAGTGGTAAATGTATAAGACCTGCATGATACTTTGAGTTTTCCTCAAACATCAAGCTGACATGCTGGGGTATATAAATGGAATATTGCTCAAAGTGGCACACCAAGCTCTATAACTCAAAGATGGAGATGCTTAGAATCACAATCATGGCAAATCTGAAGTTCCAATCTAGATCCAGCTGATCCCAACAGCCAAGGGATAAAAGGATCACGGAGTAGTTAGACTAAGAAACATTTGTTTGAGAACTTGCCTGGTAATGTCACGTTTTCTGCCTAGATATTGATGGCAAACAGTGCACATCACTCAATAACCTTAGTTTTGTTTTGAACATGGAAAACCCCATCCTTATAGTTAGATTGAAGCTAAATAATTTACATTTTACTTAATATTTTATTTGTGGTTGGTACAGTGGTAACACTTGGACACCCATCTTCCTGCCTGGGACCCCGAAAAGCATGACTGGGAATCCCCAGAACTGACAAATAGAAAGGCAGGTAAATCACAGGACTCATTTACCAAGATTAGAATACTAAAAGTGGTAGAACCTTCCTGAATTTCATTGCTACTACTCTCTAACTTACTTCAATTTCAAACCCTGTTTACTGCCCACCATATGTTCCCGTGCTTTTTCAGGTGAGCAATTGACTTGCCTTTGCATGTGTTTGTGATGGGTGCCACCAGTGGGGCAGGATACGCTCAGCTTTTCATGACACCTGCTATCATTACTATTTGATAGTGAATCATAAACACATGCTCATGATATAGTCAGAATTGTACAATCGACTCTGCTTTATTTAGAGATTTCTAATTGGATATGGCAAGGGTTTTGTCGCTTAATCTAACATTTCAGTTTAGCATTAGTAAGTCCTGTGAGTTTAGAATATTTAGAGATGTAGGAAAAATGTCAAACTGACCGATGAACCTTTAAATGGTTCAGTTAATCTAAAGTACAATTGGTATTGATTTTCATAGAGGCTTCAGAAAGTCAAGAAAATTCCAATTAAGTCCAAAGAGACTTCAAAACTCACACTCAGGTCTACTGCCCTGAAGATCGATGAAGAGGCTTATTTTCTTACATTGGAATAACAGGTTATGTTCTGTTACAAGTATCTGGCATCTCCGCAAAGCTCTAATGAAGACTCAGATAGTGACTGATCCTTCTGTCTCATGGCTTGGCACGATTGTGTCAGCCTGTGCCAGGACAGGAAGCAGCAACACTGATGAGGTTACAAGACACTTCTCTTTAATTTGATGCAAAATATGTTCAGATTTAAAAGGGCATCAAGCATTATGTTCAGTGGATATTAAAGTAAGGAAACACTTTATTCCCAAACTGACTGGAGCAAATAAACACAATCAGGAAATGGTCCAAATAGAGGCTCAGCAGTCCAAGGTGATGCATGCACTGTGAAGAGTGAGTGAGTGAGTGAGTGTGAGTGAGTGAGTGAGTGAGTGAGTGAGTGAGTGAGTGAGTGAGTGAGTGAGTGAGTGAGTGAGTGAGTGAGTGAGTGAGTGAGTGAGTGAGTGAGTGAGTGAGTCTAAGGCACTACAATTCGCTGTGCAGAATTGCACGCCTTGCGAACGCCAGAAACCTGATTGTGGGTTTGGATTCAGGTTCGCCCAGATTAATTTTCTTGGTTTTTCAGCACCATACCCATGCTCATGGGTTTCACCAAAGAGGTGAACGTCTGAGACCTGCATCATTTCAATTCAAATGTAAAACCTCAAAGCAGGTTTCACTTGAAAGTAGTACTTCTCACAAGGTTACTATGGGATAGGAAGATACTTTTGCAATAGGAAAAGTGGCAGTAGGTTTATAATGCCTATCCCAAACTACAATGAAACAAGGAAAGTAACCTTTAATCTAAATGTTTCTCCTCTCTCAAACTGCCACATCACGATACAGTAGACTTCTATCTGCTGTGTTATCAGTCATCTGTTTCCATGCCTCCCTCAACATCTTCATGTAACCGGCATGGCTGAATTATCAGCAAAACATTCCAAAACATACATAAACACCCACTGCCTCATCTGAGGGTCTATTTATAAAGGCAGTTCTTGAAACATGATGGCTTCAGATAGTCAGGATGGGTCATGGTTTAAGTTGAAAATACATCTCAAGTTCATTCATAAATACTCTTTAGGTTTCAAATAAAAAAATAAATATAGCGTTGCTATGGAATGGAATATGTTTACTTACTTGCTTACTTTTCTTGGATAATTTGCTGTGATATTTGAATGACCCACCACATCATGACTTAATATTCAAGTTGTCTAGTAGAGTTAATGATAAGCACATTTAACTCCCTTCATACAGCTTTGACGCAACACTGACTTTCCACTCCGTGTGGTGGAGCAACTCCAGGTTTGGTTCATGGACTCAGCCTTGGCAGGCATGAGAAACAGGTTGAAGTCACAGTGCATCTCACCAGATAAAACTTTCAACAGTATTAGGCTATAATATTCTCTTCCAGTTGTAGTGATACGAGGGGCATTCAATAAGTTTTGCAACTTCAATATAAGACCAAGTCGCAGAATATCTTTTGCACTTTTATTTTTCAATATAATCTCCATTCACCTCAATACACTTATTCCATTTGCTTTTAATACCCATTTTATAGAAATCCGCAGATTGGCCCTCTAACCACGGACCTGTGAAGATTCCGGGGTAGAATAGGTCTTCAGCAACCCATACTTGCCGTAAAAGGTGACTATGCTTGTCCTAAAAGGCGACTAATGGGATCGGGTGGTCAGGCTCACTGACTTGGTTGATGCATGTCATCGATCCCAATTGCGTTGATCGATGCTCATGATATTAATCACTGGCTTGTCTGGTCCAGACTTGATTATTTACAGACTGCCGTCATATAGCTGGAATATTGCTGAGTGCGGCGTTAAACAACAAGCCAACCAACCAACCCTCTAACCACGCCTCTGTGGCAGCCTTTATGTCCTCGTCATCCTGGAAGTGTCTTCCACGTAGGGCAGATTTCATTTGTCGGGACAGGAAATAGTCACTGGGGGCTAAGTCTGGGCTGTACAGTTAAATCACCAACCCTACAGCCCAGATTTAGCCCCCAGTGATATGAAGATTATATTGAAAAATAGCCCCCAGTGATATGAAGATTATATTGAAAAATAAAAGTGCAAAAGATATTCTGTGACTTGGTCTTATATTGAAGTTGCAAATCTTATTGAACGCCCCTCGTATGTCCATGTATGAGATGAGCATGGCAACTTATCTAACTACCGCTACAACATACTTGTAACAGACATTCTATCTTTTGGGGGGGCCTAAACTGCTCAGATAAAGACTAACATCTGAATAAATTTCTTTTTACCAAAAAAATAAATTCCTGATGCTGATGAGTAGCCAGACTGTCCTATTTTCATTACCCGGTTTAAAGCCTGGTTTAAATTAAATACAATGCAGATATTCCACAGCCATGGAGCAAGACCAGCTCAGCTTCAGTAGGATGTCAAGACAATTAACTATCCTCTCCACACAACCTGCAGTACCAAAGCTGATCTTGTGAGTGGGTAAAGTTTACAGTGTCTCAGCATATGGTGGTCTACAGTATAATACAGCCATGACCACAAACAACAGTGGTTGATGATGTGAGCACAAAATAATCCAGGTCACACGAGGACTTGACCTTTACCTGTGGTCACCCCTTTATACATCAGCCATAACCATCAGCTATTGTGTCCACTCAATACCCAGTTTTTCTATGAGAATTCTACTCAGAATGGCCTCATTTAAGAAGAGTATGTGGTTACAGTTTGGTGGATGAGACAGAAATTCCCTGGCAGTCAGTTCTTCATTGACCCTCTCACATAAGACCCATTGTGTCCACACAATACCCAGTTTTTCTATGACCATGAGGGATTGAGGACCTATCTACCAAACATTGCCTCATTGCTGAAGAGTATGTGGTACATATTCCCATCAAAGACATGCTAGGATGCAGTGGACGATACAGCTTCCCTGTAGACAATCGTTCATTGACACCCTTACATAAGGCCCATTTTTGCTACCCAATTCACATTTTTTTCAATAGTTGGTAGTATATGAATGTCATAAGGATGTTGAGGCTGTTACAGACACCATATCATATGTCATCATATGCATCAGTGTCTCTGCCAGATCATTGCCTCGTTCCACTATGAAAAATAGGGCCCAGCAACCTATACCGATTTGGTTGAATCCCAATTATGTAGATCCAATTGTCTCCTTAATCCACTATGTCAAAACCAAAGTCAATGCCCATTTTTCACTTGTAAGGGGTTATTTGACCAGTCATCATCCATTGTTACACTGGTAAGGGGCTATTTGACCCAAAAGTAGACAAATCAATCTGAAGATGTATGACTTCCACACCATGTAATTACCTCTTGGCACAATTGCCCCAATCTCATCAAAACATATCCAGTCATCCTGACACACATAGAAAACACAATCTATTATTTTATGTTTCCTGGAAAACACAATTATCAAACATGAGAACATGTTTTAGACAATCTCTGAATCTTATCACCAAAAAAGAGAAAAAAGCAGAAAATGACTTGCAGAAAACATTCACACTTTACAAGCATCAAACGCAAACGACAGAATAGTTTATTTCAGAAAATACAAGATTTGGGGCACCTAACTTGAATGGGTTCTTTGTCTACTTGATGTATTCCTGCAACACTCTCAGACCATCTCCTACCAGGATGGTTCCAGAAATCCTGGGATATGATCAGATCAATACCCGGTGTTGAGAATGCCTTGCACAAACACTGCATCAGCCAGTAATAAAAGCAATTTCCCCACCACTGGATGTGTAGCTAGTGCAGGAATTGCCAAATGATCAATGAAATTCCGACACAGTAGAGTCCCTCATGAAAATGGTTTTGATGATACATCTTGTCAATAAGTTTTTAATCCTTGGTATGTTAAAGAATTATTATTTGATTATTGTGGAGCTTAGGGAAGGCAGAGGCTGGAAATATATTCATAAAGTTCTGAGCTGATTGTGCTGCAGAAGTAGTAATTATGTAGTTTATTTCCAGTTATCATTACTCTATTATGACTCACGAACATCAAAGCTGTGAATCCACATTATAATTCCTCAATAGGAGATGTAGAATAGCAAACATTAGTTATTCATCAAGTTGTAATTTCAGCCTGACTCAAGTATTTGAAATGTGACAATAGAAAATAATAAAATTCTTGTAAAAGTTATCTGTACTTTTATCACATTCTTTTTATATTCATTTACATTGTGGTATCTGCTCATGTTATCAATGTGTTTTATCAGTACAGTGATTTGTGAGTGAAGGTTTTCAGGATTTACATTTAGTTTGGACTCTTACAGACTCCATTTATAAGTATGAATAGCCCACAGGCATCGATTCAGTCATGTGTTTAGTATTGCCAGTATGTAAAAACATAACACAGACAGACATCTATTAATTGAATGTTCTTTCTTGAATTAAACTATTTGTTTTTATTCACAAAGTGCAATGTTTATAAGGAAACTTTGATCCAACAGTACTTGAGCTTGTTTATTTGTTTGTTTGTTTGTTGTTTAACGCCGCACCCTGCAATATGCCAGCTATATGACGGCGGTCTGTAAATAATCAAGTTTGGACCAGACAATCCAGCGATTGACATCATGAGCATTGATCCACACAATTGGGATCAATGACATGCATCAACCAAGTCAGCGAGCCTGACTACCCAATCCCATTAGTCGCCTCTCGACAAGCCTTAGTCGACAAGCAGCGTCGCTTTTTACAGCAAGCATGGGTTGCTGAAGACCTATTTTACCTTGGATCTTCACAGGTGGCATGAGCTTGTTTGTACATGATTGTCAGCAATATCACATATCACAAGGGCATGCATAGTTCAAATCCGTCTTGTACAGGCCAACCAGTGGTCAAGTATCACCTATATTGTGTGCCTGTGTTTGTTGTTTAACAGCACACTCAGCAATATTCAGCTGTATGACGGCAGCCTATAAAATAATCAAGTTTGGACCAGACCCACCAGTGATCGATATTGGGTATATTAACGCATCAGGGTACAATGACACATCATCAACCAAGTCACCGAGTCTGGACCAGACCATCCAGTGATTGTTATTGGGTATATTAACACATCAGGGTACAATGACACATCTTCAACCAAGTCACTGAGTCTGGACCAGACCATCCAGTGATTGTTATTGGGTATATTAACACATCAGGGTACAATGACACATCATCAACCAAGTCACCGAGTCTGGACCAGACCATCCAGTGATTGATATTGGGTATATTAACACATCAGGGT
Organism: Haliotis rufescens; assembly: GCF_023055435.1. NCBI lineage: Eukaryota > Metazoa > Mollusca > Gastropoda > Lepetellida > Haliotidae > Haliotis > Haliotis rufescens. The sequence goes on along the minus strand of NW_025963791.1, from coordinate 26,028,221 downwards.
ACAATGACACATCATCAACCAAATCACCGAGTCTGGACCAGACCATCCAGTGATTGTTATTGGGTATATTAACACATCAGGGTACAATGACACATCATCAACCAAGTCACCGAGTCTGGACCAGACCATCCAGTGATTGTTATTGGGTATATTAACACATCAGGATACAATGACACATCATCAACCAAGTCACCGAGTCTGGACCAGACCATCCAGTGATTGTTATTGGGTATATTAACGCATCAGGATACAATGACACATCATCAACTAAGTCACCGAGTCTGACCACCCGATCCTGTTAGTTGCCTATTACAACAAGCATAAGGTTGCTTGGGCCCTTTTCTAACCCGGATCTTCACGGGGTTTCAGCCAATGGATCCTGCCACTGATACACATGATGACAATTTGTCTGTAACAGCTTTAACATCCTCAGCAACATCACAGCCAAAAATCAGCATTCATGGTCCCGCAACCATCCAAGCATAACCAAACCTCCACAGCCATTGTGACAACCCAACCACAGTGTAAGTTGCCATGCATGAATAAACAGCACAGACCACCGACACCGTTATTGTGCTGAGGGACTTTTTATACACTTTGTTCATGGATTCAACTAGGAGCAACCAGAAGCAGATATCCGAAAAAAACAAAAACTGGTTTGCTTGTATTTTTACCCAAATGCTCCATCTTTGATGGATTAAAAAAATAAAGAAATATAACTTCAAAAATCATTCAAAATTAAAGTAATTACCCGGTAATAATTTTTTAGAAACTTACTGATCAAATAATGTTTGACACTGCTAACCTCTTATGATGAGCATATACCTTTTCGGAAGAAGCTGAGATGAAATGAGGTTTAATTTCACATTCAAGATTATTTCACTTATAAAGTGATATGCATGCATGTGAGTGTGTGGTTGCGTGTGCCAGTCCGGACAAATGCTGATTTTATAGTGCTAGCCCACAAAGAGGCCATGCTGCATGATATGGATACCCCACTCTGGCATTAAAGACACATTATACTGTCTCAAAACCAACTGGTCCTTGATCTATCCCCTTAATGGAAGAACCGTGAAGATTCCGGGGTAGAATAGGTCTTCAGCAACCCATACTTGCCGTAAAAGGTGACTATGCTTGTTGTAAAAGGCGACTAATGGGATCGGGTGGTCAGGCTCGCTGACTTGGTTGATGCATTTCATCGATCCCAATTGCGTGGATCGATGCTCATGATATCAATCACTGGATTGTCTTGTCCAGATTCGATAAATTACAGACCGCCGTCATATAGCTGGAATATTGCTGAGTGCGGCATTAAACAACAAACCAACCATCCAACCAACCTTAATGGAAAATTGCAGGCAGGGTAACATCAAGTACTATCTTGTGATGTCTTTTGGTATAACACTGCCTGGTGATCTAACCACTGACCTGCTGCTCACTGGGAAGATGCTACATCCACTACACCATGGTGGTGGACCCTTTCAGGAGAATCAAAGTAAATACATTTATTCTGGAATAACATTCTGGAGGATAGGCAGAATTAGTATCTACCTCCTCAACAGTAGTAACTAAACCAATTAATTTCATGCCATTGGTAAATTCATACAAGCTTTAATTCTTAATTGGACCTACCCTAAATAAATATAGAGAAAAAAAGTGTAAACCTCAAGAAAACTAAGTGTGACCCAGCCAGTCCCCAAGGGATAAGGATTATGACCCTTACAAAAAGCCAGAAAGTTGTTCGATAACTTTGTGTGTTTCTGTATCCCATAGGATTCTGTCTTGGATCTACGACTTGTTGCTTCCTGACATGTCCATCTGTATTGATTACCTCGTTCAACACAGCATTTATATGCACCAGAGACACAATAAATATTCAAATCGGAACTAATTCTGGCACAGCAAGTGTAGCTGAGTCAAAGATCGATACTATCTTGGTTCACTTGTTGCTTCAAATATCCCACAGTTCTCTGCACCGGGCAAGATGAATGTCACACGAAATGAGAGACTTTTATACAGATGGGAACAATAAATGACCCCTTTCTCAAGTTGCCACAGTGTTAAGTTGCCTAACGTAAAAGTAATGTCACATGATGGCAAAGGTGAATTGAACCAACAAAGGGTCGAAGCAATAGAAATGGAAATAGCAATTTTTTATAACAGATAAGCTGACAAAGACGGGAATTAATGATTCACTGACTTCCTGTACCTCAATAATAGATTATAGATTTGGGTCATGAAACTGTTTAATCATCCATTACCTGTACCAAGTTGAGACGTATTTACAAGACATGACCAACTCTGTCATAAATCTGGCCAATATTAAACCTGCCACTGTTTGACTTGTAAAAAGTTTTAAGAATTATTTGGGTTGTGATCCCAATTATCATGACAAGGAGTGTAAGAATGTACTAACAGGAACCCGGGTCACTGCATCTGACTTCAAGACAAGCCTCTCAGGTGTGTGAACAGGGATTTATATCTGCACCGAGATCACTTTCTTCTGCAAGCCGATACTGGTCTTACATATCACACTTTATAGGTACATATCGCAGTCTCATTGCAAAGACTCTCTTTCATATGGTGCATGGACATTTAGGTAGTCATAGAATTATTTAATAGGTACTGGACTTTTAAAGAACAAACTGGTAGTATCAATATAAGACACAGATATCAACTATCAGCAGGTATCAGTGGGTATCAGGTATTGGTGAGTTTTAGCAGTATAGGTGGGTGTTGTCTGTAGAGGAGGGTGTTGCCAGTAGAGGAGGGTGTTGCCAGTAGAGGTGGGTGTTGTCAGTAGAGGTGGGTGTTGTCTGTAGAGGAGGGTGTTGCCAGTAGAGGAGGGTGTTGTCAGTAGAGGTGGGTATTGGCAATATATAGATGGACCATAAAGGTACGACGTTGACAGTGTCAGTATAGGTTGGTATTATCAGTATCAGTGAATATCAGTGAGAACCATCAGGTGTCAGATGGTATCAGAAGGTAACGATGGCTGTGAGCAGTGTCGGTGGGGATGAGTTGTATCGGCGGGGATGAGTTGTATCAGCTGTACCAAGGGGAGACTGGTAGGTACCAGTGAGTATCAGATGGTGATATCTGCAATACCTACTATGAAATATATATCAGCTGAGCGTCAATATTGACATGGTGAGTCAGAGTTACTAAAGAAGATACCCAAACAATCTGTCAATAGATACAGAACTTCTACACAAGTTTAGAAAAGAGTAAGAAGTAGAGACCCTGCACTTAATTGAAATCACAGACTTTGGCAAACATTTTGGAAAAACTTTGCCAGGTTTCTTGTCCACAGTATTTTGTAGGGTCAGGCTTTGGGTCTGTCAAATGATGTAATCATAGGTGGGTGATTGGGTGGTTGTGTAGTTGAGTGAGTGGTTGAGTGAGTGGTTGAGTGAGTTGTTAAGTGAGTGGGTGAGTGAGTGGGTGAGTGGGTGAGTGAGTGGTTGAGTGAGTGGTTGAGTGACGTGTGTGATGCACTGAATGAGTGAGTCAGGCACTGAATGAGTGACTAAGAGTCAACATGGTGCCAAAGTATGGCACCCAGGTCTGCAATGACACCTACCACAAATGACCCACACAGCAATGCATACTGTAGTAATTCTCAAGGTGGAAGATGAACACAGGACAGTGTATGTCCCCAAGTCTAAGACCACACACCAATAATGTCCACCATCCTAGGTAGCTGGCAACCAATAGACAAAGTCTACATTCAAAGTCAGGTAAAGACACTGTAAGTCTCACACACAGGAACTATGGCATGCTGGGTAAATGTTGCTTGTGGCTCAGCTTGGTGTGGGACAGGAGGTGACGACCGCCGGCTAACACCACCAGTGTACAATCAGCACAAGGATTGACTGGGTCTACATCTACACTCTCACCTCAATGGTTAGGACAGAGAAGACTTCCTTGGAAAAGGGATATTAAGGATTTGAAACACACATAATGAAGACAAAGATACACTAAATGTATATTTAGAGATTTTGAGATCTTCGTAAAGTTGACATTTTAAACAAAGGAATTTTAAAACAGGATTGAAATGTTATTGCTTATTTGTAATTTGTGTTTGAGGTGATTCTTTAAACTTCTTCACATACATATGTCAAGGATTAGTTTGCAAGTCGACAACATAATTTCCTCGTATGATCATATGATACCGTTGTCATGAGTATATGAATAAATTGCGAGTGATTCCATGGCATGTGATAGATCAACCAAGCGGAAAACCGCTGCATTTGCGTAAAAAACAGTGGGCACACTTTTCATAACTCTGCCGTGCTACACAGATCTAAACAGTACGCGCATAGTTTTTCACGTTTATAATTCCATAAACAGAAAAATATTAAAGTAAATTTTTACAGTTGTCTAATGACCATCGCATGAAAAACATTATCACTAACCATGACATTTAACCGGACATTTTACATAGATACTGAGCCTGGCATGTGAAATAGTAGTGACACAAGAGGGTCTATAGTTTCAGTGTATCACATTGTTGCCCCTTTGGGTCAGTGTTCAGTGACAGTCTCATTGTCAGGACTACGCATCTCTTGACCTTAGATCAATGAAAGGAAGTGGCATGTGTATAGTATTCCTGGGAAAAGTGACCTTGCAACAGTCAAAGTGCCTTTAATTGCTTTGTGAAGGTCAATGGGCTTTAGTTCAGACAAATTCATATATGTTGGCAAACCTTTTATGAAGTCAAATGTATAAAATGATTTCAATCTCTGAAACCTTACAAAGTATATTCATAACACAGGGATAATTCTAGGGTGGGGCCTTGTGAGTTTAGCCCCTAAATTTGAAAAAAGGCCCACATTTTCAAATACAAAGGGCATTTTAACATTGTGCTGTATGGGCAAGTGTGGGTGGACCTCTGGAATATTTGAAATTTTCACATAAAGGGCCCATGTCAGAAAACTGCTAGAGTGAACCCTGATAACTTCATCATCTTAAATGCCCAAACACTACCAATACAGAATGAAAAGATAAAGTAGAGATACAAAATATGTTTACATAAAAACACAGACATAAATTGAACATAAACTGAATGTTCATCTACCAAAATGCTAAAGTGTGTTATTACTGCAAATATACCCCCTCCCCCCAATTTTTTTATGGACATTGAACATATAGACAATTGTTGCTCCTAATGAAAACGTCACATACAACACACCACATTAGACTTCATAAAGGTTTTCACAAAAAGTTGTTAATTCATCGAAGTTGCCAGCGTTTGAAAGCCAAACCATGTCAGTTGACACAGTCCGGCCCAGTTAGTTTGTTGTACATGGGACAAGGGAATGACAGCCACCTGACAGCTCCCTAGACAAAGTGTACTATAGAAACATGGCAAATAGTATTGATGTCCGAAGTGGTTATCTTGAAGAACTGTCAAAGATTCGCTGTGGGATAAACACGCTGGACCATGGATTATGATGATCAATTTTGTGTCATCCCTATGTCAGGGACAAAACTCCAATCTTTAGCAAATGACAGCAAATGATCACCACAGCTCAGTCAGTTCTCAGAAATAACATCCGTTTGAAATTGATTGAAATGTCAATCAACATTTGCCTCCATACAATGTAAATTTCAACAAATTTGCATGCCTTGATTTCTTAAAGCCTTTCCTGGGTCAGTACAAAATTAGTTCACAGCTAAAATGTTGATGGAAAAGTTGTGACAGAATGTTGGCAGATCATTTACACAAGTGAAGCCTTGTATACATGTCCACAGTATTAATGGACTACATACAGAATAGTTATACCAAAACGCTTCACACTCACAATTTTAATAATTTGTATGAAAATCTTATGATTGATTTCTTGTGACCTTATAAATATAACATGCTGATAAAATATCTGATAAATATACCACATCAATCCCACCATAGCTACTGAAAATATTTCCGGAGACTGCCATGCTTTCACGTAATGATGCCACAACTGACATCTTATCAACTGAAGCCGTCAAGGAATAACAGAGTCTGGCTAGAAATAGCTTCTTTTGAAATCTGAATCTGCGAAGCAGGGAAGGCATTTTCAAGGAGGAGATTCACATGAGACCTGGATCCAGGTTTATTTATGATGTAACACATTTCTCCCCAATCTACAATGGCAGATGGGATTTTTTGGTTTCACTAGACTTTCCTCGAGGCTTGTCTTTAGAAGAGCAGAGCTAACCCATCTCTAGTAAACAACTGGTTGCCTTCTCCTTTACAAAGTAGAGTGTACTAAGGGTAATTATTACAGAATCTTTGAAACACTTTCGTAATTAGAACACATAAATTTCAAATATTACTTCCAAGTTGTAACAATCCTCGACTACCATGTGTACTGTATCTCCTTTTTAGTTGGGGGCACGGATGGCCCAGTCGTCTAAGGCTCCGTGATTAGCTGTGCAGAGTTGCGTCCCTTAGGCACGCCAGAAACCTATGATTGTGGGTTCGAATCCCGGTTCGCCCCAATTATGTTTCTAGGTTTGTCAGCACCATACCCGTGCTCGTTGGTTTCACCGAAGTGGTAAACGTCTGAGACCTGCATCACTTCGGGCTTTCCTCCCACATTAAGCTGACACGCCGTGATATGACTGGAATACTGTTAATAGCTGAGTTAAACCAGACTCACTCACTCACTCACTCACTCACTCCTTTTTAGTTTGATAACCAGGGCCTATCCTCCACAACAGCTTCATTTCAGAAGTGACGTCACCACCTCAGGCTCAAAATGAAGCTACATAATAATAATGGCAATATGTCACAATGACCAATATGACATCATAATAGTGATGTGCAGAGTAGGATGAAGCTTGCTTAGTTTTCTTTAGGTGTGCCCACCTATGTTAGCTGACCAAGTTGCCATGCTAATATGCTTTCAATGCCTGTCATATGTTCGAGTAAAGTATTACTGTAACAAATTGCTTGAGCATATACAGCACCATATTTTGTTTACAGGCTGTTGTTGGTGATTCCATAACCCAGCTCTGCATTGAAAAAACAGTATGTTTATCTCCTAAATAGATCCAGAGTATACATCATAACAGAATGGAGATATAATACACTGTATGACAACTCATACCACTTTGTGACAGGATAGGGAGCTATATGTACCACTCAATCTTTGTTGGGGTACTGACATATTTCATACTATTAACATACACATATTGTAAGAAGGACTTGGTGCATAAGAGAATAACAGGAATATGTGTACCAAACTGCTGGGTAGTAAGTATTTATTGTTCAAATTACAGCTCAAAATGCGGCCGATACTTCAAACAGATACTACTTTGCATTGTCTATGAAAAAAAAGAATTTTTCTCATCTTTTACTTGTGGTTTGCTTATTATTTCTGTACTGGTATGGTGTGACTGGAACATCGTGGCAGAAGACTATAGCTTGCAAGTTTGCACTTGTGTTACTGAAGTTCTAATCTTTAAAACATCAATGGAATTGAACCATAGATCATGGTATGACATCCTGGGCTTCACCAACCAGCTGAAAGTGTGAGTATCACCTAATACCATTGGGGTCACATAACACACCAGGGCAGCCAGCTGACAGCTGAGAGTTGTCTGCCCTGGGGTCACCACCCATCACCACTGGGGCCACATAACACACCAGGGCAGCCAGCTGACAGCTGAGAGTTGTCTGCCCTGGGGTCATCATCAATCACCATTGGGGTTACATAACACTACAGGGCAGCCAGCTGACAGCTGAGAGCTTGTTATGACATACAATCACATTCTATCTCCCCATTCATCCTCAAATCCTCCTCCTTCCTCCTTAATGTTAATCTTTCCCTTATCTTCCCTCGCCCTCTTTCCTTGACTATTTCCATTTCCCACCACCACCATTATTTGCAACCGCCCTCGTCCCCCTCCTGGTCACCCATCATCGATCCCCTCCCAACACTCCATGAGCAGGCACCCCATCATACCTCATATCCCCACACAACAATCCACCTGAAAACCACCACCCATACCACACAACCAGTTGTCTTCAGTTGGACCTGTTGTCCTGAAGTGACTCATCACCAAATATCAATTCAAACCTAACAATCATCAGAGCTCAACCTAAATAAAGGACTGTCAGGTGATGTTCCTCTCTCCTTACATGTCCTGTTCTGTACAGGAATAGCATTGTAGTGGATTTTCAGTGACAACAGTTTCAGTACCAGCTACAGGAGAACATTATGTAGCAGGGCGTGGAGTCATCCCACAGATGACATCCTTACCTTGTCAGCTTGCTGATGGGGTTAACCTCTTTGGTCATGTGGACAAGGCGTCCGACCTTTGATCAGAAGGTCCGTGGTTCGAATCCCATCACGGGACTCGGAAATTTAATGGCTGCTACAATTACATATATCTGAAAGGTTACTTTCCCAACAGCAACATTAGCTTGATCAGCTTCAAGATAGCCTGAGATCTATCCGAGTCAGGATATCAAATGAACTTGGCCCAGGGTCTACAATCAATATTCATTGAATCATCTGCAGGAAATATAGATGTGCAAACTGATATGTCGCATCCTCCACGGAGGAATTTGCCATTACACATGGAACTCCTAATAGTTTCTGTGACCTTCAGATGATATATGCTTCATTTGATCCAAGACGAATATTCTCCTTCTGTAAACACAGATGGGTGTGGTGATCTCCTTAGTGTATACTGTCAGGTAAGAATAATAGGGTTTCTGTATCTCGTGTTAATGGTCAACCTCCGTCTCCCCACCACATTCTTCTCATGGGGCTGAATGTTGGCGTTCTAAATAATACAATTTTAACTTTCTGGGTGGTGGCTTGTAACAACGTAATTTAATATAGAGTCTGTTTTACATTGCAAGTAACAGTGCAAGTCATTAGATGGATGGTTACATCATGGACACTTTAATACATTCTATATGTAGTCCATGGATGGATGGTTAGACCATTGACGCTTAATACATCCTATATGTAGTTAGACTAAAGACAGTAAACAGAAACTAAATGTAGTCCATGGAGAAACTTAATTACTAATATCAGGCATTACTGGTGCCTCAACAATCCAGGACTTTGCCAAACTGGCACCTCAACAATCTAGCACTTTGCCAAACTGGTACCTGAACAATCCAGCACTTTACCAAACTGGTACCTGAACAATCCAGCACTTTGCCAAACTGGTGCCTCAACAATCCAGCACTTTGCTTGACTGGAGCCTCAACAATCCAGCACACTGCCAAACTGGTGTCTCAACAATCTAGCACTTTGCCAAACGCCTGAACAATCCAGCACTTTGCCAAACTGGTGCCTGAACAATCCAGCACTCTGCCAAACTGGTGCCTCAACAATCCAGCACTTTGCCAAACTGGTACCTCAACAATCCAGCACTTTGCCAAACTGGTACCTCAACAATCCAGCACTTTACCAAACTGGAACCTGAACAATCCAGCACTTTGCCAAACTGGTGCCTCAACAATCCAGCACTTTGCCAAACTGGAGCCTCAACAATCCAGCACTTTGCCAAACTGGTGCCTCAACAATCCAGCACTTTGCCAAACTGGTACCTCAACAATCCAGCACTTTACCAAACTGGAACCTGAACAATCCAGCACTTTGCCAAACTGGTGCCTCAACAATCCAGCACTTTGCCAAACTGGTGCCTCAACAATCCAGCACTCTGACAAACTGGTACCTCAACAATCCATCTCAACAATTCAGCCCTTTGCCAAACTGGTCTCTCAACAATCATACAATCTAAACCTGGTACCTATACAATCTTGTATTCTCAGTAGACCATCCCAGCTATGAATGATGTTATACACCACTTGCACCTGGTACAGCAGAGGATTTATGAATCTCATACTATACGTCACACTACAGTAACAGAAGGTCCTTCTAAATGTTGGAAACCTTCCAATGCAGGCAATATCAACAATGACCTAGGATTTACATTTAACGTTTTATAAACTTGCCTCTTGATGTGTTAGATGATTGTTTAAAAGTCCAAACTTGCAACCTCACATATCGTGTTAAGTTTTGTAACCCACTGCTTTCCCACTGAGCTACCAGGGCAGGTGATGAGAAGTTGTTCAATTTATCATGTCATGACTCCAGCTAGTCCATGCTGCACATGGTTTTTCTGTCGCACGCTTTGAGGAAATTTCTTTTATACCACGATACATTGTATTGTTTCACTATATGTTTTCTTTTTTTACTCTGGTATTTCTTGGACTTAGACGGTTCATAAGTTGGATAAAACTAAATGTAAAACCATGAGCCGAAGGCACTCGGGCTTTTCCTGAGCTCAAGGTTTTACATTTTAAACCAAAACCTTGGAGGCATGTTTTATCCTATACACCAACTCTACAATGAAGGAAATGAAACCAGATCAAGATGACACATCACCAACATTTGAGAACTTCATCAAGTCTATCTTATCACAGGAACACACGAATCAAGTTTATATAATCCAGGCAAGCAAGTCTACAACCCAGAACCCAAATAGCTGCAGCATGGTGAATATCACCTTCAATTAGTATTAAAACTATTTCTGTGCACTGCTCCTCTTTATAACCATGAGGTCACTGAAACCTGATGCTTTGTTAGAGGGATGTTATGCTCTCATTCACCAACAAAGACCAAATGAAGTCACAATCTAGCCGGGTATATAAAACATTATGTATCCTTCATCTTCAACCATTTATAGAATAAATGTTGCATCTCCCCATTTGATACATTCATAAATGTTCCACACACAGACTCCGACCAGGCGAGTTGCACCCCACTCCAATAAGGCATATTCATAAATGTTGCACCCTCTCCAACCAGGTAGATTCATAAATGATGCATCCCCTCCAACCAGGTAGATTCATAAATGTTGCACCCCCTCCGACAAGGTAGATTCATGAATGTTGCATCCCCCTCAGACCAGGTAGATTCATGAATGTTGCACCCCCTCCAACCAGGTAGATTCATGAATGTTGCACCCCCTCCGACCAGGTAGATTAATAAATGTTGCACTCCCTCCAACCAGGTAGATTAATAAATGTTGCACCCCCTTCTGATCAGGTATATCTTATGAATGTTGCATTGCTCACACCTCTTAGCAAGGGTATATACTACATAATGCTCATTGCTCTTAGCAAGGACCTACACTAAATAATGCTCAGAGGTCTTAGCAAGGGTTTATACTACATAATGCTCATAGCTCTTAGCATTTTAGAGTATATACTACATAATAGTCATAGCTCTTAGCAAATGTATATACTACATAATGCTCATAGTTCTCAGCAAGTGGCTATACTACCTTATGTTCATAGCTCTCAGCAAGAGTATATACTACATAATGCTCATAGTTCTCAGCAAGTGTATATACTACATAATGCTCATAGTTCTCAGCAAGAGTATATACAACATAATGCTCATAGGTCTTAGCAAGAGTATATACTACATAATGCTCATAGTTCTCAGCAAGTGTATATACTACATAATGCTCATAGTTCTCAGCAAGTGTATATACTACATAATGCTCATAGTTCTCAGCAAGAGTATATACAACATAATGCTCATAGGTCTTAGCAAGAGTATATACTACATAATGCTCATAGTTCTCAGCAAGTGTATATATATACTACATAATGCTCATAGTTCTCAGCAAGTGTATATACTACATAATGGTCATAGTTCTCAGCAAGTGTATATACTACATAATGCTCATAGTTCTCAGCAAGTGTATATACTACATAATGCTCATAGTTCTCAGCAAGAGTATATACTACATAATGCTCAGAGGTCTTGAACAAGAGTATATAGTACATAATGCTCATAGCTCTTAGCAATTGGAGGCGGTTGGGTAATCTAGTGGTAAAAGTGTTCGCTCGTCATGCGAAAGACCCAGATTTGATTCCTCATATGGGCACAGTGTGTGAAGCCCATTTCTGGTGTTCCCTGACATGATATTACTGGAATATTGCTAAAAGTGGCGTAAAACCATACTCACTCAATCTCAGCAAAGGTCTAAACTACATACTGCTCATAGCTATGAGCAAAGAAACAAGTTATTTATCCTAAGTTAATTTCTTCAATATCTGCTATGTTACTGCTTTCATCATGATCATGTCTCACACTATCTCAGTAACTTGTGAGAGAACTGTGTCGCACTTGAGATGCTCAAACATTTCAATGTATATGAAACTGTTTGACATTTGGTTCAAAAATGTTCAAAATTATTCTTACAACAACAAAATATTCAAAATGTGGATGCCTGGAGACTACAGGGTTCTTCTCCATCATGAGATGCAACACATGATCTAAAAGCCATCTGTACCACGTGCTGTATCAGTCAATGTATCGCCTCCTGCGAGACCTTTGTATCATCACAAACAGGCTTGAAAGGAGATTTACACTGCACATATCTCAGTGTGCCTTACCGTATCAACATGTCTTACCATTTCTCTCAAAGCTAATGGCAAAGTCTGAGCTTTAGAAAAGCTTGCAATGTGGGTGGCAACTGAAAGAAGTCCCATTGTGTTATTTAACAGTGGATCACTTATCAATACAACTTTACAATAACTTAAATTCATAGATATCAAATTTTCTCATGTAAATAAAACCAGCACCAGTTTCTGTGCATCCAAGGGTAAACATATCCTGCAAAATCACTGCATTTACTCTTATAATTCAAAACAGCACACATCAAACATGAGACAATATTGGGACTAGACGGGAGTTTTTATACAAAGATATGCTAATACAGCAGTATAGACTAACTATGTATATTACAAAATACACACAAACAAGTAACCACATGAGGTGCCCTGTTCCAATTAGTGCCCCTGACCAAATTCTAGATCAGTGTGTAGCATATTTTCTTGAGTATAGTGCGCACCCCCCTCTAGCGGATTCAGTATTTTGGAAAAAATAAAATTTGTACATTATGCGCAGAAAAAATTACACCGTACTACTTCAGCGAATTCCGGTAAACAAACGGGTGATGAGAAACTTGGTCAGTACAAATTTGAAATTTGAGATAGAATGCGCACCCCCTTCTACACAGCTGTGTTTTTTGGGAAAAAAGTGTGCACTCTACTCAAGAAAATATGGTAAGTAATCTTTATAAGCACCCACTATTAAGTCCATATCTCCTCGTTTATATTACAGGTTGTTCACAGAAAAAAGCAGTGTAGACGGGAAATACAGACCTGGTAACTATCACCTAAAATGTTTCAGTTTAATCAACTTTTGAGGTATACAAACTCTTAAAACAAATATAAACTTGTTGTGTATGGTTTTCATAAGCCCCCCCCCTTTTTAATTTTTTTAAGTATCTGGGGTGCAAATACTCTTAGCCATTGAGATGGAAGATACACCAGGCTAGTTTATGTTGGGTTGTAGAGACATTTATAATATGCAGCATCTGAACTCTGAAAGGCTGCATCAACAACAGATGCTCTTTTACAAAGAGTCTTGAATCAGATTTCCCCAGGTAGTACAAAACACCTTTATTACACAGACTGAATGCTTTAAGACCTCATATTCATAATCAATACCATTAAAGAGCTGGACAATGGGTTCACTCAACTGTGGGAAATATGACTCATAATCAGACACTGTGAACATGAGGAAAACACATGCAACAGCCTATAGCTGATGATGATGCTTGATGGTGGGAGCCTGGCTAATAGTCCGGGGCATAGCGTGTGTTCAGTGTATAATGTTGTCAGGCTCATGTTAATTTTATCTTCATATATGAATTAACATTTTTACACTCGGCTTTCGAAAATTGATGTTAAGGAAATAATACTAAACATCATCAATTTAAGTCTGGATGTAATCAATATTGAAAATATGTATTGTTTTTATTTATTCTAAGGTACTTAGAGTTGGGAAGGAGGGTTTTCTTTTTCTTTTCTTCTTTAGCAGGTTACAAATCTACAAAAATCATCTTGATTCTAATGCACCTTGTCACCTGATTTATTCCCCTGCACCTCCAGGTGCTTAAACATATATACGGAAATTAGGGATGGGCAAGTCATGAGAAACAGGACATTTAACAAGCTCAACCAAGGTGAAATATTCACAGGATAAACACTCAGCAGTCTCATAAACAAACTAAACAAACTTACTTCAGACAAAACCGTTTGTCCTCATCTCGCCAATGAATCTACTCTAAAATGTTAAACCCATTGCTTTGAATCTCCCCATGCTGTCAGCTATGTTTAAGATTCCAATGTCCTTTCTAAACATGTAACAAAATGTGACAAAACACACATATAGAAAGTTATTTCTATGAATATTGCATATGTGGGTACCTTTTGTGCAGCTGAATGCAAAGGAAAATGCTGTTGAGATTTATTTACAGCCTTGCTATTTACAATTCATGTTAGGCATATAAGGCTATCTTTACGATCTTGATAAAATGAAGAAAAAAACCATGTGATTTTATAAATAGATGTTAGGAAAAGCCTGCCTACATGCATAACAAATAGTAAATGAATATCAACAATCTCTGCACAAGGATGTCTTGTGCTCTGTGGTAAACGGTTCTATGAACCTCACAGCATGGTAAATAGTTGTAAGGAAAAGGTCATCAGGAAGTGATGTGTAACAGGTAAAAGTGACTGCACTTCAATGGTTAACATTTGTGCATACATTGCTCTTATCTTTTGTTTGTTTGTTGTTTAAAGCCGCACTCAGCGGTAAGACGGCAGTGAATAATCAAGTATGGATCAGGCAATCCAGTGAATGATTTCATGAGCATTGATCCACACAATTGGGATACGATAACATACATCAACCAATTCAGCAAGCCTGACCACCCGATCTAGTCTCCTCTTATGACTCACGTCTTAAGACAAGCATAGCCGCCTCTTACGACAAGCATGGGTTGCTGAAGGCCTATTCTAACCCGGATCTTTCCGAGTCTCCTCTTATCGAAGGCCAAACCTTGCTATTATTTGATTTATGAATCTGACAGCAACAACCTTTCAAACAGTTCAATTTCTAAAACAGTTCTTTATTAACTAAAGTCCATAATGCACCAGATTCCATTCACCAAGTGAATGCTCATGGCGCTGAAAGCACTACTACCCTGGTCAGAGGATCAGTGTGCACTCAGTTATCATTCTCAACTCCCTGGGCTGCCTGTGAGGTGGTAGAAGGTTTAAAGTCTCATCATTATCTCATCCTACTGGGTACCCATTCACTGCTGGGTGAACAGAGGCATATTTCAAACAAAGTCACTTGCCTAAGGAGACACCAAATGTAACATGTGCTTCAGTGTGGGACAAGACCAAAGTCGAAGAAACTCGCAGTCGTCAAGCTGCTGAACACAATCACCCATCCATCTACTTCCACAACCTAACATCGTCTGATTTGTGACTGATGTGGTGTATACAGGACTATGTGCCACCACAAAGCTCCATATCGTATTCCCCATCCTGCTGATATGATGAAATTTTGCAGAGAGTACTGTAAAACTCTACTCACTCACTCACCCAAAGTAACCACACTTGAGTTGTTTACAGCTGCTTCGTTTCCCATCATTATTTGTAAGGGTGAAACAATACAGCAAGGTCTCTATACAATACGTATCATGATACATAGATCACAATATGATACTTATTGCGATATGCATATTTACCTCAAAACGTTTTGAAACTTGACAATAAATATTTAAGAGCAGGTTCAAAAGGGAAAGCTGGCTGTAGACACATGTCCGTAGCGTCTATTTTAGTTGTGAACTTGAAATGCTAATTAAACACATTTTAAAATATTTGACTTACGCTGGATGGCCATTAAACAGGTAGGAACTAATTTATTTTAGCAAGTGTATAGTCTTGTATCGATACAGAAATTAATGTATCGAGTATCATATCATCGTTGAAAACTCACGATGATCCGGTGCATCGTTACACCCCTAATAATTTGGTTCACCTAAACTAATAGCCAGTGTGACCATTCCATCCCCACCTGCAATAAGTCACCTCTTAGACAAGCATGGATCTTAATGGAGACTGAATGGATCAGATAGTAACTTGGTCACTTGGTCAATTCCATGTCGCTGCTGCTCATAATATTCAGCCCTGGAATGATCCAGATTAGAACTGGCCTTTAACAACCCATGCTTGTCACGAGAGGTGACTGATGGGATCGAGTGGTTAGGGTCACGAATTTGATCATCAAACCCCCAGCTCATGTTCTCAATCGCTGGTCCAGACTTGATTATTTACAGGCCACCATACCATAGTAGGTACCTTCAGCTAAATTTGTTACTACTTATTATTTAACAAAACAAATTTTCCTTAAACTAACAAGGAATACAAATAAAACAAAAAAAGAATAACGAAGATATCTTCAATAGTTCTTCAGAAATGATATAGCTGGAATATTTTGTAGAGTGAGACATTAAACAACAAACAATCATCATAATATCTATCACAGCGTTATTTACAGCCCAGCTACAATACTGCTGATGGTAGCTGTGTTAAAAAACAACAAAGCATGAGATGCAGGGGAATAATTCTGCCCTTGTCTCTTGGTGCAGCTATAATCCTGATAATGCAAAACATGTCTTCATGATAAACAGCATTTGACACACAAATTTTGACATCACCAGATGTAGAGGAAGCTTGATTGGGGATTGTGTGCATACTGTATGCTATTTCTTTTAACGTAAGCCACAGAATGGGAAAAATGATAACTAATCTGAAAGTAATTGAGCATCACAACGCACTGCAGTGACACAGTACCGTAAGCCATAACAATGACTGACTAATGGAATATCAATATAATTCAATTTCGTGACATCGTGTCATACACAAGTGCCCCCAAATTTTAATCACTTTACTCATATTAAGCCAGTGCTGTAAAAATTGATTGAACTGTTACGAAAGCGTGCAAAATGTAGCCAACGTTAATTCCAGATGTGTTTGTGGGGGTGAGTCACAGTTGTCACTGAAGCATCCCAGCTCAGACAAAGAACACGTCCCCCCTCCCCTACCCCGAGACTTGATGAGCATTGTTCTGGGCCGCTGCTTCAGCAGCCCACATGCCAAGGCAGCCACTGTCTCCTCCCTGGCCGCCGACAGCCTGGCATCCGGACACGCTTTGTTGGCACTGCGACTTGCACTATGCCATATGAGGTGAGGTCATGTGTGATTGGTCATGAGGAAAAGGGTACATATAGGTTAATGATGACGATGATGACAACGACGATGACGACAACAACAATAATATATAAATTCAGTCCCTTTTGACACTGATGTGACTGACAAGATTCATGAAAAACATAGCAAATAGGCAGACCTTGCTTATAAAATGTCACACTTGCATCCCAAGTTGTCCAATTGTTGTGTAGACTTATATAGCACTTAGTTTCCATCATGAGGTGCTCAACGGCACTCACAATGTATACGACATACAGACATATACGGGGGCACGGGTGGCCCAGTCGTCTAAGGCGCCGCGATTCGCTGTGCAGAGTTGCGTCCCTTGGGCACGCCAGAAACCTATGATTGTGGGTTCGAATCCCGGTTCGCCCCAATTATGTATCTAGGTTTGTCAGCACCATACCCGTGCTCGTTTCACCGAAGTGGTAAACGTCCGAGACCTGCATCACTTCAGGCTTTCCTCCCACATTAAGCTGACACGCCGTGATATAACTGGAATACTGTTAAAAGCGGTGTTAAACCCAACTCACTCACTCACTCACTTACAGACATATACACCAAAGAGATGACATACAGAAGGTTTACACTGACAATGTATACAACATACAGACATATACACCAAAGAGATGACATACAGAAGGTTCACACTGACAATGCTGGTGACAGTGAATTGCTGTGATCTCACATTCAACTGATGGGCAGGCAGTGAAACATAATCATATAACTTTTTGAAAAAAATATTCTGTCATAATCATGTTATTATATGACTGTAAAGTACTGATAGTTAATTGTTGTCTTTTATTAACATAATATTTTACAAATCATATCTAAACATAATGTTTATCATGTTTTCCTATCATACATTGAAATTGTTGATAGTCGCTATCCTATAAATTCCAATATTCCTTTCCTTTCAATATATTATTCAGATATAGGTTTCGGTTTCTAGACTGTATATTATGTTATCGAGTAAGGAAAATCTTGCTCGCAAAATTGTACTGATATGTTTGCCAATTTCTTGTATTTTATGGATATAAAGCTGTCAACATAATCAAAATGATAGGAAAATATTACTAAACAAAATAAAGTACATTTTCTACAGTGAAATTATACATGATGGAATTACAGCCAATAAATATTTTTTGAAAAAATGACATTAAAAATTTGAACTATCAATAAACAAATACATTGATTAAATAATCAGATCCCATCTCTTTGTTACTACAGGTGGTGAGAATCTGCTGCTATATTCCAGCTGACTAATAATAACGGTGAGTCAAGGGACAAAGACGATTACATCTGGCTACGTTGTTTGACAAGAGTGGAATCCCAGGGGTGTTTTGACACACAGTGTAATTATACTTGTTGACCTGCACATGCCGCATAATGAACTGGTTACTAAATACCATGTCATGTGCAATTGGGTTCCACAACACCATGTCACTGACAGTCAACTGTTGTCATTCACTTCCTTATTTGGTTCACAGGATTATGACTAAATAAATGAAGGAGTGAGTGAGTGAGTGAGTGAGTGAGTGTGAGAGTGAGAGTGAGAGTGAGAGTGAGTGAGTGAGTGAGTGAGTGAGTGAGTGAGTGAGTGAGTGAGTGAGTGAGTGAGTGAGTGAGTGAATTGACAATGCCTCTCAAAACTGGTGTGAGCAAGAGTTGACATCACTGATTGGGTGCTTAAACGTTATATGACGAATGTCATTGGTTCTGGTATGTGCAGTCAACCACTGTGACAATCAGATACAGTATGTAAAAATACAAACACATCACTTTAATTCAATGAGTTAGAGCAGAGTTTCACATTAATTTCCATCAATGAAGTAAGAGTGAGATGGCAATGTGATGTGAATAGCAGCCACTTCATCATGTACATTGTGCAGTTATGTCTTCATCATCATGCAGCTGTGACATGATCCTAGCAAATGGAATGGAAAGAGTGTGTATTTAGGCCATACTTTATTATTTTATGGTTTGGGCTCAGTTTGGGTAGTTTGAATTAGAAATTAATTATATATGAGTAGTTGTTATTTGTATATATCTTATTTTGCATGATTGGTTGGTTCGTTTAGCGTATAACGTCGCACTCAGCAATATTCCAGCTATATGACGGCAGTCGGTAAATAATCAAGTCTGGACCAGACAATCCAGTGATTAATATCATGAGCATCAACCTACGCAAATGGGATCAATGACATGCATCAACCAAGTCAGCGAGCCTGACCACCCGATCCTGTTAGTTGCCTTTCACGGCAAGCATGGGTTCCTGAAGACCTATTCTACCCCGGATCTTCATGGGTCTGTTTTGCATTGAGTTGTGTCTGTCGGTTTGAGGGAAAAATATAAAGGTAATTAGGTTAATAGTGCAGGATGTTAAACATTTCTACAGCAGCTTGTGTACCGGTATGTACTTGCTTCGGAGATAGATTTGCTCTCCTTATTATAGGTACACAATGACCAGAGACCACCTATAATGCTCAATCGATCAATCATTATTTAAAAATTTAACAGTTACTTTAGTTTTGTTTGACATAATAGTTGTATCATTTTATTTTTCTCTTCCCTCAACAGTGAACTGGTTGGGGAATTAAATACATTTTCTATTCTATTCTCTTTTTGTAACTTTAGGGTACGTTGGGTCGATTTTCTAAACTGAAATAATAAAAAGGGTGCCTTAATAGTGATACCTGACCTAGCACCAGGGGGCAGAATACCCACAATACTCAGACTGAGTCATGTCCATTATGATATTAATTATGTACTGGTGTTCTGGGATGATAGTTGGTTACCTGAGTCTTGTAATCCACACCACTATCAGTTCCCTGATACCATTACATGGTCTTTCCCCCAATGTATACTACTCAACTTTCAAAAGGGATCAGGGTTTTCAGGTGGGGTCGGAATGTGACTGATTGCTCGGATATGTTGTCATACAAATAGTATTCAAATTAACTGAAGTACGTGCAATCTCATTAAAATCAGATCTTAGTTCTCGCTGCCGCTAAACAAAAATCTGAGGACATCCCATTACGGGTCACGTCAGACCGACCTGGCGCGAACTTGACTGACCAATGGAATGACCAATCAGAAGGCAGCTTTCTGGTGCTTTACGGAACTTATTTCAAATTGGCGTCTACGTTTCGCAACATATTTTGACAAATTCTTGATTACAAATTTGAAACCTAAACAAAAGAACATTCTAGAATGGCTAATAGATGGTCTAGATTGTATGGATTCAGACGTTAAACCCGTAACTATCGTTCGGAATACCCCGTGTTAAAGTTTTCGAGGTTGTATGATTAGAAATCACATTCCGACTGTCACTTTCATGATCTGGTGGGCGACGCTCTGATTGGTCAGATGAAAGGTCGTTCTGACATGACCCCTAATGGGACGTCAGATCTTTGTTTAGTGGTAGAGAGAACTAAGGTCTGATGTAAATGAGATTGAAGTATGTGTAGCTTCATTTCAAATTAATTAAGAATAAATACACAGCTCAAGTTAATTGTTTTCATTGTGTCACATCAGTATTAACAGAGGTGAAGGCAGGCAATTATCCCAGTACCTCAAAGGCCAGGCGTTTATTAGAGGCCGGAATTTGATAGGCACCTAGACCTTAGTACTTCAAGATGATTTTGCACACCAGAGACTACACACACCAGCCACTGGACACAGATGTACTGGAGATCAATATCTGATTTCTGATATTTTTGTTGAGAAAAAACCATGCTGACCCAGTACTTATTGGTTTATCTGTGGCCTTGTTCTTTGCACCTGGTATAAACACTTGTTCATCCAGAGCAGCGATGCAGGGAGGGCAATCAACAGGCAACATACAGAAATTGCCACATCTGACATATTCAGCATTTTAAATTGTTAATTTGTTCTAAGTATAATTCTGAACATATACCACAACTAAACACAACTGAGTGAGTCGGATTTCACGATTTTAACAGCATTCCAATAATATCACAGCATGACAGCTCTATGTGTGAGGAAAGCCCAAAGTGATGCAAATCTCAGACATTAACAGCTTTTTTTTATGCTGCTGTTAGCAATATTCCACTCATATCACACAAGGGGACACCTGACATGAGCTTCACACATTGTACCAATGTCCTGACAAACAAACACCTCAACCACTAGGCTAACCCATTGCAGTGACAGCTCAACAAAAACTAAAGCAATGATGTAATGTATTGTAAAGGTAATGTCACAGGTCTGTCAGTCTTATTGATTGTCAAGGGTTAATCAACACGTCTAGGCCCAGAGAGGTAATTAGCCACTACAGGCTCCCCTCATCTCTTACCACATCCTGGTCATGGCTATACGACTTGTTATCACACACCAATTACATCTCACTACTACATGGAACAAACAGATTTCATGGGCAGTGAACAATACATTTCTGTCAGAATCACTTTTACCATTTTCATCATTCCAATTCTGCCTTTCATATTAATAATTCAAATAATATGAAAATTATCAAAGAATTTTCAAAATATACAGATCATACATTGTGAAGGGTCGGTGAGTGAACAAACTTATTATTTTAAACACTAACATTATTTTTGGTTGGGGGAGCCTCTCAAAGTGCCAATCAATCTCCAACACCATGATGCCAAATTGTCAGAAAGGTAATTGAACATACTTCAATGAATATCATAAAAGAAAAATTACCTTTTCCATGACACTACCCAAATTTATACCTTTCATCAAAGACACTGTCCCAGGATCTAAGGCACTACAATTCGCAATGCAGAGTTGCATCCCTTAGGCATGCCAGAAACCTGTGATTGTGATTTTGAAATCTTGGTTTATGTTTCTAGGTTTGTCAGCACCATACCCGTGTGCTCGTTGGTTTCACCAAAGTGGTATACGTCTGAGACCTGCATCACTTCGGGCTTTCCTCCCACATTGAGCTGACATGCTGCGATATAACTGGAATACTGATAAAAGCGACGTTAAACCCCACACACTAACTCTCTCCAAAGTAAGTCAAGTTTATTCGACAGTTCACCTGATCCTGTCGGTATAAAACACCATGATAAGTAGCTTAAAACAATTATATAATTTGAAGCTTATGAATTCTAAAACAGAAGTTATTTTGAATTCAGACACGTGAGATACATTATCATCCAACAGCACTATACATCATTCCCGCTGAAACAATAAAATGGATCTTTTGGCTCCGTTATAATGTTCCAATACAGCTGGGGCTCTCCAGCAAGCATAGGTTGTAGGATCAATTATATACGTCACTGTACTTGTGCAAAGGGAATTTGGTAATAACAGTATTAGCTTCGCAAATAAGCCTGTTCCTGCCAGTTTGCTTTGTCCTACATATCACAATAATAGAGTTATAGAGGCACTTTAGTGATGTTAGCATCAGCACACAGTGATTGCCAGTGTCCCCCTGAGGTGTTGTAGTGGTAGAGATGTATGAATGACACTGTGTCGTGAGATGTTGTAGTGGTAGAGATGTATGAATGACACTGTGTCGTGAGATGTTGTAGTGGTAGAGACGTATGAATGACACTGTGTCGTGAGATGTTGTAGTGGTAGAGACGTATGAATGACACTGTGTCGTGAGATGTTGTAGTGGTAGAGACATATGAATGACACTGTGTCATGGGATGTTGAAGTGGTAGAGACGTATGAATGACACTGCTTCGTGAGATGTTGTAGTGGTAGAGATGTATGAATGACACTGTGTCATGGGATGTTGTAGTGGTAGAGACGTATGAATGACACTGCTTCGTGAGATGTTGTAGTGGTAGAGACGTATGAATGACACTGCTTCGTGAGATGTTGTAGTGGTAGAGACGTATGAATGACACTGCTTCATGAGATGTTGTAGTGGTAGAGATGTATGAATGACACTGCTTCGTGAGATGTTGTAGTGGTAGAGATGTATGAATGACACTGTGTTGGAACTGATGTTGACTCGATGCCAATAGTGGGTGGATCATAAGACTGAATGAGTTTGGTTTAATGATGCTTCAAGTAGTTTATCAGTCATCACGTTAAGTTAGCTTGATGTGGGAGGAAAAACAGAAAGTGATGGGGCTTACAACGGAAAAATAATAATCGTGGAACTTGGTGTTGAACCCACTATCATCGGATTCTGGCAAAACTATGGGAAGCAACTCCTGCACATTGAAAATCTGCATGTCTCATTACTATGAAATAACAAACAATTACTGTTATTCCCCAAAAGGTATTTTCTAGCAGTCCATATGTCATTAGTATGAGTGGGTGAATTGGGTTTAACACCGCTTTGAACAGTATTCCAGTTTTATCACAGCATCTCATAACTATGAATAAGAACATAGAACATATACCCAGAGGCTCTGATCCAGTGGATGCTTGTCATTTCGGTCACATGTTTGTATGTTAGTTGTTTGACACATGACTCAAGACAGTCCAGCTGTATGATGGTAGCCTTTAAATAATGAAGTCTGGACAAGAAAAAACAGTGAATGTTATGGGAAACCATCCACACAGATGGTGTACAGTGACACACGTCTGTCCTCTCCCACAATGCAGCAGTACAAGCAGCGGCTGCCTCTGTAACAATGACACAGTGCAGCGTGTGGCCTTCCTGTCAACTTGAGTCAAGTGTCTACAGCACATCAAATGTCCACACAACAACAGGAAGCAGCCATGTCGGTGTGTGATGAGGATCGGATGATGATGTGCAGATGGCACGTGTCTCTCCCACTCCATTCTGTCCATTTTCATACCTATCCATAATTAAAGGCAGTGGTCTTTAACAATATATTATGATTACGAAAATACATATGTGGCATGGCCGCTTCTTAGTCAAGATATTCTGTCAATCACAAAAGTAAAATAATATAACTTTTACTGAAGTTTTAACCATGCCTTTTATCAGTAGTCTTTGCAGAAGGGCATGCTAAGTGTAGCAAGTTTCTGATTTATGTCATGTCATAGTCTGATGAACTGAACAACTGTGATTTCCAGGTTGAACAGGTCCCCACCAACCTAAGCTGGTCAGAAGAGGCAACCAAATGTATCAGGTGGTCAGGCTTGGTGCCTTGGTTGATTTGTGTGTCATCATACCCAAACAGCTTTGGTCGTTGATCACAATATCGATTACTTCGTTGTCCTGTCTAAACTTGGATATTTACAAACCATCATCATATAGCTGAAATATTGCAGAGTGTGGCGTTAACAACAAACATACACAACTATTTCACTGCTGGAAGTTGATATGCACTATTATATTTACTAACCACAATTTTCTTAATCATTTTCATTACCTATCTTTATTGACTTTTGAGGTGAGGTGAGGTGAAATGGGGTTTAACATCGCGTCCAAGATTATTGCACTTATATAGCGACGTGCATGTATGTGTGTGTGTGTGTGGCTGCTTGTACTAGTCCGGACTGATGCCGATTTATAGTGCTAGCTCACTGAGATACCATGCCGCAGTTTAACATGAATACCCCACTCAGACACAGTATACTGACTCCGAGCCGACCAGTCCTTGTTTTAGCCCCTTAATGCCGAGCGCCAGACAGGGTAACAACAAGTACCATCTTTTAACGTCTTTTGGTATGACGCGGTCGGGGATCGAACCCTGAACCTTCCGCTCTCCGGGTGGACGCTCTACCACTAGACCACGGAGGCAGTCTATTGACTTTTGAAGAAGTTACATGAATGAGCACAACCTCTAAACATCCTAATGAGCACTCTAACCAATTACAATGACTCTAACAATCAACAAAACACAGATTCCCCGAGCATGATGGGTTAGTCTTGTGGTTTAAGTGTTCATTCGACATACTGAACACCTGGGTTTGATTCTCTTCATGGGTACAATGTGTGAAAACCATTCCTTGGCAGAAGTATTGCTCGAATTTATGAGCAGAGTAAAACAATACTCACTCACACCAACAATCTTGAAGAAGACAACCATCAACAGTGCTCACCAACAACATGGTGGACAACAAGCTGACTCACACACCATCATTCTCGATTATCAAGTCTATTATATCTACATTCAGTTAACATTAAATCAAAGACTTTTTAATTATCTTTTACTGGGAAAAACTGTTTTACTGAGCACTAAGATGGGGAGAGAAGTGTTTTGCTTAAAGGCATTCCCGGCTGTATTTGAGATGTTATGTAACAAAGTGAGACTGACGTTATCCCGGATTGTTTACATCATGAAAGAACACACTGTTGACACTGCCTAAAACTATATGTACTTCATCATAAATAAAAACAATGATGATCAATTATTGTAGAATTATAAGATCAAATAAATTGTGTACATTAAAGATTTATCAGGTTTTGTCACATCTATATTCCTTGGAAATGAGGCTCCCATTGTTTTCAAATAACATTTTACCATTACCATAATCTTCTACATTTGTATCAAATAGCCCTCAGAACATACACATTATATTACATAAATCCAACTACAGTGGTTTGGCCTGAAGTTGAAACTTGCTTATCAATCCCTGTCAATCACTGCAATTCATTAAGTAGCTGGTGATGAAAAACATCCTTGTAGATAAGCTCCAGGCTTGGATATTCAGCTCAAAAACAACCTATCAATCACTGTATCCCCTCAATACTAATGTGAACTGTCACAAACTGATTCCATTTATCATAATAATATTGTAACTTAGGAGAGTTATTCTACGAAAAAAAATATCAAGCCCGATATTTTGTTTGATAGGCATACTTCGAAGTTGACGGACGGTATATGGATCCTTGCTTGACAACGGTATAAGCATCTATACCGAAACGTCGCTTTTCACAGTATTAAAGAATTGTTATCCATAAAATTGTGTCTACCAAGCCCGATATTGTTTTACTGACTTCATTTTCCATTTGGCTTACATTGTAGGGGAAAAAGTAAAGCGCCCTTTTCTTGCAGACAAGTGTCTAAAGAAAAGAATACAGTTAATTATATTTATTTATCAAAAAAATATATAATTGAGCACCTGTTTAGATTTGGAATATAACTGAGTTCCAAAACATTAAAAAAGTCTCATCTCAAACCATAATCCTGGCCCCTAAAGGTTCTAGAATCTGTACTGAAATGTTGAAAGAAAAAAGAAGTTGGCTACTGTGTAACTGTGTCTGGTCAATCTTCAAGCATAGCATCACCTCTATCCTGGCATCTCCATACAGGCCACCGCTAAAACTCAACGATATGAAAAATGATACAAATCATCCGACATCCATATGTATCATTTTACAATCTGCTTTCATTATCTGCACATCAAAGGTTCTACAAAGTGGAACTAATAAACATCTTGTTTTTTTTATATTAAGTCCATTATTCAATCCAATAATGTCTCTTCTATCATCTGAAACTAACATCATCTGACGTCAATGTGTGATTGGGAAAACAAACTCACCAATCATTTTCCTTTAGATCAAACTGAGAATACATACACACAGTTTTTATACAAAATAGAATATTGTGATACATATCTAAACAAAATATTGCGATATGGATTGTTTCATAACTGAACAGTTTATAGTATTTGGAGGCTAAGTAGGACATATACACATTTATCTAACCTAAATCTATTTAATTGAATATGCACATTATTTATCCCTTTATCCAATGGGTAAATTGCCATATGTTGTGACATGACACAAATGTTGTGTAGAAAGGTATTACAGTGATTTGAATGTGTCCCCTTAACATGACAAGTGTCCAGCCCTCATATTCCCCTTAACATGACATGTGTCCAGCCCTCATGTTCCCCTTTACATGACAAGTGTCCAGCCTTCACGTTCCCCTTTACATGACATGTGTCCAGCCCTCATGTTCCCCTTT
The DNA here is from genome assembly GCF_023055435.1 of Haliotis rufescens. Classification (NCBI taxonomy): domain Eukaryota; kingdom Metazoa; phylum Mollusca; class Gastropoda; order Lepetellida; family Haliotidae; genus Haliotis; species Haliotis rufescens. The sequence continues at coordinate 26,001,221 of NW_025963791.1, read as the reverse complement.
ACATGACAAGTGTCCAGCCCTCATGTTCCCCTTTACATGACATGTGTCCAGCCTTCACGTTCCCCTTTACATGACATGTGTCCAGCCTTCACGTTCCCCTTTACATGACATGTGTCCAGCCCTCATGTTCCCCTTTACATGACATGTGTCCAGCCTTCACGTTCCCCTTAACATGACAAGTGTCCAGCCTTCACGTTCCCCTTTACATGACATGTGTCCAGGCTTCACGTTCCCCTTAACATGACAAGTGTCCAGCCTTCACATTCCCCTTTACATGACAAGTGTCCAGCCTTCACGTTCCCCTTTACATGACATGTGTCCAGCCTTCACGTTCCCCTTAACATGACAAGTGTCCAGCCTTCACGTTCCCCTTTACATGACATGTGTCCAGGCTTCACGTTCCCCTTAACATGACAAGTGTCCAGCCTTCACATTCCCCTTTACATGACAAGTGTCCAGCCTTCACGTTCCCCTTAACATGACAAGTGTCCAGCCTTCATGTTCCCCTTAACATGACAAGTGTCCAGCCTTCACGTTCCCCTTTACATGACATGTGTCCAGCCTTCACATTCCCCTTTACATGACAAGTGTCCAGCCTTCACGTTCCCCTTTACATGACATGTGTCCAGGCTTCACGTTCCCCTTAACATGACAAGTGTCCAGCCTTCACATTCCCCTTAACATGACAAGTGTCCAGCCCTCATATTCCCCTTTACATGACATGTGTCCAGCTCTCATGTTCCCCTTTACATGACATGTGTCCAGCCTTCACGTTCCCCTTAACATGACAAGTGTCCAGCCTTCATGTTCCCCTTTACATGACATGTGTCCAGCCTTCACGTTCCCCTTAACATGACAAGTGTCCAGCCTTCACGTTCCCCTTAACATGACAAGTGTCCTGCCTTCACGTTCCCCTTTACATGACAAGTGTCCAGCCTTCATGTTCCCCTTAACATGACAAGTGTCCAGCCTTCATGTTCCCCTTTACATGACATGTGTCCAGCTTTCACGTTCCCCTTAACATGACAAGTGTCCAGCCTTCACGTTCCCGTTAACATGACAAGTGTCCTGCCTTCACGTTCCCCTTTACATGACAAGTGTCCAGCCTTCATGTTCCCCTTTACATGACATGTGTCCAGCCTTCACATTCCCCTTTACATGACAAGTGTCCAGCCTTCACATTCCCCTTAACATGACAAGTGTCCAGCCTTCATGTTCCCCTTTACATGACATGTGTCCAGCCTTCACGTTCCCCTTAACATGACAAGTGTCCAGCCTTCATGTTCCCCTTTACATGACATGTGTCCAGCCTTCACGTTCCCCTTAACATGACAAGTGTCCAGCCTTCACGTTCCCCTTAACATGACAAGTGTCCTGCCTTCACGTTCCCCTTTACATGACAAGTGTCCAGCCTTCATGTTCCCCTTAACATGACAAGTGTCCAGCCTTCACATTGCCCTTAACATCACAAGTGTCCAACCCTCATGTTCCCCTTTACATGACAAGTGTCCAGGCTTCATGTTCACTTAACATGACAAGTGTCCAGCCCTCATGTTCCCCTTAACATGACAAGTGTCCAGGCTTCACGTTCTCCTTAACATGACATGTGTCCTGCCTTCACTTTCCCCTTAACATGACAAGTGTCCAGCCTTCACATTGCCCTTAACATGACAAGTGTCCAGCCTTCATGTTCCCCTTTACATGACAAGTGTCCAGCCTTCATGTTCCCCTTTACATGACAGGTGTCCAGCCTTCACGTTCCCCTGTGTATTGGTATGTATCTATCTCGCTTCTCTCCCCTGAAAATATAAGTTAGTGAATGCTCTAGTAACAATAGGGCTGAAATATAGCTGATGTGACTTAAAATTTTAACTCACTCGAAACATTTGAACCTTAAAAAAACCCAGCTTCTCTTACATGCCTAGGCATTTTGGGGAAAAAACAACAACAGCGAAAGGCAATATCATTAAAGTTAAAACTTGATTAAACCATGTCTCTGTTAAGAGGCTTGTGGGAGAGGAGAACAAACAGGACTCCAATGAAAGAGATCAGGAAAATCCCTCAGAGTAATCCCCCTTTAATCTGCCAGCTTTGCTCCAGCTTTAAAAACACACAAGTTGACTTACCTCTGTTATGTTCTCTCCGCTTTTCCTTACAGCCATTTCAAATTCCTTAAATGGCTGGAAACGTTCCCAGATTACAGAAGTGAAAAGCACATGCTGCGAAAAATGTCGATGGTGAGAAAATTGAGGAACAATTGTGAACCATATCAGTCCTATTTTGAGACACTAGACGTCACATTCTGTCCTGATGTACAAATATGTCCGTGTCAAAGGATATGACAGGAATATATTTTGCATTGTTCTCCAATTTACAAGCCAACTTGAAACATCTTCTCAATCACCTGCTACTGTTCTTTCTGCCCTGACAATGATTAGCATAACCCAAATAAACTCATAGGAATTTTCCTAAAATATGTTGAAAGACAATGGACTATTCCCGAAATTAGCACTTAATTGTCTCCCAGTGATCCCCTGCCATTGTTAAATGTTGTTAAGCATTGTCAAATTTACTCACTTGGTTCATGTCTAATTGCCAATATTGAAACAGTTATGACATGAATTCATTTCCTGACCACTAAGGTTTGTATAAAGGCATTGATAGCAGTCATCTGACCATGTTTACTGTAAATAACATAAATGCTGTTCACACACGATTTCATCAAAATATATGTAAACAATATTGAACGCAATTTATAACTGAAGTAAAAACCAGACTAAAAACATAAAGCCAGATATACATTGAACACTTACTACAAAAAGAAAGTGTCTTTGCGGGGGTAGAATGATAGAATTCATGCTTGCTATAAAAGGCAACTATACTTGTCGTAAGAGGCAACTAATGGGATTGGGTGGTCAGGCTCGCTAAATGGTAGATGCATGTCATCGTATCCTAATTGGGTGGATCGCTGCTCATGATATCAATCACTTGATTATTCACAGACCGCCGTCATATAGCTGGAATATTGCTGAGTGCGGCGCTAAACAACAAACAACCATACATTGTCTGCATGTAAATTGTATAAGCCTTAGCCAACACTGGCCATATTAAGGTAGATTTATCTAAAAATCTAACTACCTTTATTAATCAGATTCTACAGACCAATGAAACAAATACCTGGTTGTCTTAGTCGTCTGAATGACCATTGTTTAGATAACTAAAGGCACTGAGGATGTCATTCATGTTAGATTGCGAAATTACTTTGTAATATGTGATTAACCCAACATAGATTCAAAATATTACAACCATGCTACAACAAAACAGCATGGCATTTTTGAGAAAACCCCTGTCTTGCACATAAACACATCTTCTAGATTATTTCATGGCCTGTGCACAAAATACCTATTTGATCAAGCCATTCTCAGACGAGATGACAAATTCAACTTTATAGTCTTCAAAGACAAAACAGGATCCACAGACAATGAGCCAATAAGGTCCTGTTTGCAGTGTGAAGCAGTGTATTTGATATACTGCGGTACAGCACGCATAGTTGTAACGCCTTCCAAGAAATTTCATAACTCAGGATGGGGAAGATGTGTTCATCTTTATAAGGACAAAATTTGTAGACCTGCTTTGAAGGAATATTTCAATAGACCCTCGCTTATACAGGAATTCTTATGAGTTTGGATTGATTTCATTCCATTAAGTTACCTGTTATGGCTGAAAAAACCTTCACAGAAGGAAGAGGATTACATCAAAGTGGTGCTCTCAATCTTGGCTTTTTCCTGCATTTGCTGTGGATTCAAGATCAAGATGACTGCAGCCTTCCTAAATATCTTCCTCTTTGTTTTTTTGCTGTCATTCGCTGAAGATGTAAACTTCCTCCTAAATTTTCTTTGCTCTTTTAAAAAATATCCAATATTTATGACCTCAAAGCATGCCACCTGTCCTGACCTGATCGTAACCGTGGGAACTTGCACTTATTGTGTTGTTGCCTTTCAATTGTGATATCATTTTAATCTGAAACTTCCTTTCAAATCACAAACACTTAAACCATTATTTTTAAAGGATGAATGCTCTTTAAATATTGGAACAAAAGGATGATTACCATTTGTAATGTGATATTGATATATATTATTAGGGGGTAAAGATTTGATTGAGATATCAGTGCATCACATGTACATTCTCGATGGCAATACATCAATGACAAGTTAAATATCAACAGTTTATTTGAAAGCCATGCTACACAATCAATAGCATCGATAGATGTAGTAAAATTAAAAAAATGTTGTATCAATATTTTTATGAAGATACGAAGTATTTAGTCAGGAAGGGGATACTTCCAGAGTCTTCCTCTGTATATTTGCCTAAAGATTCAAAATAAGCAATCCACTATTTGTATCACTGTGAAATGCATACAACATACACCAGTCTGCAACTTTAGCCACTAGTCCGAAGTCTTGTAAACTTCTGTTCGGGCAGGTATGCTCAGTCACATAATAACACTAAATTTTCTGATAATGATGCTGAGAGCTAAGTTCATGCTTGTTGTCTCCGAATTGGTGGCACCGACTGATACAGTATCAACTTGTTTCATCAATCTGATATCTGATTTGTGAATGTGCATAACAATATAGCTTTCCAACTGTTCCGACAAACTTTACATTTTTGTGTCATCTATGTCGAATAAAACCTTGTCTGGCACTTTTCCCTGACATTTGGACCATGTCCCTGGCCCATGATGCATCAGTAAATAGCAAACATCTTGTAAATGAACGTCAAAGACTTTCCATGAGCCACGGATACCCATAATCCCTCAACAAAGATGGAGTCAAACACTAAGGATACAGCCGTCTTGCGTGTGTCCAAACAAAATGGATTCAGTTAATGTGATGGGCAAGGAGAAATTAAAAATGTTGTTTGGTAAATAAAACCTTGCATTAGGTGCATCATCTGAATTTTTGTATCGGTCTGGCAAACGAAGTAATGCACAATTGTCTTCAGAACTGTAATAATTTAGCACTTGTTTCAGTAAAAAATTGTATATTTTGAAGGTAGTGTTCTTACATAATCATGCTGCTGCTGCAATCATTTTGAAAATCAATGAATTCTTTTTAACAAAACAAAGATAAAACAAAAGTGAACGCATATCATTCTCATTGACCAATGAATCATACATGGTTGTAAGATGCTGAAGCATCTGGAATGCTGAAATGCTGATAAAGGGTCTTCAAGTGCAAAAAAAACACAGGTGAAGCCAAAAATCCATGTTTCGTTAAAGATGCTATGTACTATTCATTGTAACCATTCCCCATTAACATATGAATTCCTCAAATATTACCTTTCCATTCCTGTACCTATAATTAGAAATAGCAACAGTTTCAAATTGTTTCTGCATTCAGAAAAATAATTTCCTAATCTTGTAACACTGACCAAATAATGCTTACAAAACCATTCCAGATCTAGATCAATATAGCAAAAGAAATGTTTGATTTGCGTCCATGGTTAGCAGATAGGAGGGTGGGGCCTTGGAATTAACAAAGGGATCATTATACCTAACCAGTTGACACAAGCATCAGCAAAGCTCTGGTCCATCTCAGCATGATGGTGACAGAGGCTAAAGACCTGAGCTGGACATTGGGCAGACGTCCTAGGAGAGAACAGCCTACAAAACCCTGTCATTGAGAGCTTACCGGGCTACTATTGAAGCATGTTGACAATTTCTTTTGAAATCTATTATGGAAAGTCAAAATATGTTGTTGAGGTCTAACTGGGATATTTTCAAAGCTTGTTGACACCCTTGTGTCAAAACATTGAAGAAAATTCTAAACAATCCATTTTGATAGCTTTTTATCATGATCATTGACTATTGTAATTTATTGGCATCTATCTAAAAAAAGTATTATGTTCTAGTTTACTGATGAAGCACAAATTTTCTTTCAGACTTTTTCTTGCAAAGACAATGATGAATTTATAGTTGGATAAAGGACATATTTAGAGATGAAATGTACCATTAGTATTTCATCCATCAGAGTGATATGATTGATTAACGGCAGTGACGCCATCTTTCAACAACAGATGCTCATTTGTTTCCATTCATTCCAACAATGGGTGGCCAACATCTGACCTGCCACGCCTAGCAACCAGTAAAACATGGTGAATACTGTAGAACTGTGCTGATAATCAATAAATGATATTTAAATAATGCATTAAAGTCGCCAACTTCTCATCATTACTTTGAATATATTTTAAACCCTGTTTTGATGGTCTTTCGTTTTTACGTTGCAATATTGAAGGAGAGTCAGCAAGTGAATGTTGTTTAATTCAGTCAATGCAATATAACACGTATACCACAGCGACCTCCTCCATGGTCTAGTGGTAAAGCGTCCAACCAGCGAGTTGCATGTCGGGGGTTCGATGCCTGTTTGCATCATACCAAAAGTTGTTAAAAGATGGTACTTGCTGTTACTCTGCCTCGACATTAAGAGGCCAAAACAAGGACTGGTCGGCTCCAAGTCAGTATACTGTGTTTGAGTGGGGTATTCATGTTATACTGCAGTATGGAATCTCAGTGGGCATGCACGCATGCACACAAGCACGTCGCTATATAAGTGCAATAATCTTGGACGCAACGTTAAACGCCATTTCACCTCACCTCATTTTATATCCCAGCGGCAGGTTAAAAATCTGGATCAGATAAACCAACGGTTGATATCATGAGCAATGCCCCATACAGTCAGGAACATTGTCATGCAATCAACAAAGTCACCAAGCTTGACCATCTGATCAAGTTGCCTCTTATAACAAGGACGCGTTACCGAAATAAGTTTACTTTTTTAATTATTAGGGTTGAGTTCCATGCTAAATTTCTATCTCTTATATGTATCTTACATAAAAATTATTTCCACATTATTCACTCGAAATGGAGGACGTGTTTTTTTGTAAGCTATGAATTCCTCCAATAAAATTGTTTACAAACCAGATGTCAATTTCGTTATGCCATTTGATTGGACTAAGCATAGACTCGTCAGTCCAGCCAAGATATAATTCCATAATTCCAGCCTAGTTCGACAAGGGTGGAAACTGGAGTTTAACAGTCAGTTAACTCCCTTGCCTCGGGAAGATGCTATAATACAGGCTGAACCTGGGTCTGCAACCAATGAGTACTTCTAATGAACATGTCAGTGTCACTAAAGGCTGATAATAGCTGAGAAACTGGTCCATCACTGAGATTAGAGTAGGTCATCCCTGGTGGTCTTTTAATCAAAGTGGAATCCTTATCATACATTCTCAGTTTCACAGCTTAAGACTCGAGGACCTAATCTCTCCAGGAATAAAATAAGTTCTAACTCATTACCATGATTACAGTGCCATAAAGAAAAGTATATTTTTTACAAATATTTGGGGTCATCAGTGATTTTCAGTGATCCATTTTCACAGCTATTTTGCCCATTGCCCACTGTGGAATCTGTTTCGGCTGCAAATAAATTATTTTCTTACATTGACTGTTATATTCTATTCTATTCATATCAATTCTCAAATATTTCAAATAATAAGCTGATACCAATGTATTCATTCTTCATCATATAACTTTTAATTGTTAAAATTATACTATTGTGATATTATTGTCAAATATATATGGCAAAATTATAACAACATTAAACTTGTGTTTAGAAAACATGCTTACTGTTCTCTAAAAAAATTATTTTGATAACATCATTACAATTATTTTATTTTGAGGATATCACTAACATAACATAACAAAACACACACATTCTGCATCATTGTTAACAGCGACAATGGCAGCAATGTTTCCGTTGCCATCACCACGCCTAGAAACATCAGTAGCAATGAATTGATGCAAAATGATTCCTCCCTACTAAAAATGACTCCTGCCTTGGTAGCAAATTTATAATTAGGAGAAATCTGATGAAACAGACATAATCAATGGACATAAGCAATGGCTCTGGTTTTTTGGATATAACATATGTCATGCAATTAATTACTTCCCGACAGAAATATGTAGAGAAATGAAGATAGTTATGTCCTATTAATCACAAACAGTTTGGTAAAACATGGAATGAAACATCTCTGTTGAATTAAGTCTGTTGAAACATAGATGTACACATAGAGATTCAGCTGTGAGATCTGCTCAGGTTTATGACATTATGACAACACTCACAGCCAACAACATTTAGGAGATAAACCTACTGTGTTTTGAAATTTAATGTAGTCCCACTGTAGAGTAGATACCTCTTTATTTATATTTTGAACTGAGCGCTTTAGATTTTCTTAATTGTGCGTGTTCTGAAATGAACTTCATCAAGTTTGACTTCAATGATGTCGTGACATTGTTTTCGTGGATTTTCAAATTGACAAGTGTTTTCTGAGTGATGGACTTTCAAATCCTCTTCTGCCAAATCCTTGACGGAGATAGCAACGAATATCGATCACAAAAAGGTTTGTAAACAACATTTTGTCATGAATAAAGTTTTTTCAAACAATTTTTATAATGTTATGTTTTACTTTCATTGTCGGTTGTTTCAATGATAAAATAGCTTAAATTGTTCCAATTCTGGTCACCATAGAACATTTCCCTAACAGTTTCATTAACATTTCATCTGTATGCAAAAGATATGCCTTCGTTAAATCTTTTATTGTCATCATCGAAGCAGTCAGGGTTGCGGCCTAGCCAACGCCCAAAACATCCAATATCAAACTACCGCATTTCCTCTATTTGACGCTATGCCGTCTATTAATTTCGCGATGATGATAGTAGTGGCATCCTATACTTAGTGACCCATACTTATGCCACTACATAAGCAATGGCTCTGTTTTTTCGGATATAACATATGTCATGTAATTAATTACTTCCCGACAGAAATATGTAGAGAAATGAAGATAGTTATGTCCTATTAATCACAAACAGTTTGGTAAAACATGGAATGAGACATCTCTGTTGAATTAAGTCTGTTGAAACATAGATGTACACATAGAGTGTCAGCTTTGAGATCTGCTCAGGTTTCACAGCCAACAACATTATGAAATAACTCACAGCCAACGAGATATGACACAGTAATATATACAAGGTTCATCCACTTGTGGTATAGCATTGTGTTCTCAAATGGCATCACACTCATAATATAGTGAGTGAGATATTTTCAGTTATAACATCAGCCTGTCAAATCCGTGACATCAATAAAAGATTTGATGCTCTTGTCAGAAACTGTCATCATACCGTGAAAGACTCTCACCATACACCTGCATTAATCAAGGTAGGTGGTAAAATCTACCTGAAAATATTTTAGTCTTGCAGTTGAACTTTTGAGACTACAACTCTTATGAAGAAATAGCAATTATTTCTTAGGGAAACCAATCCCGTCAAAACAAATTAACTGTTACTATGGATCATTAACAGATATTCAAAATATGGAACACAAACTCAAACTAACATCCAGTTGGCCAAAGGGGAACAACTCTAATTATTTCTCTTGACAATAGACTCTTTACAGGCAATGACCATCACATCAGGAATTGTCATGAGAGGCGTATATGAGAAGAAGCCATATGCTAGCAGTCCTCAGCTGCTCAGTCGTGCTTTACATTTACACTGTGAAATCAGTGTCTTTACAAAGCATTTACGCGTGTGAATGTGTCAACAAAAAATGCTGTTGTTCTAGGCACTTCCAGTTCGAGGGGTGTAGTCAACTGTTCTGTTTGGAAAATAACAGAATGACTGGAAACTTTTGTTTGTTTGTTGTTTAACACCGCACTCAGCAATATTCCAGCTATATGACGGCGGTCTGTAAATAATCAGGTCTGGACCAGACAATCCAGTGATTGACATCATGAGCATCGATCTACGCAATTGGGATACGATGACATGCATCAACCAAGTCAGCGAGGCTGACCACCCGATCTTACGAGGCATAGTCGCCGTTAATTATATTTTGATCTCTGGTCTGATGTTGGAGAAATTCAAACGGAGTGGGCTGTGACCATATCATCATCACTAAATCAGCAATACCACAGCTGGATGTTATTCCTAATCCTATCTGCACTGTGCAAAGTCATACGTATGTATAAAAAGATTATTCAACAGGTGACATCTGAAGGTCATGTGACTATGGATTTTGGCACTTGTTACTTTCTCCGACAAGGGGAATCTGATATCCCACAAGCACTGGAGAATGAGTGAGTGAGTGAGTTGGGTTTGACGCAGCTTTGAACAATATTCCAGTTACCGTATTCGACGTAATAAGTGCCCAGGCCGCTCGCAAAATTAGAAATGGTCTTATTAGAATGGTATTTTGGTGGAAAAAAAACAACAGAGTTGAAAGATAAATTTCGTGGTTTATGCTGACAGCCTTAAATGTTTATATACGCCAGATACATTTTTCCAGAATTTAATTGCCCATAACTAAGGGTGCATATAACACACAAGTGCGTATTATACACGAATAAATAAGTCTTGTGTACATTGATCAATCAGAATGGATGCTAATTGGGATTGTTCACTAGCCAATATATTAACAAATATCGCCGTGGTCGCTTATTAGAGCGGGGCGCTTATTAAGTCGAATATGGTATATCACAGCGTGGAAAGACTGAAGCGATGCTAGTCCTAGACGACCAGTGAATGAAACCTCACATTGATAAAAAAAATTTGCTTCAAGTATCTTAAGATGCAATGCTCCTTCAATCAGTCATATTTCTAACACTTTAATCTCTCTATTTCAATTACATAACAAAGGCTTTTATAGATATCCTCTAATATTGTCTCAACACCAACAAAGAACTAACATTTCCTAACATGAACTAATCAGCTGATCAGAATACGATACAGTATTGCTGTAATGTCATCATCCAACATGTAATTAATTTGTAGCTAGAGATCCATCAATAGACTTTTTTGTCTAATCATTTACATAACTAAATACCGGCGACATATCCGACATTGATTTCATGTTTCCACTGCCATGCTCCGTCACTGTATGACTCGTTAACTAACGAGAAATCAACACGTAATTACCCATACATTACAACAGCAGGGCATCAATCACGCGCTGCATACTTCATCGGTGACATTAGCATGTTTAGGTATACAGACGTCTTATCATAGCTGTCTCAAGTAGGTTTAAATGATGTTTATGTGACAACTGCTAGCTGATTATTTAGAACATATTTCAACATGTTCAAATAGTATTTTATTAAAATGTCAATAAAACCATCATTGATTGGTTTACATTGATTAATTTGTCCATAAACATCCATTAATATTACCTTTTCAACAAAAAGTTGAATTTAACCACTTTCTTTTTACATGTCCAGAACTGACATTGACAAGAACATTCTTGGAATATTGATGGAGTGTTGATAGAATATTGCTGGAATAGTACTGGAGTGTTGCAACAGTGTTGCTAGAATGTTGCTGACACAGTCAGACACAATATACTGACTCTGAGCCGACCTGACCTTGTTCCAGCCCCTTAATGCCAGGCAGGTTAACAACAAGTACGGTCTTTTATTGTCTTTTGATATGATGCGGCTTGGGATTAAACCCTGACATTCCACATCCAGGCCAGACTGTCCACTATACCATGGAGGTGGTCTCACTAGAATGAGAAGATGACAGTTCGATGTTACTGGATAGTCATATCTACTTCTTGGATTTCAGTGGTTTCCGTAGAAACCTGTCTGTATGCATATTATATTCTTGTTATTCATTTCTCAAAAGAGTGAGCAAGTGACTATGGTTTTACGCCGCTTTTAGCAATATTCCAGCAATATCACAGCGGGGGGCACCAGAAATGGGCCTCACACATTGTACCCATGTCGGGAATCGAACCTGGGTCTTCGGCGTGACGAGCGAACGTTTTAACCACTAGGCTACCCGACCACCCCCTTTCTCAAAAGAAAGAAACAAAACGTCAAGACTCTGTATTTACTACGAGTCATGTGATGTGTCACAAGATGTGTGAACTGCTTCTAAAATCAGGTTGTTGGAATTGGAATATATATCTGGGACAGAAGGAGGGGGCTGGGGGCATGTTCACATATCTCCTCCTTGAGTCTTTATTATTCAAAATGAGTATTTCATTTTAGCTCCAGATTTTAGATGCTGTGTGTTCAATGAGAAATGTATTTGAATCCATGTTCAAAATGTTCATTGGTGCAATATCACACGTTTATTGCTATTAAATGTGGCCTTGAATATTACTTTATGTCTCAATTCGGCACCAAAATATCAACACACATTAATTCAAAGCAAAGACGGTGACACCAAATATGGCCAAATGTGTTCTTTTTTGCAAGTTTAGCAGCTGTAGTTTCCTGATCGTAGCCCCGTGGGAGTTTGTCCCGACAACAATGTCAACAAAGTTGGAAACTCGGGGAATCGATGCCAAATATGATGCAGAATACACAAGCTCATCTGCATTTGTAAATATGACGTGTCCGTGCCAACCAAACATTTATTTTCCTTCCAGTAAATCCTATCCTTTTATGTTACGATCATACGACTTCCATTTGGCGATGCCTGCATGGGTCTGCAATGGAGACGGTAGTTTTGCACTTACCGGTTTCCTAGACTAGAGAGCGATAGATGGGTCGTGCCCCCTACATGGTGAAAGATCAATATTTGGTTTTCGTTCTCCGGGAAATTGAATTAGAGATTAGCTTGGCCTTGATGGGACAGTTTTGAAACATACATGGAAAATAGTGGGCTTATCCCAGGGAGCTGTGGTCTGCACTTGAGCAAAGACAGGAACAGAATCTCCACTTTATCACACTTTCTGTGCATATTTCTCACAAGTTTTACACTCAAAATATGTCAGCCTAAACAACATATAAAGGTTGTTGGGGCATTCTCACTCTCAGTTCAATCATAAAATCTATTTTAGCCCCCAAATATCAAGAATATACCTCCCTGCACATGAACAAGAGGAGGTAGTATTAAATCTTCTCATGCCTTCATTGTTTTGAGAGTTTTTGTGTAAAATGTAACAGATAATTGATAAAATAAAATAAAATCACGTTAGAATGGGACATATTACAACACTGCACGATATGAACCAATCATTCAAGAATTTTTCAAAATATTTCTTTCGTGTCTTTCAACAACTATAATTTCATCTAAATATTCATAAACTTAAGGTAACCCCTTCCTAAAACAGTTTAATGAGAATTACAAATTTCCCCAAACAAATACTAAATAGTTTAAAGCTGCCAACAAACATTATTATCACAGAAAACTAAGGACAAAGTTTGTGAGAAATATTTACAAATAAATATCAAAATGGCATAAATTTTTTAAAAAATGAGCAGGAATGTGCCTGTGGCATTTTTACAAATGGAAAAATGTGTCAAAAACATGGACATTCCTTTCATCAGAAAACAAATCAGTGTAGTATTATACTTTTCAAAAGGGCAAGGCAAGAGAGGAGGTTTTGAACCAGTACTACCACACAGTGGGCTTACCTGGTGGGCTGACCTGGTGGGCTGGTAAGGGCTGAATGTCCTATATGAGAGACATGGGCTCACCTTGTGGGATTGTAAGAGCTGAATGTCCCATATGGGGACACAGGCTCACCTGGTGGGATGGTAAGGGCTGAATGTCCTATATGGGAGACATGGGGTCACCTTGTGGGATGGTAAGGGCTGAATGTCCCATATGGGAGACATGGGGTCACCTTGTGGGATGGTAAGGGCGGAATGTCCTATATGGGAGACATGGGGTCACCTGGTGGGATGGTAAGGGCGGAATGTCCTATATGGGAGACATGGGCTCACCTGATGGGATGGTAAGGGCTGAATGTCCTATATGGGAGACATGGGCTCACCTTGTGGGATGGTAAGGGCTGAATGTCCCATATGGGGACACGGGCTCACCTGGTGGGATGGTAAGGGCTGAATGTCCTATATGGGAGACATGGGCTCACCTGGTGGGATGGTAAGGGCGGAATGTCCTATATGGGAGACATGAGCTCACCTGATGGGATGGTAAGGGCTGAATGTCCTATATGGGAGACATGGGCTCACCTTATGGGATGGTAAGGGTTGAATGTCCCATATGGGGACACGGGCTCACCTGGTGGGATGGTAAGGGCGGAATGTCCTATATGGGAGACATGGGCTCACCTGATGGGATGGTAAGGGCTGAATGTCCTATATGGGAGACATGGGCTCACCTTGTGGGATGGTAAGGGCTGAATGTCCCATATGGGGACACGGGCTCACCTGGTGGGATGGTAAGGGCGGAATGTCCTATATGGGAGACATGGGGTCACCTGGTGGGATGGTAAGGGCTGAATGTCCTATATGGGAGACATGGGCTCACCTGGTGGGATGGTAAGGGCTGAATGTCCCATATGGGGACACGGGCTCACCTGGTGGGATGGTAAGGGCTGAATGTCCTATATGGGAGACATGGGCTCACCTGGTGGGATGGTAAGGGCTGAATGTCCTATATGGGAGACATGGGCTCACCTGATGGGATGGTAAGGGCTGAATGTCCTATATGGGAGACATGGGCTCACCTGGTGGGATGGTAAGGGCTGAATGTCCTATACTGGGACACGGGCTCACCTGGTGGGATGGTAAGGGCTGAATGTCTTATACTGGGACACAGGCTCACCTGGTGGGATGGTGGGCTCACCTGGTGGGCTGGTAAGGGCTGAATGTCCCATATGGGGTCATGGGCTCACCTGGTGGGCTGGTAAGGGCTGAATGTCCCATATGGGGACATGGGCTCACCTGGTGGGCTGGTAAGGGCTGAATGTCCCATATGGGGACATGGGCTCACCTGGTGGGCTGGTAAGGGCTGAATGTCCCATATGGAGACATGGGCTCACCTGGTTGGCTGGTAAGGGCTGAATGTCCCATATGGGGACATGGGCTCACCTGGTGGGCTGGTAAGGGCTGAATGTCCCATATGGGGACATGGGCTCACCTGGTGGGCTGGTAAGGGATGAATGTCCTATATGGGGACATGGGCTCACCTGGTGGGCTGGTAAGGGTTGAATGTCCCATAAAGGGACATAGGAGATACAGGTAGATTTTGTACATTGACAATTAAAGGGACCAAGTGAAAAGTACTTTTACGGAATTCTACTTAGCCAACTCAACATCTTCAAACTAAACAAACTGTCATAAGAAAACACAGTTCCGGTTAAAAGTCAATATTTTCCATAATTCCCCAACAGAACTTAATACCTATTCTTCCCTATAACCAGCTTTATAAGACATGTATTGGGTACTGGGAACCTATTCTGCCCTGTAATCCTCATTGTAAGACATGTAAGGGGTACTTGGAACCTATTCTGCCCTATAATCCTCATTGTAAGACATGTATTGGGTACTTGGAACCTATTCTGCCCTATAATCCTCTTTATAAGACATGTATTGGGTACTTGGACCCTATTCTACCCTATAATCCTCTTTATAAGACATGTAAGGGGTACTGGGAACCTATTCTGCCTTGTAATCCTCATTGTAAGACATGTTAAGGGTACCTGGAACCTATTCTGTCCTGTAATCCTCATTGTAAGACATGTAAGGGGAATAGGGAACCTATTCTGCCCTGTAATCCTCATTGTAAGACATGGATGGGGTACCTATTCTGCCCTATATGTGGTATCTAATGGACAAACTAGAGATGGTTCTTTAGAACTCATATTGAAACTCAGTTTTAAATATGAGCCTAATGCTGAAGTTTAATCAATCTAACCTGAAATGTAAACATAAATGAGTCTTTCTCGTGTTACTATGAATCTAATCTTAAATGTGAATCTCAATGTCCATCTTACTTTTAACAGGTTTACTGTTTAATATGAATGTAATCTTAAATCAATTTTAACATTGCATTCAATGACATAATGTTAAACTTAGCAGTAAAGCTTAAATGTGAGTCTCAATGTCCATCTTACCTTTATCAGGTTTAACGTTTAATGTGAATGTAATCTTGAGTGTGAGTCTTAATGTCCATCTAACCTTTAACAGGTTTAACGTTTAATGTGAATGTAATCTTGAGTGTGAGTCTCAATGTCCATCTAACCTTTAACAGGTTTACTGTTTAATATGAATATAATCTTAAGTGTGAGTCTCAATGTCCATCTTACCTTTAACAGGTTTAACGTTTAATGTGAATGTAATCTTGAGTGTGAGCCTCAATGTCCATCTAACCTTTAACAGGTTTAATGTTTAATATGAATGTAATCTTAAATGTGAGTCTCGATGTCCATCTTACCTTTAACAGGTTTAACGTTTAATATGATTGTAATGTTAAATGTGAGTCTCAATGTCCATCTAACCTTTAACAGGTTTACTGTTTACTATGAATGTAATCTTGAGTGTGAGTCTCAATGTCCATATTACCTTTAACAGGTTTACTGTTTACTATGAATGTAATCTTGAGTGTGAGTCTCAATGTCCATATTACCTTTAACAGGTTTACTGTTTACTATGAATGTAATCTTGAGTGTGAGTCTCAATGTCCATCTTACCTTTAACAGGTTTAACGTTTAATATGAATGTAATCTTAAATGTGAGTGTCCATCTAACCTTTAACAGGTTTACTGTTTAATATGAATATAATCTTGAGTGTGAGTCTCAATGTCCATCTTACCTTTAACAGGTTTAATTTTTAACATGAATGTAATCTTGAGTGTGAGCCTCAATGTCCATCTAACCTTTAACAGGTTTAATGTTTAATATGAATGTAATCTTAAATGTGAGTCTCGATGTCCATCTTACCTTTAACAGGTTTAACGTTTAATATGATTGTAATGTTAAATGTGAGTCTCAATGTCCATCTAACCTTTTACAGGTTTAATGTTTAATATGAATGCAATCTTGAGTGTGAGTCTCAATGTCCATCTTACCTTTCACAGGTTTAATTTTTAATATGAATTCCAAACTAAGTGTCCTCAACAGGCAAACAGGAAAAAATTGTTATTTTGTTCAAAATTAGATTTTTTAAAGTATGAACATTGAATTTTAACATTGCATTCAAAGCAATAATGTTAAACTTAGCAGTAAAGTATATCCCCATGACATGGGGTTTTGGACCCACACCTCAAGTTATAGTGCAAGTATTCGTGACAGAAAACGTATGATGTCCGAAAACCTACGCTGGTGAAAGCCCTGATCGAAAACAGGACAATCCGCTCCAAATGTCCGGTTTTCGATCATATTTTTCGGAGTGTTTTTTTTTAATTTTTAATTAAATTTTTACGCGGAAGATGATTTTTTCCGAGGACTACTGTTTTAAAAAACGCGATTTTCCGCGTTTCCGCGGAGATTTCACATCCCTGCTAATATCTGCCTCTGGGCAGGTCTGGATAAATCCCTGCGCGTGGCAAAAATATCCTATTACCCATCTTGCCTCAGATTTATGAAGACAAACTGCTTCACTGGAGTATGATAAGCAAAACATAAGCTCCTAAATTTGATTCACCTATATTTCTACAATACGTTTTATTATCTCCTCAATAATGCTGACTTAACGCAAGTCCAGATGTCTGCAGAGTGTGTCAGTGTGACCTGCCTCACTGTGATCCTGCAGCCCCAGAAAGGTTGGCTGACAACTGCACACTGTCAGCTGGTAAATACTTCTGCAGCAACCGAGCTCCAGGAGCACAAATGTTGGTAATGATTTGATTCCCCTCTTCATCAATTCATCAACAGGAAAATTAGAATTCATAACTTTTGTAATTAACATGACGAGCGAGACACTTTATTTCAAAAGACAGGGCAGACATTCTCTTAGACTAACATTAGTCTTTCAAATGAAAATAATTTAAGATTATTTTAGTTGAATTGTCTTTTAATATATAATGAGAGGAGCTCAGAGAATATCTTCATTTTTGTAACTAAAGAAATCATGACATGCCCAACTTTTGTAGACTTGCTTGGGAGTTTTTGGATATTCTGTTCCAGGGTCTGTACATTCTGTATGAAGATTAATATTCTCTTTACTCGTTTATTTTATAATAACTCAGTGCAACATTCTCTAGTACTGTTTGTAAGTCAGTGTTGAACATCGTGTGAATCTACTGAAGGTTCTGAGACACAGTTGTATTGTAGAAAGACCTTACCATTACCCACATAAGCTTTACAGCCATCCCACAACAGCATCCAGCTATGCTTGTTTGTCTGTTCATAAATGGCAACTGATGTCAACATAAATCACGTATGTAAATACATGTAGTTTCATTGACATATTCAAATCACTTCAAACCTGACTGCCCAACAATGATGTCTGTCAACTGTATCATAGTCCTATTTAAAAAGACTAAACTCGGAAAGCAGTGAAGCATCAGTTGTTACAGAGAGTGAGTGAGTGAGTAAGGTTTAACACCGCTTTTAGCAATATTCCACCAATATCACAGCGGGGGACACCAGAAATGAGCTTCACACATTGTACCCATGTGGGGAATCAAACTCAGGTCTTCGTCATTACGAGTGAATGATTTCACAACTAGGCTACCCCACCGCCTCGGTTACAGAGAAGAAAGATGGGTGAAATGAGGTATCCCTACACACAAAGGTTGGGAGACAACAACTTCTGATTGCCATGTGCAACAGGAAGCATTCATTAACCCCTGGCAATCACACTGAGAGTGCCATGTTACCTGTCTGTCAATTGTCATTCAGCTGGACATCAACTGTCTGTCAACTGTCTGTCAACCATTTGTCTGCCACAGGTAGCTCAATCTTATATAACTGCATATATATCAACACATAGCTGCTAAAATGCTTCAAGGAATGAGATTCCAGGGTCCAGGGGTCATCATCATCATCATCATCATCATCATCATCATCATCAATTCACCATCATCACCATCATCATCATCAATTCACCATCATCATCATCATCATTTTCAATTCACTTTCATCATCAACATCCATATCATTATAATCAGAGTAACGTCATTGCATCTATATATTTATCATCTTCAACATCATGCAACATGTCTAACTCTACACTTGTTCCATCTTGTCCTACTATGCAGTAAAACCTCAAAAGCCACGTATGAACTTCTCACTGACATGGCAACAAGTGAAGAACCAGCAGTGCTGGTCACTGACCCCAATTTGTCACTTAGTCCAAAGGACAAGCAGATACAGTAATCTACCGGTGCTGCTGGATCTCTAACATATTTTACCAATAATAATAATCAACTGATATTACCTAAATAATAATTACTAATATAGAAAGAAAACACATACAAACAGAATACAAAATCCAACACTTGGCTGCTTAGGTTAACTAAGCAGTTTGTGCTTTGGGAATTGTGCTAGACTTATCATTGCCGATCAGAAAAAACAACATCCCCAAAACAACAATTCACTCACTTACTCACTAACTCATTCACTCACTCACTCAACCACCCACACACCCACTCCCTCACTCACCCACCCACTCATCCACTCACTCACTCACTCAACCACCCACCCACTCACTCATCCACTCACTCACTCACTCACTCACTCACCCACCCACTCACTCACTCACCCAATCACTCACTCACTCACTCACTCAACTGGTCCTTGAGAACATTTATAAGACTAATAAGCATTAGTAACCAATATGGACCACAGCTATATCATACATCTGAAACAAAACAGCAGCAGACCCTCACAAAACCCAAACATCACTACCAGGTAATTGGTGGAATTTCTCCCACTCTGCTATCATTTTGTGATATAACAGAGCAATATAGAATCATCCAATATGTCAAATGGATAACAACAGCTATTCCTCACATATAATGATAGCACAAAGGAGTGTTCCAAATCTGTGACCGTCTGACTGCCTGCCGCTATGCCATAGAGTCAATATTCCCCACTGTCCAACACAGTGACTTCCTCAAGCAAATCTATAAGAGCCTCGGAGGGTTTTTTACCTAAGTAGAAAACAATACTGGACCAGCTGGGCATGGCCCACTGTTGACAATTGCAGCTTTCAAATCATCAGTAATCGGATCATTTAAGATTATCCCACTCAATAAAGAATAAGACCACTTCTCTTGCGACCATACATACTACCTAGCAATTAATTAGGACTATATCAATATCTACAATATCAAGTTTTATACAATGGCTTTACTGAGTGGATAATAGCTATTGATTATCTAGAACAGGTCCTGGCTGCAAGTAAGATTTCTTGGTCATCAAACAAAGGCTCTTCAGTTTGAATCAAAGTATTGTTTTGTAATTTAAATTAAGTTAAAGAGCAAGGAAAAAATAGTCATGTTGCACATGAAATTTTTTTTTAATATATATGTTGCAATACAAACTGCAATATAAGAGTTGCGATTTACAGTAAACTACGGTTACAGCGAACTCAAAGGGACTACTAATATTAGTTTGCTATAAGCATATGTACAGCATAACTACAGCAAACAGTCGGGACCCAAAAAGTAAGATCGTTATATCTGTCAGATCGTTATAAGCGTGTTCGTTATAACCGTAGTTTACTATAATATGAATATGGAAATATGATACACACTGCAACATAAGAGTTGCAATTTGACATAAATGTTCAAATATGATACACACTGCAACACACATGATATCAGAGTTGCAATATAATATAAATTTTGAAATATGATGCAACTGCAATAGCAGAGTTACACTATAATATAAATGTTACAATATGCTACATCTGGAAACATACAGGTTGTTGTTACAGTTAGATGAAGGTGCTTTCTTAAACTCTCTTTCCTCTGCAGCAAGCAAAATCAAAGGTGTGTGAGAGAATGTTGTTTTGTGCCACAGTCAGCAGACACAAACAGCAAAGTGACAGTGTCTCTATACATCCAAATCCAGATACATATATCATCATGATCATAAAAAAACACTGAAACGTAGCCTGGGGGGTCTGTGGGACTATATGATTTATGCCTTCATTGTAATGGCATATACATGTATAGCTAAAGTGACCCTTGATGTAACAAAACTCTGTGGAATTCCGGGGATCCACACAAAATTCTCAACCCTGATCATGATGATTAGATCAGCAAATGATACATCAACCTCTGTCATATCCAACATGATATGCAACATGAAAAAAAAAATATTGCAATTTCTTCTCCGTTGTCTTTCAATAAATTAGACATTTCGATGGAGAATGAATTCTTACAAGAAACTGATGAAGTAATAACAGCTAGTTTTTGTATGATTTTTTTGTTTTTCAAATATCAGTAAATGCACAGAAGATATATTGATTGATTTCTAACAATTGAATAATACATAAATTGAATTATTACATCTTCAAGAAAATCTGATTTCACAAGAAAGATTGATCAATTCCTTTACACACAAAGAAAGAGAGACATCAAACACACTTTCAAATCACTTTTACTGATTTTTTTAATTATCAGATGCAAAATTCTTTGTTTCAAATCTCATCAGTCCATGAGTTGTGATGGACCCAACTGGAGTGGAAGCAATCAAAACCTGCTAATTATTGAGCCAACCTGGCACTGTGAGAGGCAGTCTGACACAGACAGCAGGCATGGCGCTGAAGCCATGAGTCATAACCCCACTCACAGACCTAGGGTGACTCAAACACCAGCGATCAGTCAATAGAGTAGCCACAGAGAGGGAAACCTGGAGGAGTGGTCTCCCTTGGTTAGTTCAGCACTGGCTTGGATATTTTATTCATAGACACTGTTGATAAAATATGTCATGGTACAATTACTGCTGGAGCGTGTACAGATGTGGTGAATTCATACTAACACCAGAAATATCAGTTGCTTTATGTTTTTCAAACAATTAGAGCAGATTATCATGATTATGGAGCAGACACATAGCCACACGAATGAAAGCCGCAGGCATGAGAAGCCTAGAAGATTTACCTCCCTTGGATTAGTCAAGACACGGTGTCTCTTGAGGTGAGATGAAATGGGGTTTAACGTCGCGTCCAAGATTATTGCACTTATATAGCGACGTGCATGCACGTGTGTGTGTGTGTTTGTGTGTGGCTGCTTGTACTAATCCTGACTGATGCCGATTTATAGTGCTAGCTCACTGAGATACCATGCCGCAGTTTAACATGAATACCCCACTCAGACAGAGTATACTGACTCTGAGCCAACCAGTCCTTGTTTTAGCCCCTTAATGCCGAGCGCCAGACAGGGTAACAACAAGTACCATCTTTTAACGTCCAGATCGAACCCGGGCCTTCCGCTCTCCGGGTGGACGCTCTACCACTAGACCACGGAGGCGGTCCCGCTGTCTCTTGAGATACATACAGCGGATACAGAGTGATGGTGCTGTTGTTTGTGGTTCACAGTTGTACTAGTTATGACAATTGAGACAAAAAATAAGCAACAAGTAACAAATAACAATTAACCTGCTGACAATAGGACTGGTGACACTGACTTATGTACAAGCTTAGTCAATCATGAAACCTTTCTAGTTATCATGTGATGGTGGTAGGCAAACACATCTACTCAAGGCAAGGGAGTTAGCGGACTATAATTTATTTTAATGTGACGTTTAAACGCTTTTCAGCTTTACCATTGGACAAGTGGTCGGTCACATGAACATGATACTGATGTTTGTAAGTGTATGAATGACATAATCTGACCGTATTCTGGAAATGATGTAAACACTAACAGACTACTTCCACATGTTTGGGGGACCCCCTGGGAATTCCCTACCACAAATACATATAGAAGCATTGTTTCTGATCATTTTTACCCTATATTCTTGAACTCAGCATTTTTATGATTATACTCACTACAACCCGACCAAGTAAACAAGAAGAAGAAATGCACATCCAAACTATCATAGTATTGATTTGATCTGTGTCTGGATTGACAATGACAGTCTACAGCAATCTATGAATTTACCAAGGTATCTATTTGGCACATCTTTACAATAACCTTTCAATGATCAGCCAAATTGATCAATGATGACCAACACAGGTTCATTCAAAACTTCAGAAATCTCTCCTGTAATGTTTCAAGGGGGGGTTCAACTCAGGGAAGAAGAATTTTTGTTTTTCCCTCCCAAACGAAAGGCATCATCATGAGTATGTAACACCAGGAATACCATGTCAACAAATCCGTACTGAAGTACACAGTGTAATTGTAAGCAAGGATTATATCCTACCTAAATATTATCCCAGGGGAAGTTTTACTCTAGAGTATAGTATCCTACCTTAGTGCCACACTGGTATGGGTTCAAATTCACTAGGGAGAATCATCCTGACACTAGAGAATTTCATCCCCAGGATAAAAAATAGGGTAGGATAATATTCACTCTTACATAATCATTTAATTGCAATGTCTGGTTATTAAAAGTGTTCATTGTATATCTGGACTTATATTTTAATTGCAAATGTCGGGATAGTGTATGATGTGGTGATGTGCTTCATTCCGGATCGCATTGTAGACAGCGTTTATAATTAGCATCAATTTTTAAGGCTTTTAGAGGGAAGTCGCCTTGGAGGCAGTTGCTTTATAGACATCAACATACGGTATATAACTTTTTCTGAGATAGATCATTCACCTTCTTTACAGCCTTGCATAAAAACATTATTGACATGATTAATAGTATTTAACTGTATTTCAATTATTTTAACCACATGTGGATAAGGCAGTTAATAACATTCACCATACTATTTATTAACATATTTACAATGGGTAACACGCAGCAACATTCTTCTGAGGATGTCACACAGTGTTACTACTCCCTAACTACTGTGCGGTAAGTAATTTGTGGCATGTTCTCAAATGTGAATTAATTCCCTTGTAATATAATACATGATGCCACATCTTTGATGACTCAACTTTGAGTCTCGACTTCACTGCTTGATAAAGGCAATAGACTTATATTATAGTGTTAGAACACTCCTAGACATGACAGTTCCAACTGCACAGAGATTGTAGAATAATACCAGCAGACATCCTTAAAAAAATCACTTTTTTTCTTATTTTAAACAAAACACAATTTTAGATTTGTATCAGTGTTTGAAAATGTACACTAATTTTTCTCACAGTGAAAGTAGGAAGCTCATGGTAAGTGTAAAAATGTCATGCGGTTATGAGGCCTTCGTTTTCCGAGCTAAACAGGCCTGAGTTATCCCCCTTAGATTATGACGTAATTGGTCCGGTCTGAAGAAGTTCCTTTGACCCTTCAAGAAATCACAAAACCATATGCTTTTGAACCAAAACCAGCAAGGTTTGTGGTATGGAAACGATGAAAATCAAGTGGAAACAAGAGAAGACCCACATCACCTGATGTGTCACCCGACCCGACCCCAACTCAACATCTACACAGGCATACCAGTGACAACGTGGTAAGAATAACACTTTGATGTGTGTATACCTAAATTACACATATGCTCATTATTACGTTTTCAGAAGCGGAAACAAAATATTCTAAGAGATTTTAATGCTAAGCAACAGCAACACCTTAGTGCCTGTTCTAAGCTGAAATATAAGTTGAGGAAGCAGAATACATGGCATACTTCAGACATGTGGGGTGGATGCGGGCAGATGGTTTCCTACCTGTTCATGGGGGTTAAGTCTTTGTTCTTCAAAGCAGAAACACTGCAACAAGAAAATCATCATGATACCTACAACGCTTGCCAGTAAAAACTAAACCTTTCACACCTACAACGCTTGCAAGTAAAAACTAAACCTTTCACATCTAAAACACTCACCAGTAAACACTAAACCTTTCACACCTAAATCACTCACCAGTAAAAACTAAACATTTCACACCTAAAACACTCACCAGTAAACACTGAACCTTTCACACCTAAAACACTCACCAGTAAACACTAAACCGTTCACACCTAAATCACTCACCAGTAAAAACTAAACATTTCACACCTAAAACACTCACCAGTAAACACTGAACCTTTCACACCTAAAACACTCACCAGTAAAAACTAAACCTTTCACACGTACAACACTCACCTGTAGAAACTAAACCTTTCACACGTACAACACTCACCTGTAGAAACTAAACCTTTCACACCTGAAACACTCACCAGTAAAAACTAAACCTTTCACAGTAAAAACTGAACCTTTCACAACTGTACATATGAAATCTAATGTTTGAGTCACAGATCAGCACATGAATCTTGTGCAGCACACGAGGCTGGCCAGTGATCAGACGTACCATATTCGCCATATTAACCACCCTGCTTCATAAAGCGCCTCCCAAATAATTCTTGACCATTCTGACCCGTAAAGATTCAGGGTAGAATAGGTCTTCAGCAAGGTCATAAAATTGCCTACTAATCATTATCGAAAAAGTTTTAGCTTCACCGATGTTTGAACTTAGTTTGTTCAAGTTTACAGTCCAAGCAGGGATTGCTTGAGAATTCCTAAGCTTCAAAGGTAATAAAGGGGGCACAGGTGGCCCAGTCGTCTAAGGCGCCGCGATTCGCTGTGCAGAGTTGCGTCCCTTGGGCACACCAGAAACCTATGATTGTGGGTTTGAATCCCGTTTCGCTACGATTATGCTTCTAGGTTTGTCAGCACCATACCCGTGCTCGTGGGTTTCACTGAAGTGGTAAACGTCTGAGACCTGCATCACTTCGGGCTTTCCTCCCACATTAAGCTGACAAGCCGCGATATAACTGGAATACTGCTAAAAGCGGCGTTAAACCCAACACACTCACTCACTCACTCAAAGGTAATAATGCCTTCTATGGATTTATCTGCATTGCCTTGCAGGTAACACTACAAATTCCTTTTACAATTATCCAAGGATATCCTTGCAAAATAAAAAAAATTGCATTGACGGTTATACGGTATATACAGTTGATGAATGTCATTGTATCCCAATTGCGTACTTCGATGCTTATGATGTCAAATACTGGATTGTCTGGTCCAGACTCGATTATTTACAGACCGCCGTCATACAGCTGGAATATTGCTGAGTGCGGTGTTAAACAACAAACAAACAAAACATATTCAGCAACATTTTGAATTACAGTAGATCCAATGGAACTGAATATAGATTATTAATTTGTATTGCTTACTTATTTATATTTTTTCAGAAACATAGTTGTGCTGTTTCTTTCACAGTTACCTGAATCTTATTAAAATATTGCCCAGCTTCAAATGGTACCACATTGTAGGTTGATATCCCTATGATTGGCTTTTCTGTGGGATTCTTTGCTGTGTAGAAGGCCAAAGCTGTTTCACCTGGAGCAACCTGTATAAAAAAATAGAAAATTGAATTACACTTAAAATTGTGTATTGTGTAATTAAAACAGTCAGTAATGAGAGTGATTTGTGTTTTAAGACAACAAATGAAAATCTGGGCACCTACGTACCAAACAACATCAACTCCACCACAATCTTCATTCAAAGTTATTGCATTTGAAGATAGCCTGAGAAAGCTGAATTAGGAGGTATTTAATTTTGTATGTTGGTGCAAAACAAATATGAAATAGTACAAACAATGTGTTTCCACAGATTTGGGGGGGCCCGTGAAGACGCCGGGGTAGAATAGGTCTTCAGCAACCCATACTTGCCGTAAAAGGTGACTATGCTTGTCGTAAAAAGCGACTAACGGGATCGGGTGGTTAGGCTCGCTGACTTGGTTGATGCATGTCATCGATCCCAATTGCGTTGATCGATGCTCATGATATTAATCACTGGATTGTCTGGTCCAGACTTGATTATTTACAGACCGCCTTCATACAGCTGGAATATTGCTGAGTGCGGCGTTAAACAACAATCCAACAACCAACCAACTCAGATGACCCAGCTGTCTGAGGCTATTTAACACACAATAAAGAGTTGCTTCCCTTAGCCAAGTCTGGATCTGTATATCATGAGCTCCAAGACAATACACCCTGACCATGACCCCGATTGTCAGTACATTGTTTAATGGTTTCAACTTGTGTCACTTTGCAAATAAACTGATGTCAATGGTGCACAATTTCTCAGGTCAAGATACAATATGAATAATGTCACTTTGATCATAATACATTTCTTCTGGTTAAATTGAATAATATTGACACGATAAAGAATGATAAAGGCGGATTTCTGTTCCATGTAATTATTTTAAAGTCAAGTATTCACATCATATAATATGATGAAAAGAAAACTATAATTCATTAAGATATATGCTGTTTATCACACCAGTTTGAAATACCACCATGATCGACAATGTGTTGAAATAACATTGCTGTTGGCCTCTTGGCAAAAAAGGAAAATAATAGAACAATTGGCATGAACTAGCCAATCAGCATGATGCAAAATTAAAATGCTCAATGAGAATTACCGTATTCGACATAATAAGCGCCAAGGGCGCTCTCAAAGTTAGAAATAGGGGGCTCTTATTAGAATATTATTTTGGTGAAAAACAACAGAGTTGAAAGATCGTAAATTTCGTGATTTATGCTAACAGCCTGAAATGTTTATATACGACAGATATATTTTTTCCAGAATTTAATTTCCCATAATTATGAATGCATATAACATGCGTATTATACACGAATAAATAAGTCCTGTGTACATTGATCAATCGGAAGGGGTGCTAATTGGGATTGTACGCTAGCCAATATATTAGAAAATATCGCAGTGGGCGCTTATTAGAGCGGGGCGCTTATTACGTCGAATACGGTATGTAAAGTAACTCCACCGTTATCTGTGCACCTATTGGTATTAGATCTCTAATCAGTAAATAACTAATGTGATGCCATCTGAAATTCTGGTACAACTATGATTTTTCCCCACATTTCCCAGTTACTCACCTTGACCTCTGTCTGCTGTGGTTTGAAGTTCCATCTCATGCTAGAGGCCACATCTGCATTGAAACGTACTCTGATTATCCGCTCCTTTACAGGCGTCATGGATTCGACCTTGCTTGTGTCATGACCTTGCACCGCCTGACCTCCAAGACCTGTTGCCTGAAATGAAACAAAAACACAATCATACTCTTCATGTTTTTAATACCGACCCACAGAGTTGTTTTTCCTCTCACATCACTCCAACCTACTTAAATCAGCAAAGATATTTTTTCCATATTAAAACCTTGCTCAACCATTTTGCAAAGACACATGAATTTTTTAGACAATACAATTCACTGCTGAACACTGTTGACATCCTGGTGTGAGAATCATTCTGATTCAAACATGTTAAATGTCCTTTGTACTAATCATGTTGTTGTCACCATTATTCCAGCTAAATCACAACAGCCTGTAAATAATTGAATCTAAAACCAGACAAACCAGTGACTGATATTACGATCGATGCCATCAGGACATGCTGACTTGCAATCAACCAAGTCAACAAGCTTGGCCAACCAATCCATTTGGTTGCCTTGTACAAGAAGTATAGGGACAGTTTGCTTGGATTTCTTCTGTTGATAATTATTATTTTGTGGTGTGTACTAACTACTGTCGTAATCCAACAATCTGCAACAACCCTGCATCAATGGATATCTCATTTAAAATACTGAGACTGCAACAAACCACAGACAAATTTGTTCATATGGTCTTACTTTAGGGGTTCTCTCATACTAGCTCTGCAGTACCTCATACTTGACACTTGGGCAGACAAAACTGAAACTTGATACATCATGTAAATAGCTGTCAACCAATGGTTTGCCTGGCCCAGATCTAGCCATGACTGCGAGATCTTGGTAAAACAACAAACACCATGAACAACATGAACTCAGTTTTTCATGAAACTAGGTTTGTTAGTTTGTTCCAGGTCATGACCTTGACCCCTTCATGTTTCAACAACTTTCAATTTTATTACAACAGATTAACTAAACATATATTATCCATCAAACAACTACTCATGATGATATTAATTACTTGCACAGCTTTGCTTGGCACGACCAGAAATATATTCATGATTCATATTGACATACTGTTACCAAAATAACAAAAAAATGTATTTGTCTTATAAACAATTATCTTGCCTTATAAGATGAAAAATTATAATAATTACCATATTAAGTTACCGTGGGGATTCCGTGTACAATTGGTCTCCAGCAAGCTATGCAGGTCGCAAAAGGCAACCAAATGAATTGGGTGGTCACGCCCAGTGACTTGGTTGATGGTGTGTCCTCGAACCACAATGGAAAGTACCGTTGCTCACAATATCGCTCACTAGTTTGTCTGGTCCAAACTTGATTATTTACCATGTTTACATCTGGAATATTGCTGAGAGAGGCTTTTAACAACAAACAAACAAAACCATTACGTTACACACACTACTCACCTGACAAAACATCCTGTATAGAGGTACACCAGCATAACTCATCCCCAGCATGAAGATACCAACAGCACAAATGTAAATCAATGTAGATCTAAGGTTGAGTCGTTCTTCAGGATCTCTCCCCTGGCTGATTTGACGGACAAAACTTGGTGGAACTCTCAAATGCAGACCCTTCCTAAATACATCAGACCTTGAACACATCAAAGTTCTGACACACAAGAGATCCACCGGAGGTAATTTTCGCAAGATATTCTTGGACAATACTAGTGCACATTTTGGTGTGGAGTTTGATTGGCTTGGTAGATTTTTCATCAATCTTTGTGAAGATATACATCTTCTTTGAAACAAAACTCTTACAGATTGGTTGATGATGTTGCGAAAGCCAAATAAGTGGGATTGATGAAGTCTTCCGAGAAATAAGGATGAGGCCATGTTTTTAACCAATATCTGAAAAAGAGAGTATGAACTGGAGGTAATGACACATGAAGACTACAATTCTGGAGGCTACGGTGACCCGTATGAATGATGGCTACAGCACTAGCAAGGTGGGATTGTTGTTCCTACTACATATGACTGGCAGGAGCGGTCCAGGTTATTTATGCATCACTGTGACATAGAAGAAATGTTACTACGACTGAAGACTGCAGATGATTATCACAAGGGGTGTCACAATTCATCATGTTCATCGATGTACCAATGCATCACTAATTTACACAACACACAATAAATACATCCATTGTTATAAATCTGTTACAGGTTTAAAAACAACAACATTTTCACAAAGTTTTGTAATAACTATGAAAACTTGATCTGATAACTATGAGGTATCAAAAGTTTCATGACATTATGTATTTTGCACTCTGGCTGAGCTTGAAAAATCAGCATCTGACTTCAGTAGAATGCCATGAACTGTAGCAATGTATCAGCAACCAGTGGAAGTCAGATAGTAAAGTGCAGCAATACACAGCTACGTTTACGCAGCTAATGTGACACCCCTAACTATCATGCCAATGACATATGAAGCTGCTTTTGCCAATATGGTGCTGTTTCATACGGCAAGTTTGGTGTCAGAAAGAAACATTTAGGTTTATTTCATGAAAAGTAAAAACAAATAGAACCAGATCTAGCTTTTGGCCTATCTACAAAAAAAAACAAGATAAAATTAATTAAATTTGTACAAGTTAAAATCTGATATTGACATGAAGATAAATCCTCTTTATGAAATATGACCATGAATTATGAGCCTCACCACTGCGTACAAATAAGTTCATTAACCTGCTATATGTACCGGTAATAGTTTTGATTCATCACATAAGCATGTTTCAAAACATGGTAAGCGGTTTGTTACATATTGTCATTACATGACAGGGATGATCACTCATTCTAAAAAATCAGGTTGTTTTTACAATGCAACATGGATGCTGTCAATACAGAAAACTTACGAAAAAAAACCCAGAAGATTATAAGTCAATGACACCTCTCAAAACTTCTATGTTATCGTATGGGCGCAGCCATATTGTTTACCAAAGAGTGAAACGTAGTCGTAATATAGAACACTCCGTCAAGCTGCTAACTTGACATGTTAATTTCTGTTTGTGATATTTCTGACACCACTGTCAATGACACAGTGTAACCTAACTTTGGTCTAATCATTGAAATTATCCACATCTCATTGGATTATCAACGATTTAACGACTATCGCTGAACGTGCGTTTTCCAGATTGACAGCTGACGTCGCACGTGGGAAACAAAACTATTTTCTATACTCAAAGAACAAACATACATATTTTTCTTTATCTGTACAAGCAACTTCCGAAGAGCAATATGGGTATCCTAGAGAAGATATCAGAAATTGAGAAGGAAATTGCACGCACTCAGAAAAACAAAGGTATCTGGAATCGCATGCTTACTGTTCAGTTTTCGATCATATTAATGTATGTGGATATGCATTTATTATCTTCAAATAGCAGACATAGAACGAAAATACGCTCTAAATTGAAGCTGACATGTATATTACATTTTATATGTGGATCAAGTGATGTAAAGCCGTGGTCCAGAATTTCCCCACATTGACATTTCCTTACGGACAATTCCCCACTCAAAGACATTTCTCCCCACCCCACTTTTTGTTGTTGTAAGAATTAAAAGGGGAAGTTTGGTAGGAAACTCAGGATATCTTTTCCAAAGTTTTTTGTGCAAACATTTACAACTAATTATGAGAGGTTATTTGAAATGAATATAGACTGCCATGTTGTCTGACTGTATATGTTATAGTTACAGTCTAGGTGTAAAATGACTGAAATTTTCACTTAGGCAATTTACAAACGACAAAATATTTCAGTCATTTTACAGTTATTTTTCCTTTTGTTATGTTATGATAAGAAATTCCAACCTTCTTATGTTCTATTTCATCACCCAGTTACTTAAAATGATAGGATTCAAAGAAAATGTTTTTTGGCTTCTAATCCCAGCCCAGTCTTTTGTGATGTGTTTAAGCCCTTTTAAACTTCTTAATAACTTTTTAGTTAATCTTACTGGAAAATAATTTTAAAATGACCGAATTGTTTGAAAATAATTTCAGTCATTTTGCACATTGACTGAAACATATATAGGAATTGTCATCTTAACAATCACCAGGTGTGACCATGTAGACAGGATATCATTTGGGTTTGCGATATTGACAGTTGCCTAATGGGCATACTGAGTGTTGGTGCTACCAAACGTAACAGTTTATTATTATCATGTATTATGATTTGAATCCTTTATTTCTCTGTGGGTGATGATTTCACACTAAAAAGGGGGGCACTCAACCAGTGCATACATGTAAAAGATCAGACTTGGTAAGAATCCGTTTCGACAACTTCCAACTTCCGTCACTTTATAGTGAACTTGAGTGATGATGAATTTAATATTCATATTTTTATAGTTTGTCAAATTGTAAATATAACTGTAAAATAAATTGTGTATCTATTCAATGTGGGGAAAAGTCCATGTGGGGAAATGTTAGTGTGGGGAATTGTCCATGTGGAGAAATGTCCTACAATCTTTAAAGCGACATGACAAGGATTATCAATACTTGAACAGTCTGTGGCAAAAACATTTAAGCCTACTAGCCCAAATGAGTTATTTGATAGGCATTTCTTAGAAGTTAGTTCCTGTACTTGTAGTTTGGCAATAATTCCTGTTGCCTTTAATCTCAGCATAGGGACTAGAATATGCTGATCTATACTAGACCGAGGTTTCAGACTAGTGACTAAAGTCTTAGACTGCTTAAATAGCTCTGAAACTTAGTTCTTTCACTTTATTGATTTTGATTTTGACTGCCTACGCTACAGTCTGGCATACACAGCTGGCATACACATGATACATGGAGTCTTTTAACTACCAGGAATCAATTCATCCAGCTTGCATAATACTAGTGAAATCATGACAGAAAGTGAGAAGACAGTTTTAGTATTTAGATATTTATTCAATTTTAAACTTATCCTATGTCACACTATGCATTTCTTATTCGATCCTATGTGGAAACGTGCTTGAACAAAGTTTCCAGGATCAAAAAACAATTCACCCGAACACATCCCAGCATCACCATGGTCACCACCCAAACAAATGGGTCACGCACTATAAACCCATGCAGAGCAACCTACACGACCTGATCACGTGATAACCCCTGCCACAACATTATCTTTCTCATCACCACATGGTGGAGACGTGTATTAAAATAAGAGAAAACATATTTTATTTTCATGAAGTCTATCCGCTATCGTGTCTAAGTTATGTCAGTAATTTGAGAGAAAATCGGAACTGACCATTTAATCGCCCAGAAATTTTCGAACCATGATTATCATGTTATCTCTTGCGTTTGTCCCGGCTGCGGCACACAGGACAAGAGAGGTTCTTCTTATTCCCATTTCAGGGGCGGTCGGGTAGCCTAGTGGTTAAAGCGTTCGCTCATCACGCCGACGTTCCGGGTTGGATTCCCGACATGGGTACAATGTGTGAAGCCCATTTCTGGTGTCCCCCGCCGTGATATTGCAGGAATATTGCTAAAAGCGGCGTAAAACCATACTCACTCACTCACACACTCTTATTCCCATTTCAGATAGTTCTGAAGCTTTTTAATTTTTTTGTTTTGGGGAAGACCGGCTATCAAAGTCTCGAGACACAGCAAATGGCCATTCCGCTGCTAAGAAGTCCAAGACCAAACCGGCTGTCCCCCTCCACCGATCCAGTCGTAAATCTCCTACGGCTTGTACTGTACCCTCGTTATCGGTGGACAGAGACGGAGTCTTCAACAGCTCCCTCACAGTCTCCAGTGCGTCCATATGAACGCCTACATTGGTGCAACCAGCAGCCTCTGACGTTTGCATGGTTCTCTCCAAAGTCGTTTTGTCCACGCCAGCCTCAACAGTGTTGATCGCCGACCCGACTAGCACTACCAGATCGTTACCTGCAAGTTTATGTCATACCCAGCTCCTTCGTCTCAAGACACACTCACTCTCATTTGAAGATGACGTTTACGTCTGCGTGCTGAATTGATTTTCCGAGTTTGTCCACTACTGCAGATGGGATTAGACAAAGCCAGGATCGTGCCCGCGTTCGCACTCTTGATTTTGACTAGGATCACTGTTCTTCATCCAAAAATCGTCATTCCTAGGATTGGACGTGTCAGGACGATTGCTACACAGATTCGGCTTATCTGTTGGTATCGCTCCCCTTCGACCAGTTATTCGGATGCACCATCTGCAGTCACTCCTAGTACGGGTTCGTCCGCCCCTTCAGTTCAACATACAGTTGCTTTTTCCTGCTCCTCGTCTACTTCTCGACAATCCAGATCACCAATGTGGCGTTCCACAGATCGTATGTCCCAGGATCGCTGCACAGGCTTGTTGAACTCTGCTCTCAATCACTCCTCACAAGAGTCCCCATTCACAGGATTGGCCTCCCCATGTTCAACGATGTCCAGATAAGGATTTAAAGGTTTGGCTGTTGACAAATAAGAGCTCCTCGGAAACAAAATGTTTGCTAAAGGATCAAGGATCGGCATTTGAGGTATGGCAATCTCAGTATTGGCAATTCTCTTCAGCTTGACAAACCTCCAAGGATCGGAATTCTTCCCCTGATCAACGCACCTCCAAGGTTCGACATACCCAGGGTTCTACTCTCCCATTTTCTCATGCCAAAGGACCGTCTCAAGATTCGGCTCTTCCACATGGTGTACCAAGAAGAGTGAGTGAGTATGGTTTTGTGCAGCTTTTAGCAATATTCCAACATTATGAAGGCAGTGTTCCCAGAAGAACATTCCTTCCATCAGGAGCACAGCCATTTCCTTCAGTGTATTTCCAAAGCCACCACTGCCAATGCCAGATGCTCCTGTTTGGAATTTCTTCAGTCCTTTGGCTATTTACCTGCTCCAGTGAGCTCATCTTTTCCATCTTTGCAGAATCATGTTCGAATTCTACGTCGTGACTGCATTCAGGTCTACCCTCCACCATTCTTCTTCAACTTTTGGAGTTCACACAACATCTTTCACGCCACCTCGATTGGCTTGTCAACATCAGCAAGTCTGAGACTACTTCCGTCTGGGCAAGTTGTTTGTCCCTCTGGATCGATGGTTATGGTAATGGCAAGAGATTCTTGGCCTTTTGATGTCGGCGCACACCCTCACTTTGTGGGGTTAATGTCATCACCAGTCGCTTTAATATTTCCTCACACCCTTCATCCAGAGCGGGGGCGGTCGGGTAGCCTAGTGGTTAAAGCGTTCGCTCGTCACGCCGAAGACCCGGGTTCGATTCCCGACATGGGTGCAACGTGTGAAGCCAAATTTCTGGTGTCCCCCGCCGTGATATTGTTGGAATATTGCTAAAAGCGGCGTAAAACCATACTCACTCACTCATCCAGAGCAAAGATTGCCGGACACTGATCTCCTTACTGATCCATTTGTACCAGTGGTGGCTAGTAGCATCAAATTTTGCATCAGAAGCTCTTTGAAGTTGTTCATTCTGACCTTCCACCTATTCATAGTGGTGTCAACTGTGGGCTGGGGAGCACATTTTCAAGATCTACAAGTAGTGGGGCATTGGTCCGACGACGAGCGTTGTCTCATTTGTCAGAGCTCCCCCATTCCTCTCACTTCATGATCCAGTCGAGCTTTTTCGACTTCGGCAAGTTGATTGACTCCTTCCACATCCAGGTTGGTCATGCCTCTTTCTGGGATCTCCTACAGATGCTTCTCCACAACAGATCACCATTTATGTCCATCATTTACGATTTACGCAGAAACACATGGGATGTCCATTAGCCACTTATCTAGTTGCAATAACGGCATGTACCTGCTCCTGGTCTCTCGCATTTGTTAAAAGAAGAAATGCATAGTGTGAGATAGGATAAGTATATAAATATACAATTTATTGGAAAATTTCCTCTTTCATAAAGTACATCAGTACCGAGGTAAGGTATTCAAATCGTACACAGTTTTTTGACATGCATTGTAGAATGATGTGACACCATGATGCCTTGTTTACTTCCAGCCACTGAGTACCATCTTGGTCTGCTGAAGGCCAAACTTGCCAAATACAGACAGCAGCTGTTGGAGCCGCAAGGGAAGGCTGGAGCTAAGGTAGACCGTGGGAAGTGTCTTGTCACCATGGTCACATGACACTGCAAGGGGGGGGGAGATAAAATTGAACGGACATTTAATCATAACTTGTGAAAAGAACTAAAAAATTGCAATGCTGAATTTCAATTAGAATTTTTTTATTTATTTATTTTTTTTAATATTTGAAATTCTACTAGGAATGTTTGGATCCACCATGTTAACATTCCTATACTACAACATTTTAAATTTTCAAAGTTAAAAACCACTTTTGAATGATGTGCTAACACAATTCACAATATGTTACTTTTGTGTTTGAGTACCGGTATGTATTATGTTATAATGTCCAGCTGATTTCATAGGGGGCCATAGTCTTCATACCATCTCATTCTGGAGTGAGCAGGTTTCACTGTGCACTGCATGTTGATACATGATGGTGCACCTGTACACAGCAGACGTTATTTAAAATAATCTTTGCGATTTTAGTTTCAACAAAACGGTGAATGTACTATAGTGTCACTGGATTGTCTGGTCCATCAGTTGTTTATCTGGTTGGTTTACAGGGCGCCGTCGCATGGCAGGAGTACTGCTATGCGGTGTCAAGCAATAAGCAAACACTTACCAGTACTTTTTTATGCAAACTGTCTTGTGTTGAGGGTGCTACCTGTAATGTAGGACATGCTACCATTTTTGTGAGCATCACTGATTTTCAGTGGTCCATTCCAATAATTTTCACCCCTTGTTTGCCCTTCGTGCAATAAGATCTGTTTTGGCAGACAATCGAGACAAGTTATTCTTTGGCAGTGTCATGGCCCGATGCTTTAAATAGTCACGCCTTGGGAATGTATGCATGCAGGTATAACTTGTGAATCTTGGTGTGAATGCTTTTTTCTCACCATAAAGGATTAACTTTTGTATGATATGTGATAAGTGCTGCTGAAGTAATCTGTACCATCAGTCCTGTCAGTTGTGCGTGTGATGTAGACATGACAGATGTTGTCCATTGCAGGGAGAAGGCTTCGATGTGAT
Organism: Haliotis rufescens; assembly: GCF_023055435.1. Classification (NCBI taxonomy): domain Eukaryota; kingdom Metazoa; phylum Mollusca; class Gastropoda; order Lepetellida; family Haliotidae; genus Haliotis; species Haliotis rufescens. The sequence continues at coordinate 25,964,387 of NW_025963791.1, read as the reverse complement.
GAAATCTGGGGATGCCCGTGTGGCACTTATAGGTTTTCCATCTGTGGGCAAGGTTTGTTTATATTCTGTCTATTTTAAAGATAGAGATAGATGCATGGTTTTCTTGAATGTTCTTATTATCAAGGTTATGGCTTTATCCATAGCTACGATTGTGTTAGAAGCAGCAGTAAACCTCATCACTCTGCAACATGTTGATTGTAATCAGTTAATCATGATTCAGATAACTTGACTATTTTACATTACAATACAATGAAATCTTCTCTCTCTTCACCTTTTGATAACTTGTAAAGCATCTTTAATGAAGAGGGGCGGTCAGGTAGCCTAGTGGTTAAAGCGTTCGCTCCTCACGCCGAAGACCCGGGTTCTATTCCCGACATGGGTACAATGTGTGAAGCCCATTTCTGGTGTCCACCCGCCGTGATATTGCTGGAATATTGCTAAAAGCAGCGTAAAACCTCACCCACTCACACTTTAATGATGATTTATGAAGATTATGACATGTGTTTTCAGTCCACCCTGCTGAATACCCTGACCTCCACCCACAGCGAATCTGCCAACTATGAGTTCACAACTCTCACCTGCATCCCCGGTGTAATAGAGGTAACTGTTCATTCCACTGGTCACTCTCATTTTTGTATTTGAGCTGTTGTTTATCTTCGCCATAGTTCGTACATAGAGCCTTTGACAACAACAACCATGTCTACATAGGTATCCAGCAGGAAGACCAATTGCCAGCTGTGACATTGTACCCTATAGTGTCTGCCACAGGGCACTACTATCAACCACTGGTGTGTCTGGTTCAAACCGTATTATGTTACTGGTGGCATATTAATCCCAATGGCATATGAACCCATTTGTCAACACACAATGCTTACTCCCCTCCTTCTCTCATTCCCTCCTTTCTCCGACCCGTAAAGATTCCGGGGTGGAATAGGTCTTCAGGAACCCATACTTGCTGTAAAAGGTGACTATGCTTGTCGTAAAAGGCGACTAACGGGATCGGGTGGTCAGGCTAGCTGACTTGGTTGATGCATGTCATCACTCCCAATTGCATGGATTGATGTTCATGACATAATCACTGGATTGTTTGATCCAGACTCGATTATTTACAGACCCCCGTCATATAGCTGGAATATTGCTGAGTGCAGCATTAAACAACAAACCAACCAACCAACTTCCCCTCCCTTCTTCTCTCTCTCTTTGCCTCCCCTGCATTACCTCCATGCTCATCACTTGCTCTACTTCTTTTCATGTTTTAGTACAATGGCGCCAACATTCAGCTGCTTGATCTGCCTGGGATCATAGAGGGTGCTGCACAAGGTTGGTGAATTGTTCTGTTGCTTGTCCCCAACATCTTGTAAACATGAACTAACATGGTCGCTCTCAGTCAATTATTCCATCAGGTTTTCAGGCTATGTTTTGTCTCAAAAGAATTGAAGATTAATTTATTCTTCTCATTTGGCCCTGTATTGCAGTAGATCAACATTAATGTCCATCACTGCTTTGATTTTTGTGAACACCTGGTGTCATCACTGATTTTCAGTCATCCTTTTTTTAATATTCACTGCTATTTTGCATTTACGCCCAATGGAATCTGTTTCAGCAGAAAATCAAGACTGATATTCTCTGACAATAACATTTTTAGGTATATGTTATATCACATCAGGATGTGCTTTGCTTAGATTACTGATCTTCCCAATGACTATTTGTTGTCAGGCAAGGGTCGAGGTCGGCAGGTCATTGCCGTGGCCCGGACGGCTGATCTCGTGGTCATGATGTTGGATGCAACAAAGAGGGAGTACCAGAGGTGAGGACAAATACAAATCAGACTTGAAAAAGTGAACAAATCAATGTACCCTTTGTATACTACTCAAAAAGGTTAAGGATCACCTGATTCTTACATAGCATGACAGATTAACATAGTAATATGTAAGAATTGAGTGGCTCTTCACTTCTTTTGAGTAGTATATATCATTACAAGTCTCAGAAGAATGCAAGTTGACAATATTTTTTATGAGGGTACAGGTGGCCATGGGTTTCAGGCATGGCAATTTCCCTGTGCAGAGTTGTGTCCCCTTACCATACTAGGTGCTGCTGTTCGTTGGTTAAAGATCCCTAGTTTGCCCTGATTATAATACCAATATGTCAGCGCCATAGCCATGCTCATGGCTTTTACAAATAAAACCTGTGTGGTCTCCAGGCAAGAATATAGATCCCCCACCTTTTCAGCAACCTATGTTTGTCATTAGAGGCAACTAAACTGATGGGATGGTCAGACTCAGTGACTTGGTTGATATGCAAGCCTTTTCTTGTATCCCAAATGCGTGGATCGATTCTCATGTCAGTCAGTGAATTGTCTGGTCCAGACTTGAATATTTACAGACTGCCATTATTTGTATATATTGCTGAGTGCGGCGTTTAACAGCACACACACCCAAAGTGGTAAACTTATATGACCTGGATCACTTTTGCTTTCCTTCCACATTTTTAGCTGTAATATTGCTGAACTCTGTTCAAAGCAGCATGAAACCCAACACACTCACTCACACTACTTTCCTGTAGGTATTATTTACAAGGCAGGTCAATATTTCTTTTTAAAAAAAATAAATTATATGGACATATTGATATGATAATGAAACTTCAGTTCTGAAAACTGAAATTCTGAATGACCATCACATTCTTGAACATTTCATTTATATTTCTTTCCAGAGAACTTTTGGAAAAAGAATTGGAGAGTGTTGGTATTCGATTAAACAAAGGCAAACCCAATATATATTTTAAGGTAAGCAACACAATATTATGTTATCGAGTTAATCAGTGCGATGGGGTAGCCTAGTGGTCAAAGCGTTTGTTCATCAAATCAAAGGCTGGAGTTCAAGTCCCCACATGGATACAATGTGTTCAATCCCATTATGGTGTTCCCCGCCATGATATTGCTGGAATTTTGGTAAAAAATTTGAAAAGAAAACGAATTGCCTTTGTAACACATTTTTTAATGTACTTTTTCCAATGGAGATTCCAGGGTAAGAATAGGCCTCAAGCAACCCATGCTGGTCATAAAAAACGACTTAATGAATCGGGTGGTAAGGCTTGTTGACTTCGTTGATTGTGTGTCATTGTACTCCAAAGGCATGGTTTATTACTCATAATATCAATCACTGGAATGTCTGGTCCAGACTCCATTATTCCTAAACTGCCATAATATGGTTGGAATATAGCTTTGTGTGACATTTTTCGTTCATTTACTTATATGAATAGACAAAGCCTTTGAGAAGTTCAAATGTCACATTTTATATTTAGGATTACTCTTTCTTAGTGAAGTACAAATTCAAGTACTTTTCTGGTCGGATCTCATCCAGGATTTATTCCCACACTCGCAGATTGAGGCGCCTTATTCCCAGCACACAGTCAGATACCTAACCCGCTCAGCTACTGAGGCTTCCACAAAATGGAAGTCTGACAACTGGTAGTCTGGATCAGGTACCTTGTGTACCTCTGTGATACGTGTAAATTGGCACGGCTTCCATGGCCAAACCTATGAATAAACAGTGCCCTTTTTTGTTACTTATACCGTACTTAAGCATGATTAGAATTGTTATGTAATTTCAGCCAAAGAAAGGCGGTGGAATGTCCTTCAACTCGATGGTGACTATGACCAAGTGTAATGAAAGGCTGGTTTCCATGATTCTTCATGAATACAGTATCCTTGCCGCCATGTTGGCGCCACTGTCAAGAGCAGCTTTTAACCAGACTCACTCACTCTCTAACTCTTGGTTGGACAGTACCATATCCATGCTTGTGGGATAGTAGTTCATACCTGCATCACTTAGGGCTTTCCTTCCACAATAAACTGCTATGTTGTGAAATAAATCACTCTCTCATTCATTAATAAACCCATGAAGATTCGGGGTAAAATAGATCTTCAGTAACCCCTGCTTGCCGTAAAAGGCGACTAGGCTTGTCGTAAAAGGCGACTAACGGGATCGGGTGGTCAGGCTCGCTGACTTGGTTGATGCATGTCATCGATCCCAATTGCGTGGATCGATGCTCATGATATCAATCACTGGATTGTCTTGTCCAGACTCGATTATTTACAGACCGCCGTCATATACATGTAGCTGGAATATTGCTGAGTGCAAACAAACAAACAAAAAAATCATTCATTAATACCTGATCATTGTTTCAAACTTTCCTCCCACATTAAGTAGACTAACCGTGATATACCTGAAATACCATCCTACTTTTGTAAACCCCAACTGACACATTTGTTGTGTAGTGGATAGAATGCCTGTTGATACCTTAATAGTGTAACAGAAATATTTAACTGTGAAGTCCTGTTCCGGGATGACTGTACATCAGACGAGTTTGTGGACGTCATCCTGGGCAACCGAGTCTACCTGCCATGTTTATATGTAAGTTGTTCCACTTTACGAAAGACTAAACATAAATAATAGGATCATGATAATGATGTCTTATGTAATAGCACTCAATTTCCAGCAGATCTGACCCATGAAGATCGGGGGGTAGAATAGGTCTTCAGCAACCCATGCTTTGTGTAAAAAGTGACTATGCTTATCAAAAGAAGCGACTAATGGGAATGGGTGGTCAGGCTCCCTGACTTGGTAGATGCATGTCATTGTATCCTAATTGATGCTCATGATGTCAATGACTGGTTTGCCTTGTCGAGATTTGATTATTTACAGACCACCGTCATATAGCTGGAATATTGCTGAGAGTGGCGTTAAACAAACAAACAAACAAACAAAACAAACCAAAAAAACAGCAGATCTGAATTGAATCCAATCTCATTAAAATCAGATCTTTTACACCAAAACAGTACCTTACTGCATGTAGATTTGAGAACACCTCCATAGAAGGTTGCATCATTTGAACTGCCCAAACCTAATCAAGGGATGGATGGGTTCTTGCGCCAATCAGATATCAGATTTCTAAAACTATTGGCTCCATTTCTGAAATTTCGATCTTAGCAAAAGTAAAATGACACAGATTACAAAAATAACCTCGATAGCACACCTGTTATGTTGTAGATGCCATTGTGCCCAGACACCACAAGATACCAAAACAATATAATCACATGGCTATGTTATTGTCTGCTTGTCAGTAAACTTTGCTCACTTAAACTGTGAAATTAAAAGCCTGGACACTGATTTGTTGATTAGAAAGTGCACCTTACAGGACCCCCAACGGAGGTGTCCTCAATCTTCACACTGTGGGGGCACCGGTTTCCCAGTCGTCTAAGGCGTCGCGATTCTCTGTGCAGAGTTGCGTTCCTTGGGCATGCCAGAAACGTATGATTGTGGGTTCGAATCCCGGTTCGCCCTGATTATGTTTCTAGGTTTGTCAGCACCATACCCATGCTCGTGGGTTTCACTGAAGTGGTAAACGTCTGAGACCTGCATCACTTCGGGCTTTCCTCCCACATTAAGCTGACACTCCGTGATATAACTGGAATACCGTTAAAAGCGGCGTTAAACCCAACTCACTCACTCACTCACTCACTCACTCACATCTTCACACACAGAGGTATCCAATCAGATTGAAAGATGAGGTTTTAATGATGAGAACTCGTTTTTGTTGATAGTGTTGTCATAGAGAGTACAATCAGATCTGCAGAACGAAGAATTAACTTAAATGTTTAAGATAGACTAGAGTTATACAAATGTATTAGCAGGTTGAAGATATACCAGGTTGTTTTTTAACCATTGTGTGCTCCCCTCTGCCAGGTGTACAACAAGATCGATCAGATCTCTATAGAAGAGGTGGACAGGCTGGCCAGGCAGCCCAACTCCCTCGTGATGAGGTGAGTTCGGACATTGAGTAGCAAGTTTTTAGTTTCATTTTACCATTGGATTCTTTGAAGATTCTTTAACTGATTCAACTATGTATGGTTAATTGTGTACTTGTGTTCTACATGTTATCTCATCTCAATTGTCATTGTATCCAAATTGCGTGGATCGATGCTCATGATGTCAGTCACTGGATTGTCTGGTGTTCTTTACCACCCGCCCTCATATAGTTGGAATGTTGCTGATTGTGATGTACAATAACGTCAAATCAATACGTTGTATAATAGGACCCAGGATTTGCCATTGTTTTAATTTCCAGAAATGAAGTCATGATAGAACAATGTTTCTTCCTAAATTAAACCATGCTTTGTTCTTCATTGTTCCTTGCGATTTATCGCATAACTATTGCATTTATGTTGATACGTTGGTACAGAAATGTCCAATTTGTGAAATGTAGTTATGAAACTGGTCTGTTATTTTGTACACAGCTGTAACATGAAGCTGAACTTGGACTACCTGCTGGAAATGACATGGTTTTACCTGGCTCTCATCAGGGTCTATACAAAGAAGAGGGGAGGTAAGTCTGGTTGTAAACCTAGCTCTCATCAGGGTCTATACAAAAAAGAGGGGAGGTAAGTCTGGGTGTAGTTATACCTGGCTCTCATCAGGGTCTATACAAAGAAGAGGGGAGGTAAATCTGGGTGTAGTTATACCTGGCTCTCATCAGGGTCTATACAAAGAAGAGGGGAGGTAAATCTGGGTGAAGTTATACCGGGCTCTCATCAGGGTCTATACAAAGAAGAGGGGAGGTAAATCTGGGTGTAGTTATGCCGGGCTCTCATCAGGGCCTATACAAGGAAGAGGGGAGGTAAGTCTGTGTGAAGTTATACCGGGCTCTCATCAGGGTCTATACAAGGAAGAGGGGAGGTAAGTCTGTGTGTAAACCTAGCTCTCGTCAGGGTCGACACAAGGAAGAGGGGAGGTAAGTCTGGGTTTAGTTATACCTGGCTCTCATCAGGGTCTATACAAAGATGAGGGGAGGTAAGTCTGGGCCAACATTTGTAAATAATTTGTAAATAATTATTTTCAAATAGCCAACAGATAGGCCCACAAGTAGTAAAATGTCATGGTACATTGATATGCCTAGCTACATGTAGTCTATATCTGTTTAAGTACTGTCTTTGCCCATAAAAGCTCACACTCAGTTATGTGTTTTCAGAAAAACCTGACTTCGATGGTGGACTGGTTTTACGTAGAGGTTGCTCAGTAGAACATGTGGTGAGAAAAACTTACTGTGTAACTGTACTTGTTGTCGGCCAAGGGATTGTGGGCTAGAATTGGTCCCCAGCAACTGCTTGTTGTAAGAGGCGACTTAATTAAAGGATGGGGTGGGGGGTAGCAGTCTCTGCATCAAACTCCAATGGCATGTCATGTTGCATACACCTGTTTGTCTTGTCTGAACTCCATTATTTTAGGCTGCCATAATATAGCTGGAATATTGCTTATTGCCGCATTAAACAAACAAACTTCCCTTTAGGCCAGTTCGGTTAATTTGTGCATTGTCTGTCAATATTGTCAGTTTTGTCCACTTTCCTGGTAAGTGACTACCCTCAACGTTGTTCAAACTCTGGTAGTACAATTCATGTGATCCTTTGTCCTTACTTATTATTTCAAAACTAATATTGTGACAAATGGGGTGTAAGGCATGTATTCACTCAATATTTATACAAGATTTATTATTATTATTATAAAAGTATAATATGTTGTCAGGAAGTACTTTTCAGAATTGGTGTAGGAGGCACGGGTGATCCTGTTATCTGAGGCACCACAATTTGTTGTGCAGAGTTGTGTCCCTTGGACATGCCATAAACCCAACATCGGTTCAAATACATGTTCTCCCCGATTATGTTTGTAGGTTTATCAGCACTATACCCTGTGCTTGTGGGTTTCACCAAACTGGTAAATGTGTGAGACCTGAATCATTTCGGGCTTTCTTAGACCGCCTCTGTGGTCTAGTGGTAGAGCATCTGCCCTGAGTGTGGAAGGTGTGGGGGTTATAGCAGAAGACGTTAAAAGATTGTCCTTGTTGTTACCCTGTCTGGCACTCGGCATTAGGGGCTAAAACTAGGACTGTTCGACTCAGAGTCAGTATACTGTGTCTGAGTGGGGTATTCATGTTAAACTGTGGCATGATATCTCAGTGTGCTAGCACTATAAATCGGCATCAGTCCGGACTAGTACAAGCAGCCCCACACACATGCAAGTCATATATAAGTGCAATAATCTTGGACGGGACGTTAAACCCAATTTCACCTCACCTCAGCCCTTTCCAACCACGTTAAGCTGACATGCAGTGATAAAACTGGAAACTCACTCACTCACTCACTTCTGATTTGTGTCAGGCAGCATAATCTGTATTTTAGTTTGAATCATGAAGTGTAGAAATATGATTTATTGATGGAAGATCTGGAGTCAAGAATGTTTTGTTGATAGGGATTTAGAGATTTTAGATATAGCTCCTAGCTTTTAGATAAGCTTTTATTTCTTCATTTCAGTGTCATGCAGTTCACAGAAGTATAACAGAGGTGTTCAAGTATGCTCTTGTTTGGGTAAGATAAATACAAATGATTTCTTTATTCATTTGGTAGTTTTCATAATTTTGTGTAGTGGAGACTTAGCACATAAAAATATCCTTAAAAATCTTATTACTTTTTTGGGGGAACTACAGTATATGTATCCTGTATGTATTAATACTGATGTCTTAATTGATGTTTCAGGGGACAAGCGTCAAGTACAGTCCTCAGAGGGTCGGGCTGAGTCATATCATGAATCATGAAGATGTCATACAAATTGTCAAAAAGTAGAAACTGTTTTTGTTTTAACAAATCCATTTGCCATGTATATTATGTACAGTGTAAATAATCCATTTATATTGGTTTCTCAATATTACAACTTCAGCAGTGATCTGAGACATTATTTTCTTTTCCTTATGTAAATTTGAGTTTAAATATAATTATCATTGCTGTTATAAGGTTTGATGACTAAGTATACAACATTGTTGTAATTGTTGTAAAGAAAATAGTATTTTGCTCTGCATTGTTTTGTTAATTGATAAAAGAAATGTGAAAAATGAAAAAACAGCTGAAAAATCTACATACTAGAATGAGGAATGGATGGCCCAATCATTTGAGGGGATGCAAGTTACTGTGAAGAGTTGCTTCCCTTAGATGTGTCAGGATCAAATGATTGTCAGTTCGAATCCCTTGCATCAAGGATGTAACCTTCTAGCTTTCCTCCAACATCAAGCTGACATGTTACGTAACTGAAATACTGTTCAAAACGGCATTAAACGGTAATTTAAACCAAACCCTATCACTCATGTCCATTTGAGATTGTGACGATTTTAGTACCTCATGTTGTATAAAATTTGTCAGAATTTGTACCCAGCAAATATCACTTGTACCCTATTATGAAGACATATAAAACAATTCTATTGTTCCTGAATACAAAGGCATTAAACGTTGTTATATTTTGCTTCCTGGAATGTTTCATTTGAAGATTTTATTTTTAAATACCTATGTTAATAACAAATTATTTTGTACTCATGTCCTGTTGGAAATTAACCAGCCCTGAAGGGGACTTTGTTGCTTGACCTGTTGACCTGTTTGAACTGTTAGCCCACCCACACTATTTTTAATCCAATTATACATTTACCGTCACACGACTAACCATATCTGCTGACTCAAAATTATTACTTCCATTCCTTTAAAGTAAAACTATCTCTCCTGCATCTTGCTTGTTCTTGTTAAATGAAAAGAAAATTCTAAAATTATATTTTTATTATCTGGCATGAATATCTTGTAAAAAATATTAAAATGATGTCCTAATAATAGGAATTTTGGTATTTTATCTCAAACCCACCCACCCACAACTGAGTCTGATAAGAAAATTCTGAAACTAAAAATATAAACTTAGTAGCCTGGAGGTATTCAAATTAAAATGAAACACATTTTATGTTAAATGGCATAAATTCATGTTTTGCAAGCACAGTAAATTAGTATAAAAAAACTAGGTGGGGAAGGCACTTCACAACGAGTTACAAGAGTTATGTCCCTTTAATCCAATAATCTCACAAACCTGCCTTCTATTCATGTGAAGAGATTGAAAGACATGGATGACAACATGAAGATATTTCATATTTAATCATATTTTATCTCTTTTCCCATCCCATCCTCCAACACCAAACATCATATCCAGTAACTTAATAAGAAGTATGAGAAGTCTTCCTGGATGGCCACAGCTGTCTCATCATAGCTGTGGTCGGTATTTCAGCGAACACATCAGCAAACTTACATTTCCAGTACTACAGATCACAGAATGAACTCAACTCTGACACATAATGTGACAGGTTACTAGATTTTGCAATAGTCAATCAATTATAATATAATAATAGCAAGCATTATGAAATGTTAACAGTCTGAAAAGTCAACGATTCAATTAAGATGGTGGAAGCAAGATCAGTTGTCATGTTGTTTAATGCCTAGCTTTCATTATTGAATTAAAGCTGACACATCTTGGAGATTTCTGTCTCTATTTAAGTATTTCACTTTTTGTGTTTAGGTGATGCCTAAATTATTTTCTGTTTGTCATGCCTGCCATGGGTCCTCAGTATCACATGCCTGTCATGGGTCCTCAGTACCACAAGTTTGTCATGGGTCCTCAGTACCACATGCCTGTCATGGGTCCTCAGTACAAGTTTGTCATGGGTCCTCAGTACCACGTGCCTGTCATGGGTCCTCAGTACAAGTGTGTCATGGGTCCTCAGTACGACAAGTTTCTCATGGGTCCTCAGTACCACATGCCTGTCATGGGTCCTCAGTACCACAAGTTTGTCATGGGTCCTCAGTACCACAAGTTTGTCATGGGTCCTCAGTACAAGTTTCTAGTGGGTCCTCAGTACCACAAGTTTGTCATGGGTCCTCAGTACAAGTTTGTCATGGGTCCTCAGTACCACAAGTTTGTCATGGGTCCTCAGTACCACATGCCTATCATTGGTCCTCAGTACAAGTTTGTCATGGGTCCTCAGTACCACATGCCTGTCATGGGTCCTCAGTACCACAAGTTTGTCATGGGTCCTCAGTACCACAAGTTTGTCATGGGTCCTCAGTACCACAAGTTTGTCATGGGTCCTCAGTACCACATGCCTGCCATGGGTCCTCAGTACAAGTTTGTCATGGGTCCTCATTACGACAAGTTTCTCATGGGTCCTCAGTACCACAAGTTTGTCATGGGTCCTCAGTACCACAAGTTTGTCATGGGTCCTCATAATGAGGTTTGTATGGTATTCAGCTACCTTACCGTGAGTGTCTTTTCCTTAACATCCAGATGCAATTTGATAAAGTAAGTGTGCCTTGTTAACACGAGGGTCATGACTGAATTTCATCTATAGAACCAAGGGGATCAGGGATCACCTCATCATGAGAAGTCACATTCACCTGGGAATGATGTTTTCACCCAAGATATACATTGTATACACTTGACCCTTTAGAAATCAATGGAGTAATGTCAAAAAGATATGCAGATTATAAGACCTATATGATGCGAAACATGACCTAGAATCTGCTTATATCCCCCCCTGAGTTTGCTACAGCCTCAATTCCAGGGCGCCGTTATACAAAGCGATCTTAGCGCTAAGGTGATCGGAACTCCCATACCTTAACACAGACTTACGACAGTCGTAGCACCAAGGTTGTTTTATACCACTGCACCCAGGTCTTGTCCAAGCTGTTTGCAAAGTTTAGTAATTCATTAAATGCATCTACTTATGGACAATATATATACCTATGGACCCTCCTCACACACACACAACACAAGCAGCGTTAAACCCAACTCACTCACTTATGGATCATACATGGACCATGCATTTGCTTTTAGACCATTATTATGCTTCATGGACTAGGGATAATACTTATGGACCATGCTTCTACTTGTGGAGTATGCATATACCTATGGACCATGCACCTACTTATGGACCATTGATTTACTCATGGTCCATGCATCTTCTTATGGACTGTAGATATACTCGTGGACCATGGATATACTTGTGGCCTGCATCTTCTTTGCCTTTCCACCAAGGAACCATTGCTATACTCATAGTTGATATGGTTTCATGCATAGTCATCAGTGTTGGGGTGGTCTTCACACAGAATTGATTCCCTACAAAGCTGCCTTACTTTAAAATAGGGGCGGTCGGGTAGCCTAGTGGGTAAAGCGTTCGCTCGTCACGCCGAAGACCCAGATTCGATTTGACATGGGTACAATGTGTGAAGCCCATTTCTGGTGTCCCCCGCCGTGATATTGCTGGAATATTGCTAAAAGCGGCGTAAAACCATACTCACTCACTACTTTAAAATATCTGCTCTCTTCTCTTTTCTTGGCACTATCTTTAGCTCAGTCGGTGGTGTGTTGATTTGCCAATCCCTGAGTTCCAATTTCAACTTGGTGCAATTGTGTTGCATACATACGTGGCCATCCCTTGATTGCTTCTTTTGGCCCCACAATGTAGGACTTCAAAGAAAACGAGAGTAGTGTGTGGCGTATCGTTGGCACAAAGAGCTCATTGTCTGAATTAAATTGAAAAAGATACCACTGATACATGAAGTATGATTTCATCAATTGCACTATTTGATTATGTTTCCCTTTTGACGTCTAAAACAAGTAAAAAACATCGGGACATTATTTTCATGATTCTTTTTTCTTCTACATATTTAACGTGAAATAAAAACGCTCACAATTTTCCCAAGCAGCTATTGTCTGAGTTTGAATGGTATAACATTAAACATGTCCTGAAGACTTGACAAGTATCATCGTGACCCGCCAGGGAATGGAATCACCTGGAAAATTACATGTCTCCTCGAAAGAGAATCATCGCTAAATCTCACGGCAGGATTTGAATGAATCACTTTGGTGCGTCATGCTCACAGATGCTCAACCGAAACAATTTCTCGAGACGATATCGTCTTCCTAATGTATGGCGTCCCTTGTAATGCCAAGGCATCTACTGAAACCATGCTGTACGGAAAGAGAGAGCGGACTTAATCGCATGTCATATTTCTCTGCCATACCATATTGGCCTGATCGAAATCGATGAAAACAATTACCATGTCATTATAACAGATAAGCCGGAGAGCCTTGCACAGGTCACACTGCAGGTTGTTGACTCCTTGGCCAGCCGATGGTGGCGATATAACGCTTTCAGTGTTACAGTACAGGTGACCGACGCAGGCGTTTCCGTTAACATGAAATATATGTCGGTATTGATTGAAGCGAGGGGAGCTGTTTGTTCTGTATATTCAAGGCCTCCAGACCTACTTGTTTTGGTTTAGAAATAACAAAAGATTCATGACATCTTCAAGACCCTCATCTGCCTTCTAAGATTAGCAGTAATATCTGAGACAGTCGGTGAATAGTGTTGCACATCACAGCATTCTATGCATAGACCTGGGCGTCCTTGGAACTCTGTCGAGTTGGAGGAGACCCACCAGTGAGGTAGTGCGTTGGGTTTCACGCCTCTTTTATCATTATTTCATGCCATGGCTGGTGTCACAAGGATGGGCTTGACACATTATAGCAGGACTCTGACCCGGATCTTCGGCTCAACAAGCCAACGGTGTGGGTTTTTTTTCCATTTCAATTACCGTTTTGCATCTGCTCACACGCTTTTTACCACACACGCGAATGCAAACGTCCGCTGTTTCAACGTTTGAAATAACCAGGATCCGAGGTAGAGGGATGATGTATAAACAAAGTATGATGACAAAATCCAGCGTATATACGTGTGTTGTTTTAGTGAAGGAGCATGTCCCTGCAACTGGCATGGTGATACCGGGCAAATCGGGCACCATGTCAGCATGACCTGGGAGGATCGCCCTATTTGATGCATAACACAAATATGTGACACTTGGTGAAACCCACGAGCACGGATTTGGTAATGTCAGTCCAAGATGACAATCTGAGATTCGAATTTTTGACCTGTGGATTCTTGCAACTCGGCATAGCGAACTGCAACGCCCTGGACAACCTGACGATGCAAATTAGCATGTATTTAGTTTGATGGGATGTCGTCATATCTATATACCATTACAAAACTTGCACGTAACTTCACGTGTCTACCCCAACACTTCCCAACCTTCCCCGCCCATCCAACACCACACAATCCACACACAACGTTCCCCGCCCATCCAACACCCCACAATCCACACCCAACGTTCCCCGCCCATCCAACACCCCACAATCCACGCACAACGTTCCCCGCCCATCCAACACCCCACAATCCACACCCAACCTTCCCCGCCCATCCAACACCACACAATCCACACACAACGTTCCCCGCCCATCCAACACCACACGCCCATCCAACACCCCACAATCCACACACAACGTTCCCCGCCCATCCAACACCCCACAATCCACACCCAACGTTCCCCGCCCATCCAACACCCAACAATCCACACCCAACGTTCCCCGCCCATCCAACACCCCACACCCTTCCAACACCCAACAATCCACACCCAACGTTCCCCGCCCATCCAACACCCAACAATCCACACCCAACGTTCCCCGCCCATCCAACACCCCACACCCAGCCCACAATCCAAACCCAACGTTCCCCGCCCATCCAACACCCCACAATCCACACCCAACGTTCCTCGCCCATCCAACACCCCACAATCCACACCCAACGTTCCCCGCCCATCCAACACCACACACCCATCCAACACTCCACAATCCACACCCAACGTTCCCCGCCCATCCAACACCCCACACCCTTCCAACACCCCACAATCCACACCCAACGTTCCTCGCCCATCCAACACCCCACACCCAGCCCACAATCCACACCCAACGTTCCCCGCCCATCAAACACCACACACCCTTCCAACACCCCACAATCCACACCCAACGTTCCTCGCCCACCCAACACCCCACAATCCACACCCAACGTTCCTCGCCCATCCAACACCCCACAATCCACACCCAATGTTCCTCGCCCATCCAACACCCAACAATCCACACCCAACGTTCCCCGCCCATCCAACACCCCACACCCTTCCAACACCCCACAATCCACACCCAACGTTCTTCGCCCATCCAACACCCCACACCCAGCCCACAATCCACACCCAACGTTCCTCGCCCATCCAACACCCCACAATCCACACCCAACGTTCCTCGCCCATCCAACACCCCACAATCCACACCCAATGTTCCTCGCCCATCCAACACCCAACAATCCACACCCAACATTCCTCGCCCATCCAACACCACACACCCATCCAACACCCAACAATCCACACCCAACGTTCCTCGCCCATCCAACACCCAACAATCCACACCCAACGTTCCTCGCCCATCCAACAACCACAATCCACACCCAACATTAACACACCACTGGCCACACCCATCCAACACCTCATAATCCACGCCCACATTCAACACCCCATATTTCCAAACTAAACATCGCACACCCCACGGTCCACACCCATCCAACATCCCACAGTCCACATCCAACATTCAACAAACCACAGCCCACACCCATCTCTCAACAAACCACAGCCCACACCCAACACTCAACAAACCACAGCCCACACCCAAACACTCAACGCGTCACACTCCACAGCCAACGCCAACTACCAATCACCCACCTAAAAAATCATAAACTGATAGTCATAACATAATCAAAAACAATAAAAGCGTAATGATAAGCTAAACCTTTTGCTATTTAATGTAGCGTTTTGATCTAAACAGCGTCAGTACAGGCAAATTCAATACAAATGCATAAAACTTGAATAAATTCATCGAAATAGTATTTAAAATAAATATCCCCATAGATGATGAACAATTAAGGTTTCCCGTCGCGAAAAGTTCAAATAATAAAGGACAGATTTCCGTTCGATTTCATGCTCGTTATGTGTTTAGTACCAAACAGTGTTTAAATCCACAATGTCAGTTATTGGTATATCACAAAATAATATACAAATCAAATACTCCTTCAACGAAATGACTTTTCCCGACTAAAATTTAGAAAAATGAAAACAGATAGTTTCCATAATGTAGCCATTGTCAGATCAGTCCGGCTGACGATAAGTCCGCTTGATTAGAAACAAACTGATACCTCTGCAATTCGGGCCTACACTATAGTGGCCCTTCTCTCGCTAACCACCATCAAAGCAGACAAAAATTAATCACAGAGACTATGCCTCTCACAGGGTTATCTTTTCCAACTCGCAGTTCATATTATTGACAATTTTCAGAGCCAATGTGACATGCAAGGATCTAGGAACTGTAGTTCACGGCTAAATAAGCCTGAGATTATTGATTTTTGACAGAAATTGGCAAATTTGGCGAAAACTACTACTTGATGCATCGCTTCGACACAGTCACGCTCGCGATAGCTGTCACATTATCTCCGTTGATTTATCACATAGATATGGTATAGACTTTTGTAGCAGTATATTTGTCGCCGTATTATACGAGAGACGAAAATTATAAGGGGAGACGTTTCAAAGTCGGTATTTATGCCATAGTGGGAGATGTTTACATAAAATACATTCAAGATCAACAGTTGTTGTCGTCAACGAGTCGTCCATTTTTAAATCCCGCGTCTAATATATTTGATGTGGTTCCAGAATTCGCAAGACACTGCTATATGCCAAAAACACATGAATAGGAAAAACGGTCATAATCTCCAAGCCTGTCCATCCATCGGCTTGTAATTTCGGTAAAAATGAAAATTGCAATCTCTCAAGGCACTGCATAGAAACTGGAAGACTTTGACGGCGTTCTTCGCGTGGCGATTTCCCGTTGCCATGGAAACGAGTGACAACGCCAACGAGACGAGAAGTTTCCTGCTCATGGGATTTAATGATTTTATCAATAACAGAACGACAGGGCTTAACAGGGCTCTACAACCACCTCGGATATTTCCATATAATCTAAAATTTCGTGTTACTTCATCACACAAAGAGGCATATTACCGAGCTTGTACCGTTCCTTCACAAAAGAAAACGTAATTATTAAATTAATTTTTGACACTTCAAAGAGGCAGCGTCTCATGTGCTTGCGCCCTCGTCATTTGATTCCATATCACGTTTTAGTTGCAGTCTCCCGAAATAGGATAGTTGGATTAAATTTGAAAGTTATATTTCTTTTCTTAGATATTTGGTTACTCTCATTATATAATACTCTTCGATGCGGGAGAAATATTATCTTATCTTATGTAACGAAGCCACAAATCGATACATGTTCATGTGCTCGAGTTATCATGCACTTACCATACACAACAATGACTAAAGCCATCTACACAACACACAAGTTACATATACCGTGATACTAACGTCCACACACAACACACAAGTTACATATACCGTTATTCTAACATACATATACAACATACAAGCTGCATATACCGTGATTCTAACATACATATACCACATACAAGCTACATATACCGTGATGCTAACGTACATATACAACATACAAGCTACATATACCGTGATTCTAACATACATATACAACATACAAGCTACATATACCGTGATTCTAACATACATATACAACATACAAGCTACATATACCGTGATTCTAACATACATATACAACATACAAGCTACATATACCGTGATTCTAACATACATATACAACATACAAGCTACATATACCCTGATTCTAACATACATATACAACATACAAGCTACATATACCGTGATTCTAACATACATATACAACATACAAGCTACATATACCGTGATTCTAACAGACACATACAGCATACAAGCTACAAATACGGTGATTCTAACATGAATATATAACATTTAAGTTACATATACCGTGGTGCTAACATTAAAGCTACATATACTGTGATAATCAGATACATATACAAAAAAAACCAAGCTGCTTATACCACGATGCAAACAGACATATGTAACATACAAGCTACATATACCGTGACACTATCATACATATATAACATATACAAGCTACATATACCCTGATGCCAACAGACACACGTGACATATAAGTATATAACATACAAGCTACATATACCATTAAGTTTTGAAAGGCATTTAGAAGTGATACACATTAGGAAGAGAATTGATGGATATCCACCTCTTTATTATAAGGAACACAGCGTTTCGGGGTATATGCTTACTCCTTCATCAGGCGAATAATGCCAACTTCTTTATTACGAGGAACACAACGTTTCGGAGTATATACTTACCCCTTCATCACCTGATGAAGGAGTAAGTATATGATGATGAAGGAGTAAGTATATACTCCGAAACGCTATGTTCCTCATAATAAAAAAAGTGACATCCATAAATTTTCTTCCTTATACATATGCCATCGTCAACGAACATACAATCTACAGTCACAGTGATGCCAACAGACATATACAACATACAATCTACATACACAGTGATGCCAACAGACATATACAACATACAATCTACATACACAGTGATGCCAACAGACATATACAACATACAATCTACATACACAGTGATGCCAACAGACATATACAACATACAATCTACATACACAGTGATGCCAACAGACATATACAACATACAATCTACATACACAGTGATGCCAACAGACATATACAACATACAATCTACATACACAGTGATGCCAACAGACATATACAACATACAATCTACATACACCGTTGTCAATAGACATATAACAAACAATCTACACACACCACGATACTAACAGACACTTGTAACACACAACCAGTGCATATTCACACGTAATCTAGAACTTTATGTGACCGGAAGTAACATATGACGTCGTGTGATATGAAAGGAAAGTGCCGTACAATATCTATAAGTTCATTTTCTTCGCTTGGGCTAGGACCCCAAGCATAGGTAGACTGCTACCCATGTCCGCCTTAGCCCAATGGCCTGTTTCTAGATACGATACCCGACGTATCCAAGGTAATCAGGTTTATATACCATGGTTATACTTATATCTCCGACCCGTGACGATCCGATATAGAATTCATATTCAGCAACCCATGCTTGTAAAAGGCTACTAACGGGATCGGGTGGCCAGGCCGCTGACTTGGTTGATGCATGTTACTGTAACCCAATCGGTGCTAAGAATGTTAATCACTGGATTGTCTGGTCCAGACTTGATTATTAAGAGACCGCCATCATATAGCTGGAATATTGCGGCGTTAAGTAACAAACAAACAAAGAATATCTATATTTCCGTATTACTGTTCTATTGATGTAACGTAACGTCTTATAGGAATGTCGTACAACCAGGGCTCGCATATTTCACTAATAAAGTTTCTGAATTTTCAAACCATCTTCTCGGTTATTGTGTACAATGATCACAACTTACTAGCGTTAATTGACAACCCAAGACAGGCGTAGTTTGGCCTCAAGTCTCTCGGTGGGCGGCTGTTAAGGAAGAATGTATACGTTCGTCTTGCTGACGCACGCACGTCTCTAGTCACTTTGCCAGAGATTAGGTTCAGCGGTGTACGACAGATACGTATATTCCAACCTATATTACTGCAACAGAGGCTGCCTCCGGTGTATAAGTAGCTGCATCCACATTGTCACTGAATCTTGGTTAATATAGGGATGTGTGACACGCCACACAAAGGAGGGCCAAGTGGTGTATGAAGACAATATCTCATTGCAGGGCTTAAGGCTGTCGTATTGTGTTGAATATTGGGGATGTGGAAATGGTGGGTCACGGGAAGAGGGGGCCGTAAACAGCACATGAACATAGAAACGGAGATATTTTGTCATTTGTGCGCTTTTGCGATTTTTGGTAGTCGGTTATATAACTGGCCTGAGTCAGAGGTGTAGGGCATCGACATATTACATTTTATAGCTAAAATGGATAAAATTATCATTAAACCGCCCGCATGTTATCAAAAATGAGCGGGCCACTGTAACTTGATAATGTCCTCATATTGCTTGACGACGGGCCATTATCACGCCCGTTGTTAGGTGACGTCATAGGATAGGGATAGGTGACGTCACGTTCAATAGTGACGTCATCTGGTTTGTTCTATGACGTTTCCATATTTGTAAAAGTTGGTCAGTGACATTGGTGTTGATTGAAGTAAGTGTTTCAAAACCGATAGTGTTTTTTCTTTTTATTTGATAACAAATTCCATCCATTTTAGCTATAATTTTTCAGGGTATTATCATTTGCAGAAGCCCTTGGTCTTTTCAACTGCCCTCCTTCGTCGGGGAGATTGTATATTTCTATCAGCTACAGCTGCAAAACCAGATGTATATTTTATTTAGAATCTTGAACTTGATTTTTTTTTTTAAAAAGAATAATATCTTGAAACAATGTAATGTTTGCGGCGGGTAATTTATTTTTTATTTTTTCATTTTCCAGGATAATATAGTTTTTCGATAAAATCACAGGCCGTCAATTCATTTTCATTGTTTGATGACGTCATGCGTTTCTTGGGCAAATGCCCACCGGGGCATAAAATGGACTTGTCTGACATTGCCGAGGTTGGATTCTATTGAGGGAGTCATCATTATTTAAATACGGGTAAATATTTTTAAAGCTTGTACAATTTACCGTCATCCTTAAAGAGGCTGTACATATTGTTGATATCTCATACCAAACACTCGGCTGGCCCACCCCCCTAAAAATAACCAAGACCTACATGCATGCATAGGACGAAATACCGCCAGTGTCCACATTTAATCGACTCTAACAAGCAAAATGGGGGTCTTGTCTACATGACACATTATATTAAAAACGAATTTTTACGACAGTCAGTGCATGGTCTCTTTCAAAGAGGATATTCTGTTTCACACAAATGTTACTCATATTACGAACTGTGACACCAATCCTTTTTAGAATAAACCCGTGAAGATCCGGGGTAGAATAGATCTTCAGTAACCCATGCTTGCCGTGAAAGGCGACTATGCTTGTCGTAAGAGGCGACTAACGGGATCGGGTTCGCTGACTTGGTTTATGCATGTCATCGATCCCAATTGCGTGGATATAAATCACTGGATGGTCTGGTCCAGATTCGATTATTTACAGACCGCCGTTCTATAGCTGGAATATTGCTGGTAGCGGCGTTAACAACAAACCAACCAACTTTGTTAGAATAGGTCCTCGGCGCCCTATGCTTGTCGTAAGAGGCGATGAAATGGATCGGGTTGCTTGGCTGGTGTACGTACATGTTAGTTGATTTCGTATCATGGTACACCAGACCTTGTTCATAATATCGGTCACTGATTTGACACGAATTATTAACAGGCCGCTACCGTAGTAAACAAACAACATTATAGGCCTAATTATTATAATTCTACTTGCCTTGACAGATAATTACACGAACAATAATATTTATTGAAATATAAATATTCATACTGAATTAGAACTAGATATCGTCCCACCTAGGAGATTCTTTGAACATAGTATATTGCCTTTAGGATGGTGAAAATAATTTACAGGTAGATCTATGCATAGTTAGGCTATTTGTCAGAATGAAGAAGTTCTTTGTACGGTATTGTACTATTAATTTGACACCATATATATGAGGTTTCGTGTTCGTATACTGACATCTACTTTAAATATTTTGTTTATGTCATGTTAAGTTTCCTTATATGTAGCTTACATCCGCTTATGCATGCAATGCGTAGATCAACCATAGCCTATATATAGTCCTTCGAAGACTACATTTAAAGTCGTTTTTTTTGTGTAGGAAACATTCTCAGATGTTTATACATTGCAAATGCTTTGTCGACGTATAAACATTATTTCATATCAGCTGTAAATACCAACAGCTGTGTCAGACAATGTGACAAATTTCAATCATGACTCTCTATCCAGGTATATCATTGTCTCATATCGGCTCCCCGATTCTCACAAACCAGTCAAGAAAATGTTCATGTGTCTCGTCTCTACAATCGCTCCCGGAGGCACTTTCACATAAATTATACCTCATTCATAAACTAAACATATTTATTTTGGAAAACATTTATAAAATCGTCATGCGGTGATTAAATGTTTCAGATATGTGGTGGAGGGTCATTATTTCTCAAAGCCTGTTTGTCTGCTGCATGGTCTATTTTGATCTATTTTGCACGATCCGCATGACCTCGCGAGCTCTGATCACGTGATTCGCGGCCATTATGCTAAGGTTTCTGAAAGATGGCTTCGCTTTTTCAGGAGATTAATTTAGTCATACAATAAATTTAATTGTTCCAGAAGATGCCTGGACCTGTCGAGAGATGGCTCGAAACATTTATGTGCAAACAGTATGCTGAAACGTTTGAAGCCTATGGATTTAAAACTCTTCAATCAGTGAGTGTTTGTACGCGGGTTTTTCCAATATGGCTACCGCGTTCGCATTTATTCCAATGCGTCTTTCGTTTACCTCTCGATTTTCACGACTATTTCTGGTGTTGTAGGTATGCCAACTGCAGTTGCCACAACTACAGGCTATGGGTGTAGCTCAAGAACATTGTGAAAAGATCTTAGAGAATGTCTATGTTCTGAGACAAACACTTTTAGGTGAGATCTAGATCCTATTTCGTATTAGAAATTTGAAAGTGTAGACTTGGTGGATGTATCATAAATAAAAACAATGCGTGTGATACTATGTGAATTATATGATTGTACGTTGAACGTATTTGCTTTCATGTTATGAACCAAAGGCTAATTGTTCCATATGGCAATGGATTTACTACACATAGATCATCAGATGTATCTGTCAATCATCAAATTCAAAGTGGACACAAATGATGCATTTAAAACGAATCAAGAAGAGAAACACTTCAAAGGTCTTTTGATTGACTAAGAAAGACTAAATACCGCCTTTGTGATTTGTAGGAAAACGTGTATAAAAGTACAAGGGCAGTATTATGAGTAATTACTGACACAGTTTGTTAATGATTCCATGACATGTGCTGTTGACATGTTTCTGGAAAGCAGCTCTGCCAGATGTCACCCACATTGCACTCTTTGAAGGGCTATACTATTTTTATAGTATGTACTATGATCTACTCAGATAAAGAAACTGCCATTCATGCTGTTAATCACCATGGGAAGAAAATGAACTTAATCTGTGAAATTTCCATTTCTGTACTTCTTTTCAAAGTAGATCTATGTCCACAATGAAACTTAGTTCACCAAATTGGCTGAATAAGTGATTTATTTGAATGTTTTAACATTCAACTGATGTTGTAATTAAGATATTGACGTGTCACGTAAGTCCTACTTGATCATGTTGATGCGGCTCTTTGTTTACATGGTATGGACAATAGTGTTCCATTTATGTTAATGATTTGAACAAAGTAAAGTGATGTTGAGCCCTCAGTTTGATAAAATTCACGTGAACAAGTAAAGGTATTGAGTAATAAAAGATTAAGAATAATGACATGTTTAGAAAGAATAGTTATTATTTGTATGGTTATGCCAAAGACCCATCTTAGACAATCACTCTTAACAATAGATTGGCATGTTACATGATAAGCACATACCCATATGTACCATTCTGCACAAGTGTTCTGCTTCTTTTTTGTTCACACTAATTATAAGATGTTCACAATTGTACCGTTAATGATGATATACACACATCTGTCATGTCCTTAAATGTATTTTACACATAGTATATATGCTGATGAATCATTACTGCAGAAAACTTGCAGTCACTAAAGTTAGAACAAGCTGTTTTTGCCAGTGGCGTGGCCATTAATTGGTACATTAATATAGTCACAAACATATTCCTTCTTCTGTGAAAACAGTTTGGTCTAGCTGCTTTTTCTTAGCATGAACCCTGTGGGGATTCCAGGTTAGAATATGACCCCAGTAGCCTATGCCAGTGGTAAGATGAGTGATTTTAGTCCACTAGTCCTTGTAGTGATAACATATACCAATATCCTTAAAAATGACAAATTTTTGCTCATCATTATGATACCTAACTATTGGGCATTGGCAATAGGACAAGTGCAAATGTCTGTTGCTGAATAGGTGGATTAGGTGGTCATGCTCGGTTTGGGTTGTGGCTTTAATCTGAATCACTGTTTTGTCTGGTCCACCAAGGCTCTAGATCATGAGATAATGTTTCAAACCATAAGTATTTATTCAATATATTTTTGCCACTTTGGGTCCGATCTATTGGATAGTTGCCAATGGGTAGACATTTTGTTTAAATAATTCTGCCTAAAACGCTGTTTCAGGTGATTTCTAAGTTGTATCTGTTCTCTCTCAAGTGTGTAACATGTTACATAAACTCAGCAGCATCTGCTGCAAATACACATCTGCTAAATAAATTATATGTATTGTCATTTGTATTCATTAGTCGCTGCAGTAAAGTTTATGTAGGTGTCATTTCTGCATTTGATCAGTAAATAAAGACCTGTAAAGAAATACAAATGTGCATGTTGAAAAGAATGCAGCGGATACATTGGGTAATTCCGCAAAGTATTGACATATAGTATTGGGTTTTTGAAGTTTTACATGCATATTTGTATGCAAGCAACTAAACATAAATTGGGTAATAGTGATTCATGTTTTCTCAAATATTCAGCTTATCTCTGTGGTCCAGACTCAATCATATGTGGGGTGCCATGATAGCTGAATATTGCTGATGGCAGTGTTCAACAACATTCACTCACTCCCCTCGACAGTTGAATCCTACATATTCTCCCATCACCTAATGTCATTCATATATTACATTCTAATCATTAAAATGGAACATTTGTGTAATAAGTTAATGACTTATTTGGTGTTCGTAAATAGAAACCCAATAAAAGGTCTGTTCTTACACAACTTGAAAGATAGGGTTTGCTTTTGCTCAATGATCTCCAAAGTTTCATTTATTTATTTTTCCAAAAGATGTTTCTTAGAAACATGACAACATAACATGGCAACATAACATGACAAACACTTCTGAAGCAAGGGAAAAACACATTATAAAGATATAATGCACATCCTTGTTGAGTTTATAAACACATCGTTTCTATTTTGGGCTAATCTGCAGACAAAACAGGTTTCATTCAAGTCATTATCTCATTAGTTTACATGTATTGCAAACTCAGATTGTTATAGGTATCACCTGACACAGCAATAAACGTTTACCCTAACTTCATGAAGGCAAAGCATTATTATTTGTCTGTTTTGTGAAAACCCTTGTGTACAAATTGACAAGAAAGCATGTAATGACAAACATAATGGTTAAGAAGCAGAAGTCCGGAATGTCCTTTGAAATGTCTTGTGTACTCCAACATTGGTTAATGTTCTTGATATATTTGCAAGTTTTATGTAGGGGTGAAACAATACACAGGTGCATCGTGAGTTTTCATGCAATGATACGATACATGATATATATTTTTTCTTCTCTTTATTGATACAAAACGATACACTTGTTAAAATTAATGACTAACTAGTCATTTTCTCAGTCACATATAGCAAAAGTTTATTGTAATAAGCGTTTCTAATAATAGTCGCTAGGAACATGTGTCTACAGCTAGCTTTCCTTTTGAACCTGCTCTGTATTGTTTATAGTCGAGAAGTTTCCTTGCAATTTGTCGTGAATATGTGCAGTGTAAATGCGATACATGTCATATCTTGACCTATGTATCAAAAAAATCGTATTATGACCATGCTGCATCATGTCACCCAAGTTGTATATAATGAAATCGATAAGAGTTCAGATAAGTGACTTTACTATTGGTGTGTAGGTGCAGTGGTTGGATTAAGACAAGTTTGAAATGTATGATGATACTTGAACATGATATTCAGAGATGTTTATGTCTCCAGAGTGGATATTGTTATTATGTAATGTTGATACCTTCTTCATTACATTTAGAGTTAATTACTTAATATTTGAATTCTTACATGATTATTTGTGTAATAATCAAAGTGTTAAAATGGGAACCATTCAAGTAAAGGTTTTATCTTTTAATGGGGAATCAAAGTTACACAAATTAGCTTCTGTTTGTGTTGTATTTCCAGCTGGAAACAACAAGGGTCCGGGGCTATCTGAAAGTGCTAACTTTGACCCATCTATCAATTCAGCCAGTTCAGCCCTAAGATCTGTTGCTATGAATGCTAATTACCAAAGAGGTAAGCGCTATGCTAACCACCAAAATTTATATATTTTAGGCACTTTCGATCAAAACATAATCAAACTGCCTATTGTAATCATACTGAAGGATGCATCAAAATCCACCTAACCCAGCCACCATCGATATCAATGACTCCATTCCCCAGAACGAATCACTAGTTTTAATTGAAAAATGTAATATTTATGGGGATTTTACTACTCTACAATATTCCACAATCCTGTGGCAAATTAGTTTTCTAGTTGATTCAAATTTAGTGTTTATTTCTACTGACCATTAACTTTCGTTTTCAGGCAGTATGAACCACTACCCTGATGAGTATAGTGGTTTTGGCCCTGGTGGTCAAGGAGGTGGTGGAAGAATTCCAGCAATGAACTACCCAGGACGATATGAGGAAAACAACATGGTTTGTTTTATGGTTATTATCCACACAAAGACCTTGTATATCCAAGTTGCAATGTGAACATTTCTATAATACCGTCCATGTTTGTCTAGTTTGAGTTCAATACAACAGAAAATCCATTTCACAAAATAAAGCACACCTGATTCCTAGATATGTTACTGTAACTTGTTAGATGAAGTCTAAAATAATTCTTGAGAGATCTCATTCTGTTTGGATACATATCTTTTCACAAATTACTGTTAGACACTTCAATTATTTCACATGAAGTAAATATTTCAGTAGTAGTTAAATAATAGGTAGTTGAACTCGTAATATTGGCTTAACGTGTTCTGAAAACTAGAATTTGTTCCACACAATGTTACTCAGAAAAGGATACATATTGTATTGTGAACAGATTATAATGATACATTTTGTATCCTGACTTGGTCTGAAATTATTGTACAAGATGGATTCTGTAAGGCATTAATGAGATGGATTCTGTAAAGCATTAACATGTAAATTTCTGAAAATGATTCATTCAGTAAATGATATTATTTAACATTTGGGATATAAAATAATTCATGCAGTATTCATACATTAGCATTAACTTTCTTGATATTATTAGCTCCTCGGTTTGAATAACTGGGGGATATAGCGATCAGCATGCCTAACTGTCTGCCTGTCAGCCGTTTGTTTTCTGTTTCCAGAGCAGCACGCCAAAACTTTACAATATTTTTACCGGGTAGTTGAAACTTTCTATATAGATCGTCTAGTTGGGAACTGGTATCTTTTGATAATTTGGAATTTTTGTACTTTTTATTTTGTTCTGTTTTCCTGATTTTTCCTGATGAAAACAAGTTGTTTTCCGTTTCCGGAGCAGAACTACAAAAAACTTGAAATATTTCTTGTTGAAACTTGCTATATAGATCAGTCTAGTGGTGAATTGGAGCCTTTTGATAATTTGTGATTTTAAGAAAAAATTATTGTTTTTTCATGACGACAAGTTGGACTTCTACTGAAAATGAGAGTAGTTCCGTTTCTGGAGCAGAACTCCAAAACCGTTGAAACTTGCTATACAGATCAGTCTAGTGATGAACTGGTGCCGTTTGATGATTTAGGATTTTGAAAAATATTGAACAGGAATATAATTCCCTTCACTGAGAGTATCCAATTGTAATGAACCAAACGTGAGGTATAAGTAGCCGAATTCCTTCACTGAACTGAAGATATCCAATGGCAATGAACCAAAAGTAGGGTATAAGTCGCCAAACGACATTCCAAATTGCACTAGACTGGGGGGATATGTCATCACCTGATGACTCTTGTTATCTTTGCAGTGAAAACCTTGCCACCATGTATATTCTGCAAGGTATAAGACTGTTCTATGTTATTCATTTCAGGGAAACATGGGTCAAAGTATGACTAGCTACCAACACCATATGGCTGGTTATGGTAGTCAAAGTCAGGCTCAGATGATGATGCAGCAACACCAATCACAACAGCAACATGTACAACCTCAACAGCAACAGCAGCAACAACAGATGATGAATCATGGTGGTAGTATGTACCCTGGACAGCAGCACTATATGGGGCAACAGCAGCAGCAGCAACAACAACAACAACAGCAACAATTTCCCAGCCCATCAAACCCTTACCCAGGCCAGTACAGCATGCCTGGAGTCCCTCCACAGCAACAGTCAT
Organism: Haliotis rufescens; assembly: GCF_023055435.1. Lineage (NCBI taxonomy): Eukaryota > Metazoa > Mollusca > Gastropoda > Lepetellida > Haliotidae > Haliotis > Haliotis rufescens. Next base: position 25,936,368 of record NW_025963791.1, on the reverse strand, counting down.
CTCAAAGTCAGATGTCTGGCAACAGTTACTATCAGAATACACCACACCCTTCACCAATGCATCATCATGCAAGGCATTCATCAACAACACAGAGCCCACAGCAGGTGGCTGACAGCATATTGCATATTGCTTCAAATTATCCTCAACAGCAAACAGTTCAGGTGCCTATTCAGAAGAGTAGGTCTGCTCCTTACCATGTTCCAAGATCACCACATTACAATATGCAGTCAGGAAGTCCTAACCAGTCACCAATGGGTGGCAATATGAACAGACACATGGGATATCCATCCCCGTCATCTCACCAACAGCAACAGTCGAGAACATCACCTATCAGTCCAATGTTGATGCATAGTCCAGTTTCTCATCAAAGCAACCAAAGTTTACCGAGTCCTGGATCCATGCATAGTCCTACTTCTGGAATACGATCTCCCATACCAACACCTCCTCCTGGATATCATAATGTAGGACTGCGCTCCCCTTGTGACATGCAACAAATGGCATCTCCAATGGGGACTGTCCAGTCCATGAGATCGCCAGGTCACATGCCTCCGATCAACATGTCACAACCAATAGGTTCTCCAGCCGGCAGGTCGTGTAGTAGCGGAAACATGACTTCACCAGGTCAGCATCAGCAGCATTTCTCTCCTAACCCACTGAACTCTCCATCCAGTCATGTTGGTTCTCCATACACTCCATCTTCCAAAGCTCATATCAGTAGCCCACCTCAGTCACAGAGTTACCAAAACATTTCTAGTTCTACCTCGCCTAGTCCATATATAAGTGATATGTCGTCTCCAGATCCGGGACCACGCTCTGGTGTAGGTCCATCTAATCCCCTTCAGTCACTTCAGAAACTAGTGATGCTTCCAGAAACACAAGTGGTTGATCCTAAGAGTGTTGTGAATGATGCTTGTTTACCCTCCCCACAAAGTAATGAGGGTTCAAAAAACTGTGATGACTCTGCAGAGCAGCCGAGCGGGGAGGCCTGCGGCAGCACTGCAGAGTGTTCAAATAGCAACAGCACAGACCGTGCTAGCTCCAGCCAAAGTCCTCCATGCACAGACGGTAAGCACTGCAATGAAGTTGGTGATCATTCTGAAGATAAACTCTCCAGTGTGAAAAACCAAAATGAATCAATGCTATCTGTGAAAGACAATATAGAACCAACACCTGAAATAAGTGAAAAGTTCAATCATGACTCTTGTACTAATCCTGGTCCAACTGTGAGTTTGGTACAAGAAAAAAGATCTCCTGTCCAGAACTGTGATAACCAGGAATTCAAGAAAATGTCAAAGGATGCACAGTGCCCTTTAATAGAAACTCCTGTTGATAGTCCAAACAGTATGAAATTAAACCTGGAGTCAGCTAAGAAAGAAGATGTTACAAGCCCTAGGGACAAAAATTTGAATTGTGATAATACCAAGAAATGTAAACAGGACAATTGTGAATCAATCATAATAGAACCAAAATTGGTCAATGGAGACATTGACCACTGTAATACTACTCCAGCTACGTCAGTTAGAATGAATTCTACATCTGTTTCAGGAAAAGTTAACAATGTAATGAATAAAAAGGCTGAAAACCATCGGACGAAAGAAGCAACTGTTAAGGCATCTGACAGAAAAGAAAGTAACAAGATTGGAGAAGTATCCACAGTGAATTCTGTGGATGAAAAAAAGGGTAAAAAAAGAGGTGTCAACAACAGTAATGACAAATGTGACAGTCAGAAAAAGGCAAGAATTGTAAATTCTGTGAATAATGATGAAAATGAAAAGCACAATGACTCAGTTGATGGAGTGGAAGAAGTGGAAACTCTAAGGGTAAGAAAAGACTCCGGCAACACATATTCTAGGCAGAGTAGGAGTTCTTTCTTAAGATCAGATGAACTTTTCTCAGATTTTGGAGAAGAATTGGATGGTATAAAGAATGAAGACTGTCCTGATACAGCCACTTCACCCACAAGCAATTCTGGTCCAGTCAATTCCGAGCTAGATACCTCTGATGTGTCATCAGACAAAAGAACAGATAAATTGCCTTCCAAATCGCCCAAACAGCCTAATGTGAACAAGAAAATGAATTCTTTAACTAAGAATACAGATTTGAAAGAAACAAAGACAAATATGGCAAACAGTTTTCAAGATGGCTCATCATCAAAGTTTCCTGGTAGTTCCAAAACTAAAGAGACTAAAAATAAGTGCAATGAAGAGAAAAAGCTACCTTCGCAATCAGCAGATAGTGCAAAAAGTAGTGACAAAACCAAACCTGCATCCAATATGTCTTATGATGTAGAAGTTTCTTCAGTACAAATACCACAGACTCCAAAAACTATTTCATCTGCAAAGAAGAGAAAACATACAACAAACTCAGAGAAAGGTAAGAAGTCTAAAGACAATAGTGTAAGTACAGACATTTCTACAAATGGAGTGATACAAAGCCAAGAATCAAAACCACCTCAGGTGAAGAAAGAGCTGACTTTCCATATCAATGAAGAGGATTCTCCAATGGAAATTGTTCTTTTATCAGATGATTCTGATATTGAGGATAAATCCTTATCTGTGCTCAATGTCAAATCGAGCACTGGTGGAATAAAGGCTGAAGCAATGGATTATGATGATTCTATTGGATTGGAATCAAATGAGTCACGAGATGTGGATAGAAAGAATAACTCCAATGTAGCTGAAACTGTGGACACAAGTCCAAATTCTGACAAGAAAAAGAGGGGTAGGCCAGTTGGGAGCAAAAATAAAGCCAAGGTGAAAGAAAAAGAAAGATCAGGAAAGAAGAAGAAAAAGAACAAACCCAATCCTGAGGAAGATTCTTTCAAAATGATGAAGTTCAATAAAACTCTTGAAGCTATGAAGAAAAAGAAGAGAAGTGATGGTATATTTTCATCTGGACCATTTATTAGAGTTGAGGGACCCCGGTCTCACCCAGCAAGTGTGAAAGTATTCAATGATACACCAACTGATGACTTGGACTCAAAGTTAGGCAAAAAGAAAGCCAGCAAGGGCCTGGTGTCATCCGCACCTTCTCTCCAGATCTCCAATCTTCCAACTGAAAAATCAGTAATGTTGCCATCTCAGAAACTTACGAGTGACACTGTTTGGGTGTGTGCTCTCTGTGGGAAACATAGCAGCTACAAGATCCTGGGTGATCTATTTGGGCCTTATTACATCGAGAGTCACCTTGCTCTGCTCAAATCAGAAGAAGAAAGCAAGAAGGAGGAACTGTTGAAGAAGAAGACCCCCGAGTCCACTCCAACAGGCGAAGCTGGGGGAAATAGCAGGCGCAGTCGGAGAAGGACGTCCAACGAAAGACGGTCTAGCTCAGGGATGAGTGTATCTGAACCACCACTTCCTAAACCAAAGGAAGTGTGGGTGCATGAAGATTGTGTTATGTGGACTGACGGGGTGTTTCTCATTGGATCCAAAATATATGGATTAGAAGAAGCTGTCAAAGTGGCAGGGTCCTCAGTATGTAATATTTATCTATTTTTGTCTTTGATAAAGTTTCGTGGGATATTTCTTGAATTTCATTTGACCTCCTTACATGTCAGTGATACTAAAAAAATATCAGATAAACTGAGATGAGAGAGTTCACAATAGAAAAGTTTTCCTTTTTAGAAATATGGAGCCCTGCAACAAGCGAAACATTTATCTGTGTACGAATGCTTTACTAAGAAACATTTGACCCCTTTTATCGTGTTAAATAGTCCCTTTCTCTCTTTGGCCATCCTTTCATTTCTTTTAATCACACTTCAATCAATGGTCTCAATCAACTGGGTCACTGCAGATTAAAAAACAATCAATAGTGTAAAATGTGCCTGTTATGCTTTATTGATTAGTCAAGACATACTGAGAATTGTCATCATGCAGTACACATTCATTTTGTCCCATCTTTACACTACAACAGTTGCAAAGGGGACAGACTGTGCCCAGTGACCTCTTATAAAGTGTACAAAGACAAAGCTTTTTTATAGATTGGACATGGTGATTCCATGATCTCAAGAGAACTGAAAGGTTGGTCTGGAAGTGTTTGCATTTCAATTACACTGCAAGTTGTGTTTGCACAAAGGGAGGTAATCTGTGGCTTATGGCCCCTTTTCCTCTGACATGGGTTGTGGTATTGCCCATTGTTTATAAATTAATCTTATTGTCAAGTCATGCCATGTCCTTTCCCTTTTCTTCAATATCGTGTTTGTCAAAATATCATTAGAGCTGAGGTCATTTTGGAAAACAAAAATCTTTACCCATAGTTTATCAATAGACATGGGAAACATCAGAAATCAACTTAAGAAAGTATTCTTGGTTCTCAGCACTTTTTTCCACACAGTATAAGGTAGAGGATGTTACATTTTTTTCTTTATTTCTTCAGTAGGTTACAAATCTAATAACATGATAAACATGATACTAATGTACCACATGACCTGTGCACATGGTGTGTGCAAAATGTTGGCAAAAGCAAAATTTAATTTCAAAACGGTTATGAATAATTAATTTTAAAAAAGTCAGGTCAGATCATTTGAAACAAATTTATTTTAACAAGCCTAAACACTTGGTGACTACCTACAGAGCAATTTCTACATAAATTCATGCATATCATAATGTCTTCTAATGTAAATCAAGTATTAATATTATGTTTGCAGCTCTGTTATTCTTTCTTTTCATTTTTATCCTAGGTCTGCTCATGCTGCAAAGAAAATGGTGCTATGGTTGGATGTTTAAACAAAGGCTGCAGTCAGAAATACCACTTTTTATGTGCCACAGAGAGAGGTAACCTTCAATGTCTAGTTTGTACACGAGAGAAGAGTAGTATTCGTTATTTTTGTGTTTCACATTGTCCCACCTTCAGTGAGTGGCTTGAAGTATGGCTTTTCCTCATAATAGAAATGAACTGGTTTATGACTTTTATTCAGTATTTCAATGTCCTACAGCAAGAATCAATTCAAAGGAAGATAACATTTGTTGTAATTCATATTTGTTTCTGCTAAACTGGAGGGCCGCGTATTACCATGTGGTCTATTTTTTGTTGAATTATTTCAAAGTCTTACCCTGCAGCAAGTCTAGTATGTTTGAAAAGATTTAGATTTGGTGGACTTTACAGTTAAAACCTAAACATCAGGATCCCCATAAAAAAGTTGTCTCTTTCTCAATTGTACCTCAATGCCATGGGACATCACTGGTTTGTCTGGTCCAGATTTGCTTATTTACAGGCTGCCATCTTATAGCTGGAATATTGTGGTGTGGTGTGTTAAACAACGAGCACATATATAAGCACAAGATCGGTTGTCATCTGCTGAATATGAAATGGCTATAATCTCTTTTGGAATAGCTTTCCTGAGTCAGTCTTAATGTGTTCGCATAACCCAGTTGAATATGAATAGACCCAGATGTGGTCAACAATACTCCCCTCGTGTAATGAAAGCATATATTATGATATTTCAAAACCATTTCTTTGCAGGATGCTTCCTTGATGAAAACAGATTTTCTCTACTGTGTCCCAAACATAAGGTATCGGTCTCATAGAAATAGATTAATGTCATTATTCATCTGTAGGTGTAACAGCAATACCTGTAACTAGTGAAGAGAGAATTGCATCCCTTGGGCACAGCAGAAACCGATGATCATGGATTTGAATTATGGTTCGCCCCAATTATGTTTATAGGATTGTCGGCATCATGCCCATGCTCTTGGGTTTCACCAAGGTGGTAAATGTCTGAGACCTGCACCAGCTTGCATCCCACATTAAGGTGACACACTGTGATATAACTGGAATACTGTTCAAAGCAGTTTTAAACACCGCTCACTCATTCACTGACTCCAATGCAATGTGACAGTACAGATGCTTATGCCTTTATTTGCAAGTGATAACAACTGGTATAGATGTACTAGCATCTGTACCAAAATGCCACATTTAGAAGTGGAATCCACAAGTCAACACTGTCATTGATAGGACAGCTTCTGGAATGCTACTTAAAGATATTGGAGCCTGCAGTGTAATTAGTTCATTAGAAATGTGATGACTGCATCATTAAGAAATCAATAAAGCACACTTCCCGAAAAAGGTACAACTGGAGTATTAATTTATGCTTTGTCTTTCAGGAGAAGAGAATAAAGATTGAACAACCATGTACTAAGTCATGACACAAGGTATCTAGGTATACTTTTGATTGAAATAAAAATTATTAGAATCTGAACCAATAATAAGCATGGTCATAATGTAATGTCGTGTGTAATTTTGTCCCTTAAGTCAACACTCTCCTTAAAGATTTCACTACAGTGGGGACTGCCTCCGTGGTCTAGTGGTAGAGCGTCCGCCCGGAGAGCAGAAGGTCTAGGGTTCGATCCCCGGCCACGTCATACCAAAAGACGTTAAAAGATGGTACTTGTTGTTACCCTGTCTGGCGCTCGGCAATAAGGGGCTAAAACAAGGACTGGTCGGCTCGGAGTCAGTATACTGTGTCTGAGTGGGGTATTCATGTTAAACTGCAGCATGGTATCTCAGTGAGCTAGCACTATAAATCGGCATCAGTACGGACTAGTACAAGCAGCCACACAAACACACACGTACATGCACGTCGCTATATAAGTGCAATAATCTTGGACGCGGCGTTAAACCCCATTTCACCTCACCTCACTGCAATGGACATTCAGCTCACTTTGATCGTGCTTTGGTACTTTCTGAACATATTTTGATTTGGGACCCTTTGATGTAACATATGATGTTAATAAGTTTGTTTTAGGCACCATCTTCTGCACTCAACTCTGGTCATTGCCGCCCAAAATATCTTATGTGCCAGTAACTACTTACTAAAGATGGTTTTCTTCACACAAGTGATTGTTACCATATGATAAGAACAAGAATATTACTCTCAGATTATATTGTGCATGTTCTTAAACTTTGCAAGCCACATTACACAGCCACACTTTCCTTATTTGATGGCTTAAGAATTCACTACATAAAATATTTGGCCCACTCTGAATGTACCTGATGAGTAGCTGTGCCTTTGCACTTTTTATATATTGTAGGCTGACAAATACTGTGCCTTGTGAACTTTTGTAGTTGCACCCCTTAAATCATTAGTAGTCATTCATATTTTGTCTTCACCTGTTGCAGGTTTAAACATGCTGTTACAGTGTAGCAGTAGATCCCAGTCTGAATACTGCTGAGTTGTAATCAGCATGTCCAGTCCACCGGCTAGGACAAATGGAGACAGTGCCCCACCACTTCTCATTGACGTCGCATTGGGGCTGTGGAAGACTCAACTAGCAACACCACTGATGAGATGTGTGCTCCAGACAGAGAGACAAACTTATGCTAAGATATTCATTGTATAACTGTGCCTGCTTATGACGCTTACAGGGTTTTACTGGACACAAAATATTGTGTCATTTAGCCATAAAAGTTTAGAATGGATGCAAATAATATCCACTGCAAGTCACATGCAAAAGTGTTTGGATGTTGGAATGATTGAAACTTCTTTAATTGAAGCATTTAAGATTTATATGATTTTTTTTGTTATGATGACATGTCCGTCATTGCTCAGCCAGCCAATCATCACTGTAACCATATAGCTGGAATATTTCTGAGTGCAGTAAAAGACAAAACAAAAACAAAATCAGTAGCTAAGACTGATGTAAATAAGATCATCCCAATCTATTTAATTAAAAGCATAAAGCATTGCACTTCATATTTTATTTGTTGTTGCTACAGTAGTCCTCCTGGAACCCCCATTTTATGGGTTAGTCCCCGAAAATATCTATTACTAGCAATCCCCCGGACATGCAAATAAATAGACCAAGGTATGTAAATCTTTCAGCTTATTTTCAAAAGAACATGGTGATATAAATGATATTACATCCATGAATCCAGCATGTTGAATGAATAAACACATTGAGGGTGTTTTAACATCTGTTAAATATTAAGTCATTTTGGATTATGTCATTTCTTTGTTGGAGTTTTCTGTGATGTATTCTGCTTAGTAAGAGTTTGTCTGTCTGTCTGTCTGTGAAGGCAACCAGTCATGGACTATGCAATGGAAGATGGCGCATAAACTGTGTATGCCATGGGTAAAATAGGTGTATCATACCTTATCCTACATACTGAATACTGAATGCATCAAGTATTGTGTCAAAGTAGATTTATTTTGGTACCTTGAAACTTCACTCGTGGATTGATTTGTCACTGTGTGTTGGTTCTGAATGGAATAATGAAAAATCTCTTGAAAATGTATTGATAATGATATAAATGATGTCATAATCCACCAACGTAAGTTTAAATCTAATAAATATTTCCCCATTGACTCTGTAGAAACCATTGCAGTATTGCAGTCCTATGTTTCCCTAGAAATAAAAGAATTAATAATATGAATATGGTTGATATTTTTCATTTAGTTTTGATTACATTTTTACCTTCCCCTTGATTTCTAATGTAAGAACAAAGTTGTGTTGCCTTGAATGAATACATTCTAAGAGAAGCCTAAGTTTTGCAATGGATTTTTTTTCATATTTGATAGAAATTGAGAATGTGGAACTGCTATTGCTTTGTTTAGAAACGTTTATTGACCCATATCATGTAGTAGAATATGTGTATTTGGCAGAAATCTTACCTGTCAGTCGGTAATTTAATAACTGTCACAATGATTGATAGCCAAGAGTTGTATGAATTGTTAAGAATTAGATTTTTAGTCCTATATTTCCAGGAAATATGAAGATTTTTATTTTATACAATTGAGGTCTTATTTTGTGATAAAAGCCTTTAACAAGTGAACTAAGAGTATGAACATAGTTTTAGAATTAATTGGAAATTAACAGCATGGTATGGAGTACCTGAATGCAATTGGAAGAAGTTGACTGGATATTCATCAAAATGAGTTTGCCATCATTATAGAGTGCAGATAAGCTTGCTTCTTGTTCTAAAGCAAGTGTCATGTGTTGCTTCTACATACATGTATGTGCTTCTCTGTAACATTACAGCACAGTGATGGAAGTCTTCAGAATCTGCAGCTGATACCATGCAAGCTGCAGGGTGGGCTGATGGAGCCTGTCTGTACAAATGTATAAATTGTCATCACACTATTTGTGGAGTAATCAGGCTCATATATAGAAATAGTTTGATGTCATCAAGAAGCCTGTATTGAATTTTGCATAAAAATATTACAAATAAATATGATGTGAAGTTAATACTTGTGCTGCTTTTATTTATGAATTCAATCAATAAATTCTGATGGAGAAAATATAACGCATGTCATAGCAACCCAATCAGACGTGTCTGGTGACAGTAACATAGAGTTATGCCCCTTAATAGACAATAATGTTGGGTATGTGAGAGAATTACCAGAGTTATGAAACAATTTCCCAGACTGTAGAAACATGCCATTGCTAATTGATCTTTGCGAGATGCGTTCTTTCATTCTCAACACAACCTTTCAACATTGTATTAAGAACTAGATATTCTTTTGAAAAAATTATACCACTTTCCCATTTACTTCTGGATGGATTATCATCAATGTCTTGACGCCATTGTATGAACATTGTCTGTCTCAACAGTTTTTATGGCGCCTGTAATAAACAAGTACTGTGTCGCATCAGCTCTGAGTGATAAATATATGTGCTTCATGCCACATGTGGTGCTTGTAACGTCTCTACCAGCTGCTTCCAGTGACGTAAACAGCGTCTCCAATGTCGACAACATAATTGTTAATCAACGTGCTGGGTGTCATTGACATAACAAATCTATTTCTTACACCCGTACGAGCTTGTTAATGTGCCGCACTGTGTTTATTAAGGAACGTTTGAAGAGGCGATGTACTTGTTGATGTTTGTCGCGTTTCTACCAGTGACTCAACCTGCTGGATGACGTAAGACAAGTATCTTTTCCTCAAGCTGAATGACAACGCAGAAGTCAACGGGAAGTAAGAATAATAAGTTTTTATTCTTTGGCTACTTTTTAGCGGGCAGTGATGACACATGTTCCGATAACTTTTTTAAATAATGACGTGAATGTGCCACGAAAGACGATTAATATAATTTATTACGTCGATTCTGTTGGACTATTTTGATCCTCTTATTTATACATTATAACTTTTTTTTAAATTTTTACAGTATGGAAACATACCGAGTTCAGGGACGACGCTAGATATAATTTCCTATGACTTCTGTTTCATTTTAGCACCCAATCTCGGACGTTAGTGGCGAGCCTGCTATGACTCGCTTGTTGATTCAGAATGGGGAGAGTGTCAAATATTCACCTGACTGAAAACGGAATCGGCGACTCAGTTTATGAGTTCTTAGGAGCGATTGCTTGGATTAACACCATTTCTTAGCCAGTGGATGGGTTTCTATGAACAAGTGCCACATTCGCTGGTATCAATTGGAGTTTTGACAAGCCCCCCACGACGCCAAGCTGACACATATGTTACTTAACAGTATTGCAAAGCAATTCCAGGAATGTCGATGTCGTCTGGTGGTCACACGGGCCGTCACTCGTGCTTTAGTCAGTAATCTTCTTGGGAGATAAGTCCCAGTAATACCTGGTCTGACCTTTCGGCTCATTATCTGATCGGAATTTATGGCACCAGTGATTTTCTCCGGAACAAAATATATTCTTAATGTATATTTGTATGAATCTACCTTACGTCGAGGCAGGATAATTTCATTTTCCGTATCAATATCAAGACGATTTTTCATCTGTAGTGTGTCTTAGCTGAAGAGTTATTCACTTGGCGCTGGCCATTATCCATTATGTATCAAGTGAGAACATTTATTCGATTTTGTAGCCATGATGGGGCGTAATGTGGTTGAAGGGTCAGCCATCGTATATTAAGTGATCTTATTAGACGTTTTGTATTCTGGACATATTTGCTGACAGCGCGAACACAATCTGCACCAAATCACTTGACCACGACATTCCGTTCCACTCCAAACACGATCGGCTTCTTCCCCCGGAAATACTCTTCTTTACGATTATAGTGGAGGTTGGCCTGTTGATGCCGTGCAACATAAGAAATGAGTTTGTGTCTGAGTGAGTGAGTTTGATTTTACGCTACCTTTAGCAATATTCCAGCAATATCACGGCGGGGGACACCAGAAATGGGCTTCACACATTGTACCAATGTCGGGAATCGAACCCGGGTCTTCGGCGTGACGAGCAAACGCCTCAACCAGGAGGCTACCCGACCACCCTTTTGTGTCTGAGCCTGTTGACATGGTTTGAAAGTGTATGTTCCAACTGTACCCATGATGCTCTTTTCGAGATACCAAAACAATGCAGCTGTTTTGAACTATCTCCGCGAAACTATAATACGACGCCATGTGGGATGGTGCATTTCAGCAAGGAAGCAAAATAAACATTACACATCGCCTGGCCGACTTATAAACGCCAACCCTCGCATGTGTGGTTCATGATAGCAAATTTCACACCTTGTGAGTGAGTTTGATTTTACGCCGCTTTTAGCATTAGTCCAGCAATATCACGGCGGGGGACACCAGAAATGGGCTTCACACATTGTATCCATGATATTAGAACTAAATATACCCGACAAAGTAACCTTGTGAATTTTAAGCATTGGTTGCACGTAATTATATACCAGGGCCCCGTTCCACAAAGCCATCTTAGCGCTAAGGTGATCGTAACACCCATACTTGAACACTGCATGGCTTACGATAGTCGTAGTGCTAAGATCGCTTTGTGGGACGATGCTTGGTAAAGTTCACAAGGCATACTGATATTTGGAAATCTTCGGACATTTTATGAATGAAATAATGATTTGTTTTCTGGGTTTATAGCACATGAAACCAGCGACTCTGGCCTTAATCAATGAATACGAAAGCGCTCATAAAATATAATTAAAAAGAGAAACATCAAGTTAATGATTAATCCTGATATGAATAGATACCGTCACCGTCACAAGTTATTTAAGTAGGATTGCGGTTGTACGTGAAAGGCGTCAGTGAGTCGGGGTTAATGCCGTGGGGGTTATATCCTTCTGAATGTACTAAATTCGCACCAGAAGTCTCCAACAGTTATCCTGACATCAATGATTCGGTTATTAGTCAACATTTCAAAATGACCTGTGCCCCTTCTGTCACAATGAAAAGGAAACAATTACTCACTTGTAGAACTGTGATGTAATAAAAGAATTTGGGGATGAAGTGTCAGTGTGGCTAGACCAGTTTGTTTAAGCTTATAGTTTGACATTTGGGCACAATTTATATTTTTTAGGGTTAAAGAGAACATAATTATTTCACAGATAAAGCGTTCGGTTTAGATCTACTTCTACTTATATCTATAGATGCGAATTCCAAAACAAAACAAAAATAAAAGGAAGCTTTTTCGCAATACAGCATTGAAAAAGATATGGTTTTCAAAACGTTCTATTCTATGGAGCTTGGATGCGGTGTCCTAATCTTTTCGAAAACGAGCAGCAGCTTTCACTTAATTTAGTTTTCGACTTTAATGTTTGAGGCCATGTGATTTCCTACACGACAGCATATTTAAGCTTTACTAGATTATGCATATTGATGTATGCAGTGTATTTGTATTACCAGAGTCAATGTGTGAGTGAGAAGCAGGTTATTTTCTGTAAAGCATCTAAGAGGTACTGATAAATTGTTAAACATTCTTTTCATATCATGGCACTTCTGCTACCATGGGCGGAAGCCTGTTTTGTATAAGAGGTACTTCTTATGATAAACAACAAAAGAAACGAAAATCTCGTTAACCGTGACTTTATAAATTTACGGATTTTATGAATGGACTTGCTAAGCACCGCCGTGCTGTCTATTTTCTAAACGTATCAACCTGTCGGTCTGTTTGGTGCTCATCCTCATCGACTATGCGGCGAGTGCTGTTCCACCACTGACCGTCAACCATCGGCCACACCCATCCCATGCGTACGACAACTGACAATGTTTTCTTCGAATGCTTTTGTTTGTTTGTTTGTTTGTTGTTTAACGCCACACTCAGCAATATTACAGCTATATGACGGCGGTCTGTAAATAATCGAGTCTGGACCAGACAATCCAGTGATTGACAGCAAGAACATCGATCCACGCAATTGGGATCGATGACATGTATCAACCAAGTCAGCGAGCCTGACCACCCGATCCCGTTAGTCGCCTTTTACGGCAAGTATTGGTTGCTGAAGACCTATTCTACGCCGGAATCTTCACGGGTCTCTTCAAATGCATAAGATTGCATCATAAGATCGTTATATCTGTGTACTTTGTGAGCGTTGAATGCGTTACCGGTACTACACTTTGCTTTAGCGAGTCATTGACAGGAAATATTTCTATCTCCATAATTGTAACTTCTGTTCAAACAGAACCTGTACTTTATGTCAACAAATGTACATCGACTACAAAATACACCCTTTGAGCCAACGCCCGACGCTTGACAAGCTGAAGCTCACCGGGCGTCCTATTTCTAAATTTACCTCTTTAACTTGGGTTTATTCGGTTAGTTTTCTGGGTAGAACACGTTGATGTTGTTTTACCTACTCTTTAATAGCCTCTGGTCACGACCCCTTACATTCACCACCTCCCTCTTCCATACATAAATCCAGTTCATATCTTCTCAACCTCAACTTTACACCAACATCTCTGAAATGTTAAATTATGGCTATGAAATATAATAACATGGAGCCCAGAGACTTTTTCATTTTCAGACACTGCAGTAATCTAGACTTGCCAAATATTATAGACTTGCATGGGATGTGGTTGTTTCAGGGTCTGTATGACAGACTACCCCAACTTTACCTCATGCCCCAACTTTAACCTTGCCCCTTTCCAACCCCAAACCTCCAACCTTACTTAATCTTAATCTCCATGTTACCATCTGTGCATGGAAACTGCATGAGTTTTTGTTGTATTGCAGTTTCAGGGTCTGTATATATAATAACGTAAGGGTTTGTATGTATAATAACGTCAGGGTCTGTATGTATAATAACGTAAGGGTCTGTATATATAATAACGTCAGGGTCTGTATATATAATAACGTAAGGGTCTGTATATATAATAACGTCAGGGTCTGTGTATATTTTATAACGTCAGGGTCTGTACATATAATAACGTCAGGGTCTGTTTATATAATAACGTAAGGGTCTGTATATATAATGACGTAAGGGTCTGTGTATATATAATAACGTCAGGGTCTGTGTATATATAATAACGTCAGGGTCTGTATACATAATAACGTAAGGGTCTGTATATATAATAACGTTAGGGTCTGTGTATATATAATAACGTTAGGGTCTGCATTTATAATAACGTCAGGGTCTGTATATATAATAACGTCAGGGTCTGTATATATAATAACGTAAGGGTCTGTATATATAATAACGCAAGGGTCTGTGTATATAATAACGTAAGGGTCAGTGTATATATAATAACGTCAGGGTCTGTATATATAATAACGTCAGGGTCTGTATATATAATAACGTCAGGGTCTGTGTATATTTTATAACGTCAGGGTCTGTACATATAATAACGTCAGGGTCTGTTTATATAATAACGTAAGGGTCTGTATATATAATGACGTCAGGGTCTGTATATATAATAACGTCAGGGTCTGTATATATATTAACGTCAGGGTCTGTATATACAATAACGCAAGGGTCTGTATATATAATAACGCCAGGGTCTGTATATATAATAACGTAAGGGTCTGTGTATATATAATAACGTCAGGGTATGTATATATAATAACGTCAGGGTCTGTATATATAATAACGTAAGGGTCTGTGTATATTTTATATCGTCAGGGTATGTATATATAATAACGTCAGGGGCTGTATATATAATAACGTAAGGGTCTGTACATTTAATGACGTAAGGGTCTGTATATATAATAACGTCAGGGTTTGTATATATAATAACGTCAGGGTCTGTATATATAATAACGTCAGGGTCTGTATATATATAATAACGCCAGGGTCTGTATATATATTAACGGGACAATAAACTCCACATGGGTCCTTCTACAGAATGTCCCCTCAGGTCGGAGTCGTCCTTGTGTGTATCAGATACCGAATGTCCACTTACGTCCAGCTGACGACCCCTGACACCGGACTACAAGATTAATAGGCTGACACAGGTGATACTGGCCCGGGGGTTAACCCTGACCTCTGTGTCCGACACAAGAGTGATGTAACTGACCACTGGGACAATGGGTCGTCCACGATGACACAAACTGAACCGAAAACTGGAAAATAATCTGAACTGAATTGTATAAGGATAATGTGTGGCTACTCGAAAGTAAATACCCCAAGGCCCATTCTTTTGTTGCGTTCACCACATCAATAACAAACTCAACAATCGTTTGATTAAAGCATGTATATCCGATACATAGTCTTCCTTGTATTGAATATACTGCAGTGAGAAGCCTTGGCCATGGCTAAGTCCTACATGTCCACATATAGTAAGCGACCGCCCATTTTTTATATACAGACAGACAGACAGTTATTCAGTAATTTAGTCAAGGCCCATAGTACAATGCAGATTGGATATTAGCATTTGTCACGTGATGTACATGATAAGATTTTAAATCTAATTACACATTCCTCATTTTAAAGACATGTTGAACAGCCTTGATCATATAAGGATTTTCAGAGTTTAGTAGATTTATCATTAACTGACCGTCTTTAAAAATACCTTGCAACATGGAGAGAAATTTATACCTTAAATGGGAATACGTTTCACATATAAGTAAGACATGGTATTCATCCTCTACTTCTCCGGATGAACAGTTTGTACAAATAGAGCTCGCAATATCACCGTCTTTGGACCTGCGACATACATTCACATTAAAATTGTCTAATGAAATTCTAAGTTTACAATAAGCTCTTATTAAACTTTTATCATTTAAATGAGTTAAATATCTTTCAGTTTGTAACAATGATTTTACTTTGCTGTAATTGCTAAGATAAAGTGATTCAGAAATACTTTGGTGCCACTGTTGACAAAATATATCCTTTAGTCTTTGCTTAAATGAATATAAAAATAACTGTGGATCTCCCACATCTTGGGAAATCCATACCTATGAAAAGCCACCAACAAATAATAGATTTCTCACATCTGAAACCCAATTATTTTTATCATTATCATCAAGTACCTTTAACATTTTGTAACACTGATATGGATATCTATAAGGCATCATTCTAAATAATTTAATCCAATACTTAATTACCCTTAATTGGCTGGCTACAAAAATATTACAATGGCCTGTTTCATCAAGAATTGCCTTGTTTGAGGCAAACTTACCAACACCGAGAAAACATTTGAAATATGAAGTGTGAACTTTTTCAATTGCAGTGTAATACTTAATACATATTTCAGAACCATAGAAGAGTATATAGGCATAATTTTGCCTTCAAAAATGGTACATGCTGTGAAAAAAGACACACAACTATTTTTCGTTAAAAAAAAAATAAAGAGGCATAATGGCTTTCGATGCCTGAGCAGCTAATTACTTACATGCCATAGACCATGACAATCTAGAGGAGAACATAAGACCTAAATATTTATAGTAAGTGACTACACTCAAGGCAGACGAACCAAGAAGCAACAATACCACCTTTTCTAAAAACTACAGCATTGGTGTTATTCAGATTTACTTCAAGACTATAGCATTGGTTTTATTCAGATTTACTTCAAGACTATAGCATTGGTTTTATTCAGATTTACTTCAAGACTACATCATTGGTTTTATTCAGATTTACTTCAAGACTACAGCATTGGTTTTATTCAGATTTACTTCAAGACTATAGCATTGGTTTTATTCAGATTTACTTCAAGACTACATCATTGGTTTTATTCAGATTTACTTCAAGACTTCAGCATTGGTTTTATTCAGATTGACTTCAAGACTACAGCATTGGTTTTATTCAGATTTACTTCAAGACTATAGTATTGATTTTATTCAGATTTACTTCAAGACTACAGCATTGGTTTTATTCAGATTTACTTCAAGACTACCGCATTGGTTTTATTCAGATTTACTTCAAGACTACAGCATTGGTTTTATTCAGATTTACTTAAAGACTACAACATTGGTTTTATTCAGATTTACTTCCAGACTACAGCATTGGTTTTATTCAGATTTACTTCAAGACTCGACCCGTGAAGATCCGGGGTAGAATAGGTCTTCAGCAACCCCTGCTTGCTGTAAAAGGCGACTATGCTTGTCGTAAGAGGCGACTAACGGGATCGGGTGATCAAGCTCGCTGACTTGGTTGATACATGTCATCGATCCCAATTGCGTGGATCGATGCTCATGATATTAATAACTGGATTGTCTGGTCCAGACTCCATTATTTACAGACCGCCGTCATATAGCTGGAATATTGAACAACAAACAAACCAAAACCAACTACTTCAAGACTCCATTTTGAACAGTATGCGACCGTCCATTTCATTTTCGCTGGACATGGTGAAAGCCTGAGAGAAAACATAATGTGTGAAACAAAATAATGTTCCAGAGGTAAAGGCAACAAAGAGTACATGTCTTTGAACAGTGAACAACATATATACCAGCCTAAAACAGTTAAAGATTCTGAAGTTCTCGTGAAAATCATTACACGAATGAGAATAACCAATTTTAAAGGGTTCATGATCTAGCTTTGTTATAGATATATACATTCATTAAAGAAAAAAAAAGTAATTACACGATTGCAGATGCATTCTTGTTTACATGCTTGGTCCTTTCGCACCATCGCTGAGTTCGTCAATGCAAAACTGTTACCAATATTTAACATAAATTCACTGAGACGCATCGTCGAGTGAACATTGAAAAACGTATATAGAATCCAAATGGATTAGGATCTATCCTAATAATAATCGTGATGTAATTGACAAAACAATCATGACATCATGGAATGCGAAAGCAAGTGACGTCATGTCAAACAAGGTATCTTAGGCATCAACCCCCAAGGACCTGCACACAAATACCTAAACGAAAATCCCCCTGCGTGCCACATGTCAATATATCATATAAATAGGGGGGCGTTTCCCCCAATTTAAGATAAAATGTCTATGGGTCTGCATGTAAAGAGATAAGAGTTAAATATTTACTTTTTATTTCACATAATGCATTCCCGATATCAACATGACATTTCTATGGCTTCTATACACATCTGTCTATCGTTAATGCATTCCCTTAGATTAATATGGCATTCCTATAACTTCTATATAGATCCGGGGTAGAATTGGTCTTCAGCAACCCATGCTTGCCATAAAAGGCAACTATGCTTGTCGTAAGAGGCGATTAACGGGATCGGGTGGTCAGGCTCGCTGAATTGGTTGATGCATGTCATCGTATACCAATTGCGTGGATCGATGCTCATGATGTCTACACAGGATTGTCTGGTCCAGACTCGATTATTTAAAGACCTCCGTCATATAGCTGGAATTTTGCTGAGTGCGGCGTTAAACAACACACAAACATATAGATCTGAACAGATCTGTCTAACGTTAATGCGTTCCCGTGGACCAATATGGCATTCCTATAGCTTTTATATAGATCTGTACACGCCTGTCTAACGTTAATGCATTCCTTTAGATCAATAAGCCATTCCTGTAGCTTCTATATAGACCTATACAGATTTAATTTAATGCATTCCTGTAGATCGATATGCCATTCCTATAGCTTCTATATAGATCTGTACACGCCTGTCTACCGTTAATGCATTCACTTAGATCAATATGACATTCCTATAGCTTCTATATGGATCTGTACACGTCTGTCTAACGTAAATGCATTCACTTAGATCAGTATATAATACCTATAGCTTCTATATAGATCTGTACAGATCTAACGTTAATGCATTCCTTTAGATCAATAAGCCATTCCTGTAGCTTCTATGTAGGTCTATACAGATCTAATTTAATGTATTCCTGTAGATCGATATGACATTCCTATCGCTTCAATATAGATCTGTACACGTCTGTTTAACGTTAATGCATTCACTTAGATCAATACGGCAGGCCTATAGCTTCTATATAAATCTGTACAGATCTAACGTTAATGCATTCACGTAGATCAATATGGCATTCCTATAGCGTCTATATAGATCTGTACACATCTATCTGACGTTAATTGATAATCTTTTCAAAACAGTTTCGTCCACTTCATATTCAACACTGTAAAGAAAAGATGTACGCAAACCGGACAACGTATTCCAGTTATTTCAGTGTTCTATCTGTTACTGCTTAAGTGTTAATGGCTATACAAGAGATAGGGTTATATGATTTACTGTATATATGCACGTTATCGACACTACATATGCATGCCACTATACTACTGAAGGAACAAAGTACCAGTGCATTACACTTTGAACTGTTTATTTTACACTCACACATGTTACAGCAACATTTGACATTGTGGCATTGTGTATTCATAACATTTGACAGTCCATATAGGGAGTATGTCACGGAGATGGCATGTTTGGACTGGACAAATATTAGACATTGAAATCTTTGTAACTTGCTTAAAGCTCAATATTATACACAGTACAAATCAATAAAGAAACTTACATATATTCAGGGAGACTATACAAAGACGACATAGACTCCCTGATATGTCGTAGGCAATGCAACCGTAAACCGTTTGTTCAAGGCATCAGATAGATTCGATACAATCAGAGAACACATACCGGTCTATGGTCTCTGGTACAAAATATCTCAGGTTCATATTAATGTACCAAACAAGAAAATTGTTTTCCTCTGTATACAGCTCTATCGATGTCATGTCCAGGTTCAGGTCCTTGCAAATACAGGTTGTTGATGTTTAGAAACATGGAAAACCCTTTCCATCAAAACATTATACATTGTACACGCACACACACGCGCATATAAGTTAGACTTTATGACTGTTATACAACTGTTTATGTACATTTGATATTTTGACACGAGATCCAAACCACACCACCGCCTCCTTCACCTCCACACCACCCTCACTTCACACGCACAACAGTACGAACGCACACGCACGCACGCACGCATGCATGCACGCACGGACATGTACACAACCCAAACTCAATCCCACCCAACCCAACCCAAATCACACACATGCGACCCCATTCCCGCCCCGACTGGCCACCCCAAAGTCTACTTCTTGGCTGCCTTCTTCTTCACCGCCGCCCGCTCTTCTTCCAGCCTCTTCAGTTTCTCCTCCCTCACTTGGAGCTGGTGCTCCGCCTTCATCTTCTTGATGAAAAGGCGACGTTTCTTCTCGTCCTTGACAGCTTTGTGCTTTATTTCTCTGTCCAGTTGTTTCCTCTGGACTTGTTCTACCAACCTGTTTAGAAATGGTGAATTAGATCGTTATGAAATTGGGAGATCAAGACAAATTCATGTTTAGTAATGACACGGTTTAAGTGAATTAAGGTTTTTAAGTTCTGAACATACCTGTCCAGCCTGTATAGATCCGCATTCTGTCTCCTCCTCTCAGCTGTGTAGAAGCATCGCACTGGGATTTGCTCCAGACGTCGGGGAGCTCTGCCACGGGGAACAACCCCCTCCACTGCGGGGACAGAGAAGGCAACTCCTCCGCTGGCCTGACGGTCGGGGACCAAACCCTCATCTCGTAACTGTTGAAGAATCTCCGTCCCTGACAGACGGGATGTTGGCGGTGTCACCTGACACTTGGCGTAGTACAGCTCGCGAGGACAGTTGATCTTGCCCGTCAGAGCCTCCTCGGGAGATGTCTGCTTGAAAGTCTTAACCTTAGTCTGTTTGCATCCCATTTCTGGCAGCAAGATAGCATCGGCACTTATAAAACACTGCTTGACTGCGATCTAGTGGGAAAGACAATGACGTGACGTCATAATTTCATGACGTCACAGACAACGAAAATCCCCCTTTTATGGGTATGCTGGTTCCCGGATCACTCTGCGCGTCGTCAACTCGAAGAGACGGCGCTCGGCTTGCCTTCCGAGACAACGGTTCCATTGTATTCCGCTTCAGAATGTTCTTTACATGTATATATTGGATTGTTGAGAACTGAGGAGTAGAAACACACTGGTGGAATGCTGTATCGAAACTGATTTTAAACGATTCTTGAAATAAACTTAACTTTACGCGTCACGTGACATGCATAAATGAAGGGCAAATGACTGCCATCGTATTCCTGAATATATAAGCTTCACAAGAAATTAACATTACAATGTTTGCACGTTCGAAAAACGTTTCTTGAAGAATGTTTCTTGTTTTTATGATGGTGGCCATTTGTTATTCTATGACGGGGGGAGACGAACAATTTATACATCTTCGGTCCCCAACTTATGATTTTATCATTTTATTTTATTTTAAGCTTTTATCACATACAGGGAATCGCCGTGAGATCACGGCGAGTCTGAAGCCTGGTTTAGAAACTACAGACAACATCGGGATAGAACCACCGTTTGCCACCTTGTTAATAACAAACACCAGAAGGTCGGCGCCATGCGCATAGACCCAAACAGGCAGACCGACAGATAGAATTTTTACAATATGTAGGCCACCAACCCATTCTACAAATTACCGTAATTAAAGCAGCTATCTTGGATTTGTAAGGATACCTTTTCCAAATTATAATCATGATCATAATAATTGCTCTTTGAATAAACATGACATTTACATAGATCTGTTGTACCTGGCAAGGAAACGAAGAGCCCAAAGACTCTATGCCATGGTCCCCAAGTTGCCAAGATTTGTTTGCACAAATAATTTATCCATATTGTACCATCAATCGCCTGTATTATCCGTGTCCTTGCATCATTTACACTCTGTAAACAGATGACCTTATTAGTGATCATAGTCAAAGACCACAGTCGGCCGTGCCAATAACATATGATCGTGGGTTCGAATCCCGGTTCACTCTGGTCATGTTCTAGGTTTGTCAGCACCATACCCGTGCTCGTCCGTGGGTTCCAACAAAGTGGTTAACGTTTTAGACTGGCATCACTTCGGACTTTCCTCCCACATAAAGCTTACATGCCGTGATATGACTGAAATACTGCAATACAGTTCCAATACCCGGTATTTCAATATATTTCCGTGGAATGTATCTTGTGGTTATACCATATCTGGACATGCGCAAATATCTACTTCCTGTTTCTGACGCATCTTGACATCCGCGTGCCTGTGTGCAGGTTCAAAGATGGTTTATCTGTGACAAATGGAGCCGAACAATGGATGTTTTGTTTCCAGGTTTCGATCCCAACTTATGATTTTATCATTTAACTGCGAGATGTACCTGTAAATAACACAGGCACATTTTAATCTTAATGTCACAGCGTTCCGGGTCAAGATGACCACACGTAATGTTTATGGTATCGTGTGCATAGTGTAGTGCAGTCAAGACATGGGATGTTTAAGGCCAGTACACTGGAATGTGTGAACAGAGTGTGTGTGTATGTGTGTGTGTGTGTGTGCGCGCGTGCATGGATACCCCACGCAGACACATTATACTGAATCGGGGTCGACCAGTCCTTGTTTTATGAGTCATAGCTTATGTATTACACTTGAATACAACCTCCTTGCAATGCCATTGACTTTCTACTCTGGAGTGACCTGGTAACACGTGTCTCCCGCATGTTTAAATAGAGATATGTCCTATCTTGGTACAGTCAGTGATCAACAAGGTCTATTAAAGGGGCCGATTTTCAGTTTAAGTCTATACACGTTGTAATATAGTGACTGTTTTAAATTGGAACATTTATCTTTAGCTTAATCATTAACTGTGACATTGGTATACATTTGAGCTAACGGGTGGTGTGAAGTGGTGTTTGAACGATATAAACCAAACTGGATGGGACTGACAATTTCTTGGAGCCGAGTCCCCCTTTAAGGCCTCTTCACTGTTCGTGCATGGGGTTTACACAGAGGGGTGACTGGTTATAGCCCTTAAAGCGTTTTCTCACCACGCCGAAAGCACGGGGTCAATTACCTATAGTGGGTTCTGCCAACTATGTGTGTCCCCCGCCGTGATACTGGTGGAATATTACTAAAACAAAAGGCGTAGACTCGTCTTCACTCGCTCACAGGTAGACCCAGTATACCTCGCAAACTACAACCATAGTGAGTGAGTGAGTGAGTGAGTGAGTGAGTGAGTGAGTGAGTGTTCTTCCATTGCCTGTGAAAACACACGGTCGGTATACGGTGTTGTCTTGACGCCTATCAAAACTCTATCTGAAGTCAAGCAGTGAAATGAGGTCGTCTAATTCTCGTGAAAGTCAAATTAGCCCTTCTCCGTGCAGGAATTGAGTGCCAGGCCTATACCTTTGCGGGATATTCAAGCAATGTCTATAGAGTAGATGTTCTCAAAGCTGTGACACATGGTCTGGGTTCTCATTGGTCAGAGCTCTCGCTGGTTTCTCTCTCGCCGGTACACGGCTGTGACTTGATTCGTCGTTAGAAAACAGCGACTTTCTACATTGCACATCTTCCCGAGGCAAGAGAGTTAACTGACTATAAAAGTCCAGTTTCAACCCTTGCCGAACTAGGCTGGAATTCCTGGGTTCTATCGCAGCGCCACCAGTGGCTATTACGAGTTATGTCCCTTCTAAGCTTCTCCTATAGACCAATCAGATTCCACCTCTCGTATCACTTGCATTTGCTTCAAACAAAACAGTGGCTGCCAGTCAAGACGATCTGATCGATAATCAAGGTCTATACTGTAATCAAACGGGTCTTACTTCGTGAAATGCATCAACTCACGTGAGCACCTTGATTAAAACATGAAAATATTTGGAAAATATCTGTTGACAATGAGTTGGCGGTGCACATGCTTTGCAACTACTGCAATCGACCGAAATCTGCACGACAGTTTACGAACCGGATTTCGATTTCGTTGCGCGATTTTGATTGGACTATGCATAGACTCGTTAGTCCAGCCAAAATGTAACTCCATAATACCTGCCTAGTTCGGCAAGGGTGGAAACTGGACTTTTATAGTCAGTTAACTCTCTTGCCTCGGGAAGATGACATTGCAAATCACTGGTTATTGCGGACGGTAGCGTCAGGCTACAAACACTCACTTTTTATCTACATTGTGTGAGTGGCTAGTGCATGCTACAGGTAGGGCAGGACATTTTCATCGCTATTTTGCCTGTTACACCCAACGAAGTCAGTTTCAGATCATAATCGAGACAGGTTATTCTCGTTTCACGTTTTATTTTTACAACCCCGTGTAATACTGCATGATGATGATATTTATGCAAATTGTGTGAATGACTGGTGCTACCGATA
Organism: Haliotis rufescens; assembly: GCF_023055435.1. NCBI lineage: Eukaryota > Metazoa > Mollusca > Gastropoda > Lepetellida > Haliotidae > Haliotis > Haliotis rufescens. Next base: position 25,912,144 of record NW_025963791.1, on the reverse strand, counting down.
GCGCAGGACACTCTTACAGTTTTCGCGTAACACCTGGTGTCATCACTGATTTTCAGTGATCCATTCACATAATGCTCATCACTATTTTCCCTGTTACGCCCAGTGGAATCTGTTTCGGCACATAACCGAGACTGGTTATTCTCAGGCGTTGATATTTTATATTTACAATCCCGAGTATGAGGCAATCTCATTAAAATCAGATCAGGTCTGATTTTAATGAGATTGGATACTGAGGACGATACTGTGACCATCCAACACTCATTGCTCATCTGCTTCTACCCTTCTTACATGCTTTCATGGTCAGTGGTACATTTCCCGTGAAAAACTCCTGGAAGAAAATGGTAAAGAAATCCATTCATGACCATAAGAAGAAGGAATGGAATACCCGAATATCTCTAGATCACTGCCTTAAACATTTCAGGAAAATCCATTCCACCAGAAAGCCCCACCCTGCCTGTTTCATAGCAAAAGCCCACCAAAACATTAAGAAACAGTGTGCGTTCATTGTTCACTTATGTGCCCTCTGGAGACCTGGCGTTGTTCAAGGAAGCTGCTTTCTCTGTGGTCTACACTACGACGACCTTCTAACACACGCCCTGTGTCATTGTGAGACTTTCAGCATGTATCGAGACATGCTGTGGTGTGACATCATCAACATTGGTCCTGTGGAACTCAGTGTCCATCTCAAAGATACATCCGACACTGATCTTGTCTGCAGTCTCCTGTCATGTCATCCTCCTGTTTCCCTGTCCAATGAGGATCAAGAACTGTTCCAAATATCTGTGATAACCAGACTATATGATATGTGCAACTTCTAAAGTGACTTAATCCATGTAAAATCTCTGCTTTTCACTGTTAACTTATAACATGTTTTGTACTCTCCTATGGAGGAATAAAAGTATATATATTAAAATCAGATCTTAGTTCTCGCTACCGCTTTGTTTAGCGGTAGCGAGAACTAAGGTCTGATTTTAATGAGATTGGATACTGAGGACGATACTATGACCATCCAATACTCATTGAGTCGACTCTATTGACATGGAGGCATGTATAGGGCACCTATACCCCTGGTTTACCGTATAGTTAACACTTTCATCACAGGCCGCCATGACATAACTATCTATGTTATACAGGCTAAGACGTGAGGCCTGGCTTTGTGGGGATTTTGTTTTGGTATAAAACAAACAACTATATTTGTTTTTTTCAGTTTTCGAATTTTGAGGCCGGCGGATCCGTGTACCTGACGCGACCAACGGGATAGGGTGGTCAGGTTCGCTGACTTGGTTGATGCATGTCATTGATCCCAATTGTGTGGTTCGATGCTCGTGATATTAATCACTGGATTGTCTGGCCCAGACGCGATTATATCTGGAATATTGCTGACTGTGGCGTTAAACAACCAACCAACCAACCAGCGACTCATGTTACACAGTCGCTACGTCCTGGCCCTATTGTACAGGACGTGCTTTGGGGCACATCGCGTATGATTTGATTCAATATCTGTTTAGAATTCACCGTCATCAAGTGCATGTATGGAGGTGCTGTTCCACAGCATGCATGTCAACTATCCCGTGACACGTGGTTAAATACAGACATCGCAGGCGTAATCAGGATCTACACCGAAACGTCGCCTTCACAGTAATTAAAGAACTTGTTATCCATGAATTGTGTCTACTTTGTCATGGCATACGTTGATGAGAAATACACCATGTCGAGCATAGTTAGTTAGTTAGTTAGTATAAACAGTGTTTGAGTTATATATATCGTTGGTGAGGCGGGCGACGCCATGACTATCCAATAACAATACCCCTGAACGTCGTGGAGCTTTTGTCCCCAAAAGCATTTTTAAAATATTGAAAGTCCAAGTACACAGTAAAATGCATTTCTCCAATCACAAAGATCAGTTTTGGCCTGAGATTGGTCAGAATTAGGACACACTCACCTACATCATCACAAAATAGAAACAGGTGACACCGGACCCATTAGACTCCCTTTTTATTGGCAAAACTTCCAGTCAGGTGCAAGTTACCAAACCTATATTTTCCCCTCGACCAACTCTGCCAATATTCTTAGTGAGCTTGATTGTGCTAGTGGCTTTTGGCAAATACCACTCCATCCAGATGCAAAATTCAAGTCGGCCAATATTACACCCGATGGTGTTATTCGATGGAATCACCTCCCTTTCTGCCTAAAACATGCTGCTATGGCATTTCTGCAAACCATTTCAGAGGCAATAAAAAATGAATTGGCGTTACACACTACTAATGTATGTAGTGACATAATATTTTCTAAAACGCTTTTGGAACATTTGAATCACCCCAAGGCAGTATTCCAAAATATCAAAGAAGCGGGACTCACTCTAAAACCTATAGCAAATGTAAATTTGCAACAAAAACAAGTCACCTACTTAGGGCATATCTTCAGCAAAGATGGCATCCAAGGTGATCCTTCAAAAAGAGATTCAGTCACACAGATCCCACTCTCTAAAAATATCCATGACATGTGTCATTTTGCCTGTATTATCCCACATTTGAAGCAAACTATTTTGTCTTTCGAATGATCCAATTGCCAACAAGCATTCGAAAAGCTAAAGCAAGCCCTTACAACTCCCCCCATCTTTGCATATCCCCACCAAAACAAACCCTTCATCCTCACAACTGATGCACATCAAACTTCAAAAAGGTACATTTTGGGCCAACTTGATTCTCATGGGGTAACTTGAAATGAAGTTGTTAATTCGTGTCTTTTTGCCACATTTACAAGTATGTTTAAGTTGTTTTGTTTTTTTTAACAAACAATGTTGATTAGTAAGGTTTCTTTTGCTCGTCAGTTTCCAGGTAAGGGTATATGATGCTTAATGGTCATTTCCCATCACAATCAACAACTGTTGTGGCCTCTTGAAATGGATGGTTTGGAATATTATTAATATAATTTATATCTCTCATGTCAGGTCAACTTTTAAAGATTATGGCTTTGCTCACGAAATATTCTGTATTGACGAGCTTATTATTGAGGCTGAGTTATTTTTTCCAAGCTGTTGGATGTTGAGTTTTAATATTTACACAAAATTATGAGTTGTGCTTTGTTTTTTTTTGCAAATCCTCTCTTTTCTTTACGCTACCTGCGACAGTTTGATAAAAGTGAGTGAGTGAGTTGGGTTTAACGCCGCTTTGAACAGTATTCCAGTTATATCACGGCGTGTCAGCTTAATGTCGGAGGAAAGCCCGAAGTGATGCAGGTCTCAGACATTTACCACTTCGGTGAAACCCACGAGCACGGGTATGGTGCTGACAAACCTAGAAACATAATTTGGGCGAACCGGGATTCGAACCCACAAGCATAGGGCCACCCGTGCCTCCCTTGATAAAAGAGTGTGTAATATGATTTGAGTTTATTCAACTCTGTTTCAAATCTATTTTAGATGGAAACCGTGTAAGGAGTGCCTATTTGTTCTACAGTAGATGTTTCATACAGTGAGAAGGAAACACAGTAATTTGAAAAATGAAATTCGCATGTAAGTTAAAGCAAAGGAGATTGCTTGCAGTCTGACATGGAACCTCTTAGCTTGAAACTGCATCTACAAATTCAAAGGGGTAAATGTAAATATGCCCGGCTTTTGACAATAGGTACATTATTCACACGTATATCAATATACATCTATCTTGTCAAACCACGTGAAGCAACCACAAGTTCTCCCAAGCAGACCATTTATCCTGGCAACGTGAGTGAAGTAATATCGTGTCCCCCTGTCAGCCACAATGTGAATCTTCCTGACAACTAGCTCCAACTGACAACAGTCGACTGTTGTTCAAACGGAAAATATTTCCTGTAACCGGACACTGCGAGGTCATCATATGGCAGTTCACGTGTAGGTATGTCAGATATGGCACGACAACCAGGTGTATAATTAATAACATGTCCGACATGACCGGGCTGAATGATAGCATGTCTTGGATAAATTCATGTATGTTCAATATATGTAAACCTTACCAAGATTAGTATGCAAAACGAACAACTGTTTTCTCGAACTTCCATCTCAAGAGAGAGAGAGAGAAAGAGAGAGAGAGAGACCTGTGTTATAATCCCCCGTTTCACACACACGCACACACGCACACACGCACGCACGCACGCACGCACATACACTGTCTCTCTCACTCACAAAGGTGCATTCATGTTTGTTCTTTAAAACACACGCGCGCGCACCCACACACACACCAATTTGGGCAATGACAAATGTTTATGCCTGTGAGAAGGACTCACTACATACATCTTGAAATACACATGACTGTTTTATTAACTGACAATGTACACCTGCACAAGTGTGAAGGACTAACACAATCACGAAATACATACACGTGTTTTATTACTGGTTCCCGATACCTTAACACACACACACAGACGCACGCACGCGCGCGCGCGCGTTTTTATTAACTGACAATATATACCCTTGAGAAGGGCTCCCGATATCTGTCGAAATACACACCCGTTTTATCAGGTAAAACAGGTCACAGCCATGTTCACTCGTGCATCACTTTCTGAGCATCAGGCCGTATCATTTTACTGTAGGCACAATGGGACTATAGGCACATTGGGAAGACACCAGCCTTCCTTGCCGTGGAGGTGCCGCGACGACGTCGCCTCAAGCTATCAGTATCACCCACAGGTATACCACTCCGTGATGAAGTCAGTCCCCAATAAACTAGGGGCGGTGGGGTAGTCTCGTGGTTAAGCGTTTGCTCGTCGTGCCGAAGGACCGGGTTCGATTCCTCACATGGGTACAACGTGTGAAACCCAATTCTAGTGTCCTCCTCCATGATATTTCGGGATGGTTGCTGAAAGCGTAGTAAAACCATACTCACTCAATAAAAAATATATAAAGACCACGTGTTATAAAACAAACGAATGTAACCCGAAACAAGTCAGTGAGAAAACGTTTATCAAGAGATTTAACGAGAGTTGGTACGCAGGCACTTATGAAATGAATTCGAAACACCAAGTACACATCCAATGTATATAGCATGTATTTTTAACAGTGCCTGGTCGTCACAGCTAAAATATTTACGATATGCCCTATATGTCAAATGTTAACCAATAACAAATATCAGAAGATTATGTATTTTTTCATATTGAAATCGGTATTTACCACGAGTAGCACATAAATATTGTGCCGATAAATACACGAAACCCATTGCAGTTGCTCAACAACTTCAGACTGTTATATAGGGGAGGTAACTCTAAAGTGATTGTTGATGACCATTTAAGCGTGACTATTTTCACATTGTTTTATCACTTTTGTTATTTTTTATTTTAAAAAAAAAACAACGAGCCTTACGCGTAGAGCTACTTACAATTTATGTTGACTCAAGCATAAGAAATATCACACAATTGTTGTCAAATAGATGACACATAAGCCGTAAATTTTAACTTCGCGCACACCTGAGGAATGTAATACTTTTTACCATTGACTGTACAGCGTCAACACAATAAGATGGAATGTTTATGATTCAGGGCAATCCAATTCTAGCTTCACTTTAGGTAGGGCGTACTGAGCCAAACACTACCTGTTTTAAGGAGTGACAAGTGACATGTGTTTGTTTCCGGAACTCAACTGGCGTCGCGTCGTCAATGCATTAGGATAAATATATGTGGCCATTGTCAAATATTTATTGCAGTCAAACTAGGGTTAATGTCTGTTAACTATTGACATTAACACTAGGTTCATAGTGCATGGAACACAACATAAATCTACTTCATGATAGGAATAAATAGCAGGTAATTGATTTTACGTTAAGCAAAGAAGAGGATATATACACGATCTTTCAAACAAGGGAAGCACTGTATACTTTGAAACGAATGGATATATGCATTGTGTATATCATACCAATTGCATTTTTAACTGCCATATCCGAACTAACAAAGAAGTGGTTTTGCAGAAATTTCGTAAGATCTGGACAGTGCTCCTTATGATGTGCTGAAAATAAGCTGATTTAGTCATCTAAAGCAATATAATAAAGTCATGAAAAACATATTCTTCGCCAATGGTATGAATAAAATTCACGGAATTGGAACAAGATAGTTAAGAATACACATTCCACTTACTACAATAACAGTAATGTTTTATGTTGTTTCATATTCAGAGGCTGAAGTGAAACTACGTTTACGGGTGCGCGTTAAAACAATTGCACTTTTGTTGGGGTAGGTGGAGGAGTATTTTCAATATAGTCAAGTAAGTCTCACTTCGAATACAATTTTGTTCATGCCTAACCGTTTAATTTTTCACACTGAACCCAGTCAGCGGCTGTAACGACCTCAATACATGTCGATTGGTTCACTGGCTTATATGAGGGTGTCCATGTCTCCCTGTTTATGTATTACTTCCTTCGACGCAATGTCTCCCGACAACAACCCGTGGGTTATGTGCATTAACATGAACAAGTTGATTGATTATTGACGTGAGTGATTGCCTACATAGGGGTGTGAAATTAATTGGAGCACGGTACATATGACGCAACATTACCTTTAGATAAGCTAAGTGGGAAACTGCTCGCAGCGATATGCATAATGACCACTTTTATACAATACACATTTCCTGTGATAATTGACTGGCATTCTTGAAGCGATTATGGTCTTCTTTGGTGGACTCTGTATAATTACAAAGGACATCAAAGAAATACAGAAACTGTTATGTAACTAAACATCAGAAAAATCCGCATTAAGAAGAATTGATAAAGTTTTCAATTTCTCCCAAACGAAACATGTATATTGTTAGGTTTCTTGATTTATGATCAGAACTTTAGCACTTGTAGATTATCAGCTCTAGCTCATTATAAATGAAACATTTATAATATACAAACTTTCATATGAAACGTTAGTCTTACTTTGCATTTTTGTGTATGTTGATAAAAGTGATAAGTTGATAATGTTGTTCATTATCAATGAAACAGTAGAAATGACATAATATGCAAGCCACGCCCACATTTTACAAGCGTCAAGGTAGGTGCCACTGTCGACGATGTTCCTCGCATAAAGAGACGCAGAACTATAGAACAATTCGTGCAAGGTGGAGTGTTTACTATTTTGACCATATATGGAAGTAAATGTCGTCACTTCACGGGGGAATTCCATTCATTATGCTTGAGGCCCAGTCCAACAGGAAACACCTTTACTGCACCTCAATATGAGATCACTTTATGACGTCACTGACAATACCGCGTGTTTGTTTGATGTCAAGTAATATTACCGGCGAGATGTACATACCAAGACAGTACAAGGGTCATCAATAAATATTTTATATAACATTAGAACGCATCATAGCGATAAAATTCAAATCACCCATGCCACATTCAAGTGAAGTGTGACACTCGGTTGGGCGTGCCATAGTGTCACGTGGCAAGAAGGACCAATCACAGCACGCGTACCAAGTCGCGCACATTGTGCTACCGGAACCTTAGAGAGGGTCCCGAGCCATAATGACAGTTTGAAATTAACAGCGATTTGGAGGAAGGACATACAATTCTGTGAAACTGTGCACATTTGGGATTTGTATTTACTGTGGTGTTGCTTGTTGTTCGTGTATTTGAGTTGTTTGCAGTGTTGATACTTCGCCGGAACTCGCACACCAGTGTCCAAAATGGCGGAAGACTCTTTTGCTGGATTAAGCGCGCAGGAGTTGCGATACCTGGCCATAGACAGAAATATAGTCAATGATCCATCTCTACAAGCGGAGTGGTCAGCGAAAAAGTTAGTATGGATCCCCGACGAGGCACATGGATTCGTGGCATCTGTTGTAAAATCAGAAAAAGGAGACCAGTTCGAAGTAGTGGTGGAAGAAACAGGAAAAAAATCGCTCGTCCACAGAGATGATGTTCAAAAAATGAACCCACCAAAATTTAATAAAGTTGAAGACATGGCCGAATTGACGTGTCTTAACGAAGCATCTGTTCTTCACAATTTGAAGGACAGGTATTACTCAGGCTTGATATATGTAAGTAATATACTCTATGCAAGTTGACACTGAGTCAACATGCAGAACAACACGGTCATGACAATGTTACATTTCAAACAGTTCTGAACTCCTAGGTTACCTGTAATAGTAGGGTGATGATTTTTTATAAAGTTACCGTAATAAAACCTTTATCATATCGCAAAGGTGTACACTGCATGTTGTTGTACCAGTTAAGAACCTAGCAGTAAATTGAGCGTGTCACCCATCCCAAATATCAAAAATTGATGTATGCCGAATACAATGGAAGATTCATAATCATTATGCAGGTTGATCCCAAAACATTTCGTTATGTTATTTATCTATATAGAGATCTACCACATGTTGAAGATACTGCTTTGAAATAATCACTCCAGAAAAGAACAATTCACATGTGATATGTATATATGTTTGATTAAATGTGATGTCACAGATGTATATATATGAGACACATGATACATTGATCATGTAGGGATGAGGTCACTATCAGTGAATCACACCTTGATAGTCAGATATTGATTGAGACTGACCATGCAGTTAAACATCCCTGCAGATGCTGATAACATTCGAGGTTGCTGTCAGGAAGTTGGGCTGCTTCACCTGAAAGTTCAGACTGATTTAAAAAAACCAAGTCTTTTTCTTTTAAACTTGATTTCTCTAGCTCATCAATCCATAATTAATAACAGCTCAAGGAAATGCGTTTGTCATATGGTGCTAGAGTGTTACATTATTAGCATAAGGTACTGAGTTGTGTATGAGATAGAAGTCCTGAAACTGTCTTTTATTATTTTCCCCAACAACCTTATAATTCTACGGATGAAAAAAATAGTACATAACAGATATTCATTAAAATTAATTTAAGTTTAATTAGTAGGTGAACGTGGTGAAGGCGTCATTTTGAAAATATAATCCGATGATGTCATTAGTCATTAAGAGATCTAAAAATAGAACAGTCTGTTTCTCTCCCTTATTCATTGAAAACCCCTATTGAGAGATCCCCTCTTAGGATATTGCAAGCATTTGCCATTGCTAAGCCTGGCGAAATCACAGGCACATGTTCCTTGGTTACTGTCAACCTTATCTCAGGATTGATTGCATTCCTGTTGAGAAATAAGCATCCCTTGTTGAGATTCTTGGGGGGGGGGGGGGGGGGGGGGGGGTCATTTGAGAGATAAAAAGGGGCATTGACCGAACCTGTTGACCAATCCAACAATGGCATTATTGTTGTCATTTGAGTAATTTGATCTGTCCATTCAGTTATGCAACTTTGCAAATTAAGCAAACAGTTTGTTTTCAGTTGAATTTTATGCAGAGTTAAACTTTGCAAAACAAAATATTTAAATGGTATTGAGATCTATTAAAAAAAATGTGTAACCCTTCATTACATTTTTTTAGATTGATTAAAACATTAAGTCTGTTTCTCCTGTTGTTGGCTTGCAAATTAGAACCATTTGCTACATAGTTGCAAGTGTACTAGAATAATCTCACCTTTACTTATTCATAGACACTAACAGGTAAATTGTTTGGACAGTGAACAACATTGAAGTAGGTGTTCTGTTTTGAAGCCACTCAAGGTCATCAATACATGCAATAAGGACAAATGTTCATGCTGACGAAAATGTTTGAAAGAAGATTTAGATAAATTATCCCCGCCCCTAACCACCATCCCCAAAATATGACCAGAATACAAATTGTTAAAATTGTGGGTTTTTTTACATATTAAAATTATTATGATTAATATTCCTTCATTGAGAAAATTTGGTATTGGCTTGCTTGTTGAAGCATAAACAGTGATAAATGTTGAACTTTCATATTATTTTTTAAAATAATGAATGTCGTGTCTTAAAAAATGTTATTGAACACAAATGGAATTTTTTTATTGCAGACATACTCTGGACTTTTTTGTGTGGTTGTGAATCCATATAAAAAACTGCCAATCTATACTGACAAAGTGATAGAATTGTACAAAGGGAAGAAGAGACATGAAGTGCCCCCCCACGTTTTTGCTATTGCTGACACAGCATACAGGAGTATGCTCCAAGGTAAGGCACAACAATAGCCTTAGAATCTACTGTCGCCTCTTGTGGTTAGACATTGGCTGAGCAGAGTCAGTCGTCATTTGTTATGCTTCAGTGACACTTTGATGAATATTAAGCATTTGGTGTCGTATTATGGTTTGTGTCTGTTACGCTTGACTGTACACAGCTGATTGTATGTACACTGCAAGTATGGGTCAACATGCCTCCAGATATCCCTTGCCGTCGGTCATCTTGATAAACATCACTTTTAGTCATCTTTAACATAAATTGCTGGGTTGTATGAGAAGGTATACATCAGTATGAGAAGGTATACATCAAACAGATAATGTATTCACTATTGGTCGAGTAAACATTATGGGCTTGCACTGAAAATATAAAAAATATAATCCAGTAAATTTCTTATCAAAGTCTTGATAGTTGGAAAACTTGGCCATTTAATTGCTTGACTGAAAACTTCAAGGTTTTGTTGCTTCAGTTGTTAGCCTAAGCATGGATATATAAAGCATATACTTAGTTGCATAATCAAACAATCTAATTGTTGTATGCTTGAATCCTGTACAAGGTCAGTAGCATTTGTAAACCTCTGACAAAACTCCAGCAATAACATATGCAGTCATTAGGCTGGGAGAATGGATCTGTTGATACAGGACAGGCGACTGTTGGTGTGGAATTTCAGTGTGAGGCTGTGAGAGTAGGAGTGTAGCAAGTGCTGTTCTCTAGCATTCCTTCACAATGAGGCTAGTGTCCACTATCTCCACAACTCCTGACTCCCTGTAGATACAGGATGGCTGTCAGCTATCGTGTCACTTATTTGGGCCAAGTGGTGAACTTGTAGAATTTGCTTCTACTTTAAAAGAGTTTGGATTCTGGAATGAAAAACATGAATGGTCTTCTTATGTAATAATGTTATTGTACGTGTAGTATGACAGGTATTGTCTTGCATGAATGGGTTACCTCCCCCTAATTATCACACACTCCAAACTGGACTGAAGTGGGCGTGTAGAGTAATTTGGAGAAATTTTGCAAGCTGCTGACAATGACATAAACAGGTATTTTAGACCTGTAATTAGGATTGTACTTACTTCTCACTCAGATGTATAGCATTATATAAGGCAAAACTATTAGAAGAAGATTCACTTTTTCGTTGGATGTTTTACATTTGTAATAATTTTGGAAAGTGGTCTTTATTGGTCAGCCAGTGTTAGAAATAACGGGGAGTCTTTATAATGTTTGGAACTATGGTCATGATAACCCCATAACATTTACCTGAGGGTTATAACAAGACCTCCTTGACATTTTATTTTGATAAACTTAATGTTGCCACCAGTGTCAGTTCATGTTGAAGTGAGGTAGCCCAGTTGTAGGTGTGCTCAGTTGTCATGCACAGTGTATGGGTTCAATTAAAAAAAATGCAATTGACACACAGGAAACTAGTATTATGGTACATATGTTTGTTTGATATCCCATGTAGTGGCAGTTGTTTCCCAGAATCCTGCAGTGCATCATGCAACATGGTGTCTGACTGACATGACGGTCAGTGCCCTATTGTCAGGTAATACTTGCCCATCTTGTTAAGGCTTCAAGCCAATGTGCGGACTTCCTCACCAAATACAACTATCATGTTTGTGGGTTGAGACTCAATCCATCACTTTCAACTTTTGACACATTAGTCTACTCCAGAGGCAACAACCTGTCACTTTCATAGCTCCCTCAGTCTAGCTTACAGTGAATGTTTTTAAAAGGAGTGATTTTTTTGGCTTGGAATGTTATCATGGTTATGGGGGTTTTGATATTCGTAATTCATGCTGGTCATGTATAGGGAATTATGTTTACTTTCCATTTCTAAGTGATAAACACAAGTTATCTAAGTTTAAGTAAATAAAAGTGACTCGGGGTGGAATAGATCTTCAGCAACCCATGCTTGCCATAAAAGACGACTATGCTTGTCGTAACAGGCGACTAATGGGATCGGGTGGTCAAGCTCACTGACTTAGTTGATGATTGTCATCGTATCCCAATTGCGTGGATCAATGCTCATGTCAGTCACTGGATTGTGTGGTCCAGACTCAATTATTTACAGATCGCTGTCATATAGCTTGAATATTGCTGAGTGCGGCGATAAACAACAAACAAACAAACCAGCTCCAATAAAGTGGCATCCTGTATTCAGAAGTAACTTACTTCAAATGAAATGGAATAGATTGTAATTGATAGTAAATAGTACAGTGTTATGATGTGTTAATACATGAAACAAAGAACTTTACCTTGATATGTGTACTTGGAACTTTGTATGATTTGGTATGAAAAACATATGGTCAGTTAATTAGTTTCAAACTCTCTATTTGAGTGTTAGCGAAGAAGAGAAAGTCCAGTACACACAGTTTCCAACCACACCCTAAAACATAAATGCAACTCTTAAGACACTCTGTCTGGGGCATATCTTGAGAGTCATTACGCCACCATGTACTGTGCATAACTGTGATACTCAGAATACAGTTACTCGGAATATAAAAACTACTAATGTAATGCATGTAGCAGGAAAGCCAGCAATGCAGCCATCAGCATGATCAGTAGACTCCGTGTGAGATAGACAGTTACGGTGTCACTGACGACACACGTCAGCCATAATGGAATCATTAGTTTTGGGTTGTTCTGACTTACTGGAATATGAGCAGTTACCTGTCGTTCTCTGCTGTTAGACAGATGTCTAGACTTGTTCTGTGACAAATTATATAGGTTGAATTTAACTGAACTGTGGCAAGCTTGCTGAAATGGTACATAATGTATTGTGACTGTCATGGTCTTTCAGTGTTTGTTTGATGTTAAAATGTTTCAGTTGTCATGGGATTTAGGGGAATGAAATATTTATTTCGTGCGAACTCATACCCCTGAATTTCACAATGACAGTGTTAGGGTAGGCTTGCGATTCAAGCATGGACTTGAGAGATCTTGGTTTGAAGCCCAGTTGTGATATGACTTGACAAATACTTAATGCACACAATAAGAGGCATTCCTTAGTGAACTGATGGAAGATGGGGAATAGCTTATGAAAAAATGGGTTATCAAAGGCAAAGACCTTAACCCTGATTTTACACCTAAACAATCTGGAATTTTTGCTACCATTTAGCCTGTTTAGGATAGGAAAGTTGTCATCAACAACCATTTGCAGTCAGGCACTGCACTATTGTTACAGCTAATAGAAGTTTAATATTATGGCTGATAGATCCTTGTTTTAGACCCATCAGCGTTAATCTAACATAGACCCAGTAAGGGCGAGCATGCAGAGGCATCTCGCTATCTCCTGTGTGTGTAAACATTGACCTGTGCGGTACACAAACAACACTTTTCTCACCAGAGTGGGATGAAAACATCAGCTCATGGGCATGGTGGCTCACAGATACTGATGACCATTAGCTGTGGTTTGTCACGGCATAATATGCAGCAGGGTTGTTTGGTGAAGATAATATACAGGAAATAAGGCATTAAAATTGTTTGGTTTGTTTGGAGAAATATCCCATCATTAAAGGATACTAAAAGAATATATACGTGTGAGTATGCGTGTGTGTGTGTTTCAGATTTTGAGGGACCCTAGATTGAATGATTCAAATACCTCAGATAATACCCCAGGAGCCCCTTGCATTTTGAACACTGTTTTATTCAGCAGATGTAGATTTGGTGGTTTGAAATTTGTGGGTGTTATTGAGTATTCAATGACCAGAAAATTCATTTGGACCCGACACAGTCCTATCACAATAAGGGGGATACTGTGGGGCTTATTTCATCCTATATCCTGCCTCCATGTTCCCTAGCTCTGCTACCCTTGTTTGATCCAGGTGACCTGTCATGGGTGGGCAGAGTATTGGAAGAAAACCTGTTCAGTGGGTCCTGTGTTTATTGTTATCCCTTGTCAAAGCTCCCTAGGGGGTGACTATTTTGGAGACGTCTGGTTGCAGGGTTGGAGCTTTTCCTGCTTTATAGCTAGTTAATAACAGTCAATGTTAGTTGTTGACTGAGGAAATAAGAACTGACTTTGACATCAGTATCACTTGTTTATCAGTATTGTGAAATGCTTATCAGTTTTTGTAAATTTTGAAGTAAATTACCATATGCACATGATTTATAAGCTTAAACATTTTCCTCCTTCAGCAATGTTCAAAAGCCAGGAACCATGTAACTAAATTTAATTTTATGATAAAATGTTTGAACAGGAAAGATCAATATAATCTGTACACATGACGCAATGTAATATGAGCCCTTTACCCTTTGAAGAAAGAAGAACCAACATGTTTGAGTGGACTTTAGTCTTTTAAGTAGCCTCATTGTATACTTCATAGTGCATAATGTTTGCTTTGTCCTTGCCAGTCCTGTCATATTACACCGACACCTGTAGATGGTGTGTCTCTAAAAATGGTGACCCAGACATGTCCTTCACCTGTTAATGTTCCCAAGCAAAGCATGCTCCATATTAAGAGCAGTGCATACTACAGCTTCTCATACTCGTATGTGTATGAATACTTGTCGTAAAAGGCGAATGCTTGTCGTATGAGGCAACTAACGGGATCGGGTGGTCACTCACTGACTTGGTTGATGCATGTACTCGTATCCCAATTGTGTGGATCGATGCTCATGATGTCAATCACTGAATTGTCTGGTCCAGACTCAATTATTTACAGACCCCCGTCATATAGCTGGAATATTGCTGAGTGCGGCATTGAACAACAAACACACCTATGTGTATGAGCTTCACAAATTCACTAAAGTTCATATTTACAAGTAAATTTGCTTCAGGTATGGGTTATATAGTTGTCTGTTACCTGAATTCCTATTTAATGAATTGTTGATTAAAAGTCAATATACCGCCGCCATGGTCTGCCTAGAGAGTGGAAGGTCGGTGGCTCCATCCCCTGGCTGTATCATAAAAAAAGCATTGTTAAAAGAAAGTGCTTGTTGTCTCCCTGCCTAGTGCTTTTCCCATTAAATCCCCTTTCACCTCGCCTGAAAGTTTAGCGACAGATCAACTATTGGATGACATTTGTTTGTTGATCAGTGATTTGAATGATACAGCTTGACCTTTCGACCCCTTTATTCATGAGTTGTAGACTTAAGGCTTAAGAACGGCATGTTATCTATAGAATCACGTTTATTTGTCTTTTTAAGAGTTAACAATCTCAATAAGAATTTGTCAAATTTGTACCATTACTATGTATACTTGGAAGAAAGTAGTTTGTTAGTCAGAAATATGAGATTATTCTGATTTCATAGCAACAAATTTGTTATTAGATAAAACAATACTCTTATGTGTAAACCATATGCATGTAATATTGTGAAACTCAACAATGATTGGACTGAATAATGATTTTAAGTGTATTAACCCTCTTATCTCGAAACACAAACAGTTTTCATCCTGACCATTAAGTTACATCCTATGAAAGTGACCTGTGTTCTGAGCTTGTAGTAAGCCTCAGAACTGGTGGTGTAGGGGTTAAGTAGGCTTAGCTAGACTTTCCTCTATTGCAGATTATCTGCGGCAACATTCCTGTGGTGTAGCTTATCTATTGATGAATAAATGGAGAGTGAACCTATTGTCAACTTGCCATTGAGGTCCTCTCAGCCATTTCGTGATTAGCTATTTTTGCCTTATCAGCTGTCTTTGGATATGATTGTGATCTGTTTACATGGATGAACTTTTAGATGGTCACAACCTTTTCATATAGAATTGATAAAAATATTGACGTTGAGTTTATTCAAGAGTGGAAATAGGTCACAGGTAGACTTTCCTCATTTTGAAACGGTGGAAAGCTTTGATGATGGAGATGAAAAATGCTGTCTTATTTGCTGAGCTGAAAAAAAAACCTGCAAACAGCATGCAGGTATTTGGTGCTGCCTCCTTGCTAAGTGGCCACTGGTGTGTAAAGGATAAGGAATATTTATGTTGAGTAGCTTTGAGGAGTTCAATTAGTCATCCAATGCTAAATAGAATATGCATGAAATGGGTTTTTGATATTTTTGTTGATTGAACTCTTTTGAAGTGTAGTTAATTAAATTATTGATGGTAGTTGATAAAGGAGTAACATTATGTCAGTGTTTCATCATCACGATATCTCAGGCTATTTTTTGTCATCATGACATTTGGAAGCAAACTTTAGAACTGCTTTACCATTAATTAAATAACGTGTTCCAGTTTTGTCATTTTTGTCAGAACATACACAAAATATTCCAGCCAAGGTACTGTCACTTATTCACTTTCAGATAAGTTGGCCCATGTGTGATTCACAATATAGTTGTAATCCTGCTTGGGCTGTAGGGTCCCCAGTATCCCATGCAGGTGGACTGCCTCAGTGGTCTAGTGGAAAGAACGCCTGCCTGAAGGGAGCAAGGTCTGGGTTCGATCCTTGGTTGCGCCATACCAATAAATGTTAAAATCACTCAATGCAATGTCGATAAACAATTACAGGATGAAAGTTATGCAATTGAAAGGGTTACATCTCCAGCCTGCAAAGCAAATTTTTAACGGAATGGATGTTATTTCATGGACTATTTGAAAGTGAAATAACGACAGTCCCTCCTCCACATGTAAATAATGATTTATCTTCTGTCACCTCCAACCACTGTTGTGTTCCATGATAGCACATGTCAATCAGGACTTCCTTTACGCATTGTATACATGTGCATGTGAAAGTGTGTCTGTGCGTATGAGTGTACCGAAAAACCTGGTTTCATGTATGTCGTCCAAACATTTCCTAATAAATTCATTCCAAGGAGATTCAGGCTTTCTTGGACAGAAGCACTTTCCTGTAACAGAACGCCAGAAATATAATTACAACACAATCCCAATATCATTAATTTAAACAGGAGGTTTGTTTGTAGACATCTGTTCTGATAAAGTCACTTGTGACTCCTGTGCCTCATCATTGTGGTTACCGACATCGGACAATCTACACATTCTAAGTGTGGAGTTTCCCAAATCTGTGGATAGAGTATTCTTCCTTTCTTTTCTTTCCTGTACGTTCTTGAAACAACATATTTGCATCTAAAAATGTTTATACACCATGTTTATTCTTGGTTTATGCTGGATTGCTATTTTTATGGCATATTTTTGAGAAGGGTGAGCTGCTTAAAAAAGTGGATGTTATTTCTCGGTCCAGGTGTACGAGATCAGTTTCCCAGTGATTATGATGATAAGGCACTGTCACATTCCAGGATCTGTTAAAGCACCTCCTAGACAGTGTTTTCTGATAAGCCTGAAGGATCAACTTGAATCTTGCAATGATAAACACAGGATTAAATAGACCTGGGTTTCTGAGTCTCTGCATTTTGTTGTGAAGATTAACATCATTCAACATATTCCTATAACAGATTGGTTGTACTTTTGGAAGATAAAAATATGCTCCTGCATCCACAGAAAGCTTGAAGGAAAACAGAGTGCCAACTACACATCCCACTCCCACACCCAAGCCTTTTAACTTAGATGGATCATTTCAGACATAGATTATTTTATACTTTTTGACATGTGACATACATTTCCAAGGGTTTATCTATGCCTGGTCTGATGCTGATATTCAGCTCGAGGTCTGCAGCAAATGTCTGCAGCAAATGTCGGTAAATATTCCCAAATTGTAATCACAAATTTCTCATTTCATGTTAATTAGTAATATCTATACACTCTTATGGCTTTAGACAGGTGACTTGTACATCACTAACCAGGTTAAGCAAATTAACATTTTTCCCCATAATTGCCTGCCAAGGGCAATTAGTTTAGGATCCTAGATAAATCCCAGGTTTCATTGTGCTATATTTTTAGACCAAGATGAATCTTGTTTGAGAAGCATATGATTGTTTTCAACAAGGATCTTGCTATTAACAGAGGAAGGAAGTTTGAGACGTTAAGATGCCAATTAAAATTGAGCAGGAAAGTGGGACAATCAGTGACTACATAATCCCAGCGATAGAAACTAACTGTGTTAGTCCACTTGTCCTTATAATGATAGCATATAGCAAAACGCTTATAAATGGCAAATTTCTACTTGTCATTATGGTACCTTAACTATTGGTCAGTTTGGCAAGGACTATAGGACTAGTGCCAATCTCTAAAGCTGTAATATTGTATTTTTACTTTGACCTGCATACAGCCGTATACGTGTTGTTTGATGCAACTGCATTGAATCTCTTTCAAGGGGGATATAGATACTCTGCACACCACAAGACAACATACTTTTTGTGTCACCACCTCTACTAGCGTTAACCAAACAAGAATGATTACAACAGATGTTAAAATGTGCATCTAACTAACATATTGCCTCTGATGTGGTGGTTCAGTAGTAGTGCAGCACATTGCATATGGCTTGGTGCCAGCCAAGTGCAGTAATTGGTTGATAACAGGAAGGATGTACCACTGCAGGATGTCATGAAGGTTGCCCTGTAGCACTGTGTGGGAAGGTTAGATCAATTGCTCAATGATCAATACATTTATGTACCTGCTTGATCTAGTCTGGCATTCCAGGGTAGTAGCATGCACTGTTGAGAAGAGTTGTATAGGAGTATTAGGACATTGCTCAAGCCTGCCCTTATGAATACAAGTAGATCATATGATTTACAATAGAAGTGTACTTTACATATCTGCGTCAATACATTCTAGGATGTATCGATAGGAATATCGATAGGTGGGAAGGTTTAAGATATGTCTTCAACATGTCCTACTGATGAATCATACAGGAGAATGATACAGGATAGTGCGGACTGTTAGTGTGTTATGAAGGTTGGTGTAGTTAGTTGTGTGGTTACACTTTCGGACAATCTAATCAGTTTCATGAGGAGTGTCCTGTGACATGTTTACTTTGTTCTTATTTGAGTTTCTCAGAGATACTTCGAAAGATGTTAGGATCTTTATGGATACGATATATATCTATGTATGGCATGTGTGGCATCTTATGTTCATTAGTTTGTGGATCTGCTAACCCAAATAATTAGAAAAATGGTAAGCATTGAAATCTGCGTGAGGATGTAAGTCTCCAAGCCTATATTTCTGTTGAAAAACTTAACAGCCCCACAAATGATGAAAACAAGTGTTTGAATGGCTTTATTATTCATTATCAATCTTTGTTGCTCTATGTGTGAAGTTATTTCAACCTTAAAGGCAGAATGAATCCCAGATAGTTGATGTCCTGCTCTACACCAGGACATCTTGTATTGAGGTCAGAGTGGGAGAACAGCTAAAGGATAGTTCATTGTTTCATTAGTTGTGAGACACACCCATTTTGTCATCAGTTGACAGAGAATCGCCAATGTTTACAAACAGTTAAGCGGTCAGGAATGATTTCTTTTGATGTTTTGCTTCATTTATGCTGGGTCAGACAACTTTCTTTTTCCCATCCTATTGAAGCTGATTGTGAGGTATGACTGGCCAGAGATCAGTTTAGGGCATTTTTATTGGAATTTACTTAAAACATTTAATAAGCTGGTGTTTTGAATGGAAAATAAATCAGAATTAAACAAAATTTAAAACCTTTTAATACAAAAGGGTTACTTTATTGAATGGCATGTACTATTTTTATCAAGAATTGTCTCTTGTCAACATGTTCTGAAATGTTGAAAAGGCCAGACCAATTTCCAAAGTCTTTTAAGGGAGGTTGTTTTTGCCAAGAGACAAGAGTAAAATAAAGAAAAAAGATGAAATGAGAAATACATTGTTGTCATGTGTTGTGATTTGCAGTTTCCTTTATGAAAGACAACTTGTTTTCTGAAACTTAACAAATATCCCAACATTTATTTTGATAAAGCATATTTTCATTTTAATACTATATTTATTCAATTTCATGTTTACTTTTGCAAATATAAGTTCTGTAAAACAAAGTGTTGCTGAATAAACCTATTTTGTTTTATTTCAACTCAGTTGTGAAGCCACAAATATATACATACATGTATGTGATCGACTGGAAGATAGACTTACTCAAACATAGATTTCATAATGTAAGCCATGAGTTCCTGGATGTTACTCCAGAACATCAGTCATATCTATTCTTGTTATAACTCCCGATCTGGTTCATATTTTCCCCCTTCAAATAGTAGCCAGACATATCACGCAGCAGCCGATCACTGTGGCTATTCTGGGGGCCCACATGACTGGAAGGGGGAGAGGGAGTGAGGGGAGTCGTGGGTAGGAGGGAGTACACTTCAGCGAGTGACTCAGTTGACCTTCTTCCAGTGCTCCACTAACCATTGTTTCTCTTTGAAAGAGAATTGTAAATACCTGTATTGTTTGTGGTGAATTTCCCAGCCAATTGAATAGATCTGCCAGGCAATATTGAGCCACAACTGTTGGCTCTTGTGGAATCACTGGCCGTTATGATCCGTCTGCAGACTGGTCTGGGTCGGACTCGCAGTCACCATTGAAATGGTAGCAAGGGCAACATTCTGTGTTTGTGATTTGGGTGATGTTTGAAATTCTTCCCATTTGAAAAAAGTTAAGAGTTGGTGAAGAATTTCCAGTTCGCTAAAAAACATTTTGTGATTTGTGTGAGTGGTGTTGTAGTAGACACAGCCACTATTCCGTTTGTTCAAGACTAGATGATCTTGAGGACTTACTGTTTTCTCCTTTTTGTTACATAAATACTAAAAAACAAAGCTGTAAGCTAGTTTGACATGAGTTACAATTCATGTTGTCAATCCCAATATTGTCCCTATAATTATCCTTACATATGTTACCTACATGAAGGTTATATTTATAATGGATTGTGCTGCAAAGACCCAGATTGAGTGAAAAATTGGTTTAATGCCATTGGATAATGTACTTGATGACAGCACTTGGTAAGCACAGTGAACTTGCACTAAACTTCTGACATTTCGGAAAAAGCAGTAGCACTCATCGTATAATTCAGAGCCACGTTGCAGATGTTAGACAAGAATGTGGTAGAAATTATTTGGTTCTCAGGACTTACTTGATTTGTAGGGATTCTGGAGTTTTGCTATTTTTTGTTTCAGAATTTGATATTTGGATGAAAATCACACACTTTTTTGTGTTTGGAAGATTTTTGGGATTGGGCCAGAATTGATGAGTCCAGTAATCAGATTCACAGTGTTTACATTTAGTCTGGAGTAGTAGAAACTCATCAGAGGTTTCCTCTCACGTAGAATGAGAAATCCATTTTATCACTGCTTTTGAAATTCAAAGAGCAGTACTTTAAGAAGTTGTATTGGCCAGCTGCAGATCCTCAGACTGCTATATATCAACCTTCACATGGTTCTCTTCAGCTTGTTCCTGAGTCAGGCATTGGGGAAATAGGGGCCGTATGTACTGGGGTAGATACTTTGTTGCAGAATAAAGGAACAAGTGAGTGAATGTTTTTCACCACAGTCAGCATATTTCAGCTATCTCATAGCCTATGTAATGTATTGAGTCTGGGCTGGGCAAACTTATGGCTGACAGCATGAACAACATGCTGACCCACAGACACATTTTAACCAAGGATGTGATTGTTCTTACACCAAGTGTGAAGTGATGGAACTTAATCTGCCCACACTGAAATAATCTGCATTGAATAAATGTGATAATGATAATAATTGATATTCATAGCAATGACAGCTCTGATGGTTATATCTTGCTAAAGTGATAAAAATAATCATGCATTTTATTTTCTGCACATTGTTTCTTCTGAGGGAATAAATGTTTTTTGTTTCCACTGTACAGGATGAAGGCACATCTTTATGTTCAAACACAATGAAAGTCTCACAATCAAAAACCATTTATAGACTAGGTGTGTATTTCCAAGAATTATCCAGGCTGTTTTTACAAACCAAAAGGTTTTCTGACTAAAAGGAACAGCATTAGCACCACTGAGAGGGATATATTTTGGTTATACTGCTAGTGGGCTTTAGGTAGTTGTCAAGAGGCAAACAGTGAGCTGAGTTCCATGTCTTCAAATTTGGCTTCATATTAGAGTGGACTGTGTCAACAGGGATGTATAACATGTATAGCACTCATTGTGGACACTGGAATCAGATCCAGATTCAAGACCAACATAGTCAGCATAGTTCACCACATGATATATAGTGTGGCCCTACAGCTCTGAGAGGGCTTGCATTGTTACAGTATCATGGGGTATAAAACTGTATGGAGGTTGTTGATGGAAAGGAGGGGATGTAATGTTTAGTATTGTACAATGTGTGGATGGATGTTGAGGGGGGGTTGAAGTGAGATATAGTGTATAGTGTCCTTTTTACTGTGTGGAGGGTGAGACTGCAGAAGGGGGTGGGGTTGGGGGCGTAGAGTGCAATATTTGGAGATAATTTGTTATAACTGTATGTGGAGTTCAAAATTTGCATGTCTGCTATTCTGAGATTACTAAATTTCAGGAAAGACTGCCAAACACTTTTGACATTAGGTAGACCAGGGTTAAAATCTTCTTGTATTTTAGTGCCAATGTTGCCATTAAAATATTAATGGCACTGGTAAAGCGGCTCCCAGTGCCTGAAGGGCACACTAAGAAATCATATTTAACATCAATATATGTGAAAATCTTTACTATGTCAAACAAATACATGCAGCAAGCACCTGCTTCACGTGACAAGACCATTTGTCAATAATGAGGAGTTTTGTGTATCTGAATAGTTTTTCTTGTCTGTCTCTTTTGATTAGTATTAAACAGCATTTGATTTATATATTTGAAAGCCCTAAGCAAACTCAGCTGAAAATAAGCCTTGATGCCAATCACTGGTTTGTCTGGCATTAATCAAGCTGAACTGAAAATGTTAAAACTTTGGTGATTTGATGTGAGCTTGACATTGATTTGACAGAAAAAAGGAGAAAAGCTTTCCAGTGTTAATATTAAGAATGAAACTCTAGAGGTCCTTGTTTTATATTCAAATACCGTAGCAAAAACCATAAGTACTGTAGGATCTCCCTTTATTACGAACACTCCTTTCATACATGTTTTCAAAGAACTAATGCTATGCTAATATTTCCTGCAAGTTCCCAAGAAAGTGAGTGTCCTATGTCCTACATCAGACAAGCAGCTCTGTCTGTCTATATTCATGTCGTCAGCAGTTTCAAATCTGACCTTTGTATGTGAAATCCCACAAGACTTCTGAGAGAAAGAACCCATTCAGACAGTGTTGAGAGGAGGAGACTGTTTCACATATTTTAGATTAGACACATACTTGATCTGTGCTTGGAGACCCAGTAATACTCAACTGATAGTAGACCAGTGATAGACATTTCATGGGTCGTGGAACCACCTTCAGCAGCATCCCTGGGTTAATGAGGACGACTTTGTTGCCATGTGGAATACTTGTATAATTGTGTAGATATGTTTCTTGTTTCAACAGAATATGAGATTAAAACTCTCAGTTGTGATCGAAACCTACATCTCCAATCAAATATTAGCATGTAACATTTGTTCAGTATTTTGTAAAACTTGCTAGACAGACCGAGTTTAAATGTTACTTCAAAACATGAAAAGTATGATTTTCTTGTCGGTGTTCAAGCTAAGGGGTTTGCTGCTATAGTATTTTAGTCAAGCGGCTCCAAAAGTCTTTGATTTCAAATTTAAGATTATGACAAGTATCCATGACTTTCAAACTTTCATATGACATTGTTTAAGTTATAAAAATTAAGACTCACAACCGAGATAAGTTGTCAGACTGACCTCGCCGACTTCCTTTGTTTGCCTGTCATGACCTGCCATATTGGACCCCATATTTCACAGAAGCCAGACTTAGTATTTGGCACTGGTCCTATAGCCAGAACCTAATGCTCATTAGTACCCATATAAATAGCATTCATTTTTACCTATTTTTAAGTTGTGTGTGTGGAGTACCGTGTGTGTAGTCATTTTGATCAAATCAATTGCTGTGTTTGTAAGATCATTAGTGCTGGGATAGGCTTGCAATGAATTTGCTGATGCAGCAATAAACGTAGTTCACAATCTCGCTCATATTACACTTCAAGAATGCGATATGCACATATTTGAAGATAGTCCATACCTCTTTCTATTCAGTGGATCCAGGGGCGGTGGGGTAGCCTAGTGGTTAAAGCGTTTGATTTGTCACGCCGAAGACCCAGGTTTGATTCCCATCATGGTTACAATGTGGGAACCCTATTTCTGGTGTCCCCCGCTTGTAGCTGGAATATTGCTACAAGCGGCATAAAACCATACTCACTCACTTCAGTGGATCCAGATGTGATGTAGAATAGATGATCAGTTAAAAGCATAACCAAGCTAAAGAGACACCAGCATCCAATGTTACACAAAAACTGACAAATGCTTGTGAGTAGAACGAGCTCAGTTTGGCCAAGGGAAATGTTCATGGGATTGCACATGTGCCAGTATCTTGTCTCTACTATTCATCCTCCTTGGCCTAGTCCACAGTAACTGTATGACATATTCAGTTGTAGTGTGAACGATAGCTTGCGACAGCAATGTTCAACTGACAGAGTAGTACAACAGTAATCCAGTTTGTCTGTGTAAATATTGATGTATGTCACAAGCTGTTGCAGCAAATGCATGATAGTTTCATGACAACAATGCTGGTTAAATGTACTGGCAGGTAAGCAGGTGACTTCATCTAGACCTGTGTTCAGGTTACTGCCTTGCATTATCAGCCGCCTTCTTGCACTTCTCTGTGTGGCTCAGCCTAAAGGGGTGTAATGTTCTCCTTCTCAGCTTCGTTAAACAGGATATGGGAGGTCGAGGACTCTTTCCTCATAACATTTATGATTCCTCAAGTTTGTTGCCAAAACAATCTCCTGTTTTCATGCAACTTGATAAAAAAAATGTTAAGTTCTTATTCAATTTAATGTTTATGGTTTCCATTTCAAATAGATTTTATGATGGTGCAAGTAGCCTGCTGACAATCAATGTGCGAGTTCCTTTTTCACAGGTGTTGCCATGGGACTAACATACATTTGCTGCATCAGATAAACGAAATGAATCCCTATGATTCTTTAATGACTGTATTGTTGTATGTCAGATCATTCTTTTTCTTGATATTGCTTATTTGATTTGAACCTGTCTGACTGACGTAAGAAAAATGGAACCATCTATTTAGGATTGTTACAAGCAATAAATATATATTTTTGATTTGATGGCAGTGGATTCCATGTCAATGTTTTACACAACAGTGAAAACATCTGATACACGGTGATACTTTCAGCTTCAATATTCAACCATTATGAATCATTGAAGCATGTCAACAGCATCATAAAATCTATTTAAAATGGAAGCCATAAATGCCATAAATATCAAATGAGAAGGTCTATGTCATTCCTCTATAGACTATCCAGAATGCACAAATGAAACACTGAGGTATGACACAAAATATTGTCGTGTTAGCCATGCATGCAGACGAGAAACAATTAACGTGTCCCAGATACTTCAGCAGGCATGTATGCCAGGTGTGCAACTGAGGTAACGAGCTCACACACCTTGGCGCCTGCAGCCATACAACATGCACTGCACACTGGTGAGTGTGCAACGGTTCCCTCCCATTTGGCTTCACACAACACTGGGTCAACATGCTGGAGTATTTTGCATCCATGTGGGATGCTTATGTTTGCAACTCTTTAAAAAATTGCCCCATCATCTGAATAAATAAATAAAATAAATATGACATTTCTAAGTGGATACAGATTTCATGGAACAATTTGGCAATTTAGAGAGATATTCTTTTTCCAGATGCTGTGCATTTGTTAGTAATGTTGCAGAGGTTGCTAGATGCATCTGAACAACAAATGACACAATGATTGAAGCTGATGCATATTTCGAAGATGAAAAAATATAATAAATAAACAGCACCAGGTTGATAACATTATCACCCTTTCCTGATCAGAAGTGTATGCAATTTTCATAAGTCATCCACATGGTAGACACAGAGATATTTTTTGTATCTGGACACAGGTTTGAAATTGATATGCAGTAAATGGGTGTTTCGTGTGTAATATAGCTCTTTCCAAGAACATATAAAGGCCATTGACATTCTGATGTATATCCTATAAATAAATGTGTTTATCACAATATCATTTTGTTTAGCCTGCAAGAGTAAACAATCTATTGTCTTTCAGAAAAAAGGTATTTGACCTGAGAATATGTTTGATATAGATGTCGAAAACTTAGGCAGTAATTTTGTTATTGGAAGCAAAAATGCCATTTTAGAAAGGAGAAAAAAAAGGGGGGGAAAATGTGATCTGAATTTAAGTCCTTGGGGCACTTGGTTCCTATTTCTCAAGTGCTGACAGCCATCAGTTTGTTTTCCCCACTCCTCCTGAAACATGGAAATGGAGTTAGCTCATGCAGGCTCCATCCCTTTGCAACCCTTCACTGAATAATTAGAAGTAATATGATCTTTGTTTGAACCTCGGAACAGATCAGATAAAACTTTAATGAACTAAAGGAAAGAACCCCACTGCAAAATTTGTCTGGGTCAAAATATGTCTTCAGTACTGTCTTAGGTGCAGAATTTCAGAAAAGTTTACTAAGTGCTTGTGTTTGTGGTGATATGTGTACTTCAAGGCAATAAACTCCATGACAACCAAGTATATTTAGTATATTGGTAAATGAGGACAACAGAAGCAGTGCACCTATAAATCTCCTATGTCCTTGCCGTCACTCTGGTTCCATGGTTACAAGTGGTGTTATTCAGCTGATATCCTTCCTATGGTGACACTGGTCCTACTGTAAATCTTATCACAGTGTCAACAGGAGGAACCCTGCTGGTGACAGCTGGCATTTCAGGCCTTTGAGTCATCTCATCACTTGACAGTTCACTACCCCCATACAAGGTGGGCTAGGTCTATATTTCCTTCCCTCTGCCAAGGAAGTACACAAGTGTCACTTTAATTTACATGCCTGCAGGTCAAGGCAGGTCCAGCAAGGGAGTGAGTGAATGTTGTCTAAAACTGCATACAGCAATATTCCATCAATATCACATTAGCTTTCGATAGAGTAATAGTCTTGACCAGGCAAACCATTAACTGATAAGCATGATCTATAGCATGCAGTCATCCAAGACATAGATCCTGACCACTAATCTGAATTTCAGTTGACTCTTATGACAAAGTTTAGGCCCTGAGGACCTTTTCTGACACAGCATTCTCAAAGGATGGATGAATAGTGTGAGGTGTTGAAACAGAAGAGTTCTTGACCCAGGGTTTGGCTGAAGGTATGGGCAGGCCCACATTATTTGGGTAGGATGACACGTTATCAAACAAGTATCAGCCTGACCACCTGAGCTGTCAGTCAGCTCTAAGGCATGAGGAACTGGGGACCTAGTGGAGCAGTGGTCTGTAGCGCATCTGTGCAGTTACATCTCATACCCTGGCTTTGAAATAACCATGAGCCTGCTAAGTGACTTCACATGAGTGACCCGTTAAGATTCCGGGGTAGAATAGGTCTTCAGCAACCCATGCTTGTCGTAAAAGGTGACTATGCTTGTCAGAGGCGACTAACGGGATCGGGTGGTCAGGCTCGCTGACTTGGTTGATGCATGTCATCAATCCCAAATGCGTGGATTGATACTCATGGTATTAATCACTGGATTGTCTGGTCCAGACTCGATTATTTACAGACCGCCGTCATATAGCTGTAATATTGCTGAGTGCGGCGTTAAACAACAAACCAAACCAACCAATCACGTGAGTGAGTGAGTTAGGTTTTATGCCGCTTTTAACAGTATTCCAGTTATATCACGGTGTGTCAGCTTAATCATGTTAATGTGGGAGGAAAGCCCGAAGTGATGCAGGTCTCAGATGTTTACCTCTTCGGTGAAACCCACGGGCACGGGTATGGTGCTGACAAACCTAGAAACATAATCAGGCGAAGCAGCATTCGAACCCACAATCATAGGTTTCTGGTGTGTCCAAGTGACGCAACTCTGCACAGCTAATCGCCGCGCCTTAGACGACCGGGCAACCCGTGCCCCCTCAAATGAGGGAGTGAGTGAGTATGGTTTTACGCCGCTTTTACTCCAGAAATGGGCTTCACACAGTGTACTCATGTCAGGAATCGAACCTGGGTCTTCTTCGCTTTAACCACTAGGCTACCCGACCGCCCAACTTCACATGAACAACTATGCATGTCATCACATCCCAATTGCGTGGATCCATGCTCATGATGTCAATCACTGGATTGTCCGGTCCAGACTCGATTATTTATAGACCGCCATCATATAGCTTGAATATTGCTGAGTGCGGCTTTAAACAACAAACAAACAAACAAACAACATGAACAACTACTAGAACTAGTAAGTTATGATTGTGATTTTCCTTCTTGCCTGCTTTTAAATGATCCCTGGCCTGTCAACAACTTACCTGTGCTTTGCCTGGTATGAGATGGTCGAGAATATTGTCCTGCAACACCATGTCATTGGTCGGTGCATATATTCAGTATGCGTTTATTCTTATTCTTCTCTTTGAACTTTAAGAACTATATCTGTTGCCATTGTACAGTTGAAGTCGTTAAACTTGAACAATATCTCTATGAACCCTTTTCCCAGTGCTCATAAATGACTCAGATGTGTAGTTGTGTATAAATGTTGAATTCTGTTTTTCTTCTTTGAAAAGCCAAATGTGAATCCTGTTGAAGGTCTCCATTGTTCCCCATGAATAGATGTCTGGACTTGTTATCGAGGCATGACTGATTATGATATTCACAAAATGGGGGCATGGAAGTTTGAGGTCAGGTTTACTGAGGGTAAAAATAGGACTCTACCCTCATCTTTCAGGTAAAACTTTTTCAATAAATGAAGAAAAACAAGTTCACTGAGGACAGTCGGTTGAAAATTTAGGAGTAAGATGTTGCGTGATGACATAACTGTGTAGATTATTTACTTATTCCCTTGACAAACTTTGGCCAGCACTGCACACTACTCAAATGCTTTTAAGACAAACAGGTTTAGCCACCTGAGGTTAGAACGAAATACCACCGTTGTGTTTGTGGCGACAGCTTTCAGTAAAGGCCTGGATGACATGCACTTATATTAAATGGTTGATTTCATGATTCATGCTCGGCGGAGCGTGCAAACATCTTGAAGGCTAAGTCCGCATATCCTGTTTATTTCAATGGTGGTAGGGTAGTGGATGGTTGGACTCTATTCAGCAACTGGGAGTGCGCTCATTGTCTGATATGTTTTGTATACCTTCTGTTACTACTTACATGCTCTGGTTCTTTTCAGTAAAACCATACCTTATATAGCATTAAGTTAGACGTGAGTCACTGCATGAGGTGATCTATTAGACTTTTATTGTCAGACGAAAAGCTTCGTGCAGGAAGTTCACACTGTGACACATTCTCAAAATTATTTTTTTAATGAAATAATTCCTGTCAGTTACATATAGGGGATTGTCTGGTTAACATGGCTGAGTGTTAATTTTATCCAGAAGGGAGGTTGAATGATCTTCTGGGCCTGGGGACAATGGTTTGACATTTCTTCACATTTTGACATGGACCGCCTCTGTGGTCTAGTGGTAGAGTGTCCATCCGGAGAGCGGAAGGTCCGGGGTTCGATCCCCGACCGCGTCATACCAAAAGACGTTAAAAGATGGTACTTGTTGTTACCCTGTCTGGTGCTCATCATTAAATGGCAAAAACAAGTACTGGTCGGCTCGGAGTCAGTATACTGTGTCTGAGTTGAGTATTCATATTAAACTGCGACATGGTATCTCAGTGAGCTAGCACTATAAATCGGCATCAGTCCGGAATAGTACAAGCAGACACACACACACGTGCAAGCATGTCGCTATATAAGTGCAATAACCTTGGGACGCGACGTTAAACCCAAATTCACCTCACCTTATCCAGAAGGGAGGTTGAATGATCTTCTGGGCCTGGGGACATTGGTTTGACGTTTCTTCACATTTTGACATAGATAAATGGCAAGCTATCAATGCAGATTTGCTAGACATGGCAACAGAGTCACAATTTTCGTTTGAATGATTGCATCCGGAAATAGAACTCGCACTACTCAACACCAAAGCTTACATATATATGAATGGAATATATTTGAGTTTATCTGTATTGGATGAAGTAAATCCACTGAAGGAAGTGATACATAACTTTGTACATCTTAATGGCCAAACAAGCCTATCATAATGATTAGCTTAATGGGAACATATACTGGAGTGGTGAGTGGTTTGTGAGACGTGTCTATTCCCCACTGAGTAGCCGGTGTGCGTGACTACATGTGTGTAGTGGGGCGTAATGGATTGCCTGCCTTCACTGTGGTAAGAGAAATTGGGGTTGGATTTATTGTCAATTACTTCTCCTGTTTGTACAAAGCAGATTTTATTCTGAAAATAATCGATTGAAGTTGAGCCAATTAATTTTAGATATCAGCATGTAACACAAATGTTTAAAGTTTAACGCATATCTCTGAATTTGAAAAAGAAAAAAATTCGTAATTTTTTTAATCATATTTGTTGAATTCGATGATTTCAATGATGGTTTATTCATGCTTTGTAATTTTAGAATTCAATATAATAATTTCATGTTTGTAGGCACTGTTATTATAAGTGCATTAAAGATAGTACAGTGTATCCTGATTGCACGTCATTACACCCTGAGGGCACAGATTGTTGCTCATATCAATCACTGGTTTGTCTGGTCCTGACTCTATTACTTACAGGATGTTGTCACATGTGGCTCTAAACAACAGACAAGCAACTCCATAACAATGATTGTAAATTGTGAGATTCATTGGGAACAGTTGAGTCCAGATTAACAAGGTTTTACTGTAATTTGTACTTTAATTTTAGATAGTAATGCATGACACTCAGAACTAATAGACCGTAGAATGAGAATTTAGAATGAGTTTATATGGGTGCATTGAAAGCTGTTATTTTTAGTGTTCTCATATTAAATAGATATAGAAAGCCCTAATGATGTTTATTTAAAAGGAAACAATATAAATTGTTGGAATTCCATGTGATGATTCGTACTCTGGAAAAACTGCCTTGGGCTACCAGACAGATGTATATGGTTAATCTTTTCTTCAGCATGTATAGTGTTTGTTTTGATAGATAACAAAAGAAATGTAATTTGATTGATCACAAAGTATATTTTCTTTATCTCAGCCACATTAAATGGTGGTCGTTTGTTTCTCCTAAACCAGGGATCTAGGACATATCAATGTCAAGGGGAATCCTAGTCATGTGACATTCGCTCTCTCAGGCATTTGATTCATGTAAAGCCATATTACATAAACATTGTAATGACATTTAGGGTTGGGGAGCATTAAGCAGTTGAACCTAGGTTTGTGTGTGTGTGAGAGTCAGGGTATACTAAGGGGCAGCCTCAAAGCTGGATATTTGGGTTACATCTGGTGTAGGTTAACTACAATAAAGAACACCAATTTTTTTGTCCTGTACAGTACATGTGCCAAGTTCTCAATGGAAATCCTATGCCAGTGATTCAGTTGATGTAGAACTTGGCCCAGTGCCCATGGACCTGTACTACTGTATCAATCGTTTAATCATATGAGCACATTTTTCAAGGAGATGCATATTCATTGTATTTGACTTATTGGAGATGCACATGGGGGTACTCCAGTACCGAATGGAGCCCTGGTAGCTTGATGTAAGAGCTCACTAAAATAAGGATTGGATGGTTACAATTTGTGACCTGTCATCATAGCAAGATGAGAAGGTCATTGCTTATGCTTTCACTGATATATTTTAGAAATAAACGACGAGTTTATTGCCGTACAATAAAATACAGAAGGGAGAATAAACCATGAGTGTTTTATTGTACGAGAAACGACGACCACAAGACATTTATTTCTTATATTAGATATCAACATAATGTACAGCCTCTTAAAGATGTTCGTTAAGAGTACACGCTTTAAAAGTATTTTCCCATATTTAAATAGTGATGACTCCCTGAATAGAATCCGTCCGAAGAAATGTCGGAGAAGTCCATTTTATGAAGGGGTGGTGGTGGTGGTTAAATTTGGTCTTTCCCACATATTCTAACTATTTCCTACAGTACCTTATATCCCAATACCCATTGTCTCATATCTCCCTATTTTGGAAGCGATCGATGGCCATTGTGTTTATCTATGTTGCCCGGCCACATATATGGAGAATAGCTCACAAGACACTTCCCCCCTCAAAAATAGAGTCATCCAATTTAAAATGTCATCAAGTTGCAAGCACATGTTCCAATCTCCAGAAATGGCATCATGGTAGAACAATGTTTTATTGTGAAATGTACCATGCTTCTATCTTCATTGTTCCTTGCGATCACATACCTATCTTATTTTTACAAATGTAGCATGAGTAATGCTGACTAGTGTGAAATATGCATGTGCACCCTCACTTTTTACTTAGTGTACAGGGATGGTGGGGTAGCCTTGTGGTTAAAGCGTTCACTTGTCACACTGAAGACCCTAGTTCTAATCCCCACATGGGTACAATGTGTGAAACCCATTTCTAATGTCCCCCTGCCATGGTATTGCTGGAATATTGCTAAAAGCGGCATAAAACCATTCTCACTCTTAGTTTATACTGATGTCTGTCTTGTCAAGACTGATTAGAGCCCCACTCTGGGATTGGGCAGGTCTGCTGTGTAGTAATTACCTTGGGTAATGTTAACCACACATATTCCCTTCAGCATTTTGGTCTATAAAGCATGAGCTAACCATCTTGTTAATGGTCTTAGTGACAACCAGGTCATATTGGAGTCGTAACAAGTATCCTTAATGTCATAAAAACAGTTATGTGTGCCTTATTATAAACATGTTGCTTGTTTGGGCTGTTACTGTGTGTTTATGTTGTAATGCACATCCTCCTTTACAATGATGTTTCAGCTTGAGTTGGCAGCAAGCATGCATGTATGGGCTCTACCTGAATGTGCAGTAATACTTGCAGCAGTGAGATGTATCTTGTGTCCCAATGACTGATGGCATGTCAAATATGCATGCAGTATATAGGTGGACAGTGTTAGCTGTATCACATGTTGTCTAGACTGGGTCATGTGAAGCCCTGCCTGTTGTGACAAGCCATACATCATGTACATTCTGACAATGATTCAAAATTTATTCATGGACAGGGGTAGAAAATCAAGAGAAAAATGATGTTGAAATCTTAGCTAAAAATGAGAGCTTTGGGGGACTAGGTTTCTATGTATATTTTATCAATTTAACTGAAAATAGGAGCATGTCATATGTCAATGGTGCTGTGGTTTTCTACATTTTCTCAGTAGATCACAATTTAAAAGGAAGTAGCTACCATTACCAGGCAAATATTGACAGACAGTTTTAGTTTCATGTTTGACATATTTCTGACATTGCTATTATTTCCTGGGCATCTCGACATCTTTGTTCTTAAGCCCTTTTCCCACATACGAAGTTTGTCACGATGGACAGATTAATTTCCAATCTTTAATTGAATGTTGTATTTGCTAATGCCAAACACACTAGGTGCTGGGGACCAGGCTGTGTAGTGAGTCACACAGGCAGCCTGGCTGTATCTCATTCTCCAGCCAGCTGAAATACTTTGTGAGTCATCCACACAACGTGTTAGCCAACCCCACGCTGCCTTTTGTTTGAAACTCTTCCTAACTTTACTAACCTAAAGTCACCCCAGTCTCAAGTTTTGTTTGGATTTCCGTGTCACAATAAATGCTGGTTGCAGTCAAGAATGAGCTAGTAGTTGTCTGGTAGTTCATCGCACTTGTCCTCTCACCTGGTGTGTGTGTATTATCACCTGCTTCAGTTCAAACATTTGTTTGTAACTCTGTGTGTTTGTCAAATGGCTGTTCAGTATATAACTACCTACTGTAGAACCTGTGAATTCCCCTAAACTTATATACTGGTGTATTCCTACTGGAAAAGAACGTTTCATATTTTTCATGTCATGAAAGAAAGAAATAGTTTTCTGTACTTTGCAATGACAGGTGACCTTCAAACAGTAGCTAGGTAATTCCCAAGGTCATGTAAAAATGTGACATGTTTGCAGAGGACTGTTTTTGTAATAGAAACAAGCACTGAGGTGTTACATGATTTCCATTTGGGGACCGTTCATTGTTTGTTTTATTCAGTCTGACAGTGCTGTAGGTTAAACTGCTGCTCCCTGACAGGGAAGACTTATGATCTTGAGGAGTTTAACTGTTCATTGAATCACCATGGCTTATGGATTATACATCTGACATATGGCCGAGGTGAAATGTCTGTGGTTAGTTTACAGTTCTTAAGTGCCAAGGTATATGTTAATGGGTCAAAACATCCTGACCTGTCTTGTTCGGGGAATGATTAATTGTGTTCAGTACTTTGACTTAGTCTGTATTTTGTAAAACTAGGTTCATTAAAATTGTTTAATGGGAAGTTAGCCATATAGAGATGTTAAGTGTAAAGAAATAACTTTTGTTTTTGAAAGGTTGAGTTTGGGAATGAGTGGTTTGTCTGTGGTATTGATTATACAGCGGGAACATAATACACTGCATGTCATAACAGGATTTGACCTGTGACGATCCGGGTTTGAATAGGTCTTCAGCAACCCATGCTTGCCTTAAAAAGCGACTATGCTTGCCATAAAAGGTGACTATGCATGTCATAAGAGGCGACTAATGGGATCCGTTGGTCAGGCTCGCCGACTTGGTTGATGCATGTCCTCGTATCCCAATTGCGTGGATCGATGATCATGATGTCAATCCCTGGATTTTCTGGTCCAGACTTGATTATTTACAGACCTCCATCATATAGCTTGAATATTGCTGAGTGCGGCGTTAAACAACAAACAAACAAGCATAACAGATTTTACTAGTTTGGGGAATCGCGTAAAACATGATGATCATCACTTTGAGGTCCAAGGGTTAAATAATTGATCATAAATAGTTTTCTTCCATGTTAGACCTGTTAAGTGTTGCCTGCACATGTTCAAAGTTACCTCCCCGCAAAAATATGAGACAGATCGTGTCTTGATTCAGTTGAAAACATGCAAACAATTACTTGAGAATCTACTAGGAATTATGATATGACTGAATACGAAAGTAGTCTTAAAATTATCTGCCAGACAATCGGGCTGGTTGGGGGAAATTTCATGCAGCCCACCTGAAAGTAACCAGCCATGGGCAGGCAGTCAGTTATTTCGGACACAGGTACAGACTGCACATAAGGCTGTACCGGTCTACCACTTTAGACACTAGTCTGGAACTCGAATCTAGTAAAATGTCTTCTGGTCTAGTAAGATCAGCTTATTCTAATCCATATGCTAAGGACTAAAAATCTACTAAATAATTCCAAAATACAAGTTCAGGCGAGTAGACTGAAACATTTTTGGCACAGTCTGCTGTACGAAATGGTGCTGTGTACAGGAAGATCTGTTTCCTGTAACTATCTGTTTTTAGAATGAACAGGAAATATGATTAAACTTTTTGTATGACTGTAGCCTGTTATTTCCTCTATACTGGCAGCTGTGATTGAGAGGAGTGTTTAAAAATTGTAGACCCAGTTGTGGCCCCACACTGTTGTACAAGGAACACTTTGTGGCCATTCAAACAATGCTACCTTTGACAGTGTGTACCTGATAAATGTGCACACAGTGACTGGCTTAGCCTTACTTTTCATGTACATATAAATAGTGCTGATACTCTTGCTTGATAACACTCTAGGATAGAAGAGAGCTATTACTTAAGTGCTTGCAAAATAATCATGGTTAGGGCTTGAGTGTTAATGGTAAAATAAATTAAAATTGAATTTATTAAGAGATTGATTTTGTCAGTGAATTATTATGGACAATTTCAGCCATGATCTGTTTATGGCAAGACACTCTGAAGCGTTTTGGTTTCAGCTCATTATTGTGACATCTGTAGATCACACATTAGGAATTGTTCACTCAGTGTCAGGAACTCAATGGCGATGAAGCAACATTAATAAAATGACCTGGGATAGATTAAGATCATAAACTGTGTTGAGGATGTTAAGGGTGCTGTTGTACAAAACAACCTTAGCACTACGACTGACTGTCGTAAGTCTGTGTTAAGGTATGGGAGTTACGATCACCGTAGCACTAAGATTGCTTTGCACAATGGCGCCCAGGACTATGAGGGCGGTTTGTAGTGTAGAGGTCTGATACGGGATATCTGGAGTGAGGAAAATCCAGCTCAGACTGGCGACAGTGTCAGCGTCACACCCGATACTGGGTAGAGTGAGTACACCCTGTTTGATCAGGCCACCCTCTATACAGCAGCAGAATAGGGGTGTGGACACACAGTAAACAGTGATATAGCTATAAAACAGGATATGGCGTTATCAGAACGTTGTAGTATGTGTCAGTCACATCTTATAAGAAGGTGATTTTTACACCTATTTATTTAATATGTCATATGATTATAGATAAACAAAGACAACACCTCAGAATTAAAAAGACAAAAACTATACAAATGTTGTCATTGCATCTGTATTGATTAAACTTTTATGTGAAAAAATAATGTACTCCTGACTTTGGCAAAACAAGTGTTCTGCTGGTTCAAGGTTACCATAAATCCTGTTTAACTTATGATATTGCTGTATAGAGGGTGATAGTGATCACCCTGTACTGTTACCACCCACATAGCGAGGTAATAGGACTCCTGTGAATAGTCAAGCTAACAGACCACAACCAACAATGTCATGCTTCAATAGACAATGCAATTGTGATATATAATACCCCAACGGTACTTTGATAGGGCATTCAAAATCATAACAGATTTGGCCTAAGTACAAACTAAAGCCCAGGCAAACAACATTTCAGTTTGGTTTTGCAAATTAATGGCAGCTTGTTAAATTCAATTTGTGATATGTGCTAAATTTTATGTGAGTGTTTTTATGTGATGTTTTATGTGATATATGTATATCTAATTATTTAATTCTTTTATTTTCAGACCGCGAAGACCAGTCTATTCTCTGCACGTAAGTTGGACTGCTATCTTTGACCCAAGTATTGAGATAGTGGCCTCACAGCATTATGCCCTTTAAATTATATACTGGATAGATGCTAGACATTTAGCGTATATTTTACCTGCCGTAAGGGCATGACATCTGCAGCAAGACTTTGATTAAATATATGTTTTGCTGCAGATTGCATAAAATCCATAATTATTGTTGACAGGAAACAAGTGTCAATTTAATCACACTGATAGCAGCACAACTTCAGTGTGATAGTCCCTGTATGTCATGATGTATCTCCACAAAGATTCATGTGAGGGTCGGATCTGTTCTTACACACACTCTTGAATCCAGGTCTGGCGTTGTGTATGTTCAACAAATATATAAGTAGATACAGAAGAATCCTCCAAGTCCAGATGCTATCAAATGTAAGCAGAGGGGTATGGAAATGTTTTGAGTAATGTTGAAGAACTATTTTAGGTTATCTAACACTGATAAGCAGGGGGAAATGAATGCCATATTTTTGGCAGCAACAGCCAGTGGTTCCTACTTTCTTCTTTCTAATACTTGAAAGAAATTGTGCCAGAAAAAAGAATCTATCAGTGTGAAGTCCAAGATAAGGTTTAGGTTAGCACCGGGAAAGCCTTGGCTTGCTCTGGATTCTTGTCATATTTTGTGGCAGGGTTTTAGACTCAAGTACATGTACATGTCTATTTCTGAAGGAAGTGCACTGTGACCAGTGCATAGATAAGCAATGTGATCAGGGAGATCAGACTCCTTTAAACGAATAGATTACCATTTAATGAATAACCTAACTACAAGGATATGTGTAGCTCATATGAGGAAAAGAGTGTCTGAACTACTTCATGCTATTATCAGCGTTCCCGTTTACCGGTAATTACCAGTTTTTTACCGGTAAAATTAGGCTTGGACCGGTAATTCATGTGACTGCCAGTCCCTGTGGAACAGCAAATAAAGTACCTTATAAATCTTTGTTGTTGAACAAAACATTGGTGTATTCATAAAAGTTCTTTTTTCGAACAAAGTCAGCTTGTCTGTTACCATCAGGGTTTCCCCTTGTTTATTTCTAGGTTAAATATCCATGATGTTGCTTGAGTACCCCATGCCACTGTATCAGATGGCGTGAATCGTTGCTCATGCTGTCAGTGACTGGTGTGACTGGTCCAGACTTGCTTACAGGCTGCCAGCATATAGCCTTGAATATTGCTGACACTTACTTGTTGATATTGACAACATCTACACTAACCCTTGCATTGTCTGCAAAGGACCAGTAGTCACACCACAGGCGACCACAGCAGTGTGTTGAGGTCTTGTCTTGCTATTCACACAATTAACCTGGGGTTTGCCTGTTTAATATCTGAGAGTGCCTGCTCTGGCATCATATATCCTGACCCAATCAAAACATAAAAAATAGGTTTCAATATCACCCTTGTTCTTTAACACACTTGGTTCGCCCCGATTATGCTTCTAGGTTTGTCAGCACCATACCAGGTGCTCGTGGCTTTCACCGAATTGATAAACGTCTGAGACCTGTATCACTTCGGGCGTTCCTCCCACATTAAGCTGATATAACTGGAATACTGTTAAAAACGGTGTTAAACCCAACTCACTCACTCACACACTCCTTTGAACACACACTTTTAACAATTCATAATGTTCAGATGAGAGAATCATATGATGCAAACATGAGATTGTATTCATTTTCAGTGGTGAATCTGGAGCTGGTAAGACCGAAAACACAAAGAAAGTGATCCAGTATTTGGCGTATGTTGCTGCATCCAACCGTACCCAAAGGAGCTCCGTGTCCAACCTACATGTGCCGGTAAGACTTGATGCATGGCTGCAGAATGGCGCCCCTTAGCGCAGGTATCGGATTGATGGCTTGTCTGTCCTTTATGTTGCTTCTTTGCATGTTTATCTGCATGGGTATTTGCTTGTATTGCATGTTTTAGTTTTAGTTGTTTGTACACGAAATGTTTGGTACATAAAGATCACAATAGCTTTGTATCAAGTTTGAAGTTAGATAGGTACTGGAATATGTAGTTTACTTGTTGGTTGATTTACTTTAGGTTGGTTGATTGTCTTAGACAGGTTTAAGTTTAAGCAGTGAATAGTGGTGACATTCCACAGAGTTATTTGGCATTACGACTCTATTAACTCTCATACTTTAACACAGACAATAATAGTTGTAGTGTTCAGGTTGCTTGGATGAACAGTCCTGTTTCCTCATGCTGCCAGTGGTGTTGTAGGGTTGGCTAACCTTGTGAATATGACTCTGCTGATGTTGATTGATATTCTATGAAAATACTGTATAGTTATCATAATGGCTGAAGACTTTAACTTTTATTTTGTAAATTGTAGAGGCTTTGAAACAAATATATGCAGGAATTGGTTCGACTAACAGATCAAACAGTCAATATATGGGTTCAGCTTTTGTGAAAAGTGTGTTGCTGTCTGCCAAGAGGGTTCATTCTGCTAAGATTATGATGTGCTTTGCTTGATGACTGAAGGATTTTTCTTCGAAAGATTTAAACTACGAGGTGTGTCTGTGTCAGAAGGTATTTTCTGGCCAGTGCTGGCTCAGCTATCTTTTTAATGTAGAACAAATGGTTACCCCAAAATTACTTACTTTCAGAATGCTAAAAAAAGGGACAAAACGTTTTGATAATCCCAGTCTGAAATGCCTTGTGGATAAGTGTTCAGTAAACCTGGATCTGAACATATGGACTTTTATTATCTGATCTTAAAACCTGGACTATAAAATAGATTTTGAACTGAAAATCCATTTTACTAATTAACTGTTTTAAGGGAAAAATTGACATTGACTTGTATTTGTAAGACATGAGAGATAACACCTTGTATTGATTGATGCATAGGATGTTATGTAATGTATACACATGCTGGGTATGGGGCTGTGTTAAAATTAGAAGACAAGCCAAAATATATTGTATATCAACTAACTTGTTTCGTTATAACACCACCTTATATGGTTAGAAATTAATTCTTATTTTCACTAGTTCCCAAACCTACAGTACTGACAGTTACCAAACAGTAAAATTGTTGCCTGCAAGAAAATATCACTTGTCCTTACTGAATATCACTCAAACTTATGTGGGTTTCGAACCCTGCCTTGTGCTAGATGGTGTTGCTGTTCCATGTTGTCAGTTTGAAGCAAACTGTGAAATCTGAGAATCTTTTACACCCAAACAGCTTAATCTTAACAAAGAGCTATGTTCTTAGATAAATTGGTTTTGATAGCATTTATGTCCTGGCTGCATGTGAAAGATGGAATAATTTTGATAATGAGTGTCACCAGTAACTGATGTGAAGTGATGAGTTGATAATGATACTGACAATAATGTTCTGACAGTACCCACCTACTGATACAGAGAAGATACCCCGGAACATATTAGTCTGAGAGCATGATATACAGGGCATGTTACCTAATACTGATTGATGTCAGGCATGTACTTAATCACACATTTAATGAGGCATGTTGCTCTAAGCTAATGTTGAGACATAAATAGTAACACTGAATGCTGTTGATGAACCTTAATCATGAGGATTTGTGATAATTAAACAACTTAATTTTAACTAAATTGGCACACTGTCTAAAATGCATGCAATTATGAGATTCTGGATGAGCTTTTGAAAAAGAAAAGTGTTTACATTTTGAATATGATGTTGAGTGCCATCCAAACCTCTCTGATAAATATTTTATACTGGAAGGGAACCTGATGTTATGATTTGAGTTTGAGATTTCAAGTTATTCCGAAAAAGACATATCGTGTCTGAGTTTGTGCTGTATTGAATTTTATCCCAAAAATTCAACTGAAATGTTATAAATAAGGTTCAAGTATGATAAACCCATCAGTCTCCCTTCCACCCAATGTGCATCCTAAAGGTCCTGAAGACTTTCGGAATGTTGACGTTTATGCAAGTCTTCACTGTGGAGACCAATTCTTGCTCTTCTGGGCATGGGATTCTAAAAGCTTCCAACCTGTTTGTGAATCTAGCTTTTGGCTAGATACCTGCTTGATGCAAATACATGCCTCCATGTTGCCAAGTCGGCCATTTTGAATTTTGACACTTCTCACAATGTTGGCGGATTTGCCATTAAACGCTTGTCACTTTTCACAGTTTATCGTTTTGACAAAATACAAGATTTCATGTAAGCACTATGCAGTTCGTGTATAAGCACACGTGCAATTTGTGTAACCAAGTAGTGATACTTTGTGAAGTTAACAACAATTGGCTTGAGTTATCGTTAAAGTACCATTCTATCAACAATGCTCTACATACTTACATCACTGCGCAGGAGTAACGTGTGTCTCACGAACAGTAATTGTTGTACAGATAGATGTAGAAGTCATTTACTGGTTCTAGTACTGCTTTACCTAGTTGTGGTAGAAGGTAGATAGATAAGCATGGTAGGATGCATGACGTAAGCAGATGATGATCATGTTACTCTGTTTTCTGTTGTGGGCCACCTAGAACAAAGAGTTCAACCTTGTAAGTACCCTCCTGTTGATGCATATCCCAACTCTCTCCACATAGGATTAAACCACTGGCTGCAAGATAAGAGAAAATACATTATTCAACCACAATATTCATCAATCATTTTGGCCCTGAATGATCATTCATCAAGATTTAAAAATTCATGGTGATTCAAAATCATGACAAAAGATTTCTTAGGCACTGTTTAAACTCTTGCAAGGACTTCAAACAATTTGATGTGGCACTGATCCACAACATGACACCACGTGGTTCATTATCATTAAATGATGTTACACCCCTTTGTGCTTTTGTTCGAGGGGAAAATAAAAAGGTTTGAGACCAAAGTCGCATCAACCAATTGAATACATATCTTTCTGCCAGTGTTTTGTGATTTGAATTGTTAGTTCATTCCTATGCTGGAGAGTGTTTCTTTCTCCATGGGTTATCAATGCAGCTTAGACTGAGGCTCATTAGTGGCTGTAGATATTACTTATTATGGTATTAATTAGCAGATAGATGTAATAGACACATTATTTTGCAGAATTTGAAGCGTATACCATATTGTGATTATTTCCTGATTATTTAAAGGTCTCCCATTTGGCTTTGTTCTGTGTAAGTAATGGACCGACCAGAGGATCAGCTGTGTGTGTTTTAGTTAATTAAGTTTGAAATGATTAAGCTTGGAGATCTGCACTTATCCCTAAAACCTATATTATTGTGTGATTTATTTTTTTCTTATGTACAGTGTTTGCTTCTGTATATATGTATTCTACGACTTGCAATGTTTACATAGAAACATGCTTAAACTGCACTACACTGAATTGTGAGGTAATTTGTTTCGGAGATCTCAATAAAACCAAACCAATTTTTAAGTTTTGTTTCCACCATTTTTTATATTTTACCAAAAACAATTTTGAGAACATTTTCGTGATTTTGAGATAATTCTTCAAAATGTTTTGGTTGGTATTTTACTAAAGCACTTAATAATTTCATATGCTAAGTGTGCTGTTGTGTATATAATCGATCATGTTTTTTCAATATGTAAGACTAACCAAATGGATCTCATTTCATCATTTTGGAAAGTGTTTTAGAAGAGTAAACTGTCAATGAGGTAACAGAAATATCTGGTGAACAACTTAGAT
This sequence comes from Haliotis rufescens, assembly GCF_023055435.1. Taxonomy (NCBI): domain Eukaryota; kingdom Metazoa; phylum Mollusca; class Gastropoda; order Lepetellida; family Haliotidae; genus Haliotis; species Haliotis rufescens. The sequence goes on along the minus strand of NW_025963791.1, from coordinate 25,869,617 downwards.
TGTCATGTGATAAGAGTGCTTTGTTAACTGTGTACACCTGTTTGAAAGTAGATTAGATTTACCCTTAAATAGGTTTTGCATTTGAAGAAAAAAAAGAATGTTTTTTTTATAGTTATAGAATATTTGCAAATTCATTCTTTTGAGATTGAATCATGTTCAAGATTTCATACCACCTTTGCATTGTATCATATCAGCCATTTTTTTTTTTTTGACTCTGAAACTGAACAGCATTAAACTGATGTTTCATTTCTATTTAATTTTATTGTCTCTACAGTAACAACATAGATGCCTTTAGTTAAGCATTTACTAATTCTTATCTTCATTTTACTTAAAGCTAGAACAGTTTGTTTCCAAACTATTCTTAAACAGCTTATTTAAGGATCTTGGTTCTAAAAAAGAAAATGAAAGAAAGATCTCTCTAAATTTGATTCAACTAGCTGCAATAAACTTTTCGTATTGTTCACTTCTGTCATTTATTCCCCAAATTGGACGGTAAACTGCCAATGTTGATGCAGTTCAGTATACCAGAATCTGTCATCTGTTTTTACCTGGTTTATATCATCATCATCATCATCATCATCATCATCATCATCATCATCATCATCATCATGTTGTTGCATGTATCATCTTGCTTCATCCCGTGCATGTGTTGTTCATTGTTGTGTCATGTCCCATTGCATCATTAAGCTCAGGTGCATTTAAGCTATGACATTTTTTTCAAAATCGCTTAACTATTGTTTTATTTTATGGTGTTTCATACAAGGTATTTTCTACATGACTAATCCAGAAAGATGAGGATTCCTTTTTCATATTTGAAGTATTTCAGTGGGTGATGATTTAACCTCCAAAAAGATTTCTCTCTATATATGACTTTATTGTTCTGTTAATTAATCAGTTTCGATGACTATCACTGCTTATCCTTTCATTCCCGTGTGTTCATTCCATCATCATACACAACATTTCCATTCATTGTTTTAGTCCATGTCACCATTACTAATTCACTACATTTTCCATTGGATGTATCAGGAGCAGCCAGCTGTCTTACAATTTTATCATACCTTCTTTCGAATACTTTTTCATCCGAATCAATAAAAAGCATAAAAAGTGAATCATTAAATAGAAATGACCTTCTGTTTCAGACTAATTTGAGTCCATTGGTCCTGTACCCCTAAAGAGCTGGACTATCATTTTCACAAACCTTCAATTCTTAAATAATAATAATTTTAATTTTGAACAAGCTAAATTTTGAATTCTATATGCGCCCTGATTGTAGGGAGTGCATGTAGGTACTGTGTAGTGCACACTGGCTGCCCCATACCCACCTCATCTCACCATCGCAGGTGCCCTTCCCCTTCCTGCATCACATCTCAGCATCCATCATTACAGGGGGAACTTGAGAACCAACTGCTGCAGGCTAACCCCATCCTCGAGGCTTTCGGCAATGCCAAGACCATCAAGAATGACAACTCTTCTCGATTTGTAAGTTCTTTTGAGAGTGGAATTGCTAATTGTGTTTATACAAACTTTGTTGCTGTAATCAATGTAAGAAACATACTTCATACAAAAAACTGGTATCTGAGCAGATCAAGATAAGTGTGTGTGTTTTTGTAGGGAATGTTTCCCCCCCCCATTTTTTTTTATTGAAGCACTGCAGTTGATATCTGTTCATGCTATCACATTACTTTGTGACTGGCAGCCTCTGGATTTTACTAGAAACCTGTATTAGTTTTATGAAGTATTCATGATATGTCAACTCCAACAAATGATGTTTTGTACATGTTCAAGAAAAACAATTGAATAATTCCTTTCGGAGATGGATTAGACCTGTGAGAGTTGTAGGATGTGTGTAGATCTTTAATGACATCTTTGTTCATGTTTCAGGGTAAATTCATCAGAATCAACTTTGATTCTTCTGGTTACATATCAGGTGCCAACATTGAAACATGTATCCTTTCAAGTGAACAAGCAGATGGGTTTGCATTTTGGTCAGAATACTGATGGTCAGTTAAAAAGTGATCAGTGAGGGAGTGGAAATATTTTATGCCGCTGAACAAGCTAACACAAACTTCGGTATTAGGGACCTAAATTATAAGCTTGGGTACAAGGGATTTAACGTAAATCACAAGAAATGGAAGGATCTGGCTATATCAAAACCAGATATGAAAGTCAAGGGGTATTTGTCAAAACCCTCATGTTAGAAGTTGTACATTGATGGGATCCCTAAATTTGAATGCTATTCTAACTGCCAGCATGGCTGATTAGTCCATGGATTCTTCATGTTTCTGTTCAGTACACCTTAACCTATGTAAGACCTGCTGGAAAAGTCAAGAGCTGTGCGACAAGCTGAGAATGAGAGGAGCTTCCATATGTTCTACCAGTACCTCAATGCAGCCACGCCTCAACAGAGGAGTAAGTAGTTAGAAGATTGTTTTGAAGAAAATAATACATATCTGGTCAGTGTAATACAGTTAAACCTTGTGACCTCACACTCGACTACATCAAAATCAGTGATAAAATTTAACTCATTTTAAATACTAGTCGAGCACTATGTATAATAAAGTTGTCCAATTTTTAATAAACAATTAGCCTTATGGATACCTTTACCTTCATGAACTGTGGCTGGGACTAGTGTCAGTAAATAACACCACTATGTTTGTCGTAAGAGGCGACTAACGGGATCGGGTGGTCAGGCTCGCTGACTTGGTTCATGCATGTCATCGTATCCCAATTGCATGGATCGATGATTATGATGTCAATCACTTGACCACCGTCATATAGCTGGAATATTGCTGAGTGCGGCGTTAAACAACAAACAAGCACTATCAATGATGTAATTGGTGATCTGGCTAAGTTCTTACTGGTGCTATTCTTATTATGAACAACAGATAATTCAACCTGTATTCAATGGTCCTGAGGACTTGGTCAAGGCTTTACTGTAGTTTCCAGAATACCACTGAGTGAACAAAGCGTAGGGCAATAAGATGTTTATCAAGGGTTTATTATGACACATACACAGTTGTTCAGATCTCCAGGGGCTCTGGGGTTTTGAACGTGACACATAGGACTTTCTGTTTCTGAGTTTCTTGGGCCTATGTTTCTGTAGTCATTGTTTCCATGGGTAATCGATTACTTGACCCATAGCCACTCATCTCAATATATAGCTCTGCTAGTGTCTAGGATCTTGATTTGTTTTGTTTTTTCCCCCAGAATCTGTTTCTGCAAATTCATTGCAATACTACCAGTGCTTCTGTAAACTTTATAGATGCATCGATCTATGCAGTTTTTGATGTGTCTGAATCATGTACAGGCATGGATCAATAGGTGCATGCCCACTACTGTTCAGAGAGTGATATTGGACCTTGTGTGCAAACAGGACATTGAGAATCCTATTGCATTTCCAGTCCACTCTGCAGTCTATATTCTGATCCATGCATTCAGCCTGTGTCCTTGTTTATATGCTTGTGGTCACTTGCTTTCATCAGAGGTGTTCTCAGCATTCAATCCACAAACTTGCCCACATTAAATATGTGCAAGGGATTTCCAGGGTATTATCTCTCCTTGTGTTCATTCCATACTAGAGCCTCAAACTGGTTTACAAACATACATTTATTAGTTTGAATTTCAGTGTCATGGACATTTTATTTGTATGTAGATGTTCATTGTCAGATGATGAAATACTGAATGGGCCCCCATTATAAGGCAGTGTCTAAGGGGGTAGACAATCTAGTTAATTGAAGAATAATGTGATAAATGTTCCTGGTTCATTACGTATTTGAGTATTACTTTGTATAGTTTTAGCATGTAATGTACTACTCTCTAGGTTTGGACCACATTATAATGAGGAATGAAGGTAGACATGTTGACTTAGACTCAGCGTTGAGCGTTCTATGCAAAGTGGGTCATGATGCCCTTGAAATGTGGGGACTCTTTGTTTGCAAGACACATTAAAGGCCTTTTAGATATGAAAGTTTATTTAATTTATTCATTAATTTGACAGTATATTTTGCATTTTAACTGTGAAAATGCCCCCTCTTCTTCCAATTTTGAGGTTGGATTAAAAAATATAAAGAAAGATGATCATGGTTTTATTAAATCTCTAAAAGTCTTATGCGTTTTTACACAAATGTCATGATTGTTATTGTACATAAGATTCAACCATTCAAGAAACAAGGATTAGAAATAATTTTGTCAGTGCTTTATCTTGAAATTATAATACCTCAGATATGCCTCTTTCTCCCAAGCAGAATTTTAAAGTAAATATATATGATTTATCTTTATTTTTTTTATATTTTGTATGAGTCAATAACAAATACAAGGATGTTTATTTTCTATTAATACCTACTAATGTTATTCATTATATCCACAGAGGAGTTTCTGCTGGAGGACATCAGGAACTACACTTACCTCACAAACGGCCACATGCCCGTCGGCGGCATTGACGATGTCTTGGAGTTCCGCAGCACAGTTGAAGCCATGACCATTATGGGCATCAACGCAGATGACCAGTCAGGTGGGCATGCCAATCTTAAGATATCTACATGGACATGCCAATACTTTGATATGTCCATCAACATGCCAATATTAACATGTTTAAATGGACATGCCACAGGTAATATGTTTTATATGGACATGCCAGAGGTAATATGTTTTATATGGAAATGCCAGAGGTAATATGTTTTATATGGACATGCCAATGGTAAGATGTTTACATGGATATGCCAATGGTAAGATGTTTACATGGACATGCCAAGGGTAAGATATTTAAATTGATATGCCAATGGGTATATGTTTTACATGGTTATGCCAATGGTAAGATGTTTACATGGACATGCCAATGGTAAGATATTTAAATGGATATGCCAATGGGTATATGTTTTACATGGATATGCCAATGGGTATATGTTTTACATGGACATGCCAATGGTAAGATATTTAAATGGATATGCTAATGGGTATATGTTTTACATGGATATGCCAATGGGTATATGTTTTACATGGATATGCCAATGGTAAGATGTTTATATGGACATGCCAATGGTAAGATGTTTACATGGATATGCCAATGGTAAGATGTTTAAATGGATATGCCAGTGGGTATATGTTTTACATGGATATGCCAATGGGTATATGTTTCCCATTGACATGCCAATGGTAAGTTGTTTACATGGATATATCAATGGTAAGATGTTTAAATGGAAAAACTGGATTTCTAATCAGTTCCTGTTTGTTTTTTCAGCCGTTTTCCGAGTGGTGTCTGCTGTGCTGCTGTTCGGCAACATGCGGTTCAAGGCAGAGCGGAACTCCGACCAAGCCACCTTGCCAGACAACACCGGTAATTCATCACACAAAAATAACAACTAAGTAATCTCATGAATTGTTGTTGAAAATTTCATTGGTAACAAGGCTAATATACTACTCAAAGGAATTTAAGGACCACCCGGTTCTTTCATATTACTATAGCTATTTTTTAACTTATCCTGCATTACTCCGTATTGCATTTACTGCTATGTTTGACAGAGAGACGAACTGTGTGAGATCCAGCTGCTGAAGAAAGTTGTCCCAACCAGCCCAGGAGGCAGCGCCCTCTCACAGTCGGCACGTGACCCGGAAGTCATGACGTCACACAAAAAGACATAACTGCTTTGTCACCTCCACGGACGGACGTACTTTGTATCCCTTGTGGAAATTAAAGCTTATTATTTGTTTTTTATATTTTGCGTGTTTCTACATTCATTATATGCTGCTACATTGTTACCTGATATGGGCCGTGACCTTAGGGTCTTCCCATTCGTAAATTGTAACGTTTATCGCTCGTCTGTGGCTCACGTCACAGTAATTTACGGGCGCAATGTTGTTCCCGCCATTTTGTTTTCTTTCCCGCCATTTTGGCCATTCACCACGTGGCCACGTAATGTCGTGTTCTGCGTTTTGAATTCTCTCTTTGGCTTGGGTAATACATTACATTTATGTATGTTGTTTTGGTGTGCTTAAAGCCTTGCCTTTTCGCTACCTCTCAGCGTAATTGTTTCTTCTCATAAACTTCAATATAATACGAAGTTTATGAGTTACATTATGTCTCCCGTACTCTGTGGTTTTGCCACATGGTTACGTGTTTGCTTAAGGCTTTGCCTTTTCGCTCCCTTTTAGCGTACTTGTTTATCTCATAAACTTTAATAAAATATACTGTTTTTGAGTTACTTTATGCTTCCCATACTTTGTGATTGGCCACACATTATGCTTCCCGCACTTTGTGGCTTTGCCACATAGTTATGTTTTGCTTAAATTCCAGATTTTCTGCCTTGCTGCACTTGTTTCCGCGGGAACAAATCTGGTCGGGGCCGCCCCTTTCTGCCGTGATTGTACGACGCCCTGTACTTTCACAAGGCAGTGCCGATGTTGCAGTCATTCGTAGCTGTGATCCTTCAGCTCATGCGAGTATCCAGGACACACCTCGCTCAACGTGCTCGTCGACCCCCACCTACGTTGACGGCAGCAGCGCTCAGCGGAGCTTCACGGCGGCTCCCAACGTAGAGTCTGCCTCCCATGGCACGACATACGACCGTTCACGGTCTCCTACTCCACTGGCGGCTCCAGCGCTCCCAACGTAGAGTCTGCCTCCCATGGCACGACATACGACCGTTCACGGTCTCCTACTCCACTGGCGGCTCCAGCGCTCCCAACGTAGAGTCTGCCTCCCCTGGCACGACATACGACCGTTCACGGTCTCCTACTCCACCGGCGGCTCCAGCGCTCCCAACGTAGAGTCTGCCTCCCCTGGCACGACATACGACCGTTCACGGTCTCCAACACCGTCAACGCTGATGTCTCCGGCGCCCCCGGCGCCTCCGATGACTCGGCGCCTCTGATGACGCGGCGCTCACGGCGCCCAAGGTGCTCCCGGCGCTCACGGCGCTCCCGGCGCCTCTGATGACGCGGCGCCTCTGATGACACAGCGCTCCCGGCGCCTCTGATGACACGGCGCTCCCGGCGCCTCTGATGACACGGCGCTCACGGCGCTCACGGCGCTCACGGCGCTCCCGGCGCCTCTGATGACGCGGCGCCTCTGATGACACGGCGCTCCCGGCGCCTCCGATGACCCGGCGCCTCTGATGACACGGCGCTCACGGCGCTCACGGCGCTCCCGGCGCTCCCAGCGCTCCCGGCGCCTCTGATGACACGGCGCCAACGGCGCCCACGGCGCTCCTGGCGCCTCTGATGACACGGCGCTCCCGGCGCCTCTGATGACTCGGCGCCTCCGATGTCTCGGCGCTCCCGGCGCCTCTGATGACACGGCGCCTCTGATGACTCGGCGCCGCTGATGTCTCGGCGCTCAACAAGCTTCATGACTTGTTCATGACAAGCTGATGACTCGGCGCCGCTGATGTCTCGGCGCTCAACAAGCTTCATGACTTGTTCATGACAAGCTGTTGACTCAGCGCCTCCGATGACTCTGATGTCTTCGGCGCTCAACAAGCTTCAGATCAATCAACAAGCTTTATCAAGCTCAGATCAACGAGCCGACCATCCGATCTTCTACTGCGGCTTAAGGGGCATCATCGGCAATCGCCTCCCCGGCGCCACTGCCCTCTTCTCTTGCTGCCGTCTCATAACTCGTCACACGGAGAAGCATGGTGAAACAACTGTCGCCGCTCCTTTCACTACTCTCCCGTCGGTCTTTGGGATCGTAAATATCGTTCTACTTCCTGGGTGGAATCATTTCAACCAATAGACAGTTGGTCTGATTCAACTTGCCCACTGAGACGTTATCCATAATCCCGTCGTTTAAAGCGCTATGATTCCGGAGAGATGACCTGCGGGTTTCCATCGAAACAGAGCGTCATGTGAACAGCGTCTGTTTTCAGATTCGACGACGACATCCACTTACAAAGAGTTTACTTCGTCGACATCGCAGACATCAACGCTGTTCTACCCTACCCTAGCGCCAGCGTTCCTGAGAGAGACTCTTCCTCGGCGCTCCCCGGGTTTTGCACGACGCCCATGGGGTTCCGTGTTTTATCGCAAAACTCGGGTACACCACTTGATCGTCTCTCACATAGTTCATTGAGGATTGTCTGTGTGTGGAGTTTGCACCTCAGTTCCGACTCCAAGGCGGTTTTCTCGGCTACTGCGCAGAGTGATTTACATGTCACGTGTCAAGTACTCGGACTGTCAACAACTCCGACCGGATTTAGGTCAACTTACCATGGCAAGGGGTGCCATGTATTTCTACAGATTGGTTTCCATGTCTACCTGTACGCTTGGTGATACCACTCAACCAGGCGCCTGTCGCAGTCCATCCATGCACGGATGTTGGAAACAATAGACCTCCTCTACCAACACGGCTGTCACGAGGAACCTTGTTTCATCAACCCTTCGCTATAAGAACGATAGCGCCTATAGGCGTTCAAGGGATGGAAGAGATCGCCTTCCTTCGTCCGGTTTGATCTTTTTTTGACTACGACACCTTCCTATCTTCCGCCTTGACTACCGGACACAGTGTCGATTTGATACTTAAAGTCCCTCGGCCGTCCCACTGACCCCTGTTGCATACCTGCCTCGTATCGTGTTGTCGTCCTCCATCGTCACCTCGATATAAGAACAGGAGTACTTATACGCCGCTTCAGGGATGAAAACGATCTCATTACTTCGTGCAATGGCCATATTGCCTCGACTTCCTACTACCCGGTTACGTCGATGCCCCGGCGGTCGATTGTGAAGCTGGTTTACTTCGTCTACTTGAGGTTGGCTCGCAGGCGATCACACCTTTTTCCGAATCGTACCGACGGTACGCAATCGCAGACCCCTGTTGCTGACTACCTCCCCTGCCACCTTGTCAGTGGCTAGTGGCCCACGCCAGCCCACATTGTGACCACCTGTGATCCAGAGATCAACACCATTGGCACAGCAACAGCCTCGAGATAAATGCTTATCCAGGACGGCACTTGCTGACAGTGCATTCTCGGTCACGCCCTGTTGATCGTGTCCACTGACGACGTCACCGTAGTGTGGTGTTTGCGGACCCAGAGTTCTCGCCCCTAGATCTGTTTGCCTCATATCTGAATGTGGCCAGCTGTCGTCTTCCATTCCACCTGTGCCGGATACGACCGCTGTGGCAGTCGAAGCCTTCCATCGTTCCTGAGAAGGATTACGCGCGTACGCTTTTCCGACTCCGGTTCTCCCTCCCACGGTTCTTCAGAGATCCAGGCCACTCGACCCCTGCCATTGACTTTGGTCTCGCCTTATTGGTCAGCCAGAAGTTGGGTTATCGACCTCCGAAACATAGCCAGAGACAACCCCTGGAACTTCCGGTGTGGTCCAACCTTCTGCTCCATCCACACGGTCTGTTAGAATGAGAAGCCACACCCTCATACCCGCATGTTATCGTCTGCACGCCTGACACACATGCAGAAAGCCAAGGGCTATTCGGCTAGAGCGACCAAGGCTATTGCTTCAGCCCACCGTCCATCTACAGGGGGACTGTATGCTGATAAATGATGCTTGTTCCAGGCATTTTGTTCTGACAAACACCAGGATCCGATGACAGCGTCACCGCAGATCCTGGATCAGTTCCTTCTGTACTTGTGTAGCACCCATCGGTTGAAGGGCTTACCACCCCCACATACCTGGTCGCCATCTACTCCGTTCTGGCCATCCCGGACGATCGGAGAAAGACGAAAATTCCCGACCTACGGGCCTGGCTGCGCTCGTTCAGTCTTGAAGACCTGAAGACCAAGTTTGGACCGCCTGCGTTGGATCTGAATGTGGTCTTCAACGCCCTTCGAACCACTCCCCTCGTCTTCCTTCTACGACCTTAAGTAGAAGACGGGTGTTTCTACTGGTTTTGACTACTGCCGCTCGAGTCCATGTACAGCACGCCCTCGACGTCTCCCATGCCCGGTTCGAATGCGGTACCCAGGGCGCCGTTCATCATGGACCGTACTGGGACGTCAGCGTAAAGACTCAACTCCCAGGACAGCCTGATAGATCATTCCTTGTCCCCTCCCCCCTCGTCCAGTGCGGGTGCCGAGGATGAGGATGAGCGTCATTATGCCCAGTAAGGGCACTGAAGGTTATTCTACGATCTAAAGACTGCCGCAAGTCTAGGAAACACCTTTTTCTGCCGGTCTCCCCTTCGTCGCTGTCGTTGGTCAGCCGGAATACTTTTCCCTGTGGCTCCGGGCGGTCATCCTTAAAGCGTATGAGCCGCCGGATTGGACCCTCCCCCCAAAGGCTATTACCTGAAATAAAATGAGATCAGGGCGATCGTTTATTTACACTGGTTCTTCACGGTATACTGTTCCATCCCGTCGTTCAGGGAAGCCTGTTCGTGGCGATCGGACACCGCCTTCACCAACCACTACTTCCGTGATGTAGCCTTGAAAGTTGTCGCCGGCGTTCAAAGTTTTGGTCCCTGGTTGTAGCCCAACAGGTCATCTATCTCCGACGCCACTGATTCTCCGATACCCTGAGCGGGGCCCGTCGACCTCTCTGGTGTTTATCACCCCAGACGAGACGGCTCTCTTGCGTTCCGCATTCGCTCTTAGGTCAGTTTTAGTTTTGGGTTACCCGACTCATTCTATTGCTGTCACCTATCCGGGTTTTACTTTTTGCATCAACTCTCGTTTCCTGACGACAGGAATGGTAGTAGATGTGGACACCGGCGCCGGCGCCGACGCCAACGCCAACGCCGCTGCTTCTCTGGTACCTGGGCGGTGCCCGTCGACCTCACCGGTGTTCCTTGCCTCCAGCCTAGAGGGCTCTCCTGCGTTTCGCATTCGCTCTTGGGATTGGTCGTAGATTTTGCCGCCGACGCCGCTGATTCTTCGATTCCCCGAGCGGGGCCCGTCGAACTCTCTGGTGTTTATCACCTCAGATTAGCTCTAGGTTCTACTGCGTTTCGCTTTCGCTCTTCGGTAAGTTATATATTTTGGCTACACGCCTCATTGTATTTCGGTTACCTATTCGGGCGTTTCGTTTTTGCATCGACTCTTGTTTCCTGAAGACAGGAATGGTCGTAGATGTTCCGGTCATCACTTGTATGCGGTGCGGATTCATCGGACCTTGACGAGGGTTTAATATGGTTCACATCTGCAAGTATGCCCACCGGCCAAGCCGTCTGATAAAGATGCAATACGGAGTAATGCAGGATAAGTTAAAAAATTTAGTAAAATCTAAATATTTTTTACATTTGTATACTTATCCTGCATTACGAAGTCTAAGTGCCCTCCCTTTCGCTACGCTACCTCCCCACGAAGTTTCAGATGTTATGTTTAAAGCAGTTATGTCTTTTTGTGTGACGTCATGACTTCCGGGTCACGTGCCGACTGTGAGAGGGCGCTGCCTCCTGGGCTGGTTGGGACAACTTTCTTCAGCAGCTGGATCTCACACAGTTCGTCTCTCTGTCAAACATAGCAGTAAATGCAATACGGAGTAATGCAGGATAAGTATACAAATGTAAAAAATATTTAGATTTTACTAAATCTATCATGCCATGACATGTAAACTGTAGTTATATGAAAGAATTGGGCTGTCCGTAACTTCTGTGGAGTACAAAGTAGACAATAAAATTATGGATAACAACTTCTTTATTATACTGTAATAGCAAAGTTGTCGTCCATATTTTTGGGGTCTACTTTGTCATTGTCACCTTTTTTAGAAATCCCTCTCAAACAATTTACTTTGGAGTAGTATAATTTCACCATTTTACAGTCTCTAGATATGGGTGTCAACACATGTGTTTTGCTGTTTTGACTTTGTGCACATTGGATCTCTGTCTCTGTAGTTGCTCAGAAGGCCTGCCATCTCCTTGGTCTGCCCGTGACGGCAATCACTCAAGCATTCCTCAAACCCAAGATCAAGGTCGGCAGGGACTCTGTAACCAAGGCCCAGACAAAAGCACAGGTAAGTTTCTAAAACGAGGAACTCTCATTTAATATTAACCTTACAATGTAATCTGATGTCTTGTTTGAGAAAAAGAGAAAGTAAAGCTAAGGGGAGGTAACTCATAACAATAACTCTCACAGGAGGAAAAGATACATCCACCTGAGCTGATTGGTTTTGAAGCTTACTTACATACCTTTGCAATTCAGAAATTAGTTTCTGTCTCAGCTACTCCGCTAAATGAATACTATATCACACTGACACACAATAAATGGATGATTTGACGCCTCATCTTTCAGGTTGAGTTTGCAGTGGAGGCCATTTCCAAGGCATTGTATGAGAGAATGTTCAAGTGGATCGTCTCGCGCATCAACCGATCGCTGGACAGAACAAAGAGACAGGGTGCTAGCTTTATTGGTATCTTGGACATTGCTGGTTTCGAAATCTTCAAGGTAACTAGCTGTGATGTTTCCCCATCTATCTCCTGCTTCCATAGCTTCCTATTGTGTCTTTATTTGGCTCATCTTCATCGTTATTCAGTTCATTCCAACATAGATGCCGTAAGTGTGCACTACTATACATACATAGTGTATTATTTATATTTAGTGTCAGTGTTTTCATTTATTCATGTGTTTTATATGGATTATCAGAAGTTATTTCTTTCCAGTCAATCAAAATTGAAAGGCCATCTGCCTAAGAATGTTAAATCTATTTTTAATCCTTTCATGATGATATAATTGATACATTCAAATTAGGGTACAATATCATCAAGAGATTTCCATTGCAACTGTTAATTTGAATGTTAGTTGCTAAGGCAGTTAAGTATTAAAAGATCTGTAATGTGATCATATTGGTAACAGGGATTTATCTAGACCTACTCAGAGGCCGATATCCGGCCCCAAGTCCTCAGCGAATGTGAGAAAAACATTCAAATGGGAATTTAAAATTTCCCAATTCATATTACAATTTGTCCCAATTAGTTTGGCATCCTAGATAAATCCCTGATTAAGGAAGATCGCTGTACTTGTACCTGGCTATTTCTTATCGCCCCCTTTCATAGTGTGTGGTTTGTTGTCGATTTGCTGCTTCTCATCTTGAGTTTTGTCTCGGCATTCAGCCGTCAATCAGGAACAGCATCATATTCCGGTACATACATTGATTAAATCACTGCAATCACTTCATTGTTTGCCATAGTGTCAGGAAGACGTATACGACGAAAAAAATACCATGTACTTTACGGTCGCAGCAGGATCGGTAAAACTTGCATCCTTGTTGAAATCCAATCCGTGTGACGAAGCATCGTTTTTGAAACCCTTCATTGCTATTGCTCTTCTTTTTACCCCTCGGATATGTTCCCATTTTACCCCATTTCTTCTTAATACTTCTCATCAAATGATTCTCTGCTTTTCCATATTTATTTATTTTTCTCCATATTTTAACTCCTTCAGTCCACCGAAAAGGTAAACTACTTGCTCGCAAGTGCCCTTGTCTGGCTGATGTAGTCCAGCAGTGTCCGATTACCACTTATTTCATTCAATAGCATGTGAATTGCCAATAGATTTCACAATGTTATTTGTTGTCTTATTTCAAACATTATGAGATTTAAGTTTAGCAAACAGCATGCACGTGTTGTTCCCAACTTGTAGCAGAGAATGTTAATGTCATATTTTCTTGTTTCATAAGTTTATTCTCCCTTAGTTTTTTCATTCGTGTATTTTTTCAAATATTATTGAACCTTAATTTTTTTAGTTCTGTTGTACTTTCGGGGGGGTTGAGGTCAATTCTGGAAATGTTTGAAGCAACAGAATGAAATAAGTCATTTTTCTCTCCCCATGATAGAATTCCTCCTTAATATGTTTGTTTCTCCTGTCGCATTAATGATTAAATTGTTGGTGTGGCACTAACAGTTGTTGCTCCCAAGTTTGCTATGATCGTGCATGGTATCACCATTGACTATGCAAACTTCTCTGAGACGTCAACTTTGATGAATGTCAGAATAAAGCTCATCAATGAATCTTGAAGAATTAAAGGATGTACTAGGCTTTAAAAACTATTTAATGTTTATTAGGTTATGTGGCCTGGTTGATGCATTTCTATTCCCATTACTAGGGGACATAGGAGTTGTCTAGGTGCATCTATTCGCTGTGCAGAATTTGGTCCCTGAGGCAGGCCAGAAAGCTATGATGGTTGGAGTCCTGGTTTGTCTTGATTACGACTGTAGGTTTGTCAGCAACAGTGGTAATCATCAAAGACCTGCATCGGTTGGGGCTTTTGTCCTACATCAAGCTTCCCGTTACTGGCCAGATGATCAGATATATAAAATGACATTCTCTTTATTTTGTTTTCATCTTTTAATTTGAAAGACTGAGAAGCCAACCCTTGAACGTGGTTGCTTTCAAAAGAGCCCCGTTAACTCCATGACATCAGTTTTCAACAAATGTGAAACACTCACTAATATGTAGAGGTTGGCGTCTCTTGACACAGCTACTAAACTGTATTTGTTTTTCTTACATTGGAAATATGTTTAAATTTTGAACAACTTTGCTAACAGGTGTGAAAGTTGTTTAATTAACCAAAAGTGTGCATGTCAGTGGAACTAAAACAATGCCTTCATAAGGCACACAAGTACAAGTAGGAAGATATCGCCTTGTAATGTTTGAAATTGGAGGAAACTATTCCTATGTCTTATTGAGATTTCACAGATTACATGTGTCATTGATTGGCAATGGTTAAGTGAGATTTCTTGATAAATATTAACAGATTAATTGGTGCATGATATTTTCGAAATTTAACTTTTATTGTAAGAAGTTCCTGTTTCAAGTCACAGTTCCTGTAGGGGATTAGCAATAGATTACAAGATCAACTGGGAGGGTTAGTTTACCTATTTCTGACTTTCACTTTCTTCTCTTGTGCTTTACACTCATTGTAATTTACGTTACTTCAAACTGATTAGTACAACACTTTCTATATTTATGTTGTAATGCATGCTTTTGTTTCAGATGTTGAGATTTATTTATCATTTGGATTGACTGTTTTGTAAGATCAGTGTCAGCAATGGATTGGATGAGTTTCCGGTCACCTTTTCTAGACTTGTAGAGTTTTAGCAAGAATGGCCATGCTTTTGGGGCCCATTTTCCCAACTTTATGGTCCCAGCTATGCTTTTTCATTTTGATTCAAAATCTGCCAACTTAAATGTCCAACTGTTGCATGAAACGTTGTGAGTTTTGGCAGACATATGCTGAAGACAGATGGTTCCAGGAATAATATGGCAGAACACTTTGTTGTATCATGATAAGAAATATTTTTAGATAATGTTTTTTTTATAAATTAAAGATGAAGGAAGTCTCTCTCTTTTTCATGTAGGCTTATAAATTTATAAATATTCAGGTTCGGTTAAGGTCACCACTTACTTTAATACCTAAATATTTTCATTTGGATTTATTGTCACATAATCTTCTGTAAATGATCAAAGGGAGACAACTCCCTTTATATGGATATGCCAAATGCTTGATTTAGATATTGACAGTATGGTAGAAACAGCTTCCTACATCAAAGAATTCATAGAAACAGCAGACTCTTCTTTTGATAATGTGTGCTTCTCTATTTACCACAGGAATTGTGTGATCTGCAAGTGGATGTTCCTAGCAACCATTTTGTGTGTTTCAGATGAATTCCTTTGAACAACTGTGCATCAACTACACTAATGAGAAGCTGCAGCAGTTGTTCAACCACACCATGTTCATCTTGGAGCAGGAAGAATACCAGAGAGAAGGCATTGAATGGAAGTTCATCGACTTTGGTCTTGATCTTCAACCCACAATTGACCTTCTGGAGAAGGTTAGCTTGTCCATCACTTCGAGCAGAGAATCAATGACTGAATACTCTAGAGATACGAAACATGAATATGATCTGTGCCAAAATAATATCTGATCTTATATTTAAAAGAACGTAAAATGCACTGAAGTGAATCCTTAGGTGACACAGTAACATAGAAAGCTATCTTTTGTTCATACTTTCAACTGGAAGATTGTGGTAGAGGTCAAATGTAGCCTTCAAATTTTCTCCTGTCACCTTACTTACTTGTGTTATTTGTCCACAGCCGATGGGTATTCTCGCTCTTCTGGATGAAGAGTGTTGGTTCCCGAAGGCCACAGACAAGACATTTGTTGAGAAACTGACGGCCCAACACACTGGTCACCCCAAGTTCCACAAACCTGACTTCAGGGCAGATGCTGACTTCTCCCTTGTCCACTACGCCGGCAGAGTAAGTAAATAGCCCAGGCGGCACTTCAATACTATATGTGACCTGTCATCTCAAGGTTTCCAACTACTTGTTTGCCTGGCCCAGACAACCTATGCTTGAACCAAGCAGCTAAATGCATCTGGTGGTAAGGCACCCTGATGGCTGGTGACATGGCACCCCGATGGCTGGTGACATGGCACACCGATGGCTTGTGACATGGCACCCCGATGGCTGGTGACATGGCACCCCGATGGCTGGTGACATGGCACCCTGATGGCTGGTGACATTTCACTTACACTGACTGATAATCACAGGCTGCCGACACAGGTGGAATGTTGCTGCATGCAAAGTAAAAATATCATTCTTACACATACACATAACCCTGCCATAGAGTTTGATGTCCGGCCATTAAGTATTTAAGTTACTCAGTGGATGACCACAAAGTATGACCCAACTATTCATTGTGGCTTGTGTCTTGTTAGGTCACAGCGTTTTAGGTCAGTTTGTTTCAATGACATTGACTGATTGTAAACCAAAATGTCATACAATACTTTAAAAGATTTGGCAATGTAGAAATATGTCATATCAAAAGTTAAAAAAATATTTGATGAAATGATAAAATACAGTCCCATACTGATCAATGCAGGTATTGGAAAGAGGGACAAGGCTCTGGCAGATTGGCAGTCCCAGCATGCATCATTCAAAGACCACTTTATTTGCCAAACTAAAATTTTATTATGTATTTTTTTTTAAATAATTGAATAACAGATTGAACATAATTTTTTGGTGTGTGTGTGTGTGTGTTACTGACTGTTGTCTTGTCTGCAGGTTGATTACCAGGCTGCTAATTGGCTTCTCAAGAACATGGACCCTCTCAATGAAAATGTGGTATCATTGATGCAGGCTTCCTCGGATAACTTCGTAGCATCAATCTGGAAAGATGGTACGCCTTTAGTGGCTCTTTGAATATATATACTACTAAAAAGAAGTAAAAGAACAGCTGATAAATCTATATGAATGACTTAAGATCTTTTTAGTGCTAAGGTCACTTCGAGGAACAGGGCCGTGATTGTCAGGCTTTGACTTTCTGACTAGAAATATTATATGTATTATGTTGTTTTTTCTGGACCTTACTCACTTATACAGAGATAGCTGTGATGTAGGTGAAATATACAAACCATGAGCTGATGTATAACGGTGAGCTCCATGTTACAGCTGAGATTGTAGGGATATATATCGTGAGTTGAGTGAGCTGATATATAATGGCGAGGTCCATGTTACAGCTGAGATTGTGGGGATATATATCGTGAGTTGAGTGAGCTGATGTATAATGGCGAGCTTCATGTTTCAGCTGAGATTGTGGGGATATATATCATGAGTTGAGTGAGCTTATGTATAATGGTGAGCTCCATGTTACAGCTGAAAATGTGGGGATGTATATAGTGAGTTGAGTGAGCTGATTTATAATGGCAAGCTCCATGTTACAGCTGAGTATGTGGGGATGTATATCGTGAGTTGAGTGAGCTGATGTATAATGGCGAGCTTCATGTTACAGCTGAGAATATGGGGATATATATCGTGAGTTGAGTGAGCTGATGTATAATGGCGAGCTTCATGTTACAGCTGAGAATATGGGGATATATATCGTGAGTTGAGTGAGCTGATTTATAATGGCAAGCTCCATGTTACAGCTGAAAATGTGGGGATGTATATCGTGAGTTGAGTGAGCTGATTTATAATGGCGAGCTCCATGTTACAGCTGAGAATGTGGGGATGTATATCGTGAGTTGAGTGAGCTGATGTATAATGGCGAGCTTCATGTTACAGCTGAGATTGTGTGGATAGAACGTAAGCTCATGTATAATGGCAACTCCATGTTACAGCTGAGATTGTGGGGATATATGTCGTTAGTTGAGCGAGCTGATGTATAATGGCGAGCTTCATGTTACAGCTGAGATTGTGTGGATATAACGTAAGCTGATGTATAATGGCGAGCTCCATGTTTCAGCTGAGATTGTGGGGATGGGAGCAGCTGCAGCTGTGGACACGATGTTCGGGTCCCGCACACGCAAGGGCATGTTCCGTACGGTTGGCCAGCTGTACAAGGAGCAGCTCGCCAAACTCATGGCCACCCTCAGAAACACCAACCCCAACTTTGTCAGATGTATCATTCCCAACCATGAGAAGAAGGTAAATAGATGCAAGGAACACAACACAGCATGAAATCAGGATAAGTTTATGTAGGGTTGTTGTGGACACAAATGTATTGATTGGCTGAAATGCTTTCTGTTTAATAAGCGCCATGCATGTTTTTGATGATTCTACTTTTTATTTGTGTAGTTTGCCTTTGAGGCAAGGCATATTTTCAAATATCCACACAAGGCAGCTTTGACGTAGAAGAAATTATTAAAAGTGACAGTGACACTCTCACCCTTGATACATTCTTGGCAGGACTTTCATACAACTCCATAATCCAGAGATGGAATTTGGCGAGTCAGTATGTCTAATGTTAAAGGTATTCAATAAGCCAGTTGAATTTCATGGTTTTTAAGGGGCATCCACTTTTTGGGCCTGTAAATGTTTCAGGTTGGGCTCGTAAATGTTTCAGGTTGGGCTCGTAAGTGTTTCAGGTTATGTTGCATCCCTGGAAGTGCATGTCACAAAGACTAATGGTTTTGTTTTTCCAACTGCAGGCTGGTAAGATAGACTCTCCCCTAGTGCTGGAGCAGCTGAGATGCAATGGTGTCTTGGAGGGCATCCGAATCTGCCGCCAAGGTTTCCCCAACAGAATCCTCTTCCAGGAGTTCCGACAGAGATATGAGATCCTCACACCCAATGCCATCCCCCGAGGATTCATGGACGGCAAAAAGGCTGTAGAGAAAATGGTAAGTATCAGAACTCTTAATTGTGGTACACATGATGTGTCTGTATTCTTGTGGTTAACACCACACATGAGTTGAAGTGAATCTATTATGTACATCTCAACATGCTAGTTGTTTCATAACAGATCAGTGCCTTGGAGTTGGACGGCAACTTGTTCCGCGTTGGTCAGAGCAAGATCTTCTTCCGTGCTGGAGTGTTGGCCCACCTGGAGGAGGAGAGAGACCTCAAGCTCACCGACATCATCATCCAGTTCCAGTCCCTTGCCAGGGGACTGTTGGCCAGAAGGTTGGTCATTTAGACACTTTTTTCCATCTTTGAGGGAGTACAGATTATCTCCCCTTAAGGGTTTCAGTGTCCCAGTTCTTTGTGCAGTGTGTAGCATAGACTTGCTTGTATCAAAGATGTGTGTTCAAATACACTGATCATGATCCTTGGTCTTGTCAGCACCATTCCTGTGCCTGTGCATTGCATCAAAGTGGTAGCTGACTAAGACCTGCATTACTTTGGGCTTTGGGCCTGCATTAAGCTGACATTGAAAGCTCACAAAGGCATGAAATGAAACCCAACTTTACTCACCCTAATGAGTTTAATTATATTCTAAGAGAGTGTTGGGGAGTGTTTCAGACCTTCATCACTCCAAAGTACCGGGTTCTGTTCCCAGGGTTTTACAAAATATTGCATGATTATGCATTCACGTTTGAAATGGGCTCCCAAAAATGACATTGTGAAAAACTATTGGTGTCTTTTTCTTTAAATTTATAAAAAAATTGTAGATTACATGTTCCATATAAACTATCATTTCTGTTTTGATACACTCATTGTTCAGTGTGTCGATGCTTGATTTTCTTCATCTAACATTGAAAACCTCATATACAGTAGGCTTAGTCTTCTGAGCCTGTGCAGATATTAAGAATGTTTTAAATGTGCCACATATGGACAGCCTGGCACCCTATGTTCTTGCCCCCAAACTTTATTACTGAGAGTCAGAAAATTGATACACCCATGCTGGTTCATTACACTGAAAGGGGTGGTCAGGTAGCCTAGTGGTTAAAGTGTTCGCTCATCACGCCGAAGACCCAGGTTCGATTCCCGACATGGGTACAATGTGTGAAGCTCGTTTCTGGTGTCCCCTGCCGTGATATTGCTGGAATATTGCTAAAAGTGGCGAAAAACCATACTCACTCACTCTTTACACTGAATCTCTTTTCTCATTTTCTTTGCTTTTTATTGTCCAGAAACCACATGAGGCGTCTGCAACAGATCAATGCTATCCGTGTGATCCAGAGGAACTGTGCTGCTTACCTGAAACTGAGGAACTGGCAGTGGTGGAGACTCTTCACTAAGGTAGGTATACACCTCCTATTGCCTCCTACTTGTATGTAATTGAAGTCTACAAATGTAGCACCTTATTCATGGTCAGACAACAATCCATAGGTTCAGGTAAGACTCAATAACACAATTTGACAATGCTTGATGACACATAATATTGGGTAAATTATTGATTTTTTTTTTTTTTACCTAGACACAGCATGAACTTGGAGTTATGTTCTTTTGAACCCTGTTTCTGAACAGGTGCTTGTTATTGAGTCACATGACACATCACGTATGATGTTCCCTCCAAAGGCAAAGAGTACCTGTATTTCTATTAATGGCATAGGATTTACTTTAGATATAGTTACTCTTAGGACTGAACTGAAAGTTGCTCTTGGAGCTTTTATGAATGTACACTTAAGTAAAATGTTTAGATTAGAATTATTTTAGGCACCTTAAGATACTTTTTGTAGAATCTTCATGAATGCAATCCCTGAAAATCATTTTAGATCTCTAGCTCTAAAATGTACAATTGTAACACATGATCAAACAGTCAACATAACTGTTTATGAGAATAGTTAGGTAAAGCTTGTTTCAATTTCTTTTATCTGTGTCACAGAATAGGCTTGTCTACTGGCGCTATGTTTACTTTGAAACGATCTCTTGTCGTCATCATGGCCTCTACGGCGTGTCACCTGCGACAGGGCATTGAAAACAAGGGTTGTGGAAGAATCACCTTGGTGTAGGTTGATGTATGAATTGTTTGGTCTTCCCAGGTGAAGCCGCTGCTGCAGGTGACCGGGCAGGAGGAGAAGCAAAAGGTGGTCGAGGAGGAGCTGAAGAAGGTCAAGGACAGTTTCGATAAACAGAAGCAGGATTACGATGAAGTCGAGCGTCGCTATGCACAAATCATCGAGGAGAAAAACATCCTGGCTGAACAGTTGGAGGCTGAGAGCGCTATCTGTCAAGAGGCTGAGGAGGTGAATACTCGAAGCAATGATTTTGATGACTTTGATTTTAAAACAAAACTCTCCTGTGAGGATTCCTGTCTGAATTGTCATTGTTGTAAACTTTGGAAATGAGGTTGTTGGCCTGTGTGCCTTGGCTGATGGGTAGCACTGTCCATGCATTCACACACTGTTTTGCCTGGTCCTTACTCGATGCCTTATGTACATCATGTGGTTGGAGTGTTGCTGACTCACTGAAGATATAACTAGTGCCAATAGTGAAATCTCAAAAGTCAAGGTCATTGAATGGTAGAAATTACTTGTGAAAGTTTGTACTTTGTAAGACAATGTTGGACTTTATCCTTGATAGGCATTTGAAGTGGTGTACTCAAGAATCAAGTTATTGTTATTGTTATTGTTATAAGTTATTGATTGACAACTTCTTTATTGTTAATAAGCCGTAAGTTTTGGAGTGAAAATGAGTAAGGATTCTCCAAAACGCTTGCCTTTACTCAGGACCCGTGAAGATTCCGGGGTAGAAAAGGTCTTCAGCAACCCATGCTTGTTGTAAAAGGCAACTAACGGGATTGGGTGGTTAGGCTCGCTGACTTGGTTAATGCATGTCATCGATCCCAATTGCGTGGATCGATGCTCTTGATATTAATCACTGGATTGTCTGGTCCAGGCTCGATTATTTACAGACCGCCCTCATATAGCTGGAATATTGCTGAGTGCGGCATAGAACAACCAACCAAGCCGTTACTCAATTTGTATCTTCTGTAGACTAAGAGTTTCCACAGTTGCAATATAATATCAAGTTTTTGGTAGGCCTATGTAGCATTGTGTATTTGCATTACAATCTTAAAGTTAATATGTGCCAAAATTACTTCACTGTAACTGTGTCTGCATATAATGAGGAAACATGTGGTTCATGGAGTATTTGTTTGCTAACCAGGCTCGTGCTCGACTTGCTGCTCGGAAACAAGAGCTGGAGGATGTCTTGCATGATATGGAGCTGCGCATTGAAGAGGAGGAAGATCGCTGCAATGCCCTATTGGATGAGAAGAAGAAGTACAGCCAAACAATAGGGGATCTAGAAGAACAGTACGTACTTGCCCAGCTAGTTCAAACCAGGGTTATTTCTATTACTATCATAAAAGGCCAGGTGTGGTATTGTTTAAAGCTCCTTAATTCAGAGAATAGACACTTTTCCTCCACCTGCCGATTTTTCTTTTTTTTAACAATAATCTGTATCTCATTAATAAAACATATGATACTAAAAGTTGTGACGGAATGAGAACAGTTTCTATGTTGTGCTTGCTCCTGCAGTCAATGACCAATGTGTTTACAGGCTGGAGGAGGAGGAACAGGCTCGGCAGAAACTGCAGTTGGAGAGAGTGACAAATGATTCCAAGATGAAGAAGATAGAGGAGGACATGGCAGTAGCTGAGGACATGAATCAGAAACTGCTGAAGGAGCGCAAACAGATGGAAGAGCGTATGAATGATGTCCAGGGACAAATGGTGGAAGAGGAGGAGAAGGCAAAGCAGCTGGGCAAGCTAAAGAACAAGTATGAGGCCATCATTGCCGACCTTGAGGAACGACTCCGCAAGGAGCAGCAGGCTCGCCAGGAGCTGGAGAAGATCAGGCGCAGACTGGAGTCGGAGCTGAATGACCTGCGTGACCAGCTGAACGAGAAGAGGCAGCAGGTTGAGGATTTGCAGACCCAGCTCAGCAGACGCGAGGAGGAAGTGCAGCAGGCCCTTCAAAAGTAAGAACCACTTGGAGATGCAATGATGGTATTGCTTGTGGGCACCATCTTTGGGCTTACAGAAGTAAGAACCACTTGGAATGTAATGATAGTAGTGGTTGTTGGACCATGTCTAGGGCTTTTAGATGTAAGAACCACTTGGGGAAGTAATGAACATTTTAGTGGTGGTGAAGGGATTTAGACTTAATATCCATGATGGCTAACACAGATGGAAAGATTCACCGATGATTGTGGTAGTGGCGGAGTTCATGGGTGCATATTATGTGGTCCATCTTCCAGAACTGATGAGGAGTCTATAGCCAGGTCGAACATGAACAAGCAGATCCGAGAATTTCAGAACCAGATTCAGGAACTGCAGGAGGACTTGGACTCGGAGAAGGAGAGCAGGAATAAGGCAGAGAAACAGAAGAGGGACCTTAATGAGGTTGGTAACAACTTGTGCACTGTACCTGTTCCAGACTTCACTTTTACACTCGGTTACATGGCCAAGGGGCGGTCGGGTAGCCTAGTGGTTAAAGCGTTCGCTCGTCACGCCAAAGACCCGGGTTTGATTCCCGACATGGGTACAATGTGTGAAGCCCATTTCTGGTGTCCCCCGCCGTGATATTGCTGGAACATTTCTAAAAGCGGCGTAAAACCTCTCTCTCTCACTCACTCACTCACTCACTCACTCACTCACTCACTCACTCACTCACTCACTCACTCACTCACTCACTCACTCACTCACTCACTCACTCACTCACTCACTCACTCACTCACTCACTCACTCACTCACTCAAGGTACTCATTGTATATACAATCCTGTTCACTAACTAAGTGGAATTTGAATAGCGGATTACGGTCCTTGGTCAACACCTATAAGTCTTTGACACATATTCCAATCACTTTCCACATATGTTTAATTGACTTATGATTTAACTGACATACTGTTCAGAGTTTCATTAAAACAGGAAGTCACTCATTGCACTTCCTTAGATCCCGTCAGCTAGTATTGCACAAACAGTCAAAGTGTGGCAACTGATGCTCTAAACTGTTTTCCTGTAGGAATTGGAGGCTCTGAAGACGGAGTTTGAGGCCGAGTTGGACAGCACAGCTGCTGCTGTGGAGCTGAGAACCAAGCGTGAGACTGAGATCAAGGACTTGAAGAAGTTATTAGACTTGTCTCAGCGTCAGCATGAGGAGAGCATCCAGGACATGAGGCACAAGTACCAACAGCAGATGGAGAACCTCAGCGAAGAGATCGAGACAGTCAGGAAGGTAAATAAATACTTGATCACAACAACGCACACGAAAATTCCTGCAAAAACCCTACCTCTATAACGTCATTGCTAATATCCTGTATTTTGTTTGTCATCATACTTTTATGATCTTTAGATTTTCAACAGCAGTCCTCTACACAGTCAACTATCCATAATCAGTCATTTGGATAATAGTCTTCCATTGCCCAGTGCTCTTGCTCAAACATAAGGCTGGAAAACCTCACTTCTTTCTTGTGTGCGCTAGAGTACCCATATGAAAAGTATATCTATCTAGCACTTCCTGGTAGTTTGTCACTCTGCAGTTAGTTTGTATTTCCTGAAAACAGTGCATGCCAGCTTCCTATTTGATTTTATGTGATACATTTCAGGGCAAGAACGTGATGGAGAAGAACAAGACGACCCTGGAGGCCGAGAACCAGGACCTGGCTAATGACCTGAAGCAGGTCCAGATGGCCAAGCAGGAGTCGGAGCGAAAGCGGAAGCAGGCCGAGCAGCAGCTGCAGGAGGCCTCCATTAAGCTGCAGGAGCTGGATCAGGGCCGAGGCGAGACTGTTGAGAAGGTGACGAAGCTGGCCACCGAACTGGACACCACCAGCCAGCAGCTGGAGCAAGCGGAGACTAAGGCTATGCAGTTGGGCTCCAAGGTGTCCAGTCTCGACACCCAGTTGGCTGATGCTCAGGTATGGCACAGAGGATCAGATGTAGAGGGTTATTGACAGTACACCTTGTGGGAATCCTGTTTAGAATTGGTCCCTAGCAACCTATGATGGTTATTAGAGTCGACCAAATGGATCGGTGTCAGAATCAGTGATTTGGTTGATTTCGTGCCATAATACCCCGAGGACGTCAATCGTTCTTCACGATATAGTTCACTAGATTGTCTGGTCAGGTTTGATTAATGACAGACCGCTGCCATATAGCTCTAACATTATGGAGTGCGGCATAAACAATAAACAAATTGACAGTACAGCCCCTTGGGAGTATTTCCATACTGCACAACCGTCCATATCTCTCATTTCATTGGAGCAGTGATTTTCCCCAATTATTTTCTACACCAGATGTAAATAAGGTTGCCATGGAGAAGTAAACCTTTACAGACAATGGTCATATGTTGTTTCAATATCTGAATAGGAGAGCAGTTTAATTCCACAACTAACACAATGCCTATCTCTGACTAGTTACGTCCTTCTTTTCCTACAGCTGCTTGCTTTCATGCAAAGGTGCTGTCTTATCAAATTTAACGTGTCAAAGTTTTTGTTGTTTGTCTGATGTGTAAATCTGTATGTACTTCAGGATCTAATGCAAGAGGAGACTCGTCAAAAGCTGTCTGCCCAATCTAAGTTGCGTCAGGCTAATGATGAGATCAACCAACTCGGAGACAGACTTGAGGAGGAGGAGGAATCTAAGAAGAATCTGGAGAGGCAGATAGTGGAAGCTAATAATAGGGTATGTGGTGTCTTGGTTGAAGCTGACCAGGAAGGTGTTTGTTGCCTGGTATGGTGATTATGATTGAAGCTAGCTGAATACTTGTCAAGTACATGTCAAATTGGAAGGTTTTAGTCCAGCAAAAAAGAAGTGAAGGAAGTTTTTTTTTATTTATTGGCAAACTGTATGATTAATAGACGTCACTCTGTGAATGCAGATGGTTGAAATGAAGAAGAAGTTTGATAATGACACTGCGAATGCTGAGGCTATGGAGGAATTGAGAAAGAAGGCCACTCGTGATATGGATGCTCTTCAGGCCCAGCTCGATGAGACTCGCACACAGAACGAGAGGCTGGACAAGTCCCGCAAGAAGCTGCAGGCTGAGGTAGGCTAAAGTTACAAGTGCCGTAGTCAGTAAGACCACTGCGGGGACTCCAGGGGGGAATAGGTCCACCACAACCTATGCTTGTCATTATCGTGATTAAAGGATAGGGTTGTTCGTGATACCAGTTAAAAGAACATTGTAGGTAAATTTTGTAGGCTGAATGCACATAGAAGTTGTTAATAAATATTAGGGATGTCTCAATTTCGTATTTTCATCTACAGTTCTTTTGTTTGTTAATGATTAAGTAAGCAGTCTGTGAAGTTTATTAGACATGTACATACATGAGAATTGACTCCATAAATGTATATATTGACGCCAGTTCTTTAATCTTTCAAAGCAGTTGTAGGTTGTTCATGTATGTGTAACACAAGATACTTGTGACTAGGTCGAGGACCTGACAATTGAGCGTGACAGTCAGAGGTCCACAACCAGTCAGATGGAGAAGAAACAGCGCAAGTTCGACCAGATGCTCAATGAAGAGAAGGCCATCTCAGAAAGGTGGGTAGTGCTTTCTGTCCTCTAAGGAGGTTTGCTTGGCTCCCCAGTACACCATATTTGTAGGAACTAGTTAAGGACTTGGATTTGGTGCTCAGTTTTTGTAGTCCTCAAGTAGTTTAAGTATCAAGTCTTTGAATGGCATTGGGAAGTCATAACATAAGAGAGAATGTATGGATGTCAACTTATTATGAGGAACACAACATTTTGGAGTGTGCATACTCCGTCATCAGATAAATAAATAAGCAGTCATTGACCTGATGAAGGGTAAGCATATACTCCAAAACATTATTCGTCATAATAACGAAGCTGACATCCACAACTTCTCTCTCTTACTTTAGTAGGGACATTCACTGTTGCATGAATTGTTTGATAGGCATTACTTAGAAGTTGACGGATGACAAAGTAGACACAATTTATGGATAACAACTTTAATACTGTAAAAAGCAACATTTCCTTATACCGTTGTTGTCATTACTTAATAATGTTATCCCACTCATATATGCAATTGTCATTACTGTTAATCCTCTACTGTTAATCCTCCACCTATTATATATATTCTGTACAATGTCCCTCATTCAGTCTTGCTTGACAATGGTATAAGGATCTTTACGGAAATGACGCTTAACAGTATTAAAGAAGTTGTTATCCATAAATGGTGTCTACCTTGTCATACTTTGCATGTTTGTTGATAATGAATCGGGGCGTGGTTGTGGAGCTAGCTATGGGGAAAGGGGCAGGTGCTACCAGTTTCCTTGTCCTGCTGACAAGAACGAACAACTTCAGTGTACTTACTGTAAAATGTGAAAATGACATGGCTTCACAGGTAATGAATTGTAAAATGAGGAGCTGTCACGAAGGGACCTGGGAACCATGGATTTCATTATCTTTCTATCCTCATCTTTGCTTCATCCACTGTCTCCGTAAAAAGAACTAAAACCTCATACAGCATGCAAATTTAGAATGCCTTAAAATGCCCTGAAATTGATAGGAGTTGCTTGTATCTACAGGCTTGCCGCCGAGCGTGATGGCATCGAGCGCGAGAGTCGGGAGAAGGAGACAAGGATCCTGAACCTGAACCGGGATCTGGAGGAGTTGAGAGAGAGGCTGGAGTCTTCCGACCGGCAGAAACAACAACAGGCCAGGGAGCTTGACGATCTCATGTCCTCCAAGGATGACGTTGGCAAAAATGTAAGTAGATTAGCATCAGAGAGACTTCAGTTTTGTGAGGGTCTTCAGAGTTGTATAAGCAGGAAATAGGCACTTCTTCACAACAAGAGTTTGTCTCCTTGAATTGGCTAATCTTTTAAAGTTTCATGGCAGGAGTTTTAACTCCCAAGCCTTTCAATTTTATCTGGTTTTAAAAATTGAGGGTACAAACAAATTGACCACCAAAACAATATTGGGGTTTGGCAGATACAGTAAGTTGTAATTCCAATGAATAAATCAGTTGTGATGCATAGCCCTGTAGTCTGAATTGCCACCTGTCCCTGATATACTAATCTTGTATACTGAGCCTTGCACTGTTAGCATGGGTGTAATCACAGTGACAAATGTCCACAATGTTGGTAGTTTGAGGGTTTCTTACATCATCTAGGTGGCATGCTGTGATGTACCAGAAAATTATGTTTAATGAGTGATCACAACTCCTAATGCCATGGATGTGGCCGGGTAGCCTAGTGGTTAAAGTGTTCGCTTGTGACAAGTGTCACACTGAAGACCCGGGTTCGATTCCCGACATGGGTACAATGGGTAAAGCCCTTTCCTGGTGTCCCCCGCCGTGATATTGCAAGAATATTGCTAAAGGCGGTGTAAAACCATACTCACTCACCCGCTCACTCACACACTCCTAATGCCATGTGTCAGGTGCATGACCTGGAGAAGGCACGACGCCAGCTGGAGCAGCAGGTGGATGAGCAGAAGACGCAGATTGAGGAACTGGAGGATGAGCTGCAGCTCTCTGAGGACGCCAAGCTCCGTCTCGAGGTCAACATGCAGGCCCTCAGAGCTCAGTATGACCGCGACATGCAGGGACGGGATGACCTGGTCGATGACGCCAAGAAGTCAATTCTTAAGCAGGTATGTTTTATGATTGGCTTAGCACAATCCAATTGTTGATACTCTTATCTTGCACGTAGGTTTGATTTAAGTCCTACATAGATGTAAAGTATAAGGTATTCAGGATGTATAGCTTTTAGATGGGTGAACAAATGATACACTGCTCACTCGATCCGAAACATTTGAATCAGGGTCATGAGACATTATTCAGAAATTCTCACACCTTGTGAAAATAGTTCTGTGGCTGGTGTTACCCAGCAGCTTACTTAGTTTTGAAGAGATAATTTGGAAAATTAAAAAAATTTAAACAATTATGGTCTATGGTGACATGAAATATTATGATGGTTATTGTTCATGATTAGGGAACGTCCAACCTTTGACAAAACAGTTGTCTCAGCTGTGTCATTGCCATTTTACACATGGATGGGTATTGTCAGGTTCAGTTTCCAATCTCAGTTTTGGATAGGTTCCTGCTAATAGAGCTGATAGTACAAAGGGTAAGTTCAGTGTGAAAGTGAATAGACACTCTCAGATTTTCCTTTCATATTACAGTTGCGAGAAATGGAAGCAGAATTGGAAGATGAACGCAAACAGAGATCCCTTGCTACGAGTGCTCGCAACAAGCTGATGGCTGACCTAAAAGATCTTGAAGGTCAGCTGGAGATGTCCAACAAGGTGAAGGACGATGCAGTGAAGCAGTACAAACGGGCCCAGTCTCAGTCCAAGGAATACCTGCGTGAGCTGGATGAGCTGCGGATATCCAGGGAGGAGATGGCTAACAGCTTTAAGGACAATGAGAGGAAGATAAAGAACCTAGAGGCAGAGCTGCTGAAGGTGCAGGAGGAGTTGTCCATGGCTGAGAGGGCCAGGAGGAATGCGGAGGGAGAGCGTGATGAACTCGCAGACGAACTCACAACACTTGCAAGTGGAAAGTGAGTTGCAGCATTTGTTGCCATAGATTTGACTGACTGACATTAATCTCCGATGCTTGGTAATCCTGGTTCATTGTCAAGCCTTAGACCCAAGTTTGATTACCTGTAATTATTTGTTAGAATTTAAGCATAATAGTCAAGGGATTCTGGCCATCCAACATTTAAAGTGTCACTAATTATGTATGTCATAGCAGAAAACTCTACAGACTCAAGCATCCGCCTTAATGTCTAACACTGCAATGTTTAAAGCCAGTGACATACCAGCTTAAGACATACACATTTGCATTTAGAATTGTGCAGTGTGAATGCTACTTTGTATTAGTGTGTTTTCGTCCTGCACATTTGGCTGCACAGACATGCTGATTATTGAGTAAAAGGAAACAAGAACTTGAAGATTAAAAAAGTGGTTTTGGGAATGAGCATTTTCGAATGTTTATTCCAGGAATGCATTCCTTGATGAGAAGCGTCGCCTGGAGGCTCGTATCAGTGAGTTGGAGGACGAGCTGGAGGATGAACACGGCAACACAGAGATCATGACAGACAAGGCCAGGAAGGCAACTATTCAGGTACGTACTCTCATGTTACCAGGATTTCTGGTTAGAATAGGTCCCCTGCAACCGATGCTAGTCATTCGAGACAATTTGGTGTTCCATTGCGGGCAGGCTTGTTGTCTTGGTTGATTGCTTGTCATCATACCCCAGTGGTATGGAAAGCTGCTGTGGCTGAACACTTAAAGCGGCACTGATCTAAAGCAATTCCCGGGGACTGGTTGTTGCCTTTGTTATTGTTTTTTCCCTGTGAGTACCTGGATGATATAGCAGAAATCTAGACTGGTTTGCGACCTGTGCTGCGCAATTCGTAAACGCATTTATCACTCCTATTGATAGCATAAGGGTGTATGGTCACTCACTGACGATAAAATAAACAATGCTCAGGAGAAATATATACTTTGTGTTGCAAGTCAAAATAGTGTAACCAAAAATCGCACAATTACCAAGCAAGTGACTTATCAAAACTTCATCACCATTACAGATGCTACCCACAAAGATACCTACATTTCAGTCCTTCAATATGGATCCATACGTTTGAATTAACCCATGGGTCAGAATAGGTCTTCAGCAACGCATGCTTGCCGTAAAAGGCAACTATGCTTGTCGTAAGAGGCGACTAATGGGATCATGTGGTCAGACTCGCTGACTTGGTGATGCATGTCATCGTATCCCAATTGCGTGGATTGATGCTCATGATGTCAATCACTGGATTGTCTGGTTCAGACTCGTTTATTTTACAGACTGCAGTCATATAGCTGGAATGTTGCTGAGTGCGGCATTAAACAACAAACAAAACGTTTGAATTACTTCCTTTATTTTGTCAGATGGAGCAGATGAGTGCTGATTTGTCAGCTGAGAAGACACTTTCCCTGAAGTTGGAGAACCAGAAGTCTGCCCTGGAGAGGCAGAACAAGGATATGAGAGACAAGCTAGCAGAACTGGAGGGGCAGAACCGATCTAGAACCAAAGCTACTATAGCTGCCCTTGAGAGCAAGATTGTCAATCTGGAAGAGCAGCTCGAAATCGAAGCCAAGTGAGTCTACCAGGTTCACTGGGTTGATATCAATACCATCGATGTAGGAACAGTGTTAGAAACTGGCACTAGTCCTATAGTCCTTGCCAAACTGCCTAATGGTCAAGGTATCATAAGGTCTAGTAGAAAGTAGCCCTTTTTAAGAATTTTGCTACATGTTATCATTATGAGGGCTAGTGGATGAAAACTGTCACTGACGAACCTGTTGAATTAGTGACCAGGACCAATTTGCAGAGTTGCGTCAACCCTGAGAGTGTTTGGTCTATCAATAAATTGGGAAATATCTACAATCTGCAGGACAGCACTTTTAACTACCACAAAATCACCTTGCTCACTCATACCGTTACCTTCGTATGCCAGACATAGCGTAACTTTAACACTTCTAATCAGTGAGGTGGACAGATAATGTGTTTGTCTTCATCACAGTCTTTGTTATCCACCCGGCATCTAACTACTCCTTTTGTACGGACAGACAGCTCAGAAATTCTCTTGTCAAGTTGGACTTAATGTAACAGTCAGATGATTTCTTCTTTGGAATTTGTGGGGGGCGAGGGATTTGTTATCTCCTGATGACTCTTGCATTATTCTGAATGTGTTTCACATTTCTGTGTTCCAGGGAACGTGCAACATTGTCAAGAGCGAGTCGGAAACTGGAGAAAAAGCTGAAGGAGTTGGTGTTGCAGGCTGAGGACGAGAGGAGACATGCTGACCAGTATAAGGAACAGGTCAGTTGGGATGGTCGCAGGGTGGATGCAGGGTAGTCACATGGTGGATGCAAGGTAGTCACATGGTGGTCGCAGGGTAGATGCAGGGTAGTCACAGGGTGGATGCAGGGTAGTCACATAGTGGTTGCAGGGTAGATGCAGGGTGGATGCAGGGTAGTCACATGGTGGTCGCAGGGTAGATGCAGGGTGGATGCAGGGTAGTCACATAGTGGTTGCAGGGTAGATGCAGGGTAGTCACATAGTGGTTGCAGGGTGGATGCAGGGTAGTCACATAGTGGTTGCAGGGTAGATGCAGGGTGGATGCAGGGTAGTCACATAGTGGTTGCAGGGTGGATGCAGGGTAGTCACATAGTGGTTGCAGGGTAGATGCAGGGTGGATGCAGGGTAGTCACATAGTGGTTGCAGGGTGGATGCAGGGTAGTCACATAGTGGTTGCAGGGTAGATGCAGGGTAGTCACATGGTGGTCGCAGGGTGGATGCAGGGTAGTCACATAGTGGTCGCAGGGTAGATGCAGGGTAGTCACATGGTGGTCGCAGGGTAGATGCAGGGTAGTCACATAGTGGTCGCAGGGTAGATGCAGGGTAGTCACAGGGTGGTCGCAGGGTGGATGCAGGGTAGTCACAGGGTGGATGCAGGGTAGTCACAGGGTGGATGCAGGGTAGTCACAGGGTGGATGCAGGGTAGTCACATAGTGTATGCAGGGTGGATGCAGGGTAGTCACATAGTGGTCGCAGGGTAGTCACAGGGTCGATGCAGGGTAGTCACATGGTGGATGCAGGGTAGTCACATGGTGGTCGCAGGATTAATTTATCTTACTGCACATCTTATCTTATGCATGCATGCTTTGGCCTGAATC
Source organism: Haliotis rufescens (assembly GCF_023055435.1). Lineage (NCBI taxonomy): Eukaryota > Metazoa > Mollusca > Gastropoda > Lepetellida > Haliotidae > Haliotis > Haliotis rufescens. The sequence continues at coordinate 25,836,861 of NW_025963791.1, read as the reverse complement.
AATAAGAATACCACAGTTATGCATTTGTAGCAGACCGCAAACAAACTGAGTTATTCCCCCTAGATCTATTTCATTTGGAACATATTGTTAATATCTGGAAAATGGTGTCTAACATTTAATTAGAGATACAAAATTGTGGTTTGTATGTTGCAGGTGTAATTCCAACAGTTAGACAATTCTAGTGGGGAACATAAGAAATGTACCTTACATGTTAGCGGGGTACATTGAAAATAATAGAATGGGTCTCAGCCATACAGAATCCGACATTCATGTGCAACACTGTAAGTTGAGATTGTGTGATGTATTGCCTTGACTCTCATTACAAACAAGGGGGACGGACACCTTGTAAGTGTTTGTGTTTCCACCTGCAGCTTGACAAGGTGAACAACCGAGTGAAGGCCTTGAAGCGACAGTTGGACGAAACTGAGGAGGAGGTTGCACGTCTCAACTCTCAGAAACGTAAACTACAGAGAGATATCGATGAGCAAATGGAACAAAATGAAGTGGCATCTCGAGAAATCTCACAGTTAAGAAAATTCAGGTATGTGGCATTCCCTGTTTCATCAGCCATTGATGCATAGCATTGATGATATTGTAATGTATCTATAGAACTTGCAGTTAACCTTTAGACATGTTATTGTTGGTAGTAGAATATTTGTACATGTTCTCTGCATGATATGTTAAGTAGGTTTGTTTAGGTGGTTTTTTTTGTGATAAGTCAATCATTGAACTATGTTTTCATCATCACGTTATTGCATGATTCAAAACACTTTCATTTTTGGTGTCTTTGTATTTATGACATCTCATCTTCCATTTAGCAAAATGTGAGGGTATGTTATCTGATTTTTAACCAGTTCTATCATAATAGCAGCTTAATTGTGCTGTCGTGGTTATGCAATGAGTCCAAATATTGCACTGCAGTATATAGCTTCTCTTCAAGAGTTGACAGTGGCGTGGCATTTATTCATACTCTGATTGGAATGCATTCAGTAATTCTGTATTCAGCTAAAAAAGTTAAGTCGTTTTCTGAATTGGCTGAAAGGTCTGCTATCTAAAGCTGTTTGATGTCCTTTGCAAAATCATTCATGCTTTGCTTCAATGGTATTCTACAATAATACCTCGCCTTTCAGGAGATATTAGGTAACGTACCGTCTTTCCTTCATGTATTCAATATTATATATATTTCTATGTACATCTAAGTGCAGTAAAATCCTGTAATTCTTGTCCCATGATAACCTCATATATCCGTCATTGTCTTCCATGCAGTCTAAAATGTGTTTGCGAAGCCAAGAAGAAGTGAAAGGTATTCGCATGTTCCGCCATCCCTTGGCCTCAAGCTCTTCCATTTGCAATGAAACGCCTGGATTGCATATTTATTATAAGTCATTGGTTTCATTTTTTTGGCTTCAGTGTTCATTATGAAAACAGCGAGAATAGGCTTGAATGATCTGTTGTGATCTGGGTATTTCCTTCAACCTCATCTCCAGTTGAACGCATCCATCGCCATTTCATGACATCTTGTCCCAAACCTGTTTTTCCATGTTAACAATTCCGCTACAGTTGACATGCTTTGCTTCGATAACTACAAGATCAATATAACAATGACAGCATGTTTTGAAGTGATAATTACACAGCATAGATTAGTTAATTCAATTCGGAAATACTGGAGAATTTGTGGTGACGCATGCACTCTAAACATTTGTTTTTGACCTCATTTGTTTTGCATTTAATCAACTTTGGGAAAGCTTTGCACATATATGTTGAACTGTTATTATGCAGTATCACTCTCTGTTGTCAGACAAAGTGAAATGCAGCAAGATTAGGTTGTAAGTTGGCAGTTTCCTATGTTTCTTCTACTATACAGACTTGAACCATCTGCCACAGACAGCTCCAAGCTGATCACAATCTGTTTCCCAGCATGCTGTAGCGTACTTGTCTATTTTTGACTGTAATTTGTCTTGTTAAAGCTTTCAAGTAGAATATTTTCAGGAAAGCTTAGAGATATACAAGAGCTGTCCTCACTGCTTGGTCACAAATACCATATACGCATGGCTGTTTAAACTTTGTAGAGTTATACAGGCTGAAGTGTAAGAGTAATGTACTAACCCGAGTGTACATTGGAAAGCTATACTAGTATACAGGTCAAACAGAATATAGAAAACAGTAACTGTGTGTTTGTGGAAACTTTTTGTGATGTCCTAAATGTGTGGTGTGATATTTTTTGTTGTATAGCATGCTAGATGGTGTCATATGACAAAAGTTAAGCAATGAAGGTTTTCTATGTTTCTATAACTATGATACATGTTCCCTACTGCATGTCTACAGTGAGTTTTCTCTGTAGAGACTGCCGATGCATTCTGGATGTCAGTTTGTGTACAGGTGTGATATATCACGTATCATCTACCTATTGTGTTCTACACATACCATGAATGCCGCTGGTCACCTGCATGAGGAAATGTAGCAAGTCACGAGTCATTCTGGTCACTTGAACTAAAACAAATGTGATTGTATAATCTCATTAGACTTGACTGTCTGTTAGAAAGCTGATTTTTTTGTTTAAACATTACAGTTCAACCATCAGTCCTTTGTTGTCTAATCTTATGAAGAACAAAGAAAAACGATTTGTTTTCCTGGTCCAGTGAGATTCCATTATTGAATGTAGGATTATGTTGGTGGGAAAAGTACTGTGTACGACTTCAGTTTGTCGGAGGGCATCCTTTTGAACTAGTTCAGTCTAGGAAATGTGTTTTGTGTTTGTTGTTCAGCTCAGCAGAAGCAATGCTCAACGGATTCCTATCAGGTTATGAGGATAAAACAAGGTTGTTGTGCAATAAACAAAACTGACTTGTATATAAATAACTTGACCATTATGGTTTAGTCAGTAAAAACAATACCAGGAAGCACTCGTAAAATTTTCCAAATATTTCAGTTTTTCAGTAAATGCAAGATTACAAGCCTTCATTACATCACAGCAGAATTTGTGCCCATACCGCAGAATTCAGTATGAAGAATTCTCAGAGTGTCAATTTTTGAAAGACTTTGTTTTTATTCTTCACAGTCCTTTCTGCAAAACAAGGATGCAGCTTTTCAACAGCTTTTTTTTTTTTTTTTTAACTTCCTTCCTCAACTTGTTTTTACATTTCACATCTTTTGTTTATTTTATCTACAAGTTTGAAAAAGTGATTTACTAAAAAAATAAATCCATCAATACTTATCCATTTAGTGATATTTGTTCTTTGAGTCTATTATGGACAAGTGAACCATGGGATGTGCATGCAACCCATATATATACTCCACTATATCTCTGTCACCTCTGTGCAACACCTTAGTCAAACCCAATCATTCTGCAAGAGTCTTAACCCCAGAACCCACCTGTTTCAGGCCCTCATCTCGAAGCACGACGACGGCCCGCCAGGTTATTCAATCAATCAAGACTCAGGCAGCCGAGGAAGAAGATGACGATGAATCAGAGCAGAATCAGTCTGAAACCTGAGCTGACTCGTATCCCATGCATAGTATATATGAATATATATCCTAACTGTGCTGGTTTCTAAGCCACCAGCCATTCCAATAGTTGTCCATATTATGCATTATATTAACTATTGTATCTATCTCTAATTGATATAACGTGACATTACCATCATTTACTGCTTTAATAATCAAGTTTATCTTTTGAATTGTCCATTATGCTTATGTTATGATGCTGTTATTTTCTGTCTGTACGTTTGATGATGATCAACTGAGATTTTGTTTACAATGGAAAAGAACCAATGAACTAAAGGCTGTCTAAGTAGGACTGAATGTTTACGTTTTGGAGACAGCACATGCAGACATGGGCATATTTAGATTGAGCTGTAATGTGGTAATGATTGTAAATTTCACACTTTAATCAGAATTGTATTATAGTATGGAGAAATTGATTGAAATGGGTTTCTGTTATGGATATGTTGGCATTTGAGGGATATCAAATAGACGTTGTCAAAGCATTGTTTAGACATCGAGGAACGAGTTTAATCAGTCGTCATGTTGGCTTGCTAGAGTAGTTTCCATCAGTAGCATAGCAATAAATCCTCTTTTCTTTTGTTGCTCACTGAATCTGCTCGACTACGTTGGACTGAGTGACAACTCATGAAACATCAAGTTTGTCTTTTTGGGGGGTCATATTTCCAAACACAAATTACCAATATTTGAGTGGTATGTGTCAATATGAGTCGACATGGTTTTAAATGCATGAAAGCTCCATTTTGTCATTTTTGACGTGTTGTACCGTCGTATATTTCCAAGAAAAGATTCCAGCTTACCAACAGTGGGTTTTTGTTGTTTCTCCCCACAACCTTCTCTCTTGGAACCAGTGATGAAATCAGTGTACTTAGTTAATGTTTACCCCCAGACTGAAGATACAGGCTTGTGTTTGCATGAGCATGGTGCGTCTATGTAGCAGTGTCTGTTGCCTGAGATATAGAGAAGCATTAATGTGCTTGATATGAATCAGATTGTGTACTTAGACCCAAGAAAGTTGTTTTCCATGTGACTGATAAGTTTGCTCACTAAAATAGTGAACTTATTTCTGATCTTAATAAGTAAATCCACCAAATTTTGGGATTTGATATATGGGCTTTGCTTGCAACTATTACATTTCACTTTACGTTTAGGGATGCAGTCTTTGTTTCACTGTTTTGTTTTGGTACAATGCTATTTATCATATCACCGTTTGTACATTTCCATGCAGACTTTATGTGACAATTTGATACAAGCCATAATCTTGACTGAACAATCCTATGGGACAGCTAGCCACCTCAAAATCACAACTTATAAATCATGACACACACAATCGAAGAGCAATAGTTCTCATCACAGATTGAGAAACATCAGTATTTGATATTAACTTAAAAATTGAAGTATTGAGGTATGTAAAACCACTAATGTTGATGAGGTTATTCTATTTTAAAATGTTGGGTTCTCTGCATCAGTTGTTATCCCTAACTGTACTTTGAGCTGACCTCTGAAAGAAAGTTAATATTCTATTTTTAAGATGTTGAGTGAAAGGTTGCTAAGCATTTGATGTGCATCCTTAGTTTCAATATAAGATTACTAATGTAAGAATGGTTATTTTATTAACATGGCGTGTCAACTGGCTATCAGAACAGCGATAGGAGGATCTGGCAATGGTTAGTCTTGTGCAGTGCTTGAATAATGTGTAAATAACGTTTCTATGTTTAATTGGTCACTAACATGTGAACAGATTTTAGATGAATATTTTTGTACATTCTACGCAATCGTTTGACACCATTTTTTTCAGTGAAACACGCCTCTGCTGCCTTTGTTGTTTAGGACATAATTAGGCCAAACATAGAAAATTTGTAAAAGTATTGTTGTAACGAAATTACTAAACATTTCTACCAATGGGAACAAATGATGTATTATAGCTGACTGCCACCGCAGCAATGGTGGTAGGAAGGAGCAGGTGCTCTTTTGAGTATGCTGTTTTCAAGGGATCAAAATTCTTTTATTAAGTGTTTCTATTGAGCCAGTCAGCAGTTGATTGCATTTAATCTCAGTGATATATCATGTTATGTACCTGTTTCCACACGGATTTGATAAGATTGCTTGGCATTGAATACTATCATGATGTATGCTTGGCTGATACACAAAAAAAATCTTAAATAAAATAACTATGGAAAATGTGTGACGTGTCCGTTGTTTATTGTCATGATCTGCATTCTATACTAGCCACATAAAGAAACTGTGCACGGAGAAAATATATTCTGGATTGAAATACAACACAGCAAGAACAAAATGATGCAGACGCTGTAGCAGCTGAATGATTGGACCATAAGAAAATGTCAACGGGACCTGAACAACATCTGTTACGATGACGTCAGAAGATTAAAATGGAGTAGGGGGTCAAACGACAAAGTCACAAAGTCAATAACGGGTATGACCACCCTGTGCGTGAATTACAGCAGTGCATCGGCGACGCATGGAGTCCACCAAATGGGCATGGAAGGCCTGGGGAATGGCCTGCCATATCCTCCTCAAATCCTGTGCCAAGTAACGGACGTTATCTGGAGGATGTGGAAGACGACGCAGACGGCGCTCCATTTCATCCCACACATGCTCTATTGGGGAGAGATCTGGAGAAATTGCAGGCCATGGCAGTAACATGACATTGGTATGGTGAAGGAAATCCATTGCGACCCTAGCCGTGTGAGGACGAGCGTTGTCCTGTTGAAATGTCAATCCCGGGCCATGACGTTGCAGGAAAGGAATGACCACAGGCCTCAGAATCTGATCTCTGTAGCTAACACCGGTGAGATTGCCCTGAACAACCACAAAAGGGGTTCGGTGCCGTGCTGTTATCCCACCCCAAATCATCACAGAGCCACCTCCAAAACGATTCCTCTCCACAATACAGTTGCTTGCATAACATTCTCCCAAACACTGGTAGACACGTTGGCACCCGTCACTGTGGGAAATGTTGAACCTCGATTCATCTGTAAAGACAACATTTCTCCACCATATTTGAGGTTGGCGAACATGATTTCGACACCATCTTAGACGGTTGACTCGATGACGGTGTGTCAGGATGGGACGTATGGCAGGGCGTCGTGGTCGAATCCCGTACTGACGTAAACGATTCCTGACAGTGTTGGGATGGATACGGCGCAGTCCAGGAATTGTCTGGGACGTCGTTACTGCCGTTTGGAACCTGTGTCGGAGATGTGTAACTCAAATCCATCTGTCCTGTCTTGGCGTCGTTACTCGGGGACGTCCTGAACGTGGGTGGTCGGCAACGTCATTTGTGTTCTGATAACGCCTCACCAAAGCCGATATCGTGTTACGATGGCATTGGAAATGTGTTGCCACCTGTTGTTGCCCCCTTCCCGCTCGGAATATTCTGTCCTGGAATCTCTGCAGGGAGACGAGCATGGAGTACTGGTGACCTTTTCTGATATGTAAAAGTGAAACAATGAAAGAACAAACGACATTGTTACCTGTGTTGGTCATGAAGAGTTTGCTCATTATTTTATTAAACAAATAATAGATAACAAAGCCATATTCAGAAGCCTCAATAATAAGACATGAAAATAATGCTTTTTTTATCCCACCACAAAGTGGGTTGAAATACTTTTTCAAAAGCAATATTATATGATATATTTGCAACCTTTCCATATCAACTATACAACACATTGTGTTCTGATTTTTTAATTAGTGAGGGATTCTTGATTTGATTCTTTGTTGTTTAATGCCGCACTCAGCAATATTCTAGCTATATGATGGCGGTCTGTAAATAATCAAGTCTGGACCAGACAATCCAGTGATTTGCATCATGGACATCAATCTACGCAATTGGGATCAATGACATGGATCAACCAAGTCAGCGAGCCTGACCACCAGATCCCATTAGTCGCCTTTTACGACAAGCATAGTCGCCTGTTAGGGCAAGCATGGGATGCTGAAGACCTATTCTACCCCAGATTCTCACGGGCATGAGGGACATATATGAAAACGACATTAATATGTTCAGTAGACTTTGAGAAGAGACTTAAGTTTCATAATCTCACTTGCACTTCAGCCCTGGTATGCTCAAAAAAGGAAAATATGCTGACAGAGATCAAACAAACAGGCGACATAAGCTGACTTGCCCATTGAGCAGGTGAGCTAAGGTCTGGTTTTAAAGCTGTCCATGAGTCTGGACCAGACAATCCAGTGATTGACATCATGAGCATCTATCCACACAACTGGGATACGATGACATGCATCAACCAAATCAGCGAGCCTGACCACCCGATCCCGTTGGTCGCCTGTTACGGCAAGCATGGGTTGTTGAAGACCTATTCTACCCTGGATCTTCATGAAGGAAAGATTTTAGTTTATGACATGAGATACCTTGCAAATGTTGAAATGACCCATATACCTCCACAGGCTATAGGACAAATCCCCCGGTCTCCACAATTTCAAAAGAACAAATCATCTGACTGTTACTTGAAGTCGAACTTGATGAGAGAATTTCTATCTATCAAAACAATACCATGGGATTTGGAACATTGTACACACCACTATAAACAGTTAAAGTCAAACTTGTTGCCATGGAAACAGGAAAAAATAAAAATAATTCTAAACACCCCTAAGTAGCAAAAGGCACCATTTGACAAACTGGTTGGTGTGCGCAAAGTATTATGAAAGAATACATATTACTTTTAGAGATATGGTATGTACAAACACACCACTATGAACAGAGTGGAAGTCAAACTTGTTGCCTTGGAAACAAAATTTAAAAAAAAAAAAAATCACAAAAGGTACGACTTCAGCCCTTGGTTAATATAAGTACCAAGTTTGGATGAAAAATGTTTAATATTGTTCTGCTCCAGAAACGACACCTACCTCCCTTTCCACTCAGTCTTAACTTGCTTCCATGGAAACAGGGAAAAATATTATTTTGATAATTCCTAAATAGCAAAAGGCACCACTTCAGCCCTTGGTTACATGTACCAGGTTTGGATGAAATGCCTTTCTCAGTTTTCAAGTTGTTTTCCGGAAACAACACCTACCCCTACCCTTTTGAAACTAAGTCCAAATTGTTTCCAATAAAAATGTACAAAGTCCATAAATAGCAAAAGGCACGACTTCAGGATTTGTTTGATATATCTGCCAAGTTTTGTTGAAAAAAATTGAAGAGTTTTCGAGTTTCGAAATGATTACAGACAGACAAATGGACATACAGACGAAGCATCAACTCTGCATTATCTTTCAGTATTTTGCCATGTTAAATGTTAATGGAATATGAACTATAAATAACTATGCCAACACCCATCATGTCATGATTATGTCAAATGTCATGGTCACTTTGAAGGTCATTCACTCCTCACTTACTCAGTGTTGTCATGGTGAGGTAGAATAAGGTTAAACTTGTGTACATAATATCAATGATTATTAAACTATTATGACGACGTCACGCTATTGATTCTAAGACAGGAATTCACTGGCCATTTTGCACCTGCATTTTTACAAGTAAAACTGACAACTATAGGTCAATAGGCCAAATGATATAGACATTTTACAGCTACCGTAATACAGTTTAAGTCGGAGAATCATCAAATCTGTTGGTTCCTGAAGTAGAATCAACAGATTTTCATTATTTCTCCATTAAGTGTTAAATAGGGTGACCTAATGAAGTTCAAGGTCACTAGAAACCTTACTGTCAAAATATGGAACACCTTATTTTATTCTATTTTGATACACAACATTTTATAATGATACTAATACATCAGAGCTTTCATCTTAACTTACCATGTGTCTAGGTCATTTATCATCCAAAACTGGCTCCCACAGGAGATATGGCTTGGGTGAGATCAAGCGATATCTACACTGTAGATATCGCTGCAATGAAATTGCATCACAATGCTTTGCAGACCATTGTGACGTCATTGGTTACCATGACGTCACAATCATATGACATCACTAATGGCTCTGCTACTGAAGCTGTAAGCAGTACTTTTTACACTTGAGGCACTGCTAATTACTGTCTACAAACTGAAAAAGTTTGAAGAAGATGTTGGATGATAAATAAAATCTCACCCTCGTGTCTTTTGATATCAAATATATCAACACTCGTTGATAAAAGTGGAAAAAATCCTCAGCAAACCTCGGAGTTTTCCCACTTTTATCAACTCCTGTTGATATATTTGATATCAAATGACACTCGGGTGAGATTCTCTATGTCAAAGTTAAAAAAGACAACCATGAATGAAAAACACAAACATGTAACATAAAGCTTACATAAACTGAACCTGAACATAGACATCAATGTGATCACAACACACATACGGTACTAATACATCAGAGCTTTCACACATACGAGTCACCTGATTGGCTGCTCAATACTACAAGGCATAAACAGATCACAGATTGTGTTTCATGATTGTTTTAGATGAATTTCAATCTGTTCAAACAACAATGTAACAACAATAACAAACAATGTAAAAGAACTGGTACACACAGGTGTGAGATTCAAGCAAGCAAGGTACACACATGATACCTCACGCTTTCTTTAAGTTTTGTTATTATCTAAAGCAAGTTGATCAGGAACCTGTTCCATAAAGCAATCTTAGTGCTAAGTTGGTCGTAGCTCCAATACTTTACCATACCGGTAGGCTAGGGATCAGCTTAGCACTAAGATTGCTTAGTCGAACAGGTTCCGGATGGATATACTATCAGAGAGAAAAATCAGATCCATCTCACTACAAGATCACAGAGAAAGGTGGAATAATGTGCTTATTATAAACAAGGAAACTGGCAATGTGATGTATAATATGCAATATTATGCTGAGCTATTCTCAGAAATCACGCTTGCAGATTTGGGATTCCACCTATAAAGTAGTCATTATCAGGATTAAACAGACCTCAAGATCTAGGCAACCTCTACAAACAGATCTAGGCCTCTTCCAAGTACAGATCTAGGCCTCTTCCAAGTACAGATCTAGGCAACCTCTATGTACAGATCTAGGCCTCCTCTATGTACAGATCTAGGCCTCCTCTATGTACAGATCTAGGCCTCTTCCAAGTACAGACCAAGGCCTCCTCTATGTACAGATCTAGGCATCCTCTATGTACAGATCTAGGCCTCTTCCAAGTACAGATCTAGGCCTCTTCCAAGTACAGACCAAGGCCTCCTCTATGTACAGATCTAGGCATCCTCTATGTACAGATCTACGCCTCTTCTAAGTACAGACCAAGGCCTCCTCTATGTACAGATCTAGGCCTCCTCTATGTACAGATCTAGGCCTCTTCCAAGTACAGATCTACGCCTCTTCTATGTACAGATCTAGGCCTCTTCCAAGTACAGATCTACACCTCCTCTATGTACAGATCTAGGCCTCTTCCAAGTACAGATCTACGCCTCCTCTATGTACAGATCTACGCCTCCTCTATGTACAGATCTAGGCCTCCTCTATGTAAAGATGTAGGCTACAGTCATGTATGTAACTAACTCCCTTGAGCAATCTCTTCTTCTGTGTCCTTGTAGATGACTGATCTGCCCCAGAGTTTGGTCTTGAGTGGCACAAGTCCCATTATGACGCCGCTGGCTACAACAAGCACCCCAGCAGTGTACAGCGGCACATCATAGGTTCCGAGACTGTCCTTCAGTAGGCCTGAAACACAGGACATACAACCACTGGAGACTGGGTGCTTCACAAGTGTTATAGCATTGGTTCCTTCAGCTGGACCCATACCTAAACGATTAATATATACAGTAAACAATGTTTATAACGAACTGACCGATATAACAAACTTATTTTTTAGTCCCAGCCTTTTGTTGTTTATATGCTTTTAACGAACTACAGTTATTACAAACTAAAATTAGTGGTCCCTTTGAGTTCGTTATAACCATAGTTTACTGTATATATATGTTCTTGAAATGACATAAACACAGGACTACTTCCACTTTCCTGGGGAAACCCCTGGGAATTCCCTTGCATGAATACGTAAAGAAGCGTTCTTTCTGATCATTGCGACCCTTTAATCTTGAACTAAGCGTTTTAGTATACACTGAGAAACGTCAGAGTTTGACTGCACGATTGTTCATGAATATCCCCGCTACAACCCATCCAAACTATGGTAGTATGAAATAACTCATATTAGTGATGTTCTCTTATTCAGTGAAACAGTGTTGGTATGAAAACCTTGCTTTCTTGATGACCTTGTTGACTACCTCCATATATGTCTAAAGACTATGATCTTGCACTCGTGATTAGTTTATAAGAAATGTAAATATGAAGGATTGCAGTTACAATAATAAACTGAATGAGTGAGTGAGTTTGGTTTAACACAGCTTTGAACAGTATTTCAGTCATATCAGCTTAATATGGGAGGAAGGTGATGCGTTTATCACTTTTGTGAAACCCACAAAAAATGGATATGGTGCTGACAAACCTGGAAACAAACTCTGTACAACAATTTGAGGCAAATAATAGCAAAAGGCACCTTGATTACCCGTAATATATGTACCAAGTTTGGATGAAAAATGTTGAATAGTTTTTCACTTCTGCTCCGGAAACAGGGAAAAAACAAATTTTGAAAAATTCCTAAACAGCAAAAGGCACCACTTCAGCCCTTGGTTAATACATGTACCAGGTTTGGATGAAAAGTCTTTCACAGTTTTCAAGTTGTGCACAGGAAATGACACCTCCCCCTCCCTTTGTGGACAAAGTTACAATTGTTTCCATGGAAATCGATAAAAAATAAAAATGCCCCAAATCTGCAAATAGCAAAAGGCATCACTTCAGGATCTGTTTAATAGATCTGCCAAGTTTTGGTGAAACATATTGTACGGTTTTTGACTTAGGCTTAGAAATGATTACGGACAGACAAGGTGTTGACTATATCCCCCTGCTTATATGCCGGTGGAATAACAATCGAAACCTACAGCGAGCAACTTGTAAATTGAGGTTTGTGTAATTTTTCCTCCATTCACCATATATCTTGTACAAGTTCCTTTGTCAAGTGTCATACATCTCAATCAGGTAATTATGGTAACAGTTCTCAGACACCCCTCCTAAGAAAATCCAAAATGACACGACAGTTTCAGTTTTCTGTTAATACGGGTATAACGTGTCATGGATGATATATGAATAAAATGGGTTTTTCAGATTAAAAACGATGTTTTATTGGACTGTTTTCAGTTGTACAAATGGGTATCTCTCATACCCTCACGTCTAGTCGCACGTTTAGAGGAAGCCAGAAGCTGGAATGTAAACATTAAACTTGTTTCCGTCCGGTTGCGCACGCACCTCCCTATGACATGTCACAAATCTCGAAGAATAAGCCATCAAGCAGGACTGGACTGGATTACTTCCCTGTGGGGATGGCTGGGTTGGAACGTACGACTGAAAACAGACCAATAAAACATCGTTTTTAATCTGAAAAACCCATGTTTTAGTCTGTTTTCAGTCGTACAAATGGGTAGAATTCAACGGAACACTGGAAGGAGGGTCGGGAAAGTAATCAGGCAGTGACCACTTTCACGTCGAATGTACCAAGTTCCTCACCCCTGTAGTGACAATAGAACATTCGACCAGATGCACGGACGAGACAAGTTGTTTATCACGAACGCACAGCATGGTTAATGCTCTTCGACACACAACTAATTATCGATGCGACAGGCCAACTGCATGCGTCAGTTGAACTGCGATCGAAGTGTGGTCGACGAATAGTTTAGTTACAGAGCAACTCGCAGTATACAAGGTAACTAAAACAGCATGTTTAATGCTCTTCGACTCACAACTAATTATCGAAGCGACAGGACAACTGCACACGTCAGTTGAATTGCGATCGAAATGTGGTCGGCGTATAATTTAGTTACAGAACTCGCCGTAGACAAGGTAACTAAAATAGCATGGGTAATGCTCATCGACACACAACTAATTATCGATGCGACAGTACAACTGCACACGTCAGTTGAACCCGGATCGAAGTGAGGTCGGCGCATAATTTAGTTACAGAGCAACTCGCAGTATACAAAGTAACTAAAAAATACGAGCAGTACTATAATGTATGGGAAGACGATGCATACACCGAATAACCATAATAAAAAGCAGAAGTACTGCACGCAACAAAAAACCATAAGAATGCATACATTCACCAACAGCTTTTATTGTAACCTGTAGTATGTCACGAAGTGTCGAGCAAAAACTCCAAAGTGAATAAAACACGAATTCACTGTCTTTTCTGAGAGATCTGTTGTGCCACCACGAGTGGACCAAACTGTTTGAGTCCTTCAACCTCTTCTATGGAGATATCTCTAAGATAATGCGAAGCAAACACTGAAGTAGATCTCCAAAAGCAGCCCTCCATAATAGCTTGTAGCAAACAATTACTGTGGAGTGCTAATGTTGAAGCGAAGGCTCGAACTTCGTGCGGATGAGATGAGGTGGGGGGTGCGAGTCCTTGCGCCTCGTAAGCTCAGAGAATTACCGCTCTCAACCAAAATGAGAGAGTATTACGTGTAATCTCTTTCTTTGCATTGGTTGAGAGCGGTATGAACAGTCGTCGAAAATGGTGTCGTCGCTGTTCAGGACGCTGCAGGTAAATACGAAGCGCACGAACTGGGCACAAGGTGAGATCAGCGTGATCACGAGGGCCCATAATGGCAGACAAGGAAGGAATGTTGAACATTCTCGGATCTTGGCCAGGAAGTTAATTTTTCGCTAAAAAATCCCATCGGAGACCAAGATGGACGTTGCCATGGTTACGCTGATCGAACGTAATCCGACCGACGTCAATGGCATGTATTTCCGTAATTCTCGCAGCCGTAGCCAGCGAGAGAAGGAAAAAACGTTTTCTGAGACAATAAGTCGAACGCGACCTTATCGAGAGGCTCGTAAGCCTGACTAGACAGGTTGCGCAGAACGACATCGAGGTCCCAGGCCGGCGGTCGGAATTTACGTGACTGATCTTCAACCATGAAGGCACGTAGAATCTTCTGCAACTCCGGTACGTTAGTGAGCTTGTCGCCCGTAGGAGACGGCACTACTGAAGCCAAAGCTGCCAGATATGTCGAGATCGTCGACCCTTTCAGACGCCGAGATGACCGGAGAGAGACTAGGAACTCCGCCACCTGTGGTGGGGTCGCTACCGCCGGGTTGAAGCCATGAGACCTGGCGAAAATGGAGAAAGTGGTCCACTTGTCATCTTACAGCTTACGAGTCGTAACTCGATGTGCCGACGAGACAAGCGCTGCCTCTTTAGCCGAATAGCCTTTCTTCATTAACGAGGTCTTAAGCAAACCCAGGCGTGAAGCTGGAAGTTCTTTATCCCCGGATGCAAGTCGTCGGTGTGAGGATGAAGAAGGAGGTCGTCTCGATCTGGCAACGGGAACAGTGGTTGAACGATGATCTGAAGAAGTTCCGGGAACCATGTTCTGGCCGGCCAATAAGGCGCGACCAAAAGCAGACGTAGGTTGGCCGTTTGACGAACTTTCACCAGTTGCGATGGTAACAGCACCGTTGGTGGAAACGCGTAAGCGTCTGGACCCCCCACGATATCGCTAGAGCGTCGTGGTCCCATGCCCATGGGTCTGGAACCGGCGACACGAATCGAGGGAGGCGGTTGTTGTACGGGGCAGCAAAGAGATCTACTTGGGGCAACCAGAGTAGATCTGTCAGCAGATGAAAGACTGTCGGATGGATCATCCACTCCGTGGGAGACGGCCTCGATGGTCTCGACAGGGCGTCGGCAATCACATTCTTGTACGCCCATGTCCAAGTCGTCGACGAGGGCGAAGAACCTGAATGTCCGGTCCAGAAGGGCCGCCGACTGAGTTGTTCCCTGTTTGTTGACGCAGTGGACGACTGTGGAGTTGTCCGACTGTATCATCAGCCGTTTCCGACGGAGTCGAAGTTTCCAAAACTCGACCGCCCGAATCACTGCTTCCATCTCGAGGTAGTTGATGTAGAGGACCTTTTCTACTGGCAACCACCGCCCGGCCGCTTGGTCGTCCCCGAAGTGCGCTCCCCAGCCTTCCAATGACGCGTCTACGAATAGGTGTAGTATGAACGGAGGCTCGCTCATAAAGACGCCCTCGCAAACGTTCGACGGCTGGAGCCACCACTCCAAATGACAACGTAGCTGCGCCGGAAGTGGAACCAGGAGATTGGGAAACTCCAGGTGGGGGTACAGTAATCTCTGCAGCGGACGAAGTTGAAGACGACCTCGACGGGTCAAGTCTTGGGCCGATGTCAACAGACCGAGGACTTCCTGCCACGTGTGCACCGACGACGAGGCATGTAGACGTCACGGAACGCTGCTGACAATCTTGTCCCAACGGTCTTGAGGTACCTGGACCAGATTGACTCCCGTCTGGAAGCGTATCCTAATGTACTGTAGAACCCGAGGTGGTACCAAGTCCGACTTTTGAAAGTTGACGATCCACCCGAGGTACCGTAGTAGACTCAGGGTGGTCGCCAACTCACCTTGAAGGGCTACTGTAAACTGGTGAGCTTGGAGCCCGTCGTTTAGGTAGAAGGCGACCCTGATCGCCTGCCGATGGAGCCATTCTACGACCGTCTTCATGATCCGTGTGAAAAAGCACGGGGCCGTAGAAATTCCAATCGGGAGGGCCGCCCACTGGTAATGAATACCTTGGCATTCGAATCGGAGGTACTTCTGGAACTCGGAAGCTATTGGTACATGTAGATACGCGTCCTGAAGGTCTAACGAGACGAGGAAGTCGTTCGGTAATATCATCCGACGCAGAGAGCTGAGGGATGTCAAGGTGAATGTGTCGGGTGGTTGGAGGTATGTTTCGTTGAGGAAAACCCACTTGTGGGCATAGTGACGAAGTCGCCCCCCTACCGGTAGCTCGACTAAAGGTAGTGTCACCGGGGGAGACTCCAACCACGGCGACGGCGGGGGAAGGGACCTCACTTCCTCCCCTGCTGGTACTTTCCCCCTCTGGGAAACTTGGAAAAGGAGACCTGGCGACCTATCCTGTCGGAACCTCCCTTGCGGGACGGCTGTCGAGGCACGTCCCTACGGAAGGCCCGTTGAACATTCTCGTTTCGGTAACGTCGTCGTGGGGCGTTCGAAACCGGTGGCCGTCTGGACAGGTTGGGTGAAGCCGAAATGATGATGTCACGCTCGGCTTCCCTGGAGTACTTGTCCAGAACGTCGTTGGTACGACCGTCGAACAACTGTTGCGATGTCCATGGGGCCCGTAAGAGTGACCTGCCATGACGATCAGGTAGGTCAGTGCAGTCGATGTAACCATGGCGACGCGCTGTAGTAATCTGTCCCGATACATATCGGGACTGGGCGAGGACGTCCTAGATCCACCGTTGCATACAGGTGAGGACCGATGGCACCGTCCTGTCGTCCTCGTCCTGGGGTTCTTTCACCTCAAAGTACACTGAGAGGGCCTTGATCGCTGTCGACAGCATAGCAAGCGTTTGCAGCTGGTGACGAACAGCAGTGCCCATGGATTCCAAATGTGGAGGGTGCTGGTCTCTTGAAGAGTAGCCCCCAGTCCAAATCCCTACTCATGGGTGACGAAAACGGTATGCCATAGATCGGGTAACGAGATCGACCAGGCGGCTTGCAGAAGCTCTGCCCAGGCAGAGCAGAGCCAAAGTTCTGGTCCATATCGTGAGCCATGGCTCTGAAGACATCGGGAGGAGAAAACTGAAGAGACTGCGGTGTATCTCCGACCTTAAAGCCCGCACGCGTCAGGTTGTCATCGTTCTTTGCTGGCTGTCGTCACAATCCATCGTCGACGTCGAGTGTGGAGGCGTAGATGAAGGAGCTGCTGTACTAGTTGACGGGCCATGGACCCCTGACGTAGTCGTATCCTTCTTGGTCGACGCCGTCGAGGCGAGGACCGCCGCCGTGATCTGGGCTATCAAAGCCGGGTCGATATGAAAGTGAGACGAGGTCGTCGTTCTGTCACTATCGTCACTACGACGCTGAACCCCCAAACTCTCCCTGAGAGAACGTCGCACGTCCCCGTGGGGACGAGGGCTACGATCTCTAACTGTAGAAGTACTACGATCCCCATCGTAGAATAGTTGACGGGCCATGGACCCCTGACGTAGTCGTATCCTTCTTGGTCGCACCGTCGAGGCGAGGACCGCCGCCGTGATCTGGGCTATTAAAGCCGGGTCGATATGAAAGTGAGACGAGGTCGTCGTTCTGTCACTATCTTCACTACGACGCTGAACCCCCAAACTCTCCCTGCGAGAACGTCGCACGTCCCCGTGGGGACGAGGGCTACGATCTCTAACTGTAGAAGTACTACGATCCCCATCGTAGTTATCGTCCGAATCGTACATTCGACGACCACGATGACGATGAACGCCCTCGTGTCGTGTACTGTCTCTCGACGAGGCACTCATCCTGTCGTCCCGACTTGAACGGGAACGACTTCTGTGTCCACTGTCGTCCCGCATGACGTCCCTATCGTCGTTGGTAGAACGAGATGCGGACCGACTGGGGACCTTAGTCCCCTCATGGTCCTCGTCGCCACCCGGTCCCGTCGTAACGGGGGAGGCTGAGTGACGCTCTCGATCAACCGAATGACGAAGACCAGTCGTGCGGGTAGTATCATCAGCAGGCGAATGGTCACGTGTCTTGTCGAAAACTGAAGTTGACTGAGGCGGGTCTTTTTCAACTGATTTCTGAGGTGTGGTCGACTCGCCACCCCCAGGGCCTGATGCGGAGGGTGCAGAGTCCAAGGATCCAACCGATGACCATCTCCGCTTGTAGCGCTGGTCAGCGGCCCGCTTCGCCAACGCACGAAGATACATAGTTAAAGTTTATTGAAGACAAGTTCTCGCATTTTTTACAACGTTTATTCCAAGAATACGTTGAAAACCCGTCCTTAATGATGCAGGAAGGACAATACTTGTGAGGGTCTACTTTAGACAGTTTTCGTTGACACGAGGCACAAATGCCCGACATATTGCCACGTGTAGAATCACTGTCAAACAGCGAAACACGCGTTGAACACAAACAATGGATTACCAAGGATTACATTCCAGGAGTCTACAGGTAAGACATGTTATGACTTTATTAGAACAACTGTAGATAAGCGATAAGTACTAGTAGAATACAAACTAGCAGTCTACCGCGAAAGACTTTCTCTAGCGACCAGCGCAGAGGCGCGCTGAGAGATTTGTGACATGTCATAGGGAGGTGCGTGCGCAACCGGACGGAAACAAGTTTAATGTTTACATTCCAGCTTCTGGCTTCCTCTAAACGTGCGACTAGACGTGAGGGTATGAGAGATACCCATTTGTACGACTGAAAACAGACTAAAACATAAGGATATATGATCCAGAAATGATCACTACAACCCATCTGGTTTTTACGTTACGCTCTGGTAATTAATGAAAGGCACTAGTTCAGTATGCGTTTGAAGCATATGCAAAGTTTTGTGAAAAATATCAAACGGTTTCTGAGTTATGCACAGGAAATGAAACTGATGGAAGGAGGAACAGACAGCACTCATGCCCATATCCCCCTCCCACTTGATGGTGGGGGATAAACACTGTGATGGTGCTCTATAACCCATGCTGTGGTAGTTACCTGCGATCGGAGGTCCAGCAAAACATCCAACACCATTGGACAGCATGAGGTAGCCGACACCATCACCCAGACTCTCAGGCCCCAGCAGGTCAGTGGTCAACACAAGAAGCAGGCCAAGGATGCCCCCAAAACCAAGACCAACAATTGCATGAGCTACCATCAACATAACGTAGGTCTTAGCTATTGGGAAACAAATGACTCCAATACCAGAAAGCACACATACCAGCACATATAAGAAAAGCCTGTTTACACAATGGAAGTTACCAATGAAACCTGTCAGAAGAGATCCTAGAAAAGTACAAAGACCTAAAACAGTCAGCATATAAGCAGCTTCTATACTTGTTACGCCTAGCGTTGTCAGTATGAAATCGGGTCCAAAGGTCACAACAATGTTTAGCCCCATATTCCATAAAATATTACCAACAAAAAACACATCAAATTCAAAAACACAAAAAACAAAATAATTTCGAAATCTTTTTCCTTTTGTTCCCTTATCCTGATCATTTTCCCCTATATTTTCCAACATAGTCTAAGAAGACGAGAGATGAAGATGAGACTGAGGCAGGGGACGCAGCAGGAGACCAAACACAAACAGATTCAACATCAGTCCTGCCAGGATAATCAGCGACCCACGCCATGTGTAGACGTCGATGAGATAGCCGACGATGGTGGGGAACACTGTCATCCCCAGCCCCGACCCTGCTGTAGCGACTCCTGTGGCGAGGCTGGTGTGCTTGTCATAGTACAGCCCGCTCATAACATGGGACGGGACATAAACAAAGCAAAACCCCAGGCCTGAAACAGGTAACATATATTTAAAAATGGTGCTCACATATATATAGACAGAAAAGCTTCAAAAAGGCAAAAACTGTCAAAGTACACTCCACAAAGACCGTAAGACAGTCTACATGTAGCTTATATCTCATACACACCTGAACCGACTCCTCACAGTCTACATGTAGCCTATATCTCATACACACCTGCACCGACTCCCCACAGAGTGTACATGTAGCCTATATCTCATACACACCTGCACCGACTCCTCACAGTCTACATGTAGCCTATATCTCATACACACCTGCACCGACTCCCCACAGTCTACATGTAGCCTATATCTCATACACACCTGCACCGACTCCCCACAGTCTACATGTAGCCTATATCTCATACACACCTGCACCAACTCCCCACAGAGCGTACATGTAGCCTATATCTCATACACACCCGCACGGACTCCCCACAGAGTGTACATGTAGCCTATATCTCATACACACCTGCACAGACTCCCCACAGTCTACATGTAGCTTATATCTCATACACACCTGCACCAACTCCCCACAGAGCGTACATGTAGCCTATATCTCATACACACCTGCACCGACTCCCCACAGAGTGTACATGTAGCCTATATCTCATACACACCTGCACCGACTCCCCACAGTCTACATGTAGCTTATATCTCATACACACCTGCACCAACTCCCCACAGAGCGTTCATGTAGCCTATATCTCATACACACCTGCACGGACTCCCCACAGAGCGTACATGTAGCCTATATCTCATACACACCTGCACGGACTCCCCACAGAGCGTACATGTAGCCTATATCTCATACACACCTGCACAGACTCCCCACAGTCTACATGTAGCTTATATCTCATACACACCTGCACCAACTCCCCACAGAGCGTACATGTAGCCTATATCTCATACACACCCGCACCGACTCCCCACAGAGTGTACATGTAGCCTATATCTCACACACACCTGCACCAACTCCCCACAGTCTACATGTAGCCTATATCTCATACACACCCGCACGGACTCCCCACAGAGTGTACATGTAGCCTATATCTCATACACACCTGCACCGACTCCTCACAGAGTGTACATGTAGCCTATATCTCATACACACCTGCACCGACTCCCCACAGAGTGTACATGTAGCCTATATCTCACACACACCTGCACCAACTCCTCACAGTCTACATGTAGCCTATATCTCATACACACCCGCACAGACTCCCCACAGAGCGTACATGTAGCCTATATCTCACACACACCTGCACCGACTCCCCACAGAGCGTACATGTAGCCTATATCTCATACACACCTGCACCCACTCCCCACAGAGCGTACATGTAGCCTATATCTCATACACACCTGCACCGACTCCCAACAGAGTGTACATGTAGCCTATATCTCACACACACCTGCACCAACTCCCCACAGAGCGTACATGTAGCCTATATCTCATACACACCTGCACCGACTCCCAACAGAGTGTACATGTAGCCTATATCTCATACACACCTGCACCGACTCCCAACAGAGCGTACAGGTAGCCTATATCTCATACACACCTGCACTGACTCCCCACAGAGCGTACAGGTAGCCTATATCTCACACACACCTGCACCGACTCCCCACAGAGCGTACAGGTAGCCTATATCTCATACACACCCGCACGGACTCCCCACAGAGTGTACATGTGGCCTATATCTCATACACACCTGCACCGACTCCCCACAGAGCGTACATGTAGCCTATATCGCATACACACCTGCACAGACTCCCCACAGAGCGTACATGTAGCCTATATCTCATACACACCTGCACAGACTCCCCACAGAGCATACATGTAGCCGATGCTGGGCAGGAATGGCACACACAGTATACTGGCAGAACTCAGCCCAGCACCAATCAATACGATGGTCCGATGGCTTAGGTAGTTCATCAACAAACTGGCGAGTGGACCTGCAGAAAATAAACATAATATTTTACAAAGTATCAATATGGATACATGTGAATAAGGTAAGAAATAAGCCTCAGCACAAGTGTCAAAGGGTCAACAACATAATATGGTGTTGTAGAACTGGGAGTCATCATGACTCACTCCATACCAACAGCCACGGTTGAAACTAGCCCATGATTGAGTCATCATGACTCACTGCACACAGATAGGTTTTCACCCTGCCTATGATTGAGTTGTCATGACTCACTGCTAACAGATAGGTTTTCACTAATGGGATCGGGTGGTCAGGCTCGCTGACTTGGTTGATGCATGTCATCGTATCCAAATTGTGTGTATCGATGCTCATGATGTCAATTACTGAATTGTTTGGTCCAGACTTGATTATTTTACAGACTGACGTCATATAGCTGGAATATTGCTGAGTGTGGCGTCTAACAACAAACAAACAAAACAAAGCATACCAACAGCCAGGTTTCACCCAGCCTATGTAAAGTAATGAGTCATCAGTATAGTGGTCAGTGTGTATGGGTGAGGACGAGAAACACCTACCTGAACCAAGGAAGCAGCCCGTGTTTATTGCTGCCACTAACGACACTGAAAAGGCGTCGCCAGTGACAGCAAGTAACTCGATATTGTAGAGACCAATCGACAGGCCAGTGCCAAAAGCTAGAAACTGGATCATGAAGGCCGACAAGATGATGGCCAGCCCCCAGTATCCTCCATTCACGTCCTTGATCATGATCCTAGTCAAACGTCCACAGACATGCAGGAATTAGGTTAGAGAATTTTGTACACTGTGTCTCACACAGAGGCCACAAGGGGTCCTTACTGGCCCCAATTCACTGCAAACAATTAATCATTTTCTAAAGGGAAGTATATGTACGCATCACTAGATGCAGTTAGACAAAGTTAACTGGTGTGGAAATCCATGATGTTCATTCATTTCTGGCACCTCAGAGGCCATTCAAATCCATCCATTGGTGCTTGAAGGTTAAAGGTTGCTCCGGATCTGATATTCTAGGATTTGGTCATGATACTGAACAGGTGCTTAAAGGTTGCTCCAGATCTGATATTCTATGATTCGGTCAAGAGACTGCACAGGTGCTTAAAGCTTTCTCCAGATCTGATATTCTATGATTTGGTTAAGAGACTGCACAGGTGCTTAAAGGTCGCTCCAGATCTGATATTCTACGATTCGGTCATGGACGTTGATTCAGTCATGAGACTGAACAGGTGCTTAAAGCCTTCTCCAGATCTGATATTCATTGATTTGGTCAAGAGACTGCACAGGTGCTTAAAGCCTTCTCCAGATCTGATATTCTACGATTCGGTCATGGACGTTGATTCAGTCATGAGACTGAACAGGTGCTTAAAGCCTTCTCCAGATCTGATATTCATTGATTTGGTCAAGAGACTGCACAGGTGCTTAAAGGTTGCTCCAGATCTGATATTCTACGATTCGGTCATGGACGTTGATTCAGTCATGAGACTGCACAGGTGCTTAAAGCCTTCTCCAGATCTGATATTCATTGATTTGGTCAAGAGACTGCACAGGTGCTTAAAGCCTTCTCCAGATCTGATATTCATTGATTTGGTTAAGAGACTGCACAGGTGCTTAAAGCTTGCTCCAGATCTGATATTCTACAATTTGGTCATGGACGTTGATTCACCATGAGACTGCACAAGGTGCTTAAAGCCTTCTCCAGATCTGATATTCTACGATTCTTTCAAGAGACTGCACAGGTCCTTAAAGCTTTCTCCAGATCTGATATTCTACGATTCGGTCATGGACGTTGATTCAGTCATGAGATTGCAGAGGTGTTTCGAGGTTGAATTTGCTTAAGATCTGATTCGGTCAAGAGACTGCGCTAGGTGCAGTTGTCAGATGGTACAGGCACCAAATGCTGAGCTTGTGTTTGCAATAGTAGTTGCAATTAACAACTGATCTGGAATCGGTGTTTGGACAATAGTATATCCCTTGTTTCTACCGCTGCAAACTCCACGCTTGAAGCTGAATCGATGCACACACCACAAGCGTTGAAGTTACTGTGATCTGTCATGGCTGCATTCCTGAAATTAAATGTAAAGTCAGTGAGTCAGAGAATGTTAACACAGCATGATGGGCTACATAATTGAAAGAGCTTTCTGCAGAGTCTACGGGGCACTGTAACTCTTCTCCTTTTTTATTCAGCAGTCTGAAATATCAGTAACAGCAACTATTTGAGATCCTGTTCACCCTAATAAGCACCCCATGACCATCTTTTGGACAAGTCAGCAAGCCATCTTCATTAGTGTCCCGCACAAAGCCAGAGAGCTTATATGACAATCTGTAGTTTCTGGTGTATATTACACAATAATTTCAAAATGTTCATTTAACATGATATGCAGCTTTTGCATTGGATGTGAGGTCAGTAACATGACCACGAAATTGACATTCTTAGTGTACGAATGCCACATTTTGACGCTAAAATGTTTTTCACAAGACCATATTCTTAAAGTGACGTCAACACTGACAGGCTACTTCCCTATTCCTGGGGAAACCCTGGAAATTCCCTAGCACGAATACATACAGGAGCATTGTTCCTGATCACTAAGACCCTTTACTCTTGAACTTAGCATTTTAGCATACACTGGGATAAGTCAGAGAGTGTAACTGAATGCCTGTTCAAGAATATCCTCACTACGACCTACCCTTGTGAACAAAACGAAGAAATGAACATCCAAACTATGGACTCGATCCGTGTCTAGACTGACAAATGACAGTCAACAGCAAACTATAAATTTACCTTGGTATCTATCTTTTTAATCACCTTTTAATGATCGGCCGATTGATCAATGATGACTAACGAATGCCACAGGTTCATGAACAACTTTGGAAATCTCTCCTGTCAAGAGCCTCTATTGTCAGAATGAATACCTTAATAATGACTGTCAATATATAATTTGTCATGGTTATTGTCATTTGAAAATCGTAAATTAATCCATCACTTTGTGGGTGCTCCCCATTATGAGACCACAAGTTGGTCAATATCAAATGGTGACTTGTCAAACTGTTCCATAAGTTTCAAAACTAATCAGAGATATACCAACTTCTAAACCAGGTAGGTATTTCTGGGTCCTTTTATGCAAATCACAAAGAGTCTGAAGTTTCCTTCGTGGTACAATAATGGCTGGTGATCAATATCTTTCAATCTTAGCACAAAACAATTACTGAAGTTTTTTGTTTTTTTGTTGTTTAATGCCTCACTCAGCAATATTCCAGCTACATGACGGCAGTCTGTAAATAATTGAGTCTGGACCAGACAATCCAGTGATTGATATCATGAGCATCGATCCACACAATGGGGACGTTATTCCAAGACATACATGAAATGAAGATAGGACAGAATTGTGATATCGGGAATGGTTTCTGCACACAAAGTATTGTTTGTTTGTTGTTCAACGCCGCACTCAGCAATATTCCAGCTATATGATGGCGGTCTGTAAATAATCAAGTCTGCACCAGACAATCCAGTGATTGACATCATGAGCATCAATCCACGCAATTGGGATACGATGCCATGCATCAACCAAGTCAGCGAGCCTGACCCACCCGATCCTGTTAGTCGCCTTTTACGACAAGCTATAACAGTAGCCTTTTCAGCAAGCATGGGTTGCTGAAGATCTATTCTAACCAGGATCTTCACAGGTGGGCAATTCTAGTAATTGAATGAATGCTATTTAATATAAATAAGTAATAGTAAGGCTATTCCCCTATTGCCGATGCGGTGTACATGCCATAGGGTGTAATTTCATTTAACTGCCATTTTGTTGCCGGTTCAAGAATTACATTCCCCTGAGTAATACTTTGTTTTATGTAACCACATGCTGTCTATGTGTTGACAGTGAGCCATGCCTTGCCTGAAGGATGATACACACGCCAAACTGACAGCAAATGGATTGGAACAACTACCAGTGATTTATTCTTCTAGTTTTCAAACTGGGAGGTTACCCAGACCTTGGAAGCAACACATGGTGGCATATTAAAAATTATCTCAAACAAACTAACAAGAAAAATACAAACATTCACAAACTGAACAAAATACTGTATATGAAGATGATAATGATGAAGCTAATATACTAAAGGACTACTTTGTTGGAATGCAACAGTTGAAAATTCAAATGATGAAATTTAATGTCACTTAGCATCATTTCCTTGACTGTACAAGTATCTGCCGAAGAGTTAGTGAGTATGGTTTTACACGGCTTTCAGAAATATTCCAGCAATATCACAGCGGGGGACACCAGACCGCCCCTGTCCGGTTCTTCTAGGTGATATTTTTTCAATTTGCAACACAAGTGCCCTGCGAATCGACAGCGTTTTATTAAGAGAGCTCTTTTCGAAGTGTTTAGTGTTCAGCTCACAGTTCCCAAATGCACAGCTCGTACTGGTTTACATGCATATACCTAGCTTTCCTACCTTCATCATATTCTTAATAAGGTAATAGGGCCAGATCACTAATACTGCATCCACCCCTCACTATCAAGTCCTCCTATATGTTTGATTGAAAAGAAGCATTATCAGAATTAATGTAAGCAATATCGTGTATAAAGTTTCCAAGTGCAATATAAAAGCAGTAACTATTGTCATAACAGCAGTTCTAATTGAAATCATCACACAGTCGTTATTGGATTTTTGGTTTGTTGTTTAATGCAACACTCAGCAATATTCCAGCTATATGACGGCGGTCTGTAAATAATTGAGTCTGGACCAGACAATCCAGTGATTTACATCATGGACATCAATCTACGCAATTGGGATCGATGACATGCATCAACCAAGTCAGCAAGCCTGACCACCCGATCCTGTTAGCCACCTCTTACGACAAGCATAGTCGCCTGTTAGGGAAAGCACGGGATGCTGAAGACCTATTCTACCCCGGATCTTCACGGGTATTAGGGACATATACGAAAACGACATTGATATGTTCAGTAGACTTTGAGAAGAGACTTAAGTTTCATAGTCTCACTTGCACTTCAGCCCTGGTATGCTTAAAAAAGGAAAAGATGCTGACAGAGATCAAACAAACAGGCGACATAAGCTGACTTGCCCATTGAGCAGGTGAGCTAAGGTCTGGTTTGATAGCCGTCTGCAGAACCACCTGGTTGCTGGTGGGAAACAGCTTGTATTTTGATGACACTGCTCGACAGTGCTCAGTAGAAAATAACTCTCAATGTTTCAGCCTAATTTACAGTTTCAACAAAGCAGCTCATGGTAATCATGGCAAGTGATAGAGTGTCCTCCAAATGTCAGACAGTGATGTTATGGCAACTTTGATACACCTTGACATTCACTGCAACCACATGTATTTAGTGTTTGCAACAACAGTTTAACTGATCAGATAGACAAGCACTGTGGAATATGTCGCAATCAGACTTGTGTCGGGCTGAAAGTCTAGTCCAGTCAATACAATTTATCAATTAATTGAAAAAGTAGCCTCACAAACATTTAACAAAACTTGTAACCCATTCTTTCAAGATGATGATTTCTTTAAGCAAGCCATATTGCTACACAAGTCATTACAGTGCATTTAGCAAAACCCCAACATCTAAGGCAGCTTATTGATGAAAACAGCTTACCAGATGTGTGACAGCTCAATCCAGATCAGAAAGAGTCAATTACATGGTAACTGTCTCAGAATTTCATTGCAGAGTTTGGTCAAGTATTGACAGACATTTCACTGATTCCACTGTAACCTGGCAACTCCCTATCAGTATTCCTGCTACAGAGACACCAGCCAACAAAGACAGAAATACAATTTAGATTCAGATATGAACTGTTTACAAAATAAATTCCATACCTGACTATTATTGAGCTGAATAAAAGCGACCATTGTTGATGAAAAACCAGCAAATGGAGAACAATCAGTAACAAAAAGCAAGGGAAATAACACAAAACAGCAATATCAAGATTGAACATGAATTTATTATCTGTTTGTTACCTGCTAAATGCCACATTCAGCAATACTCCAATCATATGATTTGGGTTTGGTTGGTTTGTTGTTTAACGCCGCACTCAGCAATATTCCAGCTATATGACAGCAGTCTGTAAATAATCGAGTCTGGACCAGACAATCCAGTGATTAATATCATGAGCATCGATCCACGCAATTGGGATCGATGACATGCATCAACCAAGTCAGCGAGCCTGACCACCCGATCCCGTTTGTCGCCTTTTACGACAAGCATAGTCGCCTTTTACGGCAAGAATGGGTTGCTGAAGACCTATTCTACCCTGGAATCTCAATCATATGATGTCAGCCTGTAAATAACATGCAAAAGCAAGTCAGATACCACAACTATTCAGAAGTTTAATAAAATTGGTATTACATGGGAGCTTGTTTAGTATTTTATTTATTACCGGCCATTTACATATATATTTTTTAATTTCACTGTTATGTGTAAATAGGCAGACATCTATGCAACCCACATAATCCAATTGAGTCCAACAGTATAATACTTAAAACACATTTAACGTTGACACATATTACAGTAGTTTAATACCTTACATTGGCCTGCCTCTAGAATTCATGGGACTATTCCACAAGCTATGGTAGCGCTGAGGTGATAGAAACTCCCTGAATTTAACATACACTTATGACTGTCATGGAGCTAAGATTGCTTTGTGGAACGAGGACTGCACCACATATGTTGCAATGCCCTATGGCGGGATGTTGGGAGTTTTCAATATTTGTTAAGGAAATTAGTTCCAGCAGTATATACTCACATGCTTAGGTATAAAACACTGTGTAATACCAGCTTGTTCTTATTTAACAGGGGCGTCTTCAACATGCGAGTAAGACTGCTGTTACTTGGCATTTTTGGTATGTAGATGTCAGAGCAGTGTCCTGTCCAGATTATTTGATAAGACTGTCAACAACAAAAATACTGTCCTACACTGTGGACGACTGTCCAATCGCTACATCAGTCTGAGTAAACAAACTGACTCCACTTGACTTGGCGTGCAGCACTAAATCTAATGTTCAGTTACAATATATTCAAAGCTTTGTTACGCATGTCACTGTTGCCAACATGTGCAGTGAGTCTGAACTCCAGTATGTCTAGGTATAATGTAATGACTTTATTAATGTGAGCAAGGACACTTGCAAAGTTCCCATTAATTTCATGACAGTATTCTATTTCATGGTATACTATATAATCATGATATTAATAATGTATGTTTATCCGTCTGTGCAAAGCATTATGGAAACACAAACATTTCAGTAGTCAGGTCAGGTGCAGCGTTAGTAATTGGCACTAGTCCTGTAGTCCTTGCCAAACTGGCCAATAGTTAAGGTATCATAAGGACTAGTAGAAATTTACCATTTTTAAGGGTGTCGCTATATGTTATCATTATAAGGACTAGTGGAACAAAAACGTTAGTTTCTACCCCTGCATGTGTATAATAAAAGCATGTACACAATCATACAGAGTACATTTACATATTTAGCACAAATTCTGAACATTGATATTTCAAAAGAATTCTGTAGTTTATTAAAATTAATATATTTGCAGAACCTTTTTACCAGGATGTATTTTTCCCAAATATCCTGTTTAATTGAACACAAATTGGATTTCATCTTTAACACATTTAAAGCCACAGATTTTGTAAATTTGATAAATTTAACTATTTCTTTACTTCTAATATTCACACGTTAGGGCAACTGATGCTCAAATGTAGACAATTTATGATTGGATGTAAACTATTTACAAAAGGAAGAATTGTATTTCTAATTTATTCTGTACTAATTGAATAAAAAAGGATAAAATCTGCGAAATATGCAATCTCTGACTACCTTATTCTCATTTTAAGCAGGGGCGGTCGGGTAGCCTAGTGGTTAAAGCGTTCGCTCGTCACGCCAAAGACCCGGGTTTGAGTGAGTGAGTGAATATGGTTTTACGCCGCTTTTAGCAATATTCCAGCAATATCACGGCGGGGGACACCAGAAATGGGCTTCACACATTGTACCCATGTCGGGAATCGAACCCGGGTCTTCGGCGTGACGAGCGAACGCTTTAACCACTAGGCTACCCGACCGCGCCTTCAGGGTTTGAAAGGGTCCCCAGAAACTTGTGCTTGTAGCAAAATGTGACTCAATGGATTATAGTACCAATTACTGGTTTGTCTGGTCCAGACTTGATTACTTACTGGCTGCCATCACATAGCTGTAATATTGTTAAGTGGAAATTAACAAACGAACAGTAACCATAGCGCCATCCAGCATTTCATAGCAAACTTATAACTAGGTCATCACAATGTACTACTATAAACCAAATCTCACCCAAATGGTCAAGAAGAAAATACACGAAAATTACTTAACATGTAAAATATAATGAGACCATTGCTGGGTTCATTCACACCTGACTTTACCCTCGTTACCACTGCCTTCTGACACAATCTGGCTGCATCATTGAGTGAGTGAGTGAGTTGGGTTTAACGCCACTTTTAACAGTATTCCAGTTATATCACGGCGTGTCAGCTTAAAGTGGGAGGAAAGCTGGAAGCGATGCATGGGTATGGTGCTGACAAACCTAGAAACATAATCGGGGTGAACCTGGATTCGAACCCACAATCATAGGTTTCTGTCGTGCCCAAGGGACGCAACTCTGCACAGCGAATCGCGGCGCCTTAGACGACTGGGCCACCCGTGCCCCCAGCTGCATCATTGAGTCAAACAAACCAGTGGTTGACAGCATGAACAACAATCCCTGGCAACAGGGTACATCTTCCCAAGGCAAGTGGGTAAACTGACTATAAAAGTCCAGTTTCCACCCTTGCCGACCTAGGCTGGTATTATTGAGTTACATTTTGGCTGGACTAACAAGTCTATGCATAGTCCAATCACGCAACGAAATCGAAATCCGGTTCGTAAACTGTCATTCAGATTTCGTTCGAATGCAGTACGTATTTGCAAAGCATGTGCACCACCAACTAGTTGTCAACAGATGTTTTCCAAATCTTTTCATGTTTTTAATCAAGGTACTCATGTGATTTGATGCACTTTGCGATGTAAGACCCGTTTTCTCACAATATAGATCTTGATTATTGATTAGATCGTCTTGACTGGACGAAGCCATTTTGTTTGAAGCAAATGCAAGTGATACAAGAGGTGGAATCTGATTGGTCCATAGGAGAGGAATAGCAGGGACATAACGCGTAATAGCCACTGGTGGTGCTACGATCGAGCCGAGGAATTCCAGCCTAGTTCGGCAAGGGTGGAAATTGGACTTTTAAAGTCAGTTAACTCTCTTGCCCCGGGAAGATGAACAGGGTATGAAAACACACAATTAGCAAGGTACAATCTTGGGATAAAATATATATTTAGATTCTCATATAGATTAGATGAAGCAAACTCAGTTCTTTTCTCTTCTTGTGCTGATTTAGGTGAGTGTTCTCTGAAAGGTGTACTAATGTCTTATGAACAATCCCACACATGTACATGGTAATTGATGGTCAGGTGGACTGCAATGGCTATTCATTGCAACCTTTCTGACTGCACTTTCAGGGCTCGGTTTTTGGTCATTGGGTCTGACTTTCAGTGTTTTGAATGGTTGACTCCCTGGCTACTGGAGATATCAGCTGGTGTAGGGTCTGTCTGATGGCTTCCTGAACGCCTAAAATAATCACCACTCAGACATCCAACGTTCAGGAATCACACATTTGTATCAAAGTTACGACTTTCATTACCGTTCAAGGAT
Organism: Haliotis rufescens; assembly: GCF_023055435.1. Taxonomy (NCBI): domain Eukaryota; kingdom Metazoa; phylum Mollusca; class Gastropoda; order Lepetellida; family Haliotidae; genus Haliotis; species Haliotis rufescens. Next base: position 25,805,287 of record NW_025963791.1, on the reverse strand, counting down.
CATGCTTTTACTGTAAAAGTCATGTATTAGGTGATCAGGATAAAATAATTTTCTTATCCTAAATGATACATATTAACATGTGTCAAATTCATGAAAAAGCACTGAGAGTGGCGTTAAACAACAAATAGGTGCAATAAAAACCTTAAATTGCTATTTCTTAAATTAACATTGAATGTAAATCACTTTCTGTGTTTTAATGACGAATAACAGCATGGAGGGACAAGTTGATCTGTTATATATGCAAACTTAGAATACTACACACAATGTGGTTTTTCAATGAATCATTCTGAATAAAAGTGTGATATGACTGTATTATCTATTCAAGCTCGGAAAATTATGCCCAAGGTGTATCTTGATATCAATGGACAAAGCATACAAGTGTTTGTACTAATATTTCTTTTTCCCTTAGATGCAGCTTTAAACTGATTTACAAAGGATACACATTTGGGATTACCCCTCATTGAGTTTACATACAGACATCAAACACAACCACACTTGGACATGATGACAGGTGTCAATCAAACGTACTGAATCATCCAATTACCTTATAATGGGTAAGTTTCTCAGCAGGATGAAGCCAACTGACACAATTACTATACGATGGGGTCATTTATGGATAAATATGCAATAATTAAAGGTCAGAGGTACTATTGACAGTATTAACAAACATGGGGTTGCTCGTGTTTATCGGACAGCCTCCATGGTCTAGTGGTAGAGCATCAGGTCCGGAGTTTGATCCACAGCCACGTCAAACCAAAAGACGTTAAAAGATGGTACTTGTTGTTACTCTGCCTGGTGCTCGGCATTAAGGGCAACAGGAACTGGTCGGCTCGGAGTCAGTATACTGTGTCTGAGAGGGGTATTCATGTTAAACTGTGGCATGGTATCTCAGGGGGCTAGCACTATAAATCGGCATCAGTCCGAACTACTACAAGCAGCCACACCCACACATGTGCAAGCACGTTGCTATATAAATGCAATAATCTTGGACGCAACATTAAAACCCATTTCACCTCACCTTGTCTGTCGGCGATGAAGTCAGAACTGAAGGGGACCTGGACAAATTACTAGGATATTCTTATTATTATCAAAATAATAGTCTCAGATACTAGAAAACTGGGTGTCTAAAAGGGGTGTGGCTGAAGCCTTTCACAAGTGTTGGCAACTTTGGAGCTATAAATTGTGAAGAAGTTTAGTGAGGACAGTCAGGGTATCAATTCCCATGAATGTGCTTGTAGACCTCTGAGGCTTAGGCTCTTTAACCGAAACATAAAAAGTTGGATTTGGATGAAATATGTCAAATTTGTTACCTTGTTTCATTCTGTAGCTGTGAGGTATTTGACTATTTTTTGTAGCTTCATTACGAAACATTATGACAGGCAAAGAGGACTCTAAACAAATGTAACATTTCACAATTAAATGATACCTTCCTTTGATGGATAATTACTAGGGCTGCAACGAATAACCTATGAGGCGAATACGATTCGTATCACGAATATAGGGTAATGAATACGAATATTAATTCACGAATACGATAATAAGTCAGTAGTTGATGTATTATTTGTTATATTCAGTGAAACATTAACAGCATAAATTATTTGACATGGTTGGTTAATTATCTATATTATACATTTATATACTGCACTTGTCCAGGTACTTAGACTTAGTATCTGCTCAAATGCTACAATGACCAGTGACCAAATTCCTGTTAAATTAAATATTATAAGAGTGTTGTCTTTAAAGAAATCTATGCATATCATATGTTCTTATGGATGTTTTAGGTACAGGGTATGTAAATGCACATGATTGCATAATCATAAATATTCGATTCTAGTGGCCATGAATAACAAATTCAATTCAAGAATGGATACGGTTCGATTCACCGAAAACGCGAGTGAATCATAACGGCCCTAATAATTACGCTTTCGACTGATTGATTGCCACAAAAGAAATGACTGACAAAGTTGAAAAATTATCTGTAGACTTTTTGCCTATGTAGTTATGCCACTGTTTAAAAAGTCCAAGTATCAGTTGGAACTATTTTCATGACTTTGACTATTGTCACTGACTTATCACTGACTTTGTGACATAAAATATTAATGCACACATTCCAGCAAAACTTGCAATGTTTAGATTATCATGCTTGTTTGTTTTGGGATGGTAAATATCATGTATTAGGAATGAACATTGTATTTAGTAAGCCTGGATAACCTCTATTTACCTGCAGACATCACGCACATAGACACACTTGGACAAGATAACAAGTGTCAATCAAACATAGTGAATCCTCCCTAATAATGGATAATTCAGTTTACCTGCAGATATCAAACACATATGGATGCATACCAAATGACAGGTGTCACTAAATCCTCCCTCATGGTAGATAATTCAGTTTACCTGTAGATATCAAACACAGACACCTTGGACAAGATGACAGGTGTCAATCAGTGTATCAAACATTCTGAATCCTCCTTATGGTAGATAATCATGATAATACTGTTTACCTGCAGATATCATTCACAGACACCTTGGACAAGATGACAGGTGTCAATCAGTGTATCAAACATTCTGAATCCTCCTTATGGTAGATAATCATGATAATACTGTTTACCTGCAGATATCATTCACAGACACCTTGGACAAGATGACAGGTGTCAATCAGTGTGTCAAACATTCTGAATCCTCCTTATGGTAGATAATCATGATAATACTGTTTACCTGTAGATATCATTCACAGACACCTTGGACAAGATGACAGGTGTCAATCAGTGTATCAAACATTCTGAATCCTCCTTATGGTAGATAATCATGATAATACTGTTTACCTGCAGATATCATTCACAGACACCTTGGACAAGATGACAGGTGTCAATCAGTGTATCAAACATTCTGAATCCTCCTTATGGTAGATAATCATGATAATACTGTTTACCTGCAGATATCATTCACAGACACCTTGGACAAGATGACAGGTGTCAATCAGTGTATTAAACATTCTGAATCCTCCTTATGGTAGATAATCATGATAATACTGTTTACCTGTAGATATCATTCACAGACACCTTGGACAAGATGACAGGTGTCAATCAGTGTATCAAACATTCTGAATCCTCCTTATGGTAGATAATCATAATAATACTGTTTACCTGCAGATATCATTCACAGACACCTTGGACAAGATGACAGGTGTCAATCAGTTTATCAAACATTCTGAATCCTCCTTATGGTAGATAATCATGATAATACTGTTTATCATATAATGGGTAGGTTTCTCGGCAGGATAAAGCCAACGGATAAAATCGATATCCGTTGGGGTCATATGCGGATAGAGATGCAAATATCAAAGGTCAAGTAGGGACTACTTTCACTGTTTATAAACAAACATGGCGTCGCCCTCGTCATTCGGCGATCGAGTCAGAACTAACCATTGGGAATCTGGATAAACTACAGGGATAATTGCTATCATTATCAAAAGAACAGTCTAATATACTGAAAATCAGTGTCTAACTGTGACGTAGCTAAGGCATTTTATAGTTTTGGCAACTTTGGAGATATAAATTTCGAAACAATTTTGCAAGGACACGAGCCCTAGCCAAGCGGGATCAGTAGCCATATCTGTGCTTGTAGACCTCTGCGGCTTAAAACCTTCTCCACAAATTAAAATAGCTGGATTTGGCCGAAATATGTTACCTTGTTTCGTTTTGTCGCTGTGTGTACATCTGACTACACTTCTTAACGTTATGACAGACAGACTGTCAACAACGTCTGACTGTGGCCGTGACGTCTCATAGACTAGGGTTAGAGTAGCTTCCCTTTGACAAAGAGCAGTTACTCTAGCGGACAGACCGATGGATTGCCGCGAAAGGCAAATAAAAACAATTGTTGTTTTGCGTATATGTTGCTTCGCCACTGTATAAGAAACAGATTTCTGTTTGAACTATATTGGCTACTGTCACTGTCCGACTGACACATTACTTACCCTGTGACGTAATAAATATTAATGCGCGCATTCCAGGAAAACTCGCAATGTTTCGGTAATGTTTGTGAGAGAGGGAAAGCGATTTTGAAGCACAGAATATGATAAGGAGGTTATCACGCTTGTGTGTTTGGGGATGGTAAATATCCTGTATTAGAAATAAACACCATGTATTTAGCTCGCCAAGGCTCGCTAAATATAATGTAAACTATTCCTAATGCAGGATATTTACCATCCCCAAACACACTCGCGTGATAACCTCTATTTACCTGCAGATATCATTCACAAACACCTTGGACAAGATGACAGATGTCAATCAGTGTATCAAACATTCTGAATCCTCTTTATGGTAGATAATCATGATAATACTGTTTACCTGCAGATATCAAACACAGACACCTTGGACAAGATGACAGGTGTCAATCAGTGTATCAAACATTCTGAATCCTCCTTATGGTAGATAATCATGATAATACTGTTTACCTGCAGATATCAAACACAGACACCTTGGACAAGATGACAGGTGAACTCCTTTTTGACCTTGTTATGGTCAACGTTCTTGTAAACATTATTGACAAGATACATGCACATATTATTTAAAATATGTCATAATCAAATAGTTCAGTATTCCTTTATCATTAAATATGCTATTTGAAAATATGGTATTGCATTTTAATTCGCACATTGTTATTCTCTAAACACTATATCCTCCAGCGGTCAGAATGTGCTCGGATCTAAGCAGAGATTGTGGAGTTTCAAGTTACAAAATGACATTCCATTAACAGGCTCAGTGCTTGTCCTTATGCAGAGGGGCCTTGGGATGGTGGATCTTTAAGACAGATAACGGAGATCATATTGCCAACCAAAACCACTGTGTAACAAAGTATAAATATAGTAGCCTAATATAAACAGTAACATATACCTCGCCCGGACGTTGTGCAGGTATATCAACACAATGTCACCATCGTTACGAAGACTTATCTACATGTATACAGGCATGTTTAGGACATATAACTTACAGAAACCAAACACTTAACTTCCTGCACGTTTCACACATCATTTTTAACCTGATGAAATAGAATCATCCAATGGCCTCATGGTCGTTCTTATTGAAGGTAATTTTCATGTCAGCACGAAAACGAGCATGTGCTTGCATGGGTTGTCATTTAATGAAATGTGTACGTTAACTCTTTCACCTAATGATTTGGCATCACAGTATCTATGTAATATGACCAATAAGTACACTTTACACACAACCATACAAACCTGTTTGCAAAAAATCGGCCTTCTTATACAGCTGCAGCAACCTGTCGATGCACACCAGGAAAGCATCATTCTTTATCCACACAGCAGTTGTCTACCGTGGATATTAGTTTTGACTTTTAACTGGACATCACATTCCGGCGGTTGTGTCTGACATATTTTCGCATGAAAATTATATGTATGTTGTCACAGACTATTTATATACCCGTTAGATTTATCGTGTGGAATAATTATTAATTTCAATGAACAAAAATCCAATACGGATTACATATCATTGTTCATATATGTTCATAACAACCAGTTGATAAAGAACAAACACACGGACAATCGATATAAATTTATCAGCGACTTTTTGCCAAAATTAGAAACGGAAAACAAATATATTTATAGAAATAGGTTTGCATCGTGATCTACATACCGTATTCGACGTAATAAGCGCCCGTGGCGCTCTCAAAAATAGAAATAGGGGGATCTTATTAGAATATTATTTTGGTGGAAAGATAAATTTCGTGGTTTATACTGACGGCCTGTACTGTTTATATACGACAGATATTTTTTTTCCTGAAATTAATTGCCCATAATTTAGGGTGTATATAACACACACGTGCGTATTATACACGAATGAATAAGTCTTGTGTACATTGATCAATCGGAAGGGGTGCTAATTGGGATTGTTCACTTGCCAATATATTAGCAAATATCGCCGTGGGCGCTTATTAGAGCGGAGCGCTTATTACGTCGAATACGGTAATTCAAATAACTCTAATAACTCTAATATAGCTGAAAATAGAGATGTGGCACTCCAAATGACAAATTTGTAGGTCGACAATATGTAGCCCATTCGGAATGTCCGATAGGGTTATTGTCAAAGGGCTACAAACACATTGGTCAAAACGGCCACACAAAAAAGTCAATAGAGCCATAAACCGCTTGTCAAAAGGGCCATATCAAAAGGGCCACAAACTAAAAGCGTCGATGTTATAAATGTATAAGTATACATGTTGTATGTTTTTCATATTTATTCCTATCACAACAAATACCTTTAACAACAGACATACATCTACATCACACAGCAGCGAAAGCACATCTTCATTTGATGAGCACTTTATTAATAAACCATCAGTGTTATAGGACCATGGGCATCACGAACATAGTTGTCACGTGTGCTATCTCAGCTGACCAATGAAACATACGAAACCTATGTGAAACACCTGAAACAAACATCGTGATCAGTTGAGCGACGAACATATATTTAAAATTAAAAAAGCTATATATTTTAAATATTAGATTGTTACAAAGACACCTGACATCAACAAGTTTCTTTGTTCAGTTTCAGATATATTGGATATTGTTCCTTTATGCGGATATTAACGGATATATATATATATATATATATATATATATATATATATATATATATATATATATATATATATATATATATTCGAACAAGTTAACTGCCTGATATTATATATAGAACTTTGGTCGGTTGTTCTTACGATATTTGCATTTTGTTTTCATTTATTTGCTGCAGCAAGAACGCCGGAGGCCTCAAAGGTTCCATACGTGAAAAGAAAATCGGACAACATCAATCAGTTGCGCTACGCCTATGGTTATTATTACTTAGCTGCAACTAAAATAACTTGATATTGGAATATATTATTTCTGATCAAATAATAGTTTCAGATACGATTCATCTGCTCTTTGCATAAAAAAATCTTTTAATTTATATTATTGGGTATTTTCCAACCGAATCACCGATAGATTGGTAGATAATGTGCATACAGTTGACTGCTATTTCCGGCTAAGTTACGAGAAAATACACAATGTATTCCTTATTTCTGCATATTAAACAATGCCTAGCAGAACCGGAGGTATCTGTACACAATTTCCATTGGGGAGTAAGCTTGCAATTGTGCTATGTCATGCCTAAACAGGGACAACTTACCTCCCTCTCCAGAACAGATGGACTCTGACGGTGACTAGAGGTGAAATTATTTCACAGCCTTTGACTCTGTGATGTAATGTTTATATGCTTCCTAATTCTACACGTATTCACATGTTCTTTTTACTCAATTGATAAACTAGTGAAATTCTCTGACAAAAGTGCAGTTCATCTACAATTTTGGGTGAAACTATGTCCATTTTAAGTTGAATCTGACTTTGGGGGTTGATTTGCGTCGCTAGAGAAAATAGCTTTCAACATATCATTTGTTTTATTGTTGGGGATCAATTTACCACAGGAGTCAGTGAATAACATACATCATTGAAAAGACGATGTAAAAAGCTTTCATATGATGAAACATGACCATGTTGAAGAATTATATTAGATCTTTATTTTGAAAACAGGTCGAAATGGCAGCTGTCTTGAAATTTAAGATGGCCACTATAGATGCTCATAGAAAAACTTGAAACATAATATTTCTTTATGATTTTACCATTTTTGGTGTTTTTAAGCATTCCTGCAATTATCCCACTCATCCACAACATTAACATGACCCACCACCATATCCCAAGAAGTAATTTTCCTCAATATTGTTTTTTGGGGGTTCGGGTTACATTGTATACAATAGCGCAGCCCCTATATAATATATTTTCATTTAGTTTTCTGTATAGGATGGCACAATAGTTCAGGCAGATTTTAATACACGGCTATAGTGGTTTTGTTGTCACAATTTAATGGTTTTAGTATTTTACTTACTCACAAGATTTGAAAATGCACAAAAAAAAAGATTTTTTATCAATGATTTCACTGAGAATTAGAATAACAGTTAAACGAAACAAAATGTTTGCCACATTCAGATTACCGAAGATATTACCTGTAATCGAAGACATAATTCGGATAGTTTAATGACTTAATAAAAATGTTACAGCCAAAGTTGTCAAATTATGCATTTTTCCTTCAATTTATGCAATTTTGACCCCCTGAAAACTCATGCAAGCTTACTGCCCATTGGAAATCATGTGCAGATGGCTCCTTCATGCAATAGAAAAAGGTTTAAGTATACAGGAAAAAGTGGGAACGACAATCATAACTAAACTTTTTTTCCACTAGTGGCAAACTGACTAGATGTGATGGTGCGAAGTGCTGTGGACCGTGAATGGGCGATTGCATGTAACAGTTTGCAACACAGTGTGGCACTCACAGATTTTCTGTTAATATTAGCATAAGTAATTAGTATTAATATTAACATTTAGATATTAATATATAATATATAGTGTATATCGTGTCTGATGTTGTTGGCATTAGTATTAATAGTAGCATGTTGTCTCTGTTTTTACACGCAGTAATAAGAGCGTAGACCTCGTGTATGCATATCCTATAATGCAATTCAGATGACGTTTCATGTTCTTTTTTTATTTGTTTTATTTTATAATCTTCTTATTGAGTGTTATTGTGTATTTCAGGGTGTAAAAATATAAACACACTATTTGATGACTAGCAAGTCATCAAATAAGCGGAACTCTCATTCGTATAGCAGTGTTGTTAATTTATTCAGCCACGCCCACACCTGCTACAACAGGACCCTTCAGGTCGTGGTGACGTTCCTCCGCCTGCAAACCTGCAACAGCGCGTCGGAGTGTGTAATGGCATGTGACTTTCAAAAAGGTCCCTCACATACTCCGTTCAACATAGGGGTATTATTTGATTTGTTTACTGGTGTCTGGTTAGAAAGATTCTTCCATTAAATGCCACAGTATCTGAAATTACCCAATGTCAGTGTGTTCTGGTTGTCTTTGTAGTCACTGAGATATGATGGAACCCCCGGACAGAGAAATATAGCACACACCTGCCAAGGACCACGTCATCAAGCCCCAAGGGAGGGGGGAGAATTGAAGAGAGGGAAGAAAGATATCTGGAGGTTCTGAAACATATATAGCAATGATCTTTATGACCTCGAGACATGATGAAAAAAGGTGTCATGTGTATGCCAGGAGATGATGGCACAAGCATCCATCAACTGTTGAGAGCTGCCCAAACAAAGAGGGCATTTATGAATCCCAGTAATAACTGGTGATAGAGTATTTCAAGCAATAGCCAAAATATCCGTTTTAGTTGTATAGAGGATATTTGCAGATTAAATGTAATATTGCGTGTGTTTCTGTAGTGATGTCATCAACAAAATGATTAAATACATGTTTGACAAGTTAGAAGTCAGTGGAGTTGGGCAGCTGAAATATGAGGCTTCACATGTTGAGTCAGTCGGTTTAGGCGTCTTACCAACTAAACCACAGCCTCGGTGGCATTCGTGACCAACTCGTGTTATTCCGGGACAAGCCGAATAGCGACTCGTGCCCCTCTCGTGGCCATTTTTGCGACCGGGTTCCGTCTTAGCGCAAACGGGCATACCTAGAACAATTGTCAACTTGTTGCGTAATGGTTCACATATATTTCCCCGAATATTATATATATATTTCAGATGCAATTTAAAGCACATCTGGACATGCTGAATTATACAGTATGTTTAAACACATTTAACTGTGTCTTGGGTATATTTTTAGATGCAAGACATATGTAAAATCAAATATTATTTCTGAGGGATTCTTTGACGAAGAACTTGAAATCATACGCGCATTCTGATTGGTTTGTCGTATTTTCGCACATAACATTCATCGGTAGGGGGACGAGTCTTCTTACAGGTTACGGAAAGGGGCGAGTAGTGACGAATGCCTCTGTGGTCCATATAAGCCGAGGAACCCATCGTCACCAATCGCCCCTTTCCGTAACCTGCATATCGGCTTGTCCCGGAATAACACGAGTTGGTCACGAATGCTGAGGAGCCTTGACTCTCAGTTGATTTTATCATATGTTTGATTTTCAAATTAAAATATCTAGCTACCTGTATATATAAACCATGAACTGTATTGTATCATAGTCAGCACTTATTTTTTTAATTATAATTTGATTTAAAACTTCTTCGTTTTAATGTTTTTCGCATAATAGAATCTACGTAATTGCTGATGGTTGGTTATCTTAGACATGTTATCTTTAAAAATCAATAAATTTGCTTTTTTGGCACATATTTCAAACATGATAGGAGTAGGGGTTTTATTCCACATTTATGTAATTGCTGCCATGTTGACCAGTAAAGCCAGTTATTTAACAAACTACTCCTGTTTCACCTATAGATATTCATTATGACTAACATTTGACGACAATCTATTTGAAACGTCGACCGACAAGTGATATATCGGTTAGAATGAATATTTACTTATATTTGCATCATTGACGCCTTATTTTGCCATGTAAACTGCCCAGCAAAAGAAAGCATACACCCATGTTTAATGGTGGCTGAAAATTTAACAAACAAGAAATGGTTACGTGGTTGATGTAGTTGATACCATACAAGGTGAGGTGAGGTGAAATGGGGTTTAACGTCGCGTCCAAGATTATTGCACTTCTGTAGCCACATGCATGCAATTGCGTGTGTGGCTGCTTGTACAAGCCCGGAGTGTTGCCGATTTTTAGTGCTAGCCCACTGAGATACCATGCCTCAGTTCAACATGAATACCCCACTCAGACACAGTATAAGGACTCCGAGCTGACCAGTCCTTGTTTTATCCCCTTAATGCCGAGCCCCAGAGAGGGTAACAACAAGAACCATCTTTTAACGTCTTTTGGTATGATCGAACCCCGGGCCTTCCGCTCTCCGGGTGGACGCTCTACCACTAGACGACGGAGGACCATACAAGGACTGCCAGCTGACTCGAGTCTAGTAGCCCCCTAAGAAGGTAGTTTAAGTCCTGCAACCCGTCATCCAACGCGCCTCATCGTGTGGGGAACACTGGTTGCACAGTCGCACAAGGAGGCGCAATTCGCGTTGCAAACTTACGTCCCTTAATAGTGCTAGGATCTTGTTATAGTGGGTTCCAATTCCAGATTGGCCCAATGTCTTTGCCAGCAAAACAGCAGAGTTCTTAGCTGTCACCAATATGACCTGTGCTAATTTTTCCATTCATGACTTTCCTCCTACTTTAAGCGGACATGATGTAATGTAACTGAATAGTGTTCAAAGCGGCTTTGAATCCAAGTCTCGAACACTCCATCTTCGACTTTAGTCAGCGGATTCTGTAAAGACCATTTCGGTTGAAGGCATACCCTCCAAACCCGCGCGCTAAACTAGTTTGAACCTCACATCTCAGGTGGGTGGTTGAGTGTCTGGATATACGAGCACAGGAATAGAACCCATGATCAGCGGATCCTGAAACGTCTAATAACCGCAACTCTGTATAATGGATTACGGCGACTTTGAGACAGTAAGTGTATTTACGAATCTAACTGTAGGCTGTGTTTAAGAAGGAGAAATAGAATAAGGGCATTTCTCTATTCACAGCGCTTCAACCTACGGGAATAATGCTTGCAGTGACAGGGTCCGTGGACGTTCACAGCTTTGATGATACCACACACATACGTTCCATTTGTTTCAGTCAGTGTTTGATGTTTGAATTGAATGTCTATTCGTGCCTAACATCTGCAGAATATTCAGTGAAACCAGCACAGCGTGTCAGAAATATAATTTTATCGTCATGCGCGTTGCACAAACACATTGTTTATTTACATATGAGTCATATAATTATAGCTCTGCTGTAATGCTTTCTGTACGAACACAGCAAATGTGCCTCTGCCCTGTCAAGTACTGTAACAGGAAGTTTATCAAGAGGGGGTAGAGAGGTGACGATTTGTTAGGATGATAAATATTTCTTTTTGTCTGAGACACAACACCTGGTGTGACGCTAGCACGACTTCGTTGCTGTCACATTCATATGCATTGATCACCCGTGATCCCTGATGGGGCTAAAACGAACATGATTTAAAATAAATAAGATGAAATATGAGTTACGTGATAATAAAGTAGATAAAAGATGCAGGGCTTTGGAAATAATCGCATGAACACAAATTGAAAATCACAGACATAGATGTGTGTCCAGACACGTCTGGGACTCAAACCGAGGCATCAGCTGTGTCATCATCCAGTTTATCATCTAGTGTGTGTCTCCCTGTGTGTCGTCCATTGTGTGTTCTCCAGTGTTTTATTCATTGTGTCATCAAATCGCCCAAAGTGTCCTCACATTACTTTACTACTCTTGTGGTAGAAACTCGGACGATGGTTGAGGCGTCAAGGGCGTCCAGATCTGTCTAAAATGGGATGCAAACAGACCAAGGTTAAGCCTTTCAAGCAGACATCTCCCGAGGAGGCTCTGACGGGCAAGATCAACTGTCCTCACGAGCTGTACTACGTGACACCGTCAAAATCCCGACTGTCACGGACGAAGATTCTTCAACAGTTACGAGACGAGGGTTTGGTCCCCGACCGTCAGTCAAGCGGAGGAGTTGCCTTCTCTGTCCCCGCAGTGGAGGGGGTTGTTCCCCGTGGCAGAGCTCCCCGACGCCTATGGCGAATTCCATTACGAGGTCATTACACGTCCGAAGAGAAGCAAATCATAGCGGATGTTTTCAGATATGATAAGTAGGTTATTTGTGGTTCTATACGTCACTGATTATTTCAAATATAATGTTATCGAGTAAATTACTAATCACAGTTGAGGAAAGAATCCCACCATGGGACTTTTCAAGAAAGAAGTTTACATAAATAAACAGCATAAGATACAGCCTGATCCTACATGTAACATTTATGTATATATATAGAGATGGGATTTAATCGAAAAATGATGGCTTATATATAATCTAGTCTGGACCAGGCTCAAGAAAACCATATTAAATGTCAAATGGTATCGGTTGGTCAGGCTCGCTCACTTGGTTGGTGAATGTCATCGTATTCCTATTGATGATGCGTAGAGGATGTCAATCAATGGGATTGTCTCGCCCAGATTCGATTATTAACAGACCGCTGTCATACAGCTGGGATATTGCTTAGTTCGGCGTTAAGAAACAAACAAACAAACCAAAATAAACATGATTGAACTGATTTTAAACAGGTTGGTGGAGCAAGTCCAGAGGAAACAACTGGACAAAGAAATAAAGCACAAAGCTGTCAAGGACGAGAAGAAGCGTCGCCTTTTCATCAAGAAAATGAAGGCAGAGTATCAGCTTCAGGTGAGGGAGGAGAAACTGAAGAGGCTGGAGGAAGAGCGGGCGGTGGTGAAGAAGCCAGCCAAGAAGTAGAAGTGGTGGTCAGGCTCGCTGACTTGCTTGATGCATATCATCGTATCCCAATGGCGTGGATCGATCAATGGATTGTCTGGTCTAGACTTGATTATTTACGTTGTCTTACGACAAGCATAGTCGCCTGCTACGGCAAGCATGGGTTGCTGAAGACTTATTCTTTCCCAGATCTTCTCGGGTCGCACACGAAGTAGACATCTGGGATTCCAATTGTGCACACGAAGTTGTTTGACAACGGTATAAGGATCTATACCGAAACGTCGCACTTTACAGTATTAAAGAAGTTGTTATCCATAACATTGTGTCTACCATATTTACACACCTGTCATATATGTTCATGGTCACTCGGGTGCTCTTTTATCTCACGACAAGCGTAATAAATGCAGGCGGTCAAATTATCCGTACATTTCAACCGCTGGTCACATGGATTACACCTTAATTTCCTATTATGCACAAATTGGGGTAAACGCTGTCTCTTAGTACATGCCACATAGTATTGTGATGCTGTTTAGTCAGCGAATCCGAGCGGACCTTTCCTCTTCGAAGGACGGTGTCGCCACATTGGCTATTTTACGAGCACTTCTTCCACCTCCACTGAGGTAGACACGCGTGGGACTAAGAGTGATCTCCAATCGCTCACTTAAATTTTGGATTCAACGCAACTTCGACACGCATTAGTTTTTGAAACATACAAATAGATGTTAAACCATATCATGGAATGGACTACTGTCTACCTCTTCTTTCACAAAGGATAGGATTGCCTCTGTCACGACACACACCAACTGGGTGTTGTTGTACAAAGGGATCCTAACGCTACGGTGATCGTAACTCCCATACTTTAAGACTTACGATCATCGTTGCGATAAGGCTGTTAGTTTTGTACTAAGTCACCCTGGTCAATTTTTCGGTGCCCTTTTTCACTTTTGTCACTGTTTTCAGATTATAGAAAACAAGCTAAACATGATGTCGCTGCCCCCCTGGGGAAACTCTTTTACCATGTATTTTTTAACACAAATGGTCGCTTTTTCTTGAAAAGGGGGTACGGGGCACAGTTCAAACACAATTTATTTTTCTGACCACACACTGATGTTCACAGCGAAACCTCATTTCCTCTAGTTTTAGGGGCGGTCGAGTAGCCTAGTGGTTAAAGCGTTCGCTCGTCACGCTGAAGACCCGGGTTCGATTCCCGACATGGGTACAATGTGTGAAGCCCATTTCTGGTGTCCCCCGCCGTGATATTGCTGGAATATTGCTAAAAGCGGCGTAAAACCATACTCACTCACTCCTCTAGTTTCATTAACTCGAATTATAAAAATAACTCGATGAAAGCTTCCTGGCACTTTTCTAGCCTATGGCCAACTATTTTTTTGTGTTATGGCCTACGTTATGTCTTAATTGAAAGTAAATTTTAATTTGTTACAACGGGAAATACAAGAACTAAATAAATGCGACAAACCCTTTCCACTCTGATCGAAGATTAGGAAATGTCTTCCAGGCAAGGGGCAACTAACGCGGGATCGGGTGGTCAGGATCGCTGACTTGGTTGATGAATGTCATCGTATCCCAATTGCGTAGATCGATGCTCATGATGTAAACCACTGAATTTTCTGGTTCTCGGTTGTTTACAGACCGCCCTCATATAGCTGGAATATTGAGTGTGGCGTTAAACAACAAACAAACATACATTTGCAATTTCGTTTGATTGGATATGTCCTATTTGGACGTTAATGTCTAGTGGTGAGATGACAGCAGTAGTTGTGATTCAGAGTCGGATGTTGTTGTATATACATTGTAGATCGCTTGAATGGACTAGGCTGCAGTGTAACGGACACAACCCTACTCTCACTGGGGTCAGGCAACAGCGCTGGCGGTCATTGTTTGGATATAAAAAGTAAGATTTGGAATTAACTTGCAATGCTGGGATGACACAGCACCGTGTGTACAGTGTCAGCCGATGTAGTTTACCCCTCGCTCTTACTCTAAGGTGAGGTGAAATTGGGTTTAACGTCACGTCCAAGATTATTGCACTTATATAGCGACGTGCATGTACGTGTGTGGCTGCTTGTACTAGTCCGGACTGATGCCGATTTATAGTGCTAGCTCACTGAGATACCATGCCGCAGTTTAACATGAATATCCCACTCAGACACAGTAAACTGACTCCGAGCCGACCAGTCCTTGTTTTAGCCCCTTAATGCCGAGCGCCAGACAGGGTCACAACAAGTACCATCTTTTAACGTCTTTTGGTATGACGCGGCCGGGGATCGAACCCCGGACCTTCCGCTCTCCGGGCGGACGCTCTACCACTAAACCACGGAGGCGGCCTCTTACTCTAAGGACTTAAAGCGTTATTATTATACTCCTTATGCTGTGAGTTTGTGGCCGTCGCAGCATCAGGAGTCCGGCTGGTTAACTTGACTTCCTATCTAATTGCAGAGTGAAATACTGAACTTTTGAGATAAGAAAAAAATCCATCGAATCATGTCATCTCACCGAAAGCAAACAACTTAAACGATGCTTTCATTTCACAAGCCAATTTATCCTTGAGAGTCTTTCAAATAGCAATTCTACGAGTCACTCGGGCCGCCAATATTTGGTATTTGGAATATTAGCTTGGCGGTAATCCATAATGGAAAAATAGTTGTTGTGCTGACAAACCTAGAAAAAAAATCAAGGCGAATGTAGGTTGTGGCACTCCTAAGGGACGCCACTCTTCAGAGCGTATTGCTGCGCTTGTGACGACTGTGGTGAGATAAATTGACTATAACATATTATGCATATGAGATGAACTGCGGTATTCATTCGTCACGAACTCGCATTCTCTCAGCAATGGATGTATGTGTTTCACAAATAACATCCCTGAGCACACTTTTCTAACGTGACATGACAAATAAGCGCGGGATTTTATTACAAATTACTTTTTATTCTTTAATAAGCAAATATTCATCAATATATGGTGTAAAGTGACTTAACTCACTTAGTCCACCTCAAGGTTCTTAAGAAATATTAAACGGCCTATGAGTTATGCTACTGGGGAAAGTTTCATTCAAAAGGGTAAAAATACATGTCACCGAACGCTCTAATTATAACCAGTGTTCGAAATACCTGCCTGCCCGACCGTCCGAGACGGGTTGATTTCAACTCGGGCTGCCAGATTTTCAAATCCACCTGCCCGACGGTCGGGTTATATTTCATATGTGACAATATTCTAAATATTTCCCGATGATAAGCATTAATTCACATGTAAAGATGAATGATAAAATGTAACCAAAAAGAAACCCCGTTAGCTTATCCTGAGAAACATATGATTATAGTGGGCAGGCAGGTTTTGGTCAGGGGTGGCAAGTATTTCAGCTAGCCAGTCCTGTGGTCTGGCTGTGAAGTTTTTAGGAGTTTCATACCCTGTTATAACCAACAGGGTGTGTCTGAGTGTGTCGTCACATTTGCAACTCGTAGTGCAGTTTGCTCTCGTGCCTGTGAACTAGTTCATTATTTCACACATACACACATAGCCACATGTAAATATAGCGGTTTGACAACTGTTCATCTGGCTATCCTGTTACACGAATCGAATTTCAACGTACTACGTGACCATGATGGGAAAAACCAAGGCGCTCCGGTCTATTTCCGCACTGAGTCATCGCCTTGTTTAATTAAGCAGGAGGAAGTTCGGGTTAAACCAGGGTATTTCCAAGTATGTGTATTTATAGAATGACTGTACAACACAAATACATATTTAATGTTTATGCGGGATTTGCACAAATGCACTCAGTATGGTATTCTTTACTGGGTGCCTGAGTGATTGACTGTGGCGCTCTTTCCTTTTCCAGTCTTTCATTAGAGCGAGTAAGTGAGTTAGCTTTATCAAATCATTTAACACTAATTCAGTGATATCAGGCAGTGGAAGCTGAAAGTAGGAGACAAACACCAACTGATGCCGGTCGTGAGTCTTTACCATTATGGTGAAGTCGTTTAGGGTCACTTGTTTTTTCCTTTTTTCCTTGAAATTTCAAGATATTAAGTTAAAATTTCAAGATACTAAGTTGAAATGTACTAGGCAGTTAGATAAGAAAATGCATCAGCATTCTCATTAATTGTCTTCGTTCCGTTTTGCAGGTTGTTTTTTTTCTGCCTGCAGTCTCAGTTCTAGTTGGCGATATTTAGATTTCTTTGGGCGTTGCTTGCCCTTGCCGTGTAGCTTGATATAATTGTTTGGTGTAGGCTTGCTCAGATTTGAAGATGTTGGTGAGTTTGAAGATGTTGGTGAATTTGAAGATGTTTGGGTGGGGAAATGCTAATGTTGAGGTTACATTCGAGTGTCATTCCTCGGCGTGGTTGGTGGTACGTTGACCTTGGGTTTTGAAATGGTTCCACGATGTTCTGCTGTAGTTGCCCTCTACCCAGTACGCAGTGACATAGTCTGAAAATTGCAACACCCTAAATTCTACCAGGGCGCGTACCCACACATCTTCTAGGTGGTGTTCTGGCATCAACGGCAGGGTTACTGCTCTTCTGACTCATTGCTGATCTCGGGAACGCCTTAGAATCCTGTCTGCAAACCGCACCTTTTTGGTAATATTCCAGGAATGTCAGGAAGGGGGCCACCAGAAATGAGCTCCACACATTCTACCCATGTGATGAAACAAAACCCGGGCTACACTGCCCTGATTCTTGTTCTGAAGCAGCGCAATCTCAACACACTTTACCTCACTGGCAGTATGGTAATTATCCAATCGCCCCTTTCCGTAACCTGCAAGAGGACTCGTCCCCCTATCGATGAATGTTATGTGCGAAAATACGACAAACCAATCAGAATGCGCGTATGATTTCAAGTTCTTCGTCAAAGAACCCCTCAGAAATAATTTTGATTTTACATATGTCTTGCATATAAGAATATACCAAAGACATAGTTAAATGTGTTCAATCATGCTGTATAAATTCGCACGTCCCGATGTGCTTTAAATTGCATCTGAAATATATATAATATATGTGGAAAATGTGTGAACCATTACGCAACGAATTGACAATTGTTTGAGGTATGCCCGTTTGCGCTAAGATGGTTGCAAAAATGGCCACGAGAGGGGCACGAGTCGCAATTCGGCTTGTCCCGGAATAACACGAGTTGGTCACGAATGGGTAATTATCGTGTAATAATGTTACGGGACATTCTATAAACTAAACTACAGCAACTGCTGTGTGAATTCTAGGGTTTGAATATGTTATAGAAAGCAAACTGTCATTATTAAATGTAACAGCTATATTCATATGTGCCTATAGTTGCAGAACGAGGGCCCACTGGTCTGAGGCACCTGAAACTACTAAACATAGTTTCGCCCTTAAAGGGCAATCCCACGGTATTGGTACAACTTTTGCATGGTTTTAGTTGTATAAATTAAAGTGGCATGCAGCTAGGCGTTCACACAGTGATCAGTTGAATACAACTCTGATTTCGTAAGATCTTGGACTTCTTCAGAAGAAATAGTTGCCCTGGCTGGCTAACTGCAAACGTACAACTTGTCTCTGAAAGACGGAACATATCCTTTGCCGTACAACTTACGTCCGACAAATTGCATACGTCAAAAGTTGGCCCGACTTGCAGGTTCAGACGATACAAGGTGTTGCATGCAACGGATTGTATACAGCTAGTTGTACGATGTGAACGTTCCTTTCGCCTTGCTGTCCCCATATGTTCTCGGCACGTGGTTTACTTATTGACGACGGGTACATATAGACGAGTATGTTCACCGCACGTGACCATTTTCAAAGTGATTTGATTGGGTGTATATCAAGGAAGTTATACGCTGATATAGATACACAGTCATACATCAGAGAGTTAGAGATTTTCTCGGAGTATGGCGATTAGGGAAGGGAGGCTGAGCTTTTGAGGTAAAAAAAGTGATTTTCAATATACAGTAGCAAATCCGTACATCTCTGATAATACCTGTATATAGGTGTGTCGCCAACAGACTGTATTCACTGTTCGTAGAGCACTATAGATTGCTATGTAGGTCGAGGACTAAGAAGGAAGTAGTTCTAATAATATGCTATTGTACGCAACTTTTACAGTAGGGAGTGGTTTTGATGTGTTTTTATAAGTACTTAAATAAGTGCCGGGTATTGAATTTTTTTCCGAATGTTTCAGGCCTGTCGTAAGTTTGTGGCGTGCGTCTGTGAGTTTCAGAGAGGCATTTCGACCAAGACTTTTACACTTTTGTTTGAAATGTCTCTTATCTGTGTTACGGGTTGTGGGATAGCCTGTGGTTAAAGAGTTTGCTCATCACGCCAAATGGCAGGGTTCGATTCTCCACATTGGTACAGAGTGTGAAGCCAATTCCTGGTCGATCATGACCAACTCATGCCAACAGGCCGAATGTAGCTTACGAAGAGATGCGAGTAGTGACGGTGGATTCCTGGAGTCCCACCGCCGTGATATTCCTGCATGGATAGCGACAAACGTATAAACATACACTCACTCTTCACTATCGATACGTTTCACGTGTTCCACTTGTTTTAAGTGAGTGAGTGAGTATGGTTTTACGCCGCTTTTAGCAATATTCCAGCAATATCACGGCGGGGGACACCAGAAATGGGCTTCACCCATTGTACCCATGTCGGGAATCGAACCCGGGTCTTCGGCGTGACGAGCGAACGCTTTAACCACAAGGCTACCCGATCGCCCCACTTGTTTTAAGGGAACACAAAAGGAGACCGAGGTTTGGGATATATCAAAGACTTATTAACGGGTTTTTTGGAAAGGGATCATTATGTAATCATTAGATTTTCCTCTTACGTTTGAACAGGCGTTTATATATACACGTGGCTGGCGTTTTACACAAGACATATATTTTGGTGCGTCAATCAATCCGGCATTTATTTTGGGCACAGTTTACTCGGGAATTTACGATTCTGCATTATTATATGTCATGGTGGTCGTGACAAATTCTAACTTAAACATGCACAATTCAGGTGTAAACCCAGATGATCTGACGACGACAGTGGGTGACGCAATGTCTGCACGGGACGACAATGTCACTGATGGCATACACAAAGAAATTTTGGAAATCTTTTTAAACCAGTGTTGCGCAAATAAAGAGCTAGCTTCCAAACTCAAATTACACCAGGACCAAAGGGAAACTCGGAAACGTTACTCTGGGTCCGACGAAGGAATTGACTCTCGTCCCAACTCGGAGAGTGTAGCCAGTGCAGGGCCTGTCCTACTTGTGTCCAGGGCTATGCGCATACAAGATTTGGGCAGGGAGCTCAAGGGGGTCATAGACGAAGTAGTGGCCGGCGTTCTCAAGTCATGTGGAGACGAGAGTCTACAAGCAGTTGGTGCTAGAATGTCGGGTAAGGTGCTTCTATACTTCAATTAAACGATTAAACAATTAAACAATTAAACAGTGGTCGAAATTTGAATGACAGCTGCATTGTTGCATTTGCCACAATCCGGCACGATTTTATGACGCTTCAATCACTTCGCACGATAAGTTCAATAACAACCAGACTGACTTGCGATCACATTCGTGACCAACTCGTGTTATTCCGGGACAAGCCGAATTGCGACTCGTGCCCCTCTCGTGGCCATTTTTGCGACCGGGTTCCGCCTTAGCGCAAACGGGCATACCTCAAACAATTGTCAATTCGTTGCGTAATGGTTCACACATTTTCCACATATATTATATATATTTCAGATGCAATTTAAAGCACATCGGGACGTGTGGAATTATACAGCATGATTGAACTTAACTATGTCTTTGGTATATTCTTATATGCAAGACATATGTAAAATCAAAAATTATTTCTGAGGGATTCTTTGACGAAGAACTTGAAATCATACGCGCATTCTGATTGGTTTGTCGTATTTTCGTACATAACATTCATCGATAGGGGGACGAGTCCTGTTGCAGGTTACGGAAAGGGGCGATTGATGACGAATGTTGCGATCACACACACACGCGCGCACACGCGTGTTTACGTTGAAGCATACCGAAAGTAGTTCCGACAGAAAGTGGTATTTCGATTTTGTGTTGTCAGATAAATACAGTCTCATCACTTAATACACCTTACATGTATGAATTATGTCTAGAAATGATTTACATTTATCCAGTTGATTTACACCGAATCAATTGGTGATATTTACCGTAATGTTCTAATGCGTCTTTTATGAATGTATGATTTGTTCTCGTCGTTATATGGGTGGGATATTGCCGACGCAAAGTCTACCTTTAACACACTCACTGACGCCCTGGCACTAATATGAGTAATAATAGTATTGCTCTATCCACCTGATCTGCATCCAACGTGGTCTAGAATTTCACACTCTTTCGCCCTTTGTGGCTGTGCAGAGGTACATCCATTGACCGTGCCAGGATCCGCTGGTCGTTGATTCCTGGAATCGCCCAGATTATAATCATGGTTTGTTAGCACCATACCCATGCCCGTTGGTTTCCCAAGGATATTTTCTCAGTAAAAGATGACCACTTAAAAACACTTTTTTTTGTTAATGTGTAGACTTTAAAAAAATAAAACAGATGAAAACCATAATGTGATTTTTTTAATGGACTGTGTAAGATGTGATGAGAAATTGCGCATGCAGAGGTACTAGGTTGATCGCAAGGAACTCTGGGTAGGAAAGTGGTTTAGCTTTCACAACGTGAGTGAGTATAGTTTTACGCTGCTCTTAGAAAATATTCCAGCAGTATCACGGCAGGGGACACCAGAAAGGGGCTTCACACATTGTACCCATTTGGGGAATCGAACCCGCGGCTTCGGCGTGACGAGCGAACTCTATATATAACCGCTAGGCTATCCCACCTCCCAGTCACGACGTGAGGTAACATTAATTTTCAAAGCTTCGTTAAACCAAACGCACTAGCTACTAATATGTCGTTGTGCATGCCAGAGATGAAAGGTATAATCTGCTTGTACAATGTCATTTCGTGTGTGTCTTGTATTCAGTTTATCGGTCCAACTGTAACTCTCTTCTTTTGCTTTTTCAAGAGTCGAGGCGCCGCGATTCGGTGTACAGAGTTGCTTCCCTTGGGCACGCCAGAAACCTATGATGTGGGTTCGAAACCCGGTTCGCCCCGATTATGTATCTAGGTTTGTCAGCACCATACCTGTGCTCGTGGGTTTCACCGAAGTGGTAAACGTCTGAGGTCTGCATCACTTCGGGCTTTCCTCCCACATTAAGCTGACACGGCCCGATATAACTGTAATACTGTTAAGAGCGGCGTAAAATCCAACTCACTCACTCACTCAATAGTCGACATATATTGTTTTCGTGATCGTGTTTCAGTCGCATCAACTGACAGCGGTCATGCCAGTAACAGAGCGAGTGGAGGTAAGGATGACGAGGTTTTCAATGTTGATAGAACCGTCATCTATTCACGAATCGACAGTAAAACAAACTAATTGAAACAAGAGTCCAGCAAGATGGGTAGAGTATGTTGAAAGTCAAGACCAAACGGAAAAAGTTAATTTTTATGTGATCAATTCAGAAGGGTATGCTATTTTATCTTATCTAAATAACGCATAATAATAAAGACGACTATAATGTACCCGGGGATTGTGTACCGCCTTATTGTGACGAGCGAACGCTTTAACCACAAGGCTACCCGACCGCCCCTCTTGTTTTAATGGAACACATAAGAAGTCCGAGCTTTGGGATATATCAAAGACTTATTAACGGTTTTTTTGGAAAGGGGGCATTATGTAATCATTAGATTTTCCTCTTACGTTTGAACAGGCGTTTATATATACACGCTGCTGGCGTTTTGTACAAGACATATCTTTTGGTGCGTCAATCAATCCGGCATTTATTTTGGGCACAGTTTACTCGGGTATTTACGATTCTGCATTATTATATGTCATGGTGGTCGTGACAAATTCTAACTTAAGTATGCACAATTCAGGTGTAAACCCAGATGATCTGACGACAACATTGGGTGACGCAATGTCTGCATGGGACGACAATGTCGCTGATGGCATACACAAAGAAGTTTTGGAAATCCTTTTAAACCAGTGTTGCGCAAATAAAGCGTTAGCTTCCAAACTCAAATTACACCAGGACCAAAGGGAAACTCGGAAACGTTACTCTGGGTCCGACGAAGGAATTGACTCTCGTCCCAACTCGGAGAGTGTAGCTAGTGCAGGGCCTGTCCTACTTGTGTCCAGGGCTATGCGCATACAAGATTTGGGCAGGGAGCTCCAGGGGGTCATAGACGAAGTAGTGGCCGGCGTTCTCAAGTCATGTGGAGACGAGAGTCTACAAGCAGTTGGTGCTAGAATATCGGGTAAGGTGCTTCTGTACTTCAATTAAACGAATCTGAAACAGTGGTCGAAATTTGAATGACAGCTGCACAGCTGGATTTGCCACAATCTGGCACGCTCACGAGATTTTATGACGCTTCAATCACTTCGCACGATAAGTTCAATAACAACCAGACTGACTTGCGATCACGCGCACACGCGTGTTTACGTTGAAGCATACCGAAAGTAGTTCCGACAGAAAGTGGTATTTCGATTTTATGGTGTCAGATTAATACAGTCTCATCACTTAATACACAATACATGTATGAATTATGTCTAGAAATGATTTACATTTATCCAGTTGATTTACACCGAATCAATTGGTGATATTTACCTTAATGTTCTAATGTGTCTTTTATGAATGTATGATTTGTTCTCGTCGTTATATGGGTGGGATATTGCCGACGCAAAGTCTACCTTTAACACACTCACTGACGCCCTGGCACTTATATGAGTGAGTGAGTGAGTTGGGTTTAACGCCGCTTTTAACATTATTCCAGTTATATCAGGGCGTGTCGGCTTAATGTGGGAGGAAAGCCCGAATTTATGCAGGTCTAAGACGTTTACCACTTCGGTGAAACCCACAAGCATGGATATGGTGCTGATAAACCTTGAAACAACTGATATGAGTAATAATAATAATGCTCTATCACCTGCTCTGCATCCAACGTGGTCTAGAATTTCACACTCTTTCGCCCTTTGTCGCTGTGCAGAGGTACATCCATTGACCGTTCCAGGATCCGCTGGTCGTTGATTCCTGGAATCGCCCAGATTATAATCCTCGGTTTGTTAGCACCATACCCATGCCCGTTGGTTTCCCCAGGATATTTTCTCAGTAAAAGATGACCACTTAAAAACACTATTTTTGTAAATGTGTAGACATTTCAAAAATAAAACAGATGAAAACCATAATGTGATTTTTTTAATGGACTGTGTAAGATGTGATGAGAAATTGCGCATGCAGAGGTACTAGGTTGAACGCAAGGAACTCTGGGTAGGAAAGTGGTTTAGCTTTCACAACGTGAGTGAGTATAGTTTTACGCTGCTCTTAGAAAATATTCCTGCAGTATCACGGCAGGGGACACCAGAAAGGGGCTTCACACATTGTACCCATTTGGGGAATCGAACCCGCGGCTTCGGCGTGACGAGCGAACTCTATATATAACCGCTAGGCTATCCCACCTCCCAGTCACGACGTGAGGTAAATTAATGTTCAAAGCTTCGTTAAACCAAACGCACTCGCTACTAATATGTCGTTGTGCATGCCAGAGATGAAAGGTATAATCTGCTTGTAAAATTGTCATTTCGTGTGTGTCTTGTATTCAGTTTATCGGTCCAACTGTAACTCTCTTCTTTTGCTTTTTCAACAGTCGAGGCGCCGCGATTCGCTGTACAGAGTTGCTTCCCTTGGGCACGCCAGAAACCTATGATGTGGGTTCGAAACCCGGTTCGCCCCGATTATGTATCTAGGTTTGTCAGCACCATACCTGTGCTCGTGGGTTTCACCGAAGTGGTAAACGTCTGAGGTCTGCATCACTTCGGGCTTTCCTCCCACATTAAGCTGACACGGCCCGATATAACTGTAATACTGTTAAGAGCGGCGTAAAATCCAACTCACTCACTCACTCAATAGTCGACATATATTGTTTTCGTGATCGTGTTTCAGTCGCATCAACTGACAGCGGTCATGCCAGTAACAGAGCGAGTGGAGGTAAGGATGACGAGGTTTTCAATGTTGATAGAACCGTCATCTATTCACGAATCGACAGTAAAACAAACTAATTGAAACAAGAGTCCAGCAAGAAGGGTAGAGTATGTTGAAAGTCGGGGCCAACCGGGAAAAGTTAATTTTTATATGATCAATTCAGAAGGTATGGGTATGCTATTTTATCTGATCTAAATAACACATAATAATAGAGACGACGATACTGTACCCGGGGATTGTGTACAGCCTACACCGGAAATTTACGTGAAACGTGTAGCTTGATAAAGATGGAATATGCTGAGTGCGCAACATTGATGAAACAACATTCATGATATTGTTGCAGGAGACCTGCACTTAGCTGAAACAACAACGGCGGAACAGGATCATGAGCTCCACAATCCGCCAGTAAGAAAATTGATTTATGGTTTAAATTTAATTCTTGTTGTATTCAGTCCCACTCGTGAAAATGTAACTTTATAGCTCTGGCAGAGATCCGGCTTGATTCGAACTACAGATTAGTCGACATATTGCCAATGGCTCTGAGTATGTCATGTAAGCGAGTTTTCTGTGTAACTCCTCCAAACCACCTGATACTTAGTCATTTAGCCTACCCGTCAGCAGTGTCTCACTGCGGGCTGGTTGACCTTGTAATGAGGCAACGTAATATGGCGTCTGTATTACCAAAATAAATATTTAGCCAAAATTAATCAGTTTGTTTACCTTATGCAAAACGAGGAGATACAACATTGCCTATAGCTGCACCAGTGTCCCTGATGTTTCGACGACGTATGGATGTAAATATATCATAATAATATAATATTAATTTATTACTTTTACAAAGCACTGTTTCCAGCGGTCTGTATCCGAATATTACACTGCGGGTCGTCTTTAAGCATTGTATTGCAGGTTATATTAAGATATTATATCGTGGGTAATATTTGATATTGTAAGTGCAGGTTGCTCGTGTGACCCAATACTTATATGTTTTAAATATGTGATTTAATTTATAATTTGTTTATATGTTAAATGTCTCTCATAACCCTGAATGGGTGGCCATGTTTTATCTTGTTGTGTTATGTATTTTGTGACCATGGGTGAGACAAAAATAAACAATTTTCTTCTTCTTCTATTACCAGACCTCTCTCAGCCGTAATTGTGGTTCGTCCTTACGTAGCAATATTAAATAGAACTAGCAGATCGTTAGCGTTCGTCACCTGCTACACTGCTGAAATAATGGGATGAACGGTAAAACCTGTTTAACTTTAGATACGAGAATGTAGGGGCAATACGGGATTTGAGCGTATCAATGCTCTATCAGTCATATTGTCCCTCGGCAGGGTGTATTGCCCTGCAAATAAAGCCTGCCTCTGGCCAATATGACTGACCTTGAACCTTAAACAATACAGATAACGTCATCCCAAGGCCAGCCAGGCCGCGCTTTTGCGTGTGTCATACTGTTGGTATAGCGGCCATATTACTTCCGGTATCCTAACCTCGCGTTACGGTGTTGCAGTTGTCGTTAGTCAGAGACTACGAGCTGGTGGAGAGGATGTCGGCAGCGGCCCTGAGCAACAGACTGACTCTGAGGGATGGACACCCACGACAAAGTGTCCCTACGGAGCACACCGAGCAGGAGGAACAGACAGTGCCCAAGAGACATGAGCAGTGAACATTTAATGGCCACCAGAATCGACGCTGCATTTATTAGACTTTTTGTAGGGAGAGGAAATTCAAAACGCGCTTGTTATCTACAAACTAAGCTATCCTTAGAAATGCGTGTACATCCATCTACTATTGATAAGCCACAAGACAACCCACAGTAACATGTAACATCCTTTTTATATACTAGTATTTCCATATAAGATTTAAAACGGCTCCTTTACAGGTTTAACGTCACTGGGACGTCAATTATATCTGTATGTCAATAATTGTTCATTCCAAAATACAATGTCAGCATCATTCCCGAGCCATCACGCAGCCTAAACATACTGGGGTCTGGGCCGTGCACATGCAACAGTGCTGGGTGGCATAGGGAAAGATCAGTGCGAACAGGGTATACGAGCAACATGCAAAGATGTCATAGTGACCGATTCCGGACAGCCGTCTTCAGGATGAACATTTAATGCCACAGTTAATTACCATGTAGCCATGGTATGAATGGCGTACGACTCTAGAATCACTCAACGGCCATTACTTATATGATGTTAATTCCCATTGTTAATCACCATTGTATTGTATTTACATGAACGAGGTGTGCTATGTCTTTGCTCATTAATTACTGTTGTATATATTCAAGACTTTATCCATGTCAGCATCTTCCTTCTACCCACACTGGACTTTTAAAGCCAGTTAACTCACTTGCCTCGGGAAGATGCCATGTCAGATGACCTTAGCCTCATATGTGGCAGCTGAAATATAATGTAAGCAAGAGTGCAGTTCTATACTTTGGATGCCCAAACAATAAGGTTCAAACCACTAATGTATCAATTGGCGATATGCATGTTCCACAAACGAAATCTATTAAATATGCAGGTGTATATCTTAGTATAGATAAATCATCACTTGAACGTACAGAATCTGCATGCGAAAAGTTACGTGTACTCATCAACACTAACCATAATAATGGGTTGTACTTTGGTGGTCTGAATCCCTTATCTGCAGCACGTATCTGGGAGATGGTAATCTTATCATGTGCTCTCTATGGATGCAGCGTTTGTGGTAAACTTCCTCTTAAAGAGTATATAAACGTCAATTACAACGTCAATTTTGTAAAAAAGTTCAGGGACTACACAGTCGCACTCCCAGTATTGGTGTATTGGATGCTATCGGCATCATGCCACTACAGTATTACATAGATAAAAGAGCACTCTACTTCTTAAGAAAGCTATGTAATCAAAGTATAACTGTGTTTTTAAAGTAATGGTTCTAGTTCAATGGGTCAATTTATGTGTACAGATAGTTTTACATGCAATGTATGGAGTAGAAAATCTCCGATATATAATATGCTACAGCTTGTACAGAAGTATAACCAAAGTGATACACTTGTTAACTATGTCAATAATTGTCAATTTATAAATAAGAAAGGCTGGTCCAAGGCCGTGAATGATGCTATTAAATCTCATCGAGATGATGTATGTTATGTCCATCTTTATTCAAGACTCAGTCTGTCACGATATGTTAGAATAAGATCAAGTAATGATTGTGCTGATTGTCACATATATAGTGTCTTGTATTTATCTACTTGTATATAATAAATTATTCTTGTATATATCGCACTCATAATTACTTCCCCCAAAACGCCACGTGTCGATATTGCAAGCTGCGTGACTCGGTATACAAAGCCACACATTTGTGCAGAGTCGGACAATAAAGCTTTGTAAAACGCAGTCAACGAATAGCAAAACAATAGCTATTCAAATCCTCAGAATTGTCTGGTTTATTGACGAAATTGCCAGAAACAAGCCTCTCGCGGACTTATGAATGACAGCCTGACGCACCTTGTTTGAATTGTACACGCTACACGCGGATATCAATTTTACAGGCAAGAAATTGTGTGTAACTTTGTGTGTACCTTTTAAGGCTATATTATAAAAGGGATTTTGTCAAACTATATACAAATGGGTATGAACGTGGGAGAGCACTTTACAATGAAGATTATGATATGATGTATGGGCTTTGTTGGTTTAGTTGACGGCATCTTGGGTTATACGTTATATTAAATCTTCATAGTATCATACATCATAATAGCACGACGATATGATACACTAGATAATAGAGATGTATTGCGGCGTCCTGTAAATAATGGAATCTTGAGCAGAAAAAACAGTTCATGTCAATATTACATGTGTGCAGTGGGGTACGACGATTCACAATGAAACAAGTTACGGGTGTGACCTCCCGATCCATTTAGTCGCCGCTTACGACTATAGGTTGCTCGGGAATGGGGATCTATTCTAACCAAAAATACTCAGGGGCCTCGCCATGACAATATTTAATATCACAGAGAAGTAATTAATATAAGGAAAATGTATTTCGTACTGAATGAACGTAACCTTGAGCTGTTTTGTGTGTGAGATGTTTTCCGCTTTCCTTTTAATCTTTCAATCGATTCATGATAAAACCTCCGCAAATTCATTCATTAAAGAATGCCCAAAACATCCGGGTCGGTCCTCATTGGTTAAAAACCAACCTACCCTTATCAAAATCCTCCTTTTGTCGACGGAAGGTTGTAAACCATTGCAAAGATCGACACGTTGTAGTTTAGACATCATTATCGTATGTTTATAAATCCCGCGAACCGATGTCATCATAACGATCTATGACATGCCGCGTCAGCAGACGACATGTCACGTGACTACATGACCTCTGACATGGAACAGTTTATCGGTGTAGTGAAACGTGTGGAGACTTAGATCCCTCTTCATACGGAAACAACTCCCAACTGGAATACATTCTTGGAATATAGACGTCACGTACACCTGTATGGTCATAAGCAGTGAGTGTCATCTGTTGTTTATTTGATTTTGACATTATTATACAGTGACAAGTATGTCATATTACCATGGGAATGAAAAATGCTTGTTTTACGTAACATAACATACCTCAAAATGTGAAATGTGAGATCAGACTTCTATTTGGCTAATATATGCGTGTCTTGATCCGAAGTCGTTCATGCATGTAGACATTGACCTAGATGGTTCTCCATTTGACTTTTGCGACATAATACCAACCATTTTAGGTCACTCCACGTTTTGATAATGATATTGGATATATCGAATGTGTTTGTATTTATGGATTGCTTTATCGATAAACCAATCGTCATTGAACAAGGCATTGACGTTACCGTGTCCGGGGCATGAGTCATGCGAACTATATTTAGGTCAACTGAGAATATCGAGTGTGACAGTTACGTGCCTTAACAATGTCGTTAAATCGCCCAATCCCTTAATTTAGGCAGTTATTGGACAGAGAGTGTCGGTATTCAAATTCAGTTGTCAGAAATATTGTCATGCAAGAGTGCGTCGTGTTGCTGGATACTGTCAGAGAAATTTATGGCTACCTTACGCAGGGTCATTCTGCGGGCTTGCCACACACATATCTATTCCCGGGCACGACGGAGTTCGGGTTGCTGTGGGAGTTATGAGTGAGTGAGCTAGTTTAGCTCCACTTCGACCAGTATCTCGCTTACATCATGCTCATTAGAGGGAAGCACAACGTTGCTCAGCCCGTGGACATGACGCACGTCGGTTGTTCACAAACCCATGAACACGGGAATAATGTAGGCAGAATGGTCATTATCGGGACGAGTCTGGTACTAGAACCCATAACCTTGATCCTTAACTGTATAGTTGAGGGATTGTGTTTCACGTCTATCCATGTAATAGGATGTCGTAGACGACATCATGGGGATGAGGATGAGGATGTTGAATACCTTCTATATATTTCTATGACTTAAACACGTGTACATGCAAAGTTAATGTCGAGCCCGGCCTCTGAGATTATTTGTTTGTTTGTTATTCAACGCCGCATTTAGCAATATTCCAGCTACATGACGGTGGTCCGTAAATAAAGTCTGAACCAGACAACCCAGTGAGTGACATCATGAGCATCGATCAACGCAATTGGGATCGATGGCATGCATCAACCAAGTCAGCGAGCCTGGCCACCCGATCCCGTTAATCGCCTCTTACGACAAGCATAGTCGCCTTTTATGGCAGGCAAGGATTGCTGAAGACCTATTCTACCCAGGATCTTCACGGGTCGCCTCTGAGAGTAATAGACGCTGGCTTTTATAAACTGTGTCTACACTTTAGATCTACTAATTGGTACTGTTTGATAGATTTGTTTTATACAGTAGTAATTATTTCAGTCTATTCGTGCATTGGTGAATAAGTTATTGTTTTAAAGGTCCGGTCTTGTCTTTTCGTTCTTATAATGAAATTATATATATTCACGGTATACAAAGTAGTGTCAGGGTGACATTTCTTGTTTCGGTTCCAGTATCATGTACCACTACTAGAAATAGGGGTGGGGTTGAGGTGTGTGGGGTGGGGGTGAGGTGGGGGATGAGTCATAGCCATGTCACACAGAATATCTGGTCTGTTTGTTTGATAATGAATGACAATTAAAATTCATCGTTTTAGGAATAAGTACTAGTAATGATTAATCAATACCCCTTTGAAAAGAAACTTCGCATACATGCGATATCTCTATTTAGTTGATGCCGACAAACCATCGAAGGTCAAGGTCACCACGGCGTCATTAAACAAACATTGCAGGGACCTTGAACAACTTTATATACTATATCCTTCAGCGGTCAGAATGTGCTCGGATTTGAGCAGAGATTGTGGAGTTTCAAGTTACAAAATGACATTCCATTAACAGGCTCAGTGCTTGTCCTTATGCAGAGAGGGCTGGGGATGGTGTATCTTGAGACAGATAACAGAGATCATATTACCAAACAAAAACCACTGTGTAACAAAGTATTATAATATTGCAAGGCAGTTACACCTAGGTTAGGTATCAGGGATACACATAGGTACCTGTATATGTCTAGAGGGCAGTGCTCTACCTGTAGCCTTCGCCGATTGAAGTGGCAAGCAGACGACTCGAAGGGTTGTGTACAAAGACTACACGTTGAAATCCAATATCTCGTCTCTCAAGGATCTACCGACTTCTGAACGCATATCGATGACCCGGATCCTTTTAGGGCCAAGGACACATTTTGGACGCCAGAGAATAATCAGACTCGATTACCTGCCGAAACAGATTTCAATGGGCGTTAGAGGCAAAATAGTGGTTACAATTATATGAATGGATCACTGGGAACCAATTATAACACCAGGTGTTCGCGAAAAGGGTAAACATGTCCTGATCTACCGGTCGCAACCGCCACTCGCACAGTTGGCATATAAAGGTAAGTGTGTTGCCTGACGCCGCACAAGCACAGGACACACATTTGGCACAAAGTGAAACTCCGTTAATCCAGACGGTCCCCACTGAAATCGTCCGGATTAACAAATGTCAGGATTTACGAATAATGGGAACATGGTAATATTTGTTTGTTTGTTGCACTCAGCAATATTCCAGCTATGTGACGGCGGTCAGTAAATAATCGAGTCTGGACTAGACAATCCAGTGATTGACATCATGAGCATCGATCCACGCAATTTGGGATACGATGACATGCATCAACCAAGTCAGCAAGCCTGACCACCCGATCCCGTTAGTCGCCTCTTACGACAAACCTAGTCGCTTTTTACGGCAAACATTGGTTGCTGAAGACCTATTCTATCCCGGATCTTCACGGGTCAGGAACACGGAAATTGTATAAACGTCCCCGGCAGTAATTTCCGGAAGGTTAGGTTTCCGGTTTAATTCAGTTTCACTATGTTTAGTCATCTTCAACAACGCCTGCTATGTGTGTTTCATGGACGAACAACAACAATAAGGTCATAAATCAGTTAATCAACGATTTGCTTTGAAATTCTACTGCAGTATGCACGTGATTTCACAAACCCAATATGTGGAATGTGTATGAACTTTACACGTTATCCTTTGAACTTTAAGCAATGTGACTTGAGCTTTGTAATGGCATGGGCTTTTGGGGAGGAAATGTACCAATGAGGATGGATAATGGGCCTGAATTGGAATGACTCTTGCTAGTTTATCTATTGTGGAATGTGGATAATGTCAAAAGTCAAATACCAATCATCTTCCCGAGGCAAGAGAGTTAACTGACTTTAAAAGTCCAATTTCCACCATTGCCGAACTAGGCTGGAATTAAGGAGTTAATATTTTCGCAGGACTGACGAGTTCATGCATAGTCCAATCGAAATCCCGGTTTATTAACAACATGACAACTGCCGCGCCGAATTCATTCGATTGCAGGATTTGCAGAACATGTGTACCGTCAACTCGGCGTCGACAGATATTTTCCAAATGTTTTCATGTTTTTAATCAAGGTGCTCAAGTGATGTGATACACTTCGCGAGTTAAAGCCCGTTTTAGTACAATGAAGATCGATGAGATCGTCTTGACTGGTCGCCGTCATTTTGTTAGAAGCAAATGTAAATGATATGAGAGTTGGAATCTGATTGGTCAGTAGTAGGGGCATAGAAGGGTCATAACTCGTAATAACCACTGGTTGCGCTACGATCAAGCCAAGATTGGTTGGTTGGTTTGTTGTTTAACGCCGCACTTAGCAATATTCCAGCTATATGACGGCGGTCTGTACATAATCGAGTCTGGACCAGACAGTCCAGTGATTAATATCATGAGCATCGATCCACGCAATTGGGATTGATGACATGCATCAACCAAGTCAGCGAGCCCGACCACCGGAGTGAGTGAGTGAGTGAGTTTAAAGTAGTTTTGAATTTCAGTTACATCACCGTGTGCTCGTTCAAGGGGGAATTCCCGAAGTTGTGCGCCGGCCTTAATAGACGTTAACCAACATGCAGAGATGTGTCTCTTAGCGTTTTGACATGTAACCAAAACAACTTCCAGCCTTCATTTTTTTTGTTCTTATGAGAAGACGAAATGCATTTTCTGTAACACAGCAGTAGCAGTAGCAGTAGCAATGGCAATGGCAATACCAGGAGCAGCAGCAGTAGTAGTAGTAGTAGCAGCAGCAGCAATAGAAATAGCAACGGCAGTAAAAGTAGCAGTGTATATAGTAATGGCAACAGTAGTACTAATATACACCAATAACGTTCTTTATGAGGAAAACCTATTCAAGGGGGTGTATTACAATAAGTACAACCGCCTTACATTCTTCACATACTCGCCAGCATTAAAAACGCAATAGTGTTATAACAGCAATATCACCTTTTGAGCACGAACCTAGTAAACGATGATCAACTTTGAATTGATCTCCTAGCTGTTGGGTGTTCAAACCATATTTTATCCAAAATAAATATCTGGTGGCAAAACACAATGTTGAACATGTAACACAACCACTTTGAACAAAGTTGTGCTGCGCGTGCAAACTGTGCATCTTTAAAATCATGTGGCAGCGTTCAATTGCTCCACCAAAAATGTTGATTTTTCCGAATGCCGAAACATCCCAAAGACAGGTTACAGGGCGTTATAGTAGTTTGCGGCGCGTAGAGTCATGACAATTTGAGGTGCACCTCGTGTGACCGGAATATCCGTTTTCAGCACCTTCGAAATCGTGGCAGGAATGCTGTTTCTTCTACCACAAATATACAACCATCTTTCTTAAATGTCCGCGTTGTAACGTGTTGTGTTTTGTATGAGGTTTGATTGTAACAATATATACTACCGACCCAAAAGAAGTTAAAGAATAATGGGTTCTTCTCTGCTACTACAGTTAATCTGTCAAGTTTCGTCGTGAATAATTTTGTCACATTGCTGATTCGGCGTCAAGTTAGTATTCATTCACGATAAATGAAATATGTACTTGTTCTACCAAAATATAGTGTGTGTGTGTGTGTGTGTGTGTGGCATTAAAATGGATGTCGTGATATGCTGCAGTTGGCATTATTGCGTTACATTACAATATATGACTGCACGCGCGTGACTAACTTTATTATTTTTGCGAATTGCTTAATATTTTGAGATAAAAATATAACTATACAAAATCTGTCCACCCTTGATGACGAAAGTGGACATCTTGATAAATTAGACATAGCACAGCAACTAGATTTATGTTTGGCTACATCCGTGAACGTCTGATATGGCCCTCGTGTAGACATACACGTATACATGTATATCGTGATAAGACTCCAAGCAGGATGTGCGGCGTAAAATAAATAATTCTGTTTCATACATGGTGATATATCGATGTTAAAGGGCCCGTAATAATTGGCACTTAATTCAAAAGTGAATTTGCTTTGGATATCTTACCTTATTTCAAAATATAAATCCACACTGTAACCGTTAAAACACACTTAAGAAGCACGTTTTCATAATAGGCATAACGCATGCAATGCACAGTGAACAAAACATTTTGGTGCATATATACTTCTCAAAAAAGTTAGAGGGCACATGATTCTTTCATATTATTATTATTGTTGACCTGTCATGGCATTGCATGATTAACTTTAGTAATATGAAGCATCGGTGTTCTTTAACTTCTTTTGAGTAGTATATATACTGATGCGGATGGGGATATTTCAAGAAGGGGATTTAACTCTGATAATTACCATCCCTTTTTACATGTACAGTAAACTACGGTTATAACGAACACGCTTATAACGAACTGGCGGATATAACGAAATTTGTGGTCCCTTTGAGTTCGTTATAACCGTAGTTTACTGCATTTAAACTTCTTTGATAGGCATTTAGAAGTTGGAGTACTAAGTAAGGATAAGATAACGGTGTTAGAACCTTCACCGAAACGTCGCTCTTAAATTGTAATAAAGAAGTTGTTCATCCATAAATTCTTATCCTTACTTATATTTGAAGTTCAAAACATACGTCAAAACGAGGGGCAAGATAATTTTACCAAAATGTCTAAAAACTACTGCCACATTTGAAGTTATTACGTTTTGGAATGAACATAGATCGCGAATTTCAAACGGGATCCTTCATCATTACACTGTTTGCGTGTGCGGGATTTACTTTGAGTTATATTCAAGTTAGTGTTTATGAGACGTCCATCTCTGGCTCCCAGTAGATAACGGCACAAGCCATGTTCAATCCTATGTTAATAATGAGCTGCAGCAAAAACTACCAAATGTATGTCAGACGATTGGTCCGATACTGTTGTCTGTTATCCACGATTTTCAGTGTATTATATCTCCATCATATTAATCATGATGTAACTGTGATAATACGAGAATGTCGATGTCTGTGACAGTACCCAGTTATGCATGAGGACGAGTCCCCTGGTGGTAGATTGCCTGGCAACCTTCTGGGAAGTTATGTAAACCATATCGGGGGGCGTCTCAAAACCGCGATTCCTCCATTAAAACTCCACATTTTCATTTACAATCAAATTATGATCGAACCTTTCGTCATAAACTAATCGTTTAATATGTACTGGTTTTAGCTTCATTGATAAGATACCTCGTACAATTGGGCAACATATGTTTACTCAACTGTAATTAGAGCAAAGTACACGCTGATATCGTTGGGTGTACTATATCCCCTTTCTGTTTGTCAGATACGAAAGGTAAACAATATCACTATCAATAGATTCTTTGACGTCAGCTCTGACGTCAATCAACTTGAACTATGAACCTCAAACAAAAAGTCGGTATACATAGGTATCTATTTTTAGAAACATTTGCATAATATACTATACTTAGCCAGTCACGATGCTGTCACAGGCTAAATAGATCGAAGTTTAGTTGTTATATGCATAGGGATTGTAAACAAAGCATGTGCTTGTATGTTTTCCTACATGGTGTGTGTGGGCAACGCAGCGTGTTTATAGAGAGCCTTAAGCCTACAGATTTGTCAACGAACTGAGAAGGGGAATCCCCTAGTGTGGGCCGACCGATGGCTTTGTATTGTGTTATACACATTCTGTCCTCAAACTAATCCTGGCGTTCTACCGAGAAGGTAGGATTTCGAATTATATCGGTAGCATCTTGTTAACTTGCGACCAGTTTGACCTAAATGTGTTATCGTGGACTTCAAGTGGTTTTAACCAGAGACCATATACCGATCGAATATGGTCTCTGTTTTAACTTCACGTGTGCAGTTACCCTATAGGAGTCTTCGGTCTCCATAGCCTGTGTACTGCCACTGCGAGACCAATGTTACACACGCGGTCGTGCGTATGTTAGGGCAGTCTAGACGCGACATCGTACACATAGATGTGTAGTATATGTACTCACAAACATACAACCTACATAATTACATTTCCATATTTCAGGTAAACGGTAACCTATATTGCGGTGCTTGACTCGCAACATGACTGCCCCTACAGTTTGGCAGCTGGGCGAGGAACTGAAGGGGAAGCTGTTGCCCTTCCTCAGAGAGGCCAAGGAGATGAAGTGCAAAATTGACCTTGAGATCAGCAACAAGCAGGACGAGATGGAGTACAGCTCGGTGGTGCTGAGGACGTGCAAGGCGCCGGTCCCGGAGGATCCTAGGAAGATTAGGAGGCTCTGTGAAAGTGTCATCGAGAACATCCAGGCCACGATGGACAGCTATGAGCGTCTGCACAGGATAGCAGAGCATGGTGGTGGGTCGTCTTGCACATCTTATTGTATTTTTGTTTCAAATGTTACATTTTTTTGTGTTTGCTTTTTCTTCTCCTCAGCCTCGGTAAAGTTTCATTTGTTCAAAGTACCAATAATTTACAATGTCAAAAGATTTCCATTCAAGTATGTGTGTGTGCATGCGTGTGTGGTGTGTTACAGTGAGTCTGTACAAGTCCTAGATGAACTCCCTCTGTGTATGAAATATGTGCATGATGTTGCACTTTTAATTCTAATTCCTTCCATCTTCAGGAGTGCAAGAGACTGGTCAGGTGACCACCACCTGCCCCGATGAGCTGGATGATGAAGCAGGTCAGTGTCCATTCTGTCAAATAATGAATGAATCCAAGATCCTTTTCTCGGATGCAATAAAAAGTAACTGTTACAGCTGTCGTATGCCAACTTTACATTTACTAGTTACGACAACCAACGTTACAGTAATAATTAGTACTGGCATACCCGCATGTTACCATGGTTACAGTTAGTACTGTAAAATTCATGCTGCCACCTGTACAACAAATATCTGAGAAATAGTTCCTCAACATGATGAACTGATCTTATCTTCCCCTACAGAGAAAATAATTCTACCAACTCCAGAAACTGAACCACCGAGCCATTTCTGTGAAATAATGGTAAGTCTTCTCCTTTGTATTGAAGTGAGTGAGTGAGTGAGTGAGTGAGTGAGTTGGGTTCAACGCTGCTTTGAACAGTATTCCAGTTTTATCACGGCATGACAACTTCATGCGGGAGGAAAGCCTGAAGTGATGCAGGCCCAAGACGATTACCAATTTGGTGAAACCCACACACAGGTATGGTGCTGACAAACCTTGAAACATAATTGGGGTGAACGGAGATTCAAACCCACAATCATAGGTTTCCAGCATTCCCAAGGGACACAGCTCTGCACTATGAATAGCAGTGTCTTTGACGAATGGGCACCCATACCACACTGACTGTGTCAATGCAGGACAAGCCTAACTGACTTCCAGTTAAACACACGAGTGACAGGTCATCACCTTTAACATTCAACCACAAGATCAAATGCATTCTTTGGGATGATCATCACAATGCCTACTAATCCTGGTCCTTGTTCTACAAGCGTTTTTTTCACTTCAAGTAAGTATGGGAGTTACGATCATCTCAGCGCTAAGATCAATTGGTGGAACAAGGGCCAGGGCCCACTTGCACAAAGCGATCTTAGCGCTAAGACTATTGTATGCCTATGTTAATGTATGGGAGTTACAATCATCTTAGCGCTAAGATCACTTTGTGCAAGTGGGCCCTTGAATCTATACTGATCCATTAACTGAAGATGGTTAGTTGATAGCAATGACACAATTTTCTGGATCATAACTACTGCAATGACAAAGAGGTTTGTATGAATAAAGCACTATCACTCTGTGGGCACCTTCTGGAGGTCAACAATAAATTCCGTGATATGCATCTCCTCTATCTCCAAAGTAAAAGTAGGAATCATGGGAGAGGAGGGGGAGCATGTCCTTTTCTTAAACATTGCCTCCTACCTGTATATATTCTGGTCAACCACACTTTGTATATCACTTGCTGGATAACGGTGTTAGAACCTACACCGAAATGTCGCTCTGAATTGTAATAAAGAAGTTGTTCATCCCTAAATTCTTATCCTTACATACTACTCCAACTTCTAATCAATCAAAGAAGAAATTCATGAACTTTGCAGGATACCCAGGATGTGAGTGAGACTGACATACCAGATAGACAAAGGCGGACATCTTTACGCCCACAGCTTGTACGCAGGGGTGCAGTGGAGCATGTCGAGCAGGAGACGATTGACCTTGGGAAGTAGGTCAGCTGATGTAGAGACGGGGAAGGGGGACTGCCGTTGGAGGGCCATGCACAAACAGAAGGGATCTCATGGAAGTTACAGGTTCTTATTAAGGATTAATAGGGGACTGTACATTGGGCACTGACAATGACTGTACACTTTAATACTGGAAGGTAAAAATATTTTCTGTGTGAAAACCTACTCTATCAGGCATTATTTGTCACTTTTGTGGCCTCTGGTAGAGTTGTTTCACCGTGTCAACATGGG
The DNA here is from genome assembly GCF_023055435.1 of Haliotis rufescens. Lineage (NCBI taxonomy): Eukaryota > Metazoa > Mollusca > Gastropoda > Lepetellida > Haliotidae > Haliotis > Haliotis rufescens. The sequence continues at coordinate 25,765,660 of NW_025963791.1, read as the reverse complement.
TTGGAGTCCTGTCCACAGATCCAACTCAGTACTCCTGTCAAGTCTAGCTGTTGCAAACAGCCGTACAGCCTTCCAAATTCATGCTAGTCCACTAGCCCAAGACTACTAAATTGTGCAAAGGGCAGGTAAAAAGTAAATGTTGATAGTATTTGAGGGTATCATAACGCCTATAGTTTTATATACCCCATGATGCACTAAGATAGTCCACTGCTAATATTGCTCAGATAAACCACCTACATGTCTCAATTCAATCAATGTCTTTGCACTTGACCCAATCTTTTGCTAATATGAAGTGATGAACCTGACTAAAAAGACTAAAGTCAAATTGGCAAAGATATAGCATTCAATATCAAACAAGAAGTGAATTCATTCCCATTTCACTACAAATTATAATGACCTTGTCATGACCTAGTTTATCTGTTTCAGGACAACTTGTTATAATATGTATGAGGTTATCATATGTATTCTATCTGTACATGATTAATATAGAGTCATCACCACATTAAGGCCATATCCAGGCTGTTTCCATACACACACACAATATTTTCAAAAACCATTGTCTCAGAACTACTTTTTAATTTTTATTCCAGGGCTTTACAAGGAATTTTTTGTCTGAATTCCAGACCTTTTCAAGGTAAACATTTGTATTCCAGGCAAACCATGGTACATGTACCTACAATTTTGTATACCAATAATGCAAGTGAACTGGTTCATCTTTTCCTTAGACTATGCATAGCTAATTAGCTAGGTTCTTCGTCCTTGCGTGTGACTTAACATGTTGCATAAAAGTGAGATGAATTGAATAAGGTGCTAATATATCTTTCACAAAATATTCTAAATTATTTCACATTGCTGCCTGTCTCAGATGTATGGCAGTTTTAGTATGAGTAACAGTGGTGTTGTAAGACAAGGCAGCTTGTTTCCTATAAGATAGGCATGCAGTCTTATATCTGCCCAAACACAATTGTGCACAGTATTTTTACCATAAGTCTGCTCAATGTAGTATACCCTGTCTGGCGCTCGGCATTAAGGGGCTAAAACAAGGACTGGTCGGCTCGGAGTCAGTATACTGTGTCTGAGTGGGGTATTCATGTCAAACTGCGGCATGGTATCTCAGTGAGCTAGCACTATAAATCGGCATCAGTCCGGACTAGTACAAGCAGCCACACAAACACATACACGTACATGCACGTCGCTATATAAGTGCAATAATCTTGGACGCGACGTTAAACCCCATTTCACCTCACCTCACCTCAATGTAGTAAGTACTAACGAACTGCTGATGTATTATCACTTCTTTTATGATCTCTCTTGCCTATTGTTTACAAAATAGGAATTCCAATGTTGTTAAAATGTCATTAAAATCAAATCATTTCTATGAATCAACACCTGTAACCATGGTAACTGTCAAGATTGCACACACCCTCAATTGGTCACTTCAGGTCAGCTGTCTAGTCAGCCAATGACCGAGTTGGTTCTAAATTCTTGATACGAAGCATGCCTCTAAAAGGGAATTTAAACGGGTAGTCCCAAATGGGGTATAATAAAGGTTGGACCATACATGATGTGGATATTTTATACATCCTTTTTTTTTCGAGTGCATTGCACCCGACTCAAAAACAGTTGACTGTCAAGGGAACATTTGTGTTTTCATTGGATTTTCTTTTAAGATTAAAATTTCCAGATTTAAGAGAAGACATAAAGCAGAATCCTTTTAGAAAGCTGACATTCATTTGTTCAAGAAACCACATGACCTTCCTCATGAATGGGCGGTCGAGTTCACTAAGGGTTCACCTAACATGACCTAGAGGGTTTATCACATCTTCACAGAAAGGTACGGAATCGGAGTCAAAATCTGATTTTGATAAGCTTGAATGCCATAATTGTCATCAGAAACATCATAATTCAAAGGGTGCTTTGCAAATATCACATGAAGATGATTTTTGCTGTGTTTATTGTCCTGCTTCATTCCATAACCTATTGCCATGATTGCTTGTCAGAAAACCATACTCTCATGTATGTCAAGCTATGTATGAGTTATGTACAAAACATGTGTTCACTCTTAACATCTTATTCGTGAGGTGGATCATATTTAGTTAAATCTTGAAAATGCTCATTTTGTAATTTAATACTTTGGAAATAAATGTTTCAAACATACAAGACTTATGTATTCTTTGAGTGAGGTGAGTTGAAAAAATGGGTTTCATTATCATGTTCAAGATTATTGTGTGCGTGCATGCATGCGTGTGCAAGTCTGGACAACTGCCAGCCCACTGAGATACCATAGTTTAACATGGATACCCTACACAGGCTCACTATACTGACTCGGGGCTAACCAGGCCTTGTCTGCCGAGTGGCCGGCAGGGTAACAAGTACCATCTCTGTACATTGTTTGGTATGATGTCACCCTGGGATCAAACCATCAACCTTCAGCTATCTGGGCAGACAATCTATCTACTAGACCATGGAGGCAGTCTCTGTATTCTATAAGGGCAAAGCGATACTTCATTATCGCTCAAAAGTGAAGTGACTTTGTCTTACAGAAATTGTTTACAGAGGGCACGGGTGGCCCAGTCGTCTAAGGCGCCGCAATTCTCAGAATTGCATTCCTTGGGCACGCCAGAAACCAGTGATCGTGGGTTCAAATCCCGGCCCACCCTGATTATGTTTCTTGGTTTGTCAGCACCATACCCGTGGAAAACGTCTTCGACTTGCATCAATTGGGGCTTTCCGCCCATGTTAGGCAGACACGCTGTGATACACTGGAATGCTGGTCAAACAGCGTTAAACCAAACTCACTCAGTGTTGACCAAATGATTGATGTAATGGTGGATTGTAAAGTGTTCAGTCCCAGACTAGCCAAATAAATGGTCGCTAACTTGATCAAAGATCCATGTTGTCTGTGTATCGTGACATCCATTCAGTAATGAGGCGCTGTATATAACAGACATGGTACAGGTAAACATTACTTTGTGGGACCAAGGTACAAAAATAGATGCCATTTTTATTACAGTTTTCAGTAACAAGTATATAAAAAAAGCATTTACATCCTAACACATGACAAAAAAAGTACATTTCACATTCATTGCAACATAAGCAGCACAGAGGACAGTCATGAACAGTAGAATATACTTTATTCCAATCACATTGGAACTATCACAGTGATAAACACTTCTGGTTAATACTTCACTAATAAGGGCACTACCTCTCTAGAGATTACAAATTATATTTTAAGTTAATCTATACTGCAGTTATAGACCCTAACAGGAGGAATATATCAGTGTTTTTTGTTTGTTTTGTTTCTTGTTTAACGCCGCACTCAGCAACATTCCAGCTATATGACGGCAATTTGTAAGTAATCGAGTCTGGACCAGACAATCCAGTGACTGACATTATGAGCAAAAATCCATGCAGTGGGGATACGATGACATGCATCAACCAAGTCAGTAAGCCTTACCATCCGATCCTATAACTGTAGTCATATGAAAACATTGGATGTTTAACTTCTTTTGAGTACCCGGTAGTATATATACCTAACCTGGATGACAGTGAAGATGTGAACAGAGAAGCCACATATAACAGACAATTTCAGGATCAATCTTTAATCCTGTGAGCTATATTTCTAATTGTCGAATTATTGATGCAATTGTTATTTACATTATACAACATACTCTGATTCAAAGTCTCCTCTTGTTGCCATCCGAATACACAAATTACTAGCCCACCAGTCAGCTGGTCAACCAATGACAAACACACCAAACTGTTCAATCACACTTTTAAAAGAACCTAGATCTGTCCTTCGTCAACCACATGATCCATCTTTCCATCCATCCTTCCATCGCTCATCAACCCGTCTACAATCGAATTCTGGTTTCCCAAGTTTGCGATTCACGTCATTATGAAGACGGCATAGCCATTGTGAAAACTGATGTCTATTGCTTGTATCAGGAGTGTTTGTCTTCAGGCTGAGAAAAGAACAAAAACAAATATGTCATGTGTTTGTTAACAAAACAAATAAACTCTGCTGTATACTTCCTGAATCTAGCTATTACAGCTGTGACGTCACTCTGTTATTTCAACTGTAGAATATCTGTACCGAAATGGCAAATGCAAATTTTAAACTTGTCAAGTCAAAGGACATGCATTATGATTATACTGGCTACAAATCAAATCTCACAAAATGTTCGTAAAATATGGGATAGTTCAAATGCAGCTTTCATATCGAAGCACAAAGTTAAAAATTCTTGTGCATTACCGAATACCTTATATAGGTGTTGTATTTATATTCATTTATTTATTGATAGATTTTAAATATGTTTAAACATTTTTTTATAATTTCAAGTCTGTATAGATAACGCACACGAAACTAGACATTTGTTACAGATATTTGTAACATTATTATTACATTATTTGAAACATATGTCCAGTTTCTTACACCTTCACATACCTCTGAAAAGACAATTTGTTCTCGGAGGGGAATCAGTAAAAAACAGTTAATGAGGACAAGGTTGACTTTTGGATTTCAGCTTCTATATTCTTTCAAATTCTTTCAGGTTTGGCGTAACACTGCAGACATAACTGCACATTCAACTAAGTCAAAAGCTGTAGTAATGCATATTTGCATATTATCTAAAGAATGTGGGCATGTATCTGTATTTTAGTATACATTATGCTCAAAGTTTTCATCACAGCTTCCTGAACATTGTAAACAATAGGGGGAAAAGTGTATATTCCTAAAGATAATATATCTAATTATCACCCAAGATTGGCTTCCACGGGAGATACAGTGGAATTGCATCACAATGCTAAGCCATTGTGATGTCATTGTTTACCATTTCACCATCATGAAATGACATCACTAATCTCTCTACCACTGAAGCTGGTTAGCTTTTCACACTCAAGACACTGCTTATTACTTATTACAAACTGGAAGGAAGGTTTCGGATGATGAATGGAAACTCACCCTTGTGTCTTTTGACATCAAATATATAAACACTCATTGAGCGGCAAGCCTCAAAGTTTTAATCTTTTATCAACTCGTGTTGAAATATTTGATATCAAAAGACACTCAGTCAAAGTTCGAAATAAGCGCCTGCCCATAGGACCGTGGACGTCTTGTGTCAGCCCCTAGTTTCAGATTTGTATGGGTCATTATGGCTTGCAGTAAAATTGTGTGTCGATTTGTTTGTCACAATAAGCTGCAGTTTTTTTAATGAGGGCCTGATGAGTTTGTTGAGTTGTGGCCGGACACTTCCAAAGTCTGTGAGACCTGATGGCCAGTCACTTGGAAATATTTTTTATATTAAACACAGCGCTCGGGTGAATTCTCTGTATTAAGGTAGGTCTCTTACTTTTGCCTCAGGTCTTCAGCACAGTAATCACAAGGGTAGTACTTGGAGAAGAGATGGACAAAGTCCTTCATCTCTTTCTGCTGAACCTGTGAAGGAGACTCTGGGAAGTAGGCCGCCATCGTGTGTAGGAATGACCATGTATTCCGACCCAAGTCATCACGATCTAGAGGGCACTCAGCTGGTAGTGGGGCAGAATTGGTAGTTTCTTCCTGAAACCATGTTCAATCAATAAATAATTCAGTATCACTTCAAATTTTACCAGATATATTTAAATACTGTTCACAGTCATACTAAATAACCTTGGTTTAGGCTATTGTACTGTTCTAGTTTACTGTATCAATCTACTCAGGTGCTTGAACATGAACAAAAGGGCCAGATGATGCTGAAGTCTCCATCTTTCTTAAACAGGCAAAAACATATCTGAATTAATACAGAAAACTGTATCTGTTGATAAAGGTTGAGAATATTAGGTGAACAAAATTTGGGAACCAATTTTAACCTGGGACTCAGCGTGTTATGTTGTGCTCCATGAAGACATCTTTATTGTGGAAACTTAATGGAGTTAAACTGTATGGTTTTTTTGTTTTGTTTTTTGTTTTTGGGGTGTGGGGGTGGAGGGGGTGGGGTGTGTGATACTGTTCTATTTTATCAAATAACAAAATTATCGGGATGGGAGGGTCATGAATAAATGTTATATGTATTAAAGGGCATGAGAAAATGTAACATAACATGACGGCTCCACAGCCCTCCTGTGTGTATACATAGTGTCAAATGTGACCTGTACATCATTTGAAGTGAGGACAGAAATTAGCTTCTAAGTAAATTTTCATTGTACTACATGATTATTCTAGATAAGTGAAATTTTACTCATCAAAGTCTGCAGTTCTTTAACAGAAGTGCACAGTATCAATTCATTTCTTTAAACTGCTGAAGGATACTGTAAAATTCTGTAATAGTTGAACCAGGTCTGGATTCAACAATAGAGATGTATGTGTAAGAGTGATTATTATCACTGCACACCTTGTAATCGCAAGGCAAGGGAGGTAACCTGTGTTGTATTTTCCAAATGCCAGCAGTATTATGAATGCAATAAAACTTTCAGATACATTTTTTCAGTTAAATGCTATAAATGTGAAAAAGTATAAAAATGGAAAGTGTCCCACATTCATTCCTTATGCTACTGCTTGCATTTATACTTCTCTGGTTTCAAAAATTGATCTTATCAACTTTGAACACAGCAACCATTTACCTGATTCACTAGCGAGGTAATGACTAGATTGGACCATTTGGATCCTCTGATGTCACATCACAATGAATTATAAACAAAATTTGCTTAAAACAACACAATTTTGTTGATATATATACAATGTGTTACATGTTACATATATTCCAAACCTATAGCAAATCCGTAATAATACAAGAGAGTACTGTTGTGGTCGAGATGTCAAACATCCAGTAACCTGAGTTCAGCACCTTGAAATCTAGTGTTGTGTCCGGAACTGTTAACCATGTTAACCAGAGTCCATATACCCGGTACCGATCGGAGTTTTCAGGCGGTTTCACAATTCAAACCAAGACGGAAATAAAAGTATGACCACTCCTGCTTGGGATACTTCTCCTTGTTACACACAGTCTCCTGATATTGGTGAACTGAAACTGTAACGTGTATAATTTTGTTTGATTTTTTTAAACGCCGCAGTCAGCAATATTCCATCTTTCTGACGGTGATAGGTAAATAATAAAGTCTGGACCAGACAATCCATTGATTGATATCATGAGCATCGAACCACGCAATTGTCACACGATCACATTCATCAACTAAGTCAGCAACCCTGACCAGCCGATCCCGTCATCCGCATCTACTCGCCTCTTACAAGCATGGGTTATCGTCACGGGTCGTAACTTGTACTAAATGGGTATTAAGTAAGTGAGAATTAGAGTTTTTAATTTAAGTCAAACATGTTCAGGTGCATAATTTAGTCGATAATTCTAATCAGTTCACTTTGAATAAATCTATTACAGTTGAATACATCAATGATCAATGATTGACAGTAGCTTTCATCAACTGATGCATGATGAAATTGATGATGAGTCATGCCCACAACCATTGTGTCATGTTACAATTTAACACATATACTCCATCTTAACCTTTTTAGGGGTTTTCCCTTGCATTTTCATCCATGTTGTGAAATCGGTGCACGTTCTGCAGGGTTTCTTAGATTTCTGATCATGTTTACCAAAATCAGGCATGGGCGCCGCCATGTTTTATCAACACTTCCGTTTTGCATTCGGAACATTCTCGCATCAGTTAATAAACACACGATACATTTGTATCACCCACAATGCCGTAACTAGCCGATAAAAGCCGAACGACCCACTTCCTGTTGAAAGTGCGCATGTGTCAATAGACCATCAAAATGGCCGCAAGGAGTGCAACGAAAGGTAACTCACAAACAATTGCGACGATTAAACAGTCTTTAATGAGTGTATATAGTTCTATCAGTGTTCTAATTCTAACTTAAAAACTGTTAGAGAGTTGAGCTGACTGTCATGAATGCACACCATATTATGGAGTGACACTTTTGCAAACGCTTCAGATACCAAGTTTTTGTTTCACCTTGAAATATCTTCATTTACTAAAGGATATAGAGAATATATTATTCTATATTAATTATAATGTTTCTCTTTTCTGTTGTTGACTAGGTGTATCTCTCATCAAAAGAGGCTGGCATGAAATTCCTGAAGTGGTTGGTTCAATAGCCATGTGTGCATTAGGTTGGTATTTCAGGCCATAGATGTGTTAATGTAGATAGTTTAGGATACTAGACGATCAGATCCATGGAGATTCGTACCTACAGAAAATTGCTAAACTGTTACAAAAATTCCTGTCCAATTTATACCTGTGTTGGAGCATTCATATATTATTTGGCCCAAGTGTACACAAATTTGGAGGACCCATACACAAACCTAGATGATGCTTACACAAATTTGGAAGACCTGTACCCATTTATTTTCAATTCACATTTCACTCTCTATGTTGATTGGGATAATTGGTGTTTATCTCTTTGACTTGTGATTATCCCTTAGACTAAGCATCAATTAACACATTCAGTGTCCCACACAAGCAGTTCCCACACATCAATTAGTGATCTTTTTCCAGCGATCTTGTTATTTTAACTCTTTGTCATGTTGTTTTAGTATAAGTACTACAAGTCAGTCGAGGTAACAAGAAGTCTACACAGTAGATAATTGGACTACCCATGTGTTGTTAATTAAATACAAAACAAACAATATCTCAACATGCTCAATTGAAAACCTGTTTTGCTCGACAACAATATAGGGATCTATACCAAAACATCGCCTTTATAGTAATTAAGGAAGTTGTTATCCATGAGTTGTGTCTACTCTGTTTAATCAATGTTTTGCAGTAGAGCTAAAACTTTTCAGAGCAGTTTGGAAGTGCTAAACAGATTTTCGGGAATTCAAGCTATTGTTTCAAAATCACATCCGGTCACCACAGCATCTACATTTTCAAAGATCACAACCGGGTAATTGCTACAGATAAGAATAAATTAAAAGAAGTGAATAATGTTTAAAATCAAATAATTTGCATTGTGTATGAATAAGCTTTTTGAGTTGTCCAGTTGATTAGGTGCGGGTGGGTATGGGTTATCCAACATTTGGGTATGAGTCCACCAAAATATACAAGGTAAGGATCTCTGGGAGGAGTGATTGTCCAGTTCCTGTTTAGATAAATCTTCTGCATATTTGCCTGTTTACACCCTTAAAGGGGAAGTGTACACGCAAAAATCACTTTCTTTCTTTTTCTAAACAAAACGCAATTTTAGAATTAATTAGTATCTGTGTTTGAAAATATACGATCATTTTTTTCACAGTGAAAGTAGGAAGCTCACAATAGTGTGAAAATGATATGCCGTTATGAGGCCTTCGTTTTTCGAGCTAAACAGGCCTGAGTTATCCCCCTTAGATTATGACGTAATTGGTGCCAATTCAACTGGGTCCCTGTCTATTCTCAACGCAAAAGATATCAAGTACCAGTTTGCGGTAAAACAACATGGCCTACGACACACTCCGGCGCAGTGGTGACTCAGCATAACACTATGCTGGCTGGCATCTGAGACGCTAGAATCACACATCTAGACCTACACCACGTGAAGCGGCTCTAACAAAGCATGATGACGTCATAATGTTTATCAATTGGCACCAATGACGTCATATTGCAAGGGGCATAAGCCATGGTGTTTTTGTTGTGGAAATAGAACACTTGGTAAATGTGAAAAATATAAATCGTTTTAATGCGAAAAATATGTTAATTAATTGTGATATTTTTATATTTTTGTCTATGACACTTCTAGGTTAACACTTTTAATGTGGAAAAAGTACAAGAAAAATAGGTTAATTTCCGTGTGAACTTGCCCTTTAACACATATAAGGGACTGTTAATTCATTATAGTGTGTGTGTTTGAACAGGGTGTAAGCAAAATTTATCACAATATACCCCCATCTGCTATAGTACATAATAAATTACCAGACCTGTTCTGTCCTAATTTATTGATGAGCCACATGGCTCATGTTTACATCATTAAGGTCAAGGTCACTTAATGACAGGGAGTTCACATCATGTTCTGACATCATGTTATTACATTAAACATGTCCTTTGTTTACCAAAGACCAAGCTGACAAAGTTTGGGCAGAGGTCATTTGCCTACAATGCATGTGCTCTATGAAACCATCTCCCTTCAAATGTGAAAGCGACCTGTGAAGATACGGGGTAGAATAGGTCTTCAGCAACCCATGCTTGATGTAAGAGGCGACTAACGGGATCAGGAGGTCAGGCTTGCTGACTTGGTTGAAGCATGACATTGTATCCAAATTGCATGGATCGATGCTCATGATGTCAATCACTGGAATGTCTGGTCCAGACTCGATTATTTACAGACTGCCTTCATATAGCTGGAATATTGCTGAGTGCGGCGTTAAACAACAAACATCACATCAAATATGAAAGCAGAAGAAACTCCAACAATCTTCCAGTCCCAAGACATTCCTGTACACTCTTTTTATCAAATTTAAAATCAACACCAAGTGTCACGTCTATTTGTCTTGTATCTATGACCTAGTAGAGTTTTCCTCCATTTTATGCAGTGTTGTGAGCATCCATCTAGTGTAGGCATTACAAATGTAATTATTGTTATTACTGATGATGATGATGATGATGACGACACTATGCCACGCCTGTATTCAGTTTAGACTGCAATGTTGCGGGAAGTAAAGGGTCTTGGGGTTTGAGCCAGTTGTTTCCTTGGGTACAACCCTGTAAGATGACAGAGAGGTACAACAGAAATAACAAGCCCCCAGAATGAATCGATTGAAACATGATCAGATTATGTAATTGTATTACTCTTGCAGACTGTTCCAAAAACTTTTACCCAACTAGACATTCCAGATAGTAAAAAAATTTAGCCACAAGCCCTGGGTTAGTTCAGTGGCCCGTTATGGTACATCATTTAGGGACTTGTATGCATGTATCTCAGGTTAATCACAGGCTGCTAATTATTTAGAGTAGTACAGTTTCAGAACCATTGCATTGTTCTGCTGCATAAATGTGCATTAATTTGACAAATATTCTGTTTCAGTTATGTTTAATTCATGGTGTAGCAAAGAACGTATTTTGCCTATTCACCATGTTCACTGTATTAGTTTCAACTGGTTGATGACAGATTCATGTGAGGAAAACATTACTAGACCAATCAGGCTACCACAGAGAATGCTCCAGTAGTCCAACAGGCTGTTGTTCTGGACGCTTTGGACTTAAGCAGTGGCTAACATCACAGACTGCTCTTACCTTACCTTACTCTTGCCATTGACAATCAAATCACAAGAATGATCATAAGTTAACTGATTCAATTTATTTATTGTTCACCATGCCTTTTCATGTAAAATAAAGTGACTGAGCAAACTTTTTGCATGTTAAGTACATGAAATATGTGATCTTTACAGCATATGAGCATACATGGTTAAGGGTGCCATGCAATAATATCCTGTAGCTTCTCTGTCACATAGACCTATAGATCTTCCCGAGGCAAACATATCCACTAGCCACAAAGCCTAGTTTCTACCCTTGCCACATCTAGGCCACTTTTCTCGGCGCAACCCTGGCACCCTTCACGTAGATCACAAGATGTGCCCCTTGTAATAGAAATCAGATCGCAGTTCTTATCTTATATAGCTTCACAAAGATGGCGACTACCATAGGCGATGACCCATTCACAACTTCATCCCTGACAGAAAAAGATAGGCAATCGTTGAGATGTTTAAACAGTTAAAAGATGAAAAAGACATATTCCTGTCAACAAGGACATGCAGTGGTAAATCACTTTCATATTAAGGTGTACCAGTCGTTGATCATGTGTTGATGTTGATTTTGATAAAAGTTCTCTGATTGGACTATCCATATGTACGATAGTCCAATCATATTAAGCACACGAAAGTGGGCTTGATGTGGCAAGAGTGGAAACAAGACTTTGATAAAAAGGCTAGTGAACTCTCTTGCCTTGGGAAGATAAGACCCTGAGAGGATTACAGGTCAGAATATGTGATTATGTTTCCAGTTTTTTCTGCTTGCTGAAAGAGTCCCATTCTAATAATGGGAACTTGGCTGACTGTGTGTCATCCATGAGCTGTTGCTCATGCTTTCAATCACTGGTTTATTGATGGGTAAACATGGAATACTTCTGCTGTGTTAATCAACATTCCATTACTAACTCTCACATAGAATTTCCTGTTCTCTGAATAAAGTAGTGAATTATTAATACTATAAATAATGATACGACTCACAGAACAATTTTAATGAATGATATTATTTTCAGGTATAGCTTCATTTGGAGTTGGAGCCACCATATGGTTAAGAGACACAGAGTCGGCTCATCAACATAGATACACCTACTCAGGTAAAGATGAGAATTTAAGGGCAGCATTATTTCTGGAAATGAAGCTAAATGTACCTGGTGGTCATACTCAGGATTTCATTGATAAACTGTTTATTGTGAATAGTTTTCATAATATCAATCACTAGTCCAGATTATTTACAGGCCTCCGTCATATGGCTGGAATATTACAGTGTCAAACAAACAAAACAAGTCAATGGCTGGATTGTTAGTGATGGGTTTTTGAATTAGTGGAAATGTAACTAGGTTTTACAAGAAAACTGGATTTCACTGTTTCAAGACAAACAGGCAAGTGACTCAGAAATGTTGATGCTTGTTTGGTTGACAAAACTAGAATTTCATTGGTTTGTTTGAGCAACATTTAGACTTAGTCATCCTTAAAAACATGAGTACTCCTCAATACTACCGGTTGTTTCCTGTAGTCTCAGTGAGTCAACTGGTCATTCATGCAGTACCTAAGGCATGTAAGGGGACTTTAGGTTTACCGGGTATAAAAGTTATAAACCATCAATGCACTACTAGTTAGTTTGTAAAGAAAATCGTACATGGATTTCTAATTAGCATCTCGTGGGAAGTATTTTATGAAAATTCAAGCTCTTCACATGGATCATAGGCTATGTTGAGTTATCTCCCTTGTATCAGTTTTCCAGATTTCACATGACAAGCTGTCATATTTTAAAAGATGTTGCAATTAAATGTCAGGCGAAACGTCTAGTTACTTCCTAAGAATACTAGTATAATGAGATAGTAACTGAGACAGTGACTACAGCAAGGCAGACACCATGAGTTACATGAACTTGTCCAAAGGTCATTTTTGACTAGAACATTCCAACATAACTTGATTTTGGGAGAACACACACCCATCCAGAAGTTGAGTAGTAAACTTATGAACCAATGATCATGTCTACCCCTTCTAACTTTGTTTTAAATTTTTTAATTCAAGTGATTCAAAACCTGCATGGCTTCGTGCTTAATCAAAGTTTGTGATATTGTTGCAGCAGCTAATGATCACCCTAACTACACAGACACTGTGTCAGTTTCATCTTGTGTCCACACAGGGCAGTAATTACAACATCCATGGAATGACACCAGGCTGTGTAGCCTGGTTTCTTTCTTTTTTTAAATATGACTGCACAAGTACATTTATTGAGTTGATCTTTATTTTCCAGTTGTGCGAACATCTGATGTGGACCCAAATAAGAAAATATACAACTAGAAATATGTGATGTGTGTGCAGTGATCAGCTGTGAGGCCATCTAGCACCAAGATGTTGCTCCAAGGACACTGTCAGCCTGTGTGTATATAGAATGTCTGCTAGTAAATTTGTTGAAACAGCAATTGACGTTGTCCTTGTTTATCACCTGTTTCTGACCGCCTCCATGGTCTAGTGGTAGAGCGTCTGCCCAGAGAGCGGAAGGTCAGGGGTTCGATCCCTGGCCGCGTCATACCAAGACGTTCAAAAGATGGTACTTGATGTTACCCAGTCTGGCACCCGACATTATGGGGCTAAAACAAGGACTGGTTGGCTCGGAGTTAGTATATTGTGTCTGAGTGGGGTATTCATGTTAAACTGTGGCATGGTATCTCAGTGGGCTATTACTATAGATCGGTATTAGTCCCAACTACAACAAGCGGCCGCATGCACGAGCAATCACGTCACTATATAAGTGGATACTGGACTTCTATAGACATTTAAGGCCCTTGCCTCGGGAAGATGCATAATATCAATCAGAACAGGTCCTTATGCAGCAACACATGCTTGGAGAATAGAAGACTCAATGGATTGGTGGTCACACTGGATGATTTGGTTGATTACATGACATCTTACAGTCACATAGAATACTATCTATCAACATGAACATAGTCCCATCCGTTGTTCACCCACTTCTATACTGTGTACTATTCATTCTTCCCAGTTAAGCTTAGAACTGTCCAGGCACTCCTTGTAATACAGTAGCAATTAGGGGTTGGTTGGCATGTGTTCAATATCATGTGTGATTATACATTGTAAACCAATAGTTTGTGTGTTCCGCAATCTGATATTGCAATACCTCGCCGATTAGCCTTCTATTCCCACAAATCCACATTAGCCTCTTAACTGGGTATGAATAAATGAACGGTACTATTCCTCAAGACAAGCCAAAATATCTGAAGATAATTTTTCAATTTGGGAACCTATGAGGAAGTTTTTGGTTTTGACATGGATGATGTCATACTGGAAGAAGTCCTGAATGATGGTGGCAAGTATTTCATGAGTAATAGACGCCTCTATCAAGTTTACATTTAAGAAGTAACGCTGATTTCACGAATACTATCTTCATGATGTAACGGCGTTAATCTGTAAACAAACTGTTGAAGAAATACATCTCCAGATATAAAATGAATTTGCAGTCGTTGAGTGACAATAACATTCGGCAAATGTAACAAACGTAACTGTTTATCTTCTAATAAACGTGTAATGCTCGGTGCGTCGCCATATAATATGCCACGGTGTCACGAGGCCATGTTTATAATATAAGGGGGAACTGTGTGAACAAAAAGTAATAATTGAAAAATATATTATGTCCTGCTTGTATTACAGTAGGTTCAAACTACTGTGTTTTCGATTTCTCACATCTACTAAATATATATTTAGTTGGTCAAATGATCATTTCATAAGATGATGTGCGAATGGCACGTCATCTGTCGTATGTGTATCAGACAACAACCTTGATATCGACATGTGTATCACATCTCAAGGAATTGTATCGCATATGCCCTATTTCCCCGCATGGTGTGAAGCCCACGACTGGTGTCTCCCTGATACTAATGGAATATTGCTAAAAGCGGCGAAAAACCACACTCACGAAATCTGGCAGAATCGTTTATTTAGCCTTATTTGGTTACATTGCCTACACTTTTCTTATGTTGCGCTGATGCAGACAGGCGCAAACAATAGTTCAATCAAATATCATTTATTCGACATTCAGTGCGGCTCGTAAAACGTGAGATTGATTTATCATCCGAAAATTAACTGGGAGATATGACTTTGGCGAGATCAAGACATATCTCCAAGGATATATACAACTACAGTGAAATTGCAGCGCAATGTTTTGCAGACCATTTTGACCTCATCGGTTACCATGACGTCACTGTATTCTCTGCCACACTCGTTATTCCTTTTTACGAGATCCGTGACGATCCGGGGCAGAATAGGTCTTCAGCAACCAGGGCTTGCCATAAAAGGCGACTATGTTTGTATGAGGCGACTAACGGGATCGGGTGGTCAGACTCGCTGACGTGGTTGATGCATGTCATCGTATTCCATTTGTGTAGATCGATGCTCATGATGTCAATCACTGGATTGTCTGGTCCAGACTCGATTATTTACAGACCGCCGTCATATAGCTGGAATATTGCTGAGTGCGGCGTTAAACAACAAACAAACAAACAAACCTACTCACTCTAGCAGACTATGTATCCTTATCTCCTCGGGCCGTTGTACCCTTCTCGTGCAAGTATGGGCAGGTACACGCAGCATCTTAGAGGATATTACCAATGGTAATTAACTCATATACCTACTGAGTGATTTCGATTACCTCACATTCAGTAAGTAATGAAACAGTAATGAAATCGCTCTAATTGATATTACCCGCAGGGATGATAATCTTCCCTTTGTTGCCACTGAAAGGATGCAGCTCATGAGTTGTCGATTGAAAGGCAAAAGCACCAGATTGTGTTGTGCTGATATTGATTTCCCCGCGTGGTACCGTTACTTGTGTTTCAACATGTGAGTAGCTGTTGTGATTCACACTTTCTGTAGGCCAAACAAATTTGTTTGTTCTACATTTCACCCCCGCCCAAAAACTTTAGGGGTCTACCATGGTTGGTTGGTTGGTTTGTTGTTTAACACCGCACTCAGCAATATTCCAGCTATATGACGGCGGTCTGTAAATAATCGAGTCTGGACCAGACAATCCAGTGATTAATATCATGAGCATCGATCCACGCAATTGGGATCGATGACATGCATCAACCAAGTAAGCGAGCCTGACCACCCGATCCCGTTAGTCGCCTTTTACGACAAGCATAGTCACCTTTTACGACAAGCATAGTCACCTTTTACGGCAAGCATGGGTTGCTGAAGACCTATTCTACCCCGGAATCTTCACGGGTCGTCTATCATGGTGCATCATGGTGCATACTAAATTTTAATGTAATAATTAGATCCACAGCAAGTGTTTTTACAAGTTACAAAGGTGTAACATGTATACATTTTTTTAAATATGATTATAGAAAGGAAGTAATATATATTAGAATCCAGAGAAAATGCAGATACAAAATATTAGTTTCGGTTCTTGTATTTAACTAAGCACTATAACTAAACTAATATTTTGTATCTGTATTTTCCCTGGATTCTAATATATATATTACTTTCTGTTCTATAATTATATAATAAATGTGTATAAATGTTACACCATGGTAACTTGTAAAAACACTTGCTGTGGATCTAATTATTATATGAAAACTTTGTATAAATGTTGCACCATGATAGATCTGTATATTGTTGTCATTGCTTCCAAGTGTGATACAAACCTTTGTACACAGAGCCTTTGACGACGAGAACCCTGTGGAATGGGCTCCTGGAGGTATCGAACTTCAGACAGCTTGTGTTTTCCTTGGCCTTAGAGTTAACAAGGCATACTGCATTGACATTGGAGGAAACTGTTTCTTTCTATGTACGATTCATGATGACACTGACATGCATCAACCAAGTCAGCGAGCCTGACCACCCGATCCCGTTAGCCGCCTTTTACGGCAAGCATGGGTTGCTGAAGACCTGTTCTACCCTGGAATCTTCACGGGTCCACCATATAAGAAGGGTTTATAGCAGCTAAATGAATGATAAAACCATGCTTGGAAAACAGGTAATGGTGCCCACACTGTTCCATATTTATGCAAACAGGGGCCATTCTGGGAAGGACGGGCGCCCAGTTCTCCATCATTGTGGGTGTTAACACAAATTACAGACTGGCGGTTACTATATGGATGTCCTGCCTGGTTGTCTATCGCTGTATCCGAATGACGCGCAGCGTGGCTCATGCTATCAACCACTAGTTGAATGACTCAAATTGACATTTTCTAGATCAGTTGATGTGGCATGACAATTGCTGATAGTCGCTTCAGTTACACTGTGGCCCCTGGTGTATCTCCTCTAGACCAGGGGGCACGGGTGGCCCAGTCGTCTAAGGCGCCGCGATTCGCTGTGCAGAGTTGCGTCCCTTTGGCAGCCAGAAACCTATGATTGTGGGTTCGAATCCCGGTTCACCCCGATTATGTGTCTAGGTTTGTCAGCACCATACCCGCGCTCTTGGGTTTCACCGAAGTGGTAAACGCCTGAGACCTGCATCACTTCGGGCTTTCCTCCCACACTAAGCTGACACGCCGCGATATAACTGGAATACTGTTAAAAGCGCCGTTAAACAAAACTCACACACTTATCCCGACCAAAATACAAATATGATGAAGGCATATTGAGAAGTTGTGCTTTGGAGTATTTTTAGGTCATTCCGTCACCTTGCCAGCCACCTTGATCATAATATCTAAAACATTCCGTATCAGCACAACTGTTTTCACACTGTATGTTACTGGCACGCCCCTGAGACGACAGCTGGGGATATGGCAGCTGTTACCTTGCACATACGGTGTTACAATACCAGAGCTGCATCCTGGCCGAGACCACAATAATATCAACACTGAGTGAGAGTTGCATGGCGGAGCTCCAACACATTTAATACTGATTAGTGTGATGGAGATTTTTTCTGCCATTGTTGATACTTAATCTCACTATTTTGTCTGGATGATTCAGTTCAAGTTGTTATGAGTTCCACGTAACGTGTCTGGATACACCTTAACCAGTACAGCATGGCTGGAACTGGAGGCTTCAACTGCGATATATTCAGGTATGTCGGGGATCATTCCTGTGGGATTCTGGGGCAGAATAGGTTCCCAGTACCCCCAACTCTTGTTCAGAGTGACGACTGTGGGGGAGGGAAATTAGGTTTAGTGTGGTGGGCGCCTGGTAGATTTAGTGTGGGGGGACACCTGGTAGATTTAGTGTGGGGGGACACCTGGTAGATTTAGTGTGGTGGGACACCTGGTAGATTTAGTGTGGTGGGACACCTGTATATTTAGTGTGGTAGGCCACCTGGTAGATTTAGTGTGGTGGGACACCAGGTAGATGTAGTGTGGTGGGAGACCTGTATATTTAGTGTGGTGGGACATCTGGTAGATGTAGTGTGGTGGAACACCTGGTAGATTTAGTGTGGTGGGACATCTGGTAGATTTAGTGTGGGGGGACACCTGGTAGATTTAGTGTGGTAGGCCACCTGGTAGATTTTGTGTTGTGGGACACCTGGTAGATTTAGTGTGGTGGGACATCTGGTAGATTTAGTGTGGGGGGACACCTGGTAGATTTAGTGTGGTGGGACACCTGGTAGATTTAGTGTGGTGGGACACCTGTATATTTAGTGTGGTAGGCCACCTGGTAGATTTTGTGTTGTGGGACACCTGTATATTTAGTGTGGTAGGACATCTGGTAGATTTAGTGTGGTGGGACACCAGGTAGATGTAGTGTGGTGGGAGACCTGTATATTTAGTGTGGTGGGACATCTGGTAGATGTAGTGTGGTGGAACACCTGGTAGATTTAGTGTGGTGGGACATCTGGTAGATTTAGTGTGGTGGGGCATGTGGTAGATTTAGTGTGGTGGGACACCTGGTAGATTTAGTGTGGTGGAACACCTGGTAGATTTAGTGTGCTATGACACTTGGTAGACTTAGTGTGATGGGGCATGTGGAAGATTTAGTGTGGCGGGACACCTGATAGATTTAGTGTGGTAGGACACCTGGTAGATTTAGTCTGGTGGGACACCAGGTAGATTTAGTGTGGTGGGACACCTGGTAGATTTAGTGTGGTGGGACACCTGTATATCTAGTGTGGCAGGACACCTTGTAGATTTAGTGTGGTGGGACACCTGTATATTTAGTGTGGTGGGATACCTTGTAGTTAAGTGTGGTGGGACACCTGTATATTTAGTGTGGTAGGACATCTGGTAGATTTAGTGTGGTGGGACACCAGGTAGATGTAGTGTGGTGGGAGACCTGTTTATTTAGTGTGGTGGGACATCTGGTAGATTTAGTGTGCTATGACATCTGGTAGATTTAGTGTGGTGGGGCATGTGGTAGATTTAGTGTGGTGGGACACCTGTATATTTAGTGTGGTGGAACACCTGGTAGATTTAGTGTGCTATGACACTTGGTAGATTTAGTGTGATGGGGCATGTGGTAGATTTAGTGTAGCGGGACACCTGGTAGATTTAGTGTGGTAGGACACCTGGTAGATTTAGTGTGGTGGGACACCTGGTAGATTAGTGTGGTGGGACACCTGTATATTTAGTGTGGTGGGACACCTGGTAGTTTTAGTGTGATGGGGCATGTGGTAGATTTAGTGTGGTGGGACACCTGGTAGATTAGTGTGGTGGGACACCGAGTAGATTTATTTTGTCATGATACAATGTACAGGTTGATTGTCTTTACAACTGGTAGATTCAGTTTGTCATGACATCTGGTAGATTTAGTTTGTCATGACAACTGGTAGATTTAGTTTGTCATGGCAATTGGTAGTTTAGTTCGTTAGGACATCTGGTAGATTCTGTTTGTCATGACAACTAGTAGATTCTGTTCGTTCTGACTACTGGTAGATTTAGTTTGTTATGACAACTGGTAGATTTAGTTTGTCATGACAACGGGTAGATTCTGTTTGTCATGACAACTGGTAGTTTTGTTTGTCATGACAACGGGTAGATTTAGTTTGTCATGGCAACTGGTAGTTTAGTTTGTCATGACAACAACCACGTCACCTACATGTAAATACGCATTGTACTATAGGCCTGTGGCCTTTTAAGTACTGAATAAAACTGATTGATTGGACAACAGATTAGTTCGTTATGACAAGTGGTAGATTCTGTTTGTCATGGTGCCTGGTTGCTTAAGATAGTGAATAAACGAGCTCAGTTTTACCTACACAAAACTAAACTAAACATATTTTTTTTAAACTATTTTAACTATGTCACATCGGGAGACACCAGCAATCTTTCACGCACTGTACTAATGTAGTGAATCGAACCGCTTAAATAAGTAAACCAGCCGAGCCCAAGACGTTGCATGTGATTCAAAACACCTTGCATAGAATTATAGATTATTTCTAATATTCAGTATATATAATATATAATAAATAATTCAGTTAATTTAAAACATCAGGACATTAAATACACCTTTAAAGCTACATTAGTACACTACATTCCATGCAATACAGTCGTGCTATCTTAACTATAAATAATTTATGACAAGATGCCACGGCTCAAATATAGCTAATCATTCCAAGGTCAAATTCTTATAGTTCGAATTCCACATGGAAAAGAATATGAATCAACTGACAAGCATCTATGACACTGATCTATCGTAACAAAAGGTCACCTCATTCATCCATCTTTTTGGTTCAGGTAAGGTAAATATAATCTGTCGCAGTTAAATGCTGCCATTAACTACATGTTGCTATTCCGGGGTACGTCTGTTCCAAGTAACCTTGTGCTCGGTGATTTGATGGCTGATTGAGTGTCACCGTACCCCGACGGCCCGGGACGGTGTTCATGACATCACCCCCTGGTTTGTTTGACCCATACTCGATTATTTATAGACCTCCGTACATATAATGGACTATCGCAGAGCAAAACGGTAAGTATGTGTACTGCAAAGTAAAGGTGCTCAGTTGCTAGGCATTAACACGATATGGTTTAATAACACAACGGCGGCCTATTGTAAACATAAAAGAGAAACTTATGTTGTATCAGAAGCCGGCGTCTTTCCTGATTTAACCAATTAATAACACAATCGTATATCGTCCATCATTTTATGATGTCTACAGCCCAAGATAATGTCACTGTAGACATTCTGGAGCTGATGTTGTACTAATGTAAGATAACATTTGAAGACCGTATTCGACCAAACCTTATACTTATGAAATAACAGTCCCTTATATGTCGAAAGGCTGTGTTTGTTTGTTGTTTTACGCCTCACTCAGCATTATTGCAGCTGTATGGTGGCGGTCTGTAAATAAATGAGTCTGGACCAGACAATCCAGTGACTGACATCACGAGAATCGATCCACGCAATTGGGATACGATGACATGCACGAGCCTGACCACCCGATCCCGTTATGACAAGCATCGTCGCCTCTTACGGCAAGCATGGGTTACTGGAGATCTTTTCTACCCAGGATCTTCCGGGGTCTGATTTAGTGAATGTTGTCAACCGCCGCAGTCACGATTTTCCAACAATATGTCACGGCAGCTGTAAATAGTCGGGACCAAACAAACCAACGAATGAGCTACCCACGTCATCGGGGTCAGATGAGTGTCCCTCAACCACATGACAGAGTCTGACCACCCGATCCCCATGTTGTCTGCTCTTCCTGGGAACCCCCCCCCCCCCCCCCGGATGAATCCCGAGGGGGGAAACGTTAAAAAGATAACAATGATTAAATGATGCAAATGACACGCGCTATATTGTGCCAAGGCGGTTAGTCACTCATGCTATCAAGCACTGTTTTGTCGGTTCCAGGGTCGAGTAAGTTCAAGGGGTCGGAATATAGCTGTGTACAAATATAGGGCTAGCTGGGGCACTAAACAACATTCATTCACCCATGTGCCTGGTATGTGTAACTAGGATATTTCACTCGGTCAAAATAAAAATGCAGATGACATTAATCTTAAAGACTGGGGCGGTAGGGAAAGCGTTCGCTTGTCACACCGAAGGTCCAGTTTGGATTGCCCAAATGGGTACAATGTGTGAAACCCATTTCTGGTTTTCCCAACAGTGTTTTGTTTTTGTTTGTTTGTTGCTTAGCACCGCACTCAGCAATATTCCAGCTATATGACGGCTGTCTGTAAATAATCGAGTCTGAACCAGACAATCCAGTGATTGACATCATGAGCATCGATCCACGCAATTGGGATCGATGACATGCATCAACCAAGTCAGCGAGCTTGACCACCCGATCCCGTTAGTCGCCTTTTACGACAAGCATATAGTCGCCTTTTACGGCAAGCATGGGTTTCTGAAGACCTATACTACCCCGGATCTTCACGGATCCCCAACAGTGATATATACTGGATTATTGCTGGATTATTGCTGGATTATTGCTGGAATATTGCTAAAAGCTGCGCGTAACCATACTCAATCATTTGTAAATTCAACAAAGGCTGAATCATTCATTGAAACAATAGCGCTTATACCGATTATATTTTTAGCCAACAGTATGTCTAACTTCACAAACTAGTTTGCAATCTGTTTTCGTGATGTTCGCAATGATCATGAATGTACAAGCATGTGTGTCGTGTGTAGCCACCCATACCGTGAGGCTAGGACAAGTTACCTTCGGGTTTTAAGGTTGAGCCTATACTCAACATATAAAATAGTTTTTTTGTTGGTTGTACATGAACCTTAATTCTTTAAAAAAAACATTTTTTTACATCCTGTCTCTTGGCAATATTGACCATGAAATTCGTAAAAACAGGAAAATGAATTGGTCTGGCTACGAATTTGTAAAATAATTAATGGACTTTTCGTGGAACAAGCAAATGAAACATAATAGAAGCCAGTCTCGAAAATAGAACATGCAGGTCCAGACTCGCGGGTCTCGCCTCGAGGTAAATGACGCATTTGCAATTCGCTCAATTTACACTTATTGCTGACGCAGTTATAGTGTATCACTGCTGATCGAGCTTACGTAGGTCAGTGATAATATATCGTTTAAAATACTGCCTCTGATAAGAGCAATTAAATTAGCCTTGCTACAGGTCTGATGATCATATAAGTTAATATATATCTGCCAAGATTTTTAACAAGAATGAAAGTTCACCGTAGTTCAATTTCGAGGCGTTGGTTTTGTTTATCCCATGTTAAAGGTTTCGTTTTAAGGACTGAACACTGTAGCGATGTTAGACATGTAAACATGATAAATGAAATCGAGGCTACATTGGCTCCAATGTCGGGTCCCAATTTTTCCGTTTACGTCCGCTGCAGATAATGTACTTTGTGAATGAACGTAAACAGTCCATCAAACAGATGTCTTAATTTCATAAACATAAATAATAATAATAATAATAATAATAATAATAATAATAAGGGTGACCTTGAACTTATTGCCAATGGAGGATCCACACTGAAAAACAGATTCTCATTGTCGGGTCACGTCTAATGATATTGTCCTTTGGACTCGACAAATGCAACAATCTTCATCTGAAACGTGGCAACGTATTACTCAAATTACTTGGGGGAGGAGTTATTGACCATCTCGTGGAAGGTCAGGCCTATACTGTGGGATGCAGGATAGGAACAAACTCCAGAATGCCCATATCAAGGAAAACCTTCAGAGCGGAACGCTCGCAATAAAGTCAAAGTCACAAATACTTATGCTGTATCCGTCCTTTCGTATTCTTTTGGTGTTTTTCGTTGATTGGACGAAACAAGAAATTCAGGGTATTGACACCCTCACACGAAGAATCATGTCAGACAATAGATCCCACCACCCCCGCTCTTCCCTCAATGGCTTATACTTACCAATTATAATGGGAGGGCGTGGTTTGATTAACGTGGAGGCTCTTCATGATAGAATTGTACTGTGCACTTTTGCACACATTTATTTGTCTGTTGATCCTCTTATGAAGAATGTAAAGACATTCCACAGTTTTCTTAAACGAACCAAGGATGTGGGACATAATCCCAATGTCAATGTTGATTTTGTTGTTGTTGCTGGACGGTACAGAAATGAGTGTCAACCAAGCGAAGTGCCAGATCAAATCGACCCAGACTCAGTTTTTCAGGGAGAGGCTATCTGAAAGACCACTGCATCGCATTTATGTGCAGTGTGTAGAGAAGACAGGCAACCCTGGGGAGTCCTTCGCATGGAGGATGTCGGCTGGCCTGAGAAGTGAAACCGAAGGCTTTCTGATTGCTGCTTAGGACCAGTCAGTTCACACCCGAAACCGTCAATGAGTGATTTTGCATCGAAATGTAAATATGAAATGTAGATTTTGCAATGAATTTATTGAAACTGTCTAACACATTGTCAGTGGATGCCAAGCTTTGGCAAAAAACACAGTATCTTAAGCGACATGATGGAGTGGCTTGATCATTTTATTACCCTCTTCGCCACAGATGTCCATCCATGGTACGACCCACAATATGTAGATATATTATCGAAAATTATTAATACAAAATTCATTGGAATAGGCCCTTACACAGCCTCAAGCCTATCAAGGTGAACAAACCTGGTCGGGTTTGTTGTCAGGAATACAGCCCTTCTGACAATCTGGGTAATGCAGAAGGCTGCGGTGTTGGGGAGTCTTCACATTCTCCGAAAAGTTCTGTTTGGGTTTGACTAGGCAGCGTTTCCTAGGAGAAGTCGCATTCGCTGTCTGGGTTGTGTGTAAAGGGGGCCATATATTACCTACATTCAGCACATGAACTCGTTATCGGTCAGTTTGTGTAATGTACGATCCCTGGACAGTGAAAGTAAAGTGACCTCTAATGTTTAGGTCTTCATGTCTGTCTTAGACAAAGACATGAATCTTGGGGTTCTATTAATATACCACAAACAGTGAGTGTTTGGTGGACATACTTTACTCACTAGGCAAGATGGCGGAACACCCGAAAGTTGTGACGTCATACACATGATATTATACAAATGACGTCATACACAAATGCTGCTAGTAGTGTGACTACTTGTCAATCTAATACTGTACCGGGACCGTATATTACTCTCTCTGACTAATAATAACGAGGTCTTGTGGTGTAGAAGTTATGGCGCCGAAGCCGCGAAAAACAATTTTTTTGGTTGAAAATCGGCACCAATTTCCCCCAGAAAAAATGCATCGTGCCAGAAGTACCCTGCAGGGGAGTTAGCTATGCCAATTGTGTAGTCCTGTTGGAGAAACGACAACCATTACTCCCTGTATTAGACGCGTGCTACTCCCTATCATGTGCTGCCCCGAGGGGATTCCCGGTGAGACTATTGTGTTGGTCCCCTTGTCGCAAAATATATTTTAGGAGGTGACCGGGTGGTCAGGCTTGGTGACTTCGTTGATTGCGTGTATTTACTCATAATGTCAATCACTCGATTATTTACAGGCCCTCATATAGTTGGAATATTGTGGAGTGCGGCGTTAAACAAGTAACAAACAAATAATATGTGTTACACAATCCGAAGCTTCCCCTCTTATCTACAACGTTTGCCTCCGATTGCTATGGCTAACAACGTGTAACCAGAATCGCTAACGGTCAAAGGGAGATCATTCTTCCTGTCAAATGTCAGAGTTATTGCCCTTTGACCATTAATGTTTGTTTTTCACCGAAACATTTTAAATTACATTGGTGCATATATAAATCAACCATATTCAGTTTTCGTTTTGGTTAGCACTTCTTAACAGTCGTATTTGTCGGATTATAAGTGTCATATACTCTCCAAAATAAGTAGGGCTCGTGAAATAATAAAATAACGATCGGTCGTCAGGAGAAAGATGCGCCTTGAAAAATGACTGCCAGAGTTAGAACTTTTTTGGAACCAAAACCCAACATACCTGAAACATTGCCATGGAGAATGCAACCCCTGCGTGTTCATTGATACTGGGGTCATTCTAGATTTTCACACATCAATTGAAGGTCGCCAGATCACACTGAGCCATAAATATTGTTCTGTTTGTTTCACTATCCACAGTAACACGTATAAGCTCTTGTGACCGCCTCCATGGTCTTGTGGTAGTGCGTCCGCCCAGACAGCGGAAGGTCCTTGGTTCGATCCCAGGCCGCGTCATACCAAAAGATGGTACTTGTTGTTACCCTGTCTGGCGCTCGGCATTAAGTGTACAAGCAGAAACACATTCACGCGTGCATGCAAGTCGCTATATAAGTGCAATAATCTTGGACGACAACGTTAAACGCAATTTCATTTCAAGTCTACTTTAATGCGTGTGTGATCAGATTGGGAATGCGTCGTCTACAACGTGATGAACGCCTGAGGGCTTTTGGAATGCTTCTAACTGGCAGAACACAACGAGATTTAGC
Source organism: Haliotis rufescens (assembly GCF_023055435.1). NCBI lineage: Eukaryota > Metazoa > Mollusca > Gastropoda > Lepetellida > Haliotidae > Haliotis > Haliotis rufescens. The sequence goes on along the minus strand of NW_025963791.1, from coordinate 25,739,180 downwards.
CGTGTTCAATGTGTCTCTGTCTGTGATTTGCGGGAACATGTTTCTGGAGACACAAAATGTTAAAGTCCAGGATCGACGAATCAGAAACAGGCTTTAAGAAATCGAACTGTTCACTTGCGCCAGGCCAGCCGAGTTCCAAATGGTGAACAAACGATTAGAATTATAGAAAGCGTATGCATGCATGAGCCAATCCATGTAATCTGCATTCTCGGCGGCCACGTGTAAACAAATGGTGTTTTAGAGCTTAGAAACTGGGGGAATCGCCGATGGTCTCTTGTGATGTTTTCAGATGAGTCCAGACTCTCCCGATGGACTGTCTGGATAAGCGTGGACGTATCTGGAGGCGTCCATATTGTCCATGGAGGGTCACTGGACAGTACAACCGAGAAAACATACGGGCGCCATGTCTCTCAAGATGCTAACGTATCGTAACTGACCTCCAGCAGCAGAACAACCCTAAAAAGGCAAAGACCAGCCAAAGGTCTCGACCTTTCTCCCCTAGTGCACGTCTGTTGTGCCCTTAAACCTACAATGGTCTTAAGTCTACAATATTCATGAGTGGGCGTGGCTTGTGTATGCACGTGACACTATCTTCCTCAAAGCTGTTGATGTCTAACGAACGCATCGCTGTCTCGGCTGTCATTGCGCGATACGATGTTTCCCTCACAATGTCTACATCAGGTATATAACATGTAGTTTATGTGTCTTTGAATATTGTGCTGGACTATATTTGCGAGCCTCGACTTCGGACAGATCGAAAGTTCCGAGAATTACAGAGTCAACCCAACTCGCCTCACTCCGAAACATTCGGTGGTGTACATTAGCCCTCATCGAAACATTGACATGTCTTTGCTATTACTCGCAGATCCAACACATTAAAAACCTCTTGTCATCATGCTCCATACTTATACAATATACCTTTCTCTACTTGTTATATTCAAGAGCAAAGCAATCTCTGCTATATTCAAGAGCAAAGCAATCTCTGCGTGTGGCAAAAGTTGGTCAACTACAAGATGCAACTATATATTTTTTATTTCCGAAACCCTGAAAAGATTCCAGGGAGTAGATTCACATGGTGTCCCAGAAAAAGAGTTATCATGCTTGTGATATAAATATATAAAATAAAATCCAAATGGTGCCTAGAACAATGTTTATTAATCAGGCCCATGGCTCAGGCAATTAGGACTTGCCAAATCATTCTAGACTTGAGTTGGCTGCCTTTCTCCATTTATTCTAATGTGTCTGAGAGACAGAGGTTCAGGAATGTGCAATCTTCTTTCTGGATAAAAATAACCATATGAACAGATTCTGAACAGAAAATGAAGTAAAAAGTATGAAATTCAATTCCATGTATTAAAGTGACACAACTTTAATCTCCAAACAAAAGAATATATGATATGATGCCCTATTTGTATAAAATCTGTTTGGAATTTATTTTTCAAATTCAATATACATCTATGAATAACCATTTGGCAAATAATAAAATTAGATATAATACATGATCAGTGATGATATTTTCCATTATTCCAGATAATAATAGATGAGCATCTAATTGGATCTAATTAGATATGAGCACATGCAGTTTAATGTTACTCAAGATGGAAGATCTGTCGAAAAGTATGAACAACATGAAATTAAAAAAACCCAGGTAAAATAGACATAACCGCATTGATCATGATCTGACAGTTTCATCAGAAATAAAAACAGATTTGTTGGTATTAATCATTGCAGAAGTCTCAAGTAACTTGAAATGCTTTGACATAAGTTTAGTCCCAGTCAAGACTACTATTTTTGTAAAGGTGCAATTTTTTCATGTAAATTGTTATTATGACATTCACTCTCTCTCCCATTTCAGAGAAAAAATGGTGGCTTCCTTGGCGTATCAACAGAAACCCTTGAAGCTACAGAAGGTCTAAAGTCTACAATGATGGGGTGGCCCCTCCCTGGACCCCCCCAGGCAGTCATGGGCTGTTGCATAGGCCCCTCCTGATCCCTTTGACCATGCAAAACCCCATCTTGGCTGAACAATTTCATTCACTCTCTCTCCCATTTCAGAAAAAATGGGCGGCTTCCTCGGCGCGTCAAGACAACAGCCAGTGTGCACCTCAGAGGTTCTTCCAGCTTGCCAGGTGAGCTTCAAACAGCCCAAGGCACCCTAGGAAACTGGTCAAAAATCAAATCAAAATTCTTTTTCTCTCTGTCTTTTTTTAAAGAGCTTGTGTAGACTTAAGACTTTCAGCAGGTTTAAGGGCAGCTATAGGAGCCCTTAAACCTGCTGAAAGTCTTAAGTCTACAATGATGGGGTGGCCCCTCCCTGGACCCCCCAGGCAGTCATGGGCTGTTGCATAGGCCCCTCCTGATCCCTTTGACCATGCAAAACCCCATCTTGGCTGAACAATTTCATTCACTCTCTCTCCCATTTCAGAAAAAATGGGCGGCTTCCTCGGCGCGTCAAGACAACAGCCAGTGTGCACCTCAGAGGTTCTTCCAGCTTGCCAGGTGAGCTTCAAACAGCCCAAGGCACCCTAGGAAACTGGTCAAAAATCAAATCAAAATTCTTTTTCTCTCTGTCTTTTTTTAAAGAGCTTGTGTAGACTTAAGACTTTCAGCAGGTTTAAGGGCAGCTTTAGGAGCCCTTAAACCTGCTGAAAGTCTTAAGTCTACAATGATGGGGTGGCCCCTCCCTGGACCCCCCAGGCAGTCATGGGCTGTTGCATAGGCCCCTCCTGATCCCTTTGACCATGCAAAACCCCATCTTGGCTGAACAATTTCATTCACTCTCTCTCCCATTTCAGAAAAAATGGGCGGCTTCCTCGACGCGTCAAGACAACAGCCAGTGTGCACCTCAGAGGTTCTTCCAGCTTGCCAGGTGAGCTTCAAACAGCCCAAGGCACCCTAGGAAACTGGTCAAAAATCAAATCAAAATTCTTTTTCTCTCTGTCTTTTTTTAAAGAGCTTGTGTATACTTAAGACTTTCAGCAGGTTTAAGGGCAGCTATAGGAGCCCTTAAACCTGCTGAAAGTCTTAAGTCTACAATGATGGGGTGGCCCCTCCCTGGACCCCCCAGGCAGTCATGGGCTGTTGCATAGGCCCCTCCTGATCCCTTTGACCATGCAAAACCCCATCTTGGCTGAACAATTTCATTCACTCTCTCTCCCATTTCAGAAAAAATGGGCGGCTTCCTCGACGCGTCAAGACAACAGCCAGTGTACACCTCAGAGGTTCTTCCAGCTTGCCAGGTGAGCTTCAAACAGCCCAAGGCACCCTAGGAAACTGGTCAAAAATCAAATCAAAATTCTTTTTCTCTCTGTCTTTTTTTAAAGAGCTTGTGTAGACTTAAGACTTTCAGCAGGTTTAAGGGCAGCTATAGGAGCCCTTAAACCTGCTGAAAGTCTTAAGTCTACAATGATGGGGTGGCCCCTCCCTGGACCCCCCAGGCAGTCATGGGCTGTTGCATAGGCCCCTCCTGATCCCTTTGACCATGCAAAACCCCATCTTGGCTGAACAATTTCATTCACTCTCTCTCCCATTTCAGAAAAAATGGGCGGCTTCCTCGACGCGTCAAGACAACAGCCAGTGTGCACCTCAGAGGTTCTTCCAGCTTGCCAGGTGAGCTTCAAACAGCCCAAGGCACCCTAGGAAACTGGTCAAAAATCAAATCAAAATTCTTTTTCTCTCTGTCTTTTTTTAAAGAGCTTGTGTAGACTTAAGACTTTCAGCAGGTTTAAGGGCAGCTATAGGAGCCCTTAAACCTGCTGAAAGTCTTAAGTCTACAATAATGGGGTGGCCCCTCTCTGGACCCCCCAGGCAGTCATGGGCTGTTGCATAGGCCCCTCCTGATCCCTTTGACCATGCAAAACCCCATCTTGGCTGAACAATTTCATTCACTCTCTCTCCCATTTCAGAAAAAATGGGCGGCTTCCTCGGCGCGTCAAGACAACAGCCAGTGTGCACCTCAGAGGTTCTTCCAGCTTGCCAGGTGAGCTTCAAACAGCCCAAGGCACCCTAGGAAACTGGTCAAAAATCAAATCAAAATTCTTTTTCTCTCTGTCTTTTTTTAAAGAGCTTGTGTAGACTTAAGACTTTCAGCAGGTTTAAGGGCAGCTATAGGAGCCCTTAAACCTGCTGAAAGTCTTAAGTCTACAATGATGGGGTGGCCCCTCCCTGGACCCCCCAGGCAGTCATGGGCTGTTGCATAGGCCCCTCCTGATCCCTTTGACCATGCAAAACCCCATCTTGGCTGAACAATTTCATTCACCCTCTCTCCCATTTCAGAAAAAATGGGCGGCTTCCTCGACGCGTCAAGACAACAGCCAGTGTACACCTCAGAGGTTCTTCCAGCTTGCCAGGTGAGCTTCAAACAGCCCAAGGCACCCTAGGAAACTGGTCAAAAATCAAATCAAAATTCTTTTTCTCTCTGTCTTTTTTTAAAGAGCTTGTGTAGACTTAAGACTTTCAGCAGGTTTAAGGGCAGCTATAGGAGCCCTTAAACCTGCTGAAAGTCTTAAGTCTACAATGATGGGGTGGCCCCTCCCTGGACCCCCCAGGCAGTCATGGGCTGTTGCATAGGCCCCTCCTGATCCCTTTGACCATGCAAAACCCCATCTTGGCTGAACAATTTCATTCACTCTCTCTCCCATTTCAGAAAAAATGGGCGGCTTCCTCAGCGCGTCAAGACAACAGCCAGTGTGCACCTCAGAGGTTCTTCCAGCTTGCCAGGTGAGCTTCAAACAGCCCAAGGCACCCTAGGAAACTGGTCAAAAATCAAATCAAAATTCTTTTTCTCTCTGTCTTTTTTTAAAGAGCTTGTATAGACTTAAGACTTTCAGCAGGTTTAAGGGCAGCTATAGGAGCCCTTAAACCTGCTGAAAGTCTTAAGTCTACAATGATGGGGTGGCCCCTCCCTGGACCCCCCAGGCAGTCATGGGCTGTTGCATAGGCCCCTCCTGATCCCTTTGACCATGCAAAACCCCATCTTGGCTGAACAATTTCATTCACTCTCTCTCCCATTTCAGAAAAAATGGGCGGCTTCCTCGACGCGTCAAGACAACAGCCAGTGTACACCTCAGAGGTTCTTCCAGCTTGCCAGGTGAGCTTCAAACAGCCCAAGGCACCCTAGGAAACTGGTCAAAAATCAAATCAAAATTCTTTTTCTCTCTGTCTTTTTTTAAAGAGCTTGTGTAGACTTAAGACTTTCAGCAGGTTTAAGGGCAGCTTTAGGAGCCCTTAAACCTGCTGAAAGTCTTAAGTCTACAATGATGGGGTGGCCCCTCCCTGGACCCCCCAGGCAGTCATGGGCTGTTGCATAGGCCCCTCCTGATCCCTTTGACCATGCAAAACCCCATCTTGGCTGAACAATTTCATTCACTCTCTCTCCCATTTCAGAAAAAATGGGCGGCTTCCTCGACGCGTCAAGACAACAGCCAGTGTACACCTCAGAGGTTCTTCCAGCTTGCCAGGTGAGCTTCAAACAGCCCAAGGCACCCTAGGAAACTGGTCAAAAATCAAATCAAAATTCTTTTTCTCTCTGTCTTTTTTTAAAGAGCTTGTGTAGACTTAAGACTTTCAGCAGGTTTAAGGGCAGCTATAGGAGCCCTTAAACCTGCTGAAAGTCTTAAGTCTACAATGATGGGGTGGCCCCTCCCTGGACCCCCCAGGCAGTCATGGGCTGTTGCATAGGCCCCTCCTGATCCCTTTGACCATGCAAAACCCCATCTTGGCTGAACAATTTCATTCACTCTCTCTCCCATTTCAGAAAAAATGGGCGGCTTCCTCGGCGCGTCAAGACAACAGCCAGTGTGCACCTCAGAGGTTCTTCCAGCTTGCCAGGTGAGCTTCAAACAGCCCAAGGCACCCTAGGAAACTGGTCAAAAATCAAATCAAAATTCTTTTTCTCTCTGTCTTTTTTTAAAGAGCTTGTGTAGACTTAAGACTTTCAGCAGGTTTAAGGGCAGCTATAGGAGCCCTTAAACCTGCTGAAAGTCTTAAGTCTACAATGATGGGGTGGCCCCTCCCTGGACCCCCCAGGCAGTCATGGGCTGTTGCATAGGCCCCTCCTGATCCCTTTGACCATGCAAAACCCCATCTTGGCTGAACAATTTCATTCACTCTCTCTCCCATTTCAGAAAAAATGGGCGGCTTCCTCGACGCGTCAAGACAACAGCCAGTGTGCACCTCAGAGGTTCTTCCAGCTTGCCAGGTGAGCTTCAAACAGCCCAAGGCACCCTAGGAAACTGGTCAAAAATCAAATCAAAATTCTTTTTCTCTCTGTCTTTTTTTAAAGAGCTTGTGTAGACTTAAGACTTTCAGCAGGTTTAAGGGCAGCTATAGGAGCCCTTAAACCTGCTGAAAGTCTTAAGTCTACAATGATGGGGTGGCCCCTCCCTGGACCCCCCAGGCAGTCATGGGCTGTTGCATAGGCCCCTCCTGATCCCTTTGACCATGCAAAACCCCATCTTGGCTGAACAATTTCATTCACTCTCTCTCCCATTTCAGAAAAAATGGGCGGCTTCCTCGACGCGTCAAGACAACAGCCAGTGTGCACCTCAGAGGTTCTTCCAGCTTGCCAGGTGAGCTTCAAACAGCCCAAGGCACCCTAGGAAACTGGTCAAAAATCAAATCAAAATTCTTTTTCTCTCTGTCTTTTTTTAAAGAGCTTGTGTAGACTTAAGACTTTCAGCAGGTTTAAGGGCAGCTATAGGAGCCCTTAAACCTGCTGAAAGTCTTAAGTCTACAATGATGGGGTGGCCCCTCCCTGGACCCCCCAGGCAGTCATGGGCTGTTGCATAGGCCCCTCCTGATCCCTTTGACCATGCAAAACCCCATCTTGGCTGAACAATTTCATTCACTCTCTCTCCCATTTCAGAAAAAATGGGCGGCTTCCTCGACGCGTCAAGACAACAGCCAGTGTACACCTCAGAGGTTCTTCCAGCTTGCCAGGTGAGCTTCAAACAGCCCAAGGCACCCTAGGAAACTGGTCAAAAATCAAATCAAAATTCTTTTTCTCTCTGTCTTTTTTTAAAGAGCTTGTGTAGACTTAAGACTTTCAGCAGGTTTAAGGGCAGCTATAGGAGCCCTTAAACCTGCTGAAAGTCTTAAGTCTACAATGATGGGGTGGCCCCTCCCTGGACCCCCCAGGCAGTCATGGGCTGTTGCATAGGACCCTCCTGATCCCTTTGACCATGCAAAACCCCATCTTGGCTGAACAATTTCATTCACTCTCTCTCCCATTTCAGAAAAAATGGGCGGCTTCCTCGACGCGTCAAGACAACAGCCAGTGTACACCTCAGAGGTTCTTCCAGCTTGCCAGGTGAGCTTCAAACAGCCCAAGGCACCCTAGGAAACTGGTCAAAAATCAAATCAAAATTCTTTTTCTCTCTGTCTTTTTTTAAAGAGCTTGTGTAGACTTAAGACTTTCAGCAGGTTTAAGGGCAGCTATAGGAGCCCTTAAACCTGCTGAAAGTCTTAAGTCTACAATGATGGGGTGGCCCCTCCCTGGACCCCCCAGGCAGTCATGGGCTGTTGCATAGGCCCCTCCTGATCCCTTTGACCATGCAAAACCCCATCTTGGCTGAACAATTTCATTCACTCTCTCTCCCATTTCAGAAAAAATGGGCGGCTTCCTCGGCGCGTCAAGACAACAGCCAGTGTGCACCTCAGAGGTTCTTCCAGCTTGCCAGGTGAGCTTCAAACAGCCCAAGGCACCCTAGGAAACTGGTCAAAAATCAAATCAAAATTCTTTTTCTCTCTGTCTTTTTTTAAAGAGCTTGTGTAGACTTAAGACTTTCAGCAGGTTTAAGGGCAGCTATAGGAGCCCTTAAACCTGCTGAAAGTCTTAAGTCTACAATGATGGGGTGGCCCCTCCCTGGACCCCCCAGGCAGTCATGGGCTGTTGCATAGGCCCCTCCTGATCCCTTTGACCATGCAAAACCCCATCTTGGCTGAACAATTTCATTCACTCTCTCTCCCATTTCAGAAAAAATGGGCGGCTTCCTCGACGCGTCAAGACAACAGCCAGTGTACACCTCAGAGGTTCTTCCAGCTTGCCAGGTGAGCTTCAAACAGCCCAAGGCACCCTTGGAAACTGGTCAAAAATCAAATCAAAATTCTTTTTCTCTCTGTCTTTTTTTAAAGAGCTTGTGTAGACTTAAGACTTTCAGCAGGTTTAAGGGCAGCTATAGGAGCCCTTAAACCTGCTGAAAGTCTTAAGTCTACAATGATGGGGTGGCCCCTCCCTGGACCCCCCAGGCAGTCATGGGCTGTTGCATAGGCCCCTCCTGATCCCTTTGACCATGCAAAACCCCATCTTGGCTGAACAATTTCATTCACTCTCTCTCCCATTTCAGAAAAAATGGGCGGCTTCCTCAGCGCGTCAAGACAACAGCCAGTGTGCACCTCAGAGGTTCTTCCAGCTTGCCAGGTGAGCTTCAAACAGCCCAAGGCACCCTAGGAAACTGGTCAAAAATCAAATCAAAATTCTTTTTCTCTCTGTCTTTTTTTAAAGAGCTTGTGTAGACTTAAGACTTTCAGCAGGTTTAAGGGCAGCTTTAGGAGCCCTTAAACCTGCTGAAAGTCTTAAGTCTACAATGATGGGGTGGCCCCTCCCTGGACCCCCCAGGCAGTCATGGGCTGTTGCATAGGCCCCTCCTGATCCCTTTGACCATGCAAAACCCCATCTTGGCTGAACAATTTCATTCACTCTCTCTCCCATTTCAGAAAAAATGGGCGGCTTCCTCGACGCGTCAAGACAACAGCCAGTGTACACCTCAGAGGTTCTTCCAGCTTGCCAGGTGAGCTTCAAACAGCCCAAGGCACCCTAGGAAACTGGTCAAAAATCAAATCAAAATTCTTTTTCTCTCTGTCTTTTTTTAAAGAGCTTGTGTAGACTTAAGACTTTCAGCAGGTTTAAGGGCAGCTATAGGAGCCCTTAAACCTGCTGAAAGTCTTAAGTCTACAATGATGGGGTGGCCCCTCCCTGGACCCCCCAGGCAGTCATGGGCTGTTGCATAGGCCCCTCCTGATCCCTTTGACCATGCAAAACCCCATCTTGGCTGAACAATTTCATTCACTCTCTCTCCCATTTCAGAAAAAATGGGCGGCTTCCTCGGCGCGTCAAGACAACAGCCAGTGTGCACCTCAGAGGTTCTTCCAGCTTGCCAGGTGAGCTTCAAACAGCCCAAGGCACCCTAGGAAACTGGTCAAAAATCAAATCAAAATTCTTTTTCTCTCTGTCTTTTTTTAAAGAGCTTGTGTAGACTTAAGACTTTCAGCAGGTTTAAGGGCAGCTATAGGAGCCCTTAAACCTGCTGAAAGTCTTAAGTCTACAATGATGGGGTGGCCCCTCCCTGGACCCCCCAGGCAGTCATGGGCTGTTGCATAGGCCCCTCCTGATCCCTTTGACCATGCAAAACCCCATCTTGGCTGAACAATTTCATTCACTCTCTCTCCCATTTCAGAAAAAATGGGCGGCTTCCTCGACGCGTCAAGACAACAGCCAGTGTACACCTCAGAGGTTCTTCCAGCTTGCCAGGTGAGCTTCAAACAGCCCAAGGCACCCTAGGAAACTGGTCAAAAATCAAATCAAAATTCTTTTTCTCTCTGTCTTTTTTTAAAGAGCTTGTGTAGACTTAAGACTTTCAGCAGGTTTAAGGGCAGCTTTAGGAGCCCTTAAACCTGCTGAAAGTCTTAAGTCTACAATGATGGGGTGGCCCCTCCCTGGACCCCCCAGGCAGTCATGGGCTGTTGCATAGGCCCCTCCTGATCCCTTTGACCATGCAAAACCCCATCTTGGCTGAACAATTTCATTCACTCTCTCTCCCATTTCAGAAAAAATGGGCAGCATCAAGCTGGACAGTCATTGTACATGTCTATGTTTAGTTCTCCATGTGATGTAATTAAATTGAAGGAAATTAATATTAAAACTAAAAGTTTTAATGTTAGTTATTTCTTTGTTTGATTATGGATTTACTGCAGACTCAATGGATATTAAACGCAATTGTCCTTGTGCCTTATAATGGTTCAGGTTAAACTATACTTTATTAAACTATATATGAGGATAGAGCAACCTTTATATCTGAAAGACATGCTCCATTTGCTTTATCTGCGTGGTTGAACCTTGGCTCTATTAATATCAAAGTTGGCAGTGTAGCAGAGGATGACATCAACCACATATTAGAATGGATCCCCTACTCTTTTACAATCCATCCACTGGTTTAGATAGAGGGGGGTTCAATTCTCTTGTGTATGATGTTTCTTTGTCCCAATTTCTCCGACAGATTGATTTTTTTATTAATTGTGCATGTACATCTTTTATGCATGTAGTCTGGTGATATTTTTTGCAGAGTATTACACCCAGAGTGAGCCACCTTATCGCAAGCACAGAGTCAGCGATCTAACCCACTGAGTCTTCCACAAAATGAAAGTCCAACAACTGGTAGTCTGATTTCGTACTTCATGTACACCCCCCACCCTATCATAACCTGTAATTTGTCAGTGGAGGTATTATTAGATCTTACCCTGATTGTAGGAAGAAATGTTACAGGAAAGAAAGTTACAGAAATAAAGTTACATGACCAGCATAGACTGCTTGATACCCAACCTGGAATACCTGTTTCCTGTGCTATTATGTTCTGTCAGTATTGGGTGAAAACACATTGTGTAGTAGTATGCTAAGTGTCTGCACCAAGAATAACTTCCTAGTAGAGAACTTAATTGTGAGGCAGTTAACATTAAGTATAACATTACATGCTAATTACTCACTCAGAACTAGAAATTATGAAATAACTTTTTCATGTTAATTATTGTGGAAAGTATCTTTTTATCTTTACATGAATATATTATGCCTTATTTCGTGTGGTTTCTCTAAATTCTTATATTCAAAACTACAGGGTAAATGTAGAAATAGAAATAAACTTTAAATTTGAAAAATAAATAAATGCCATTATAAATGCATTTGTGAATATGACACATGAAAAAGTTACTTCCTTTTCACTATTTACCAATTTTGTCAAATCCTGACAGACTTGGTTCAAATATATTTAGATTTAAAAATGTGATTAAAAACACGACTTTATATCTTGCATGTCATTGCAGAATATTGTAGAATATCATAAGGACTGGTAATTTATATATTTATTGGGGGGGTGATCATGAAGAAATTACACAGCAAATAAAGGATGGGGTTGGGGAGGGGCGTTTTAATGACAACATGTAGGGGGTCACCAAAATTTATCACAAGTATATTTGGGGGAGTGGGTACGTACAACATAAATGACATGGTTCTGTATTATTTTGAATAAAAAGGTTAAATATTTCATTTGTTATATGTTATAAATGTCCATGAAAATGCAATCTGTATATATTGGGGACAAAATAAATGCACATAAAATGTGTGTGTGTGTGTGGTTGGGGGGTGGGGGGTGGGGGGGGGAGGGTCTCATCTAAATATGGTCCTAACCAGGTTGATAATTAAGGTCCTCTACCTCCTTCTCACACAGATACCTGTATATTTCCACCCCTTTATGTTTGCATGGTGCTCTCACATGGGGGCAATGTGTTCTTTCGTTCAATACACAACATGCTTTTGATCTAATTAATACAGAGAGCTGGCATGTTGGTGTATGTAGGATGCAATATTATGCAATCCTCAGGACCATGGTTTATGGTCACTGATCTGGTACTGTTCATTCCTCGTTTCTGTCAATCATGATGAATTAGCCAATGAAAACACTTGTTTCATTGAAAAGGCCAATGACCATCGCTTCCTGAAGTTAGCAGCTAAGAATATAAGATTGTTGTATGTGGTTGTTTATGGAATGTGAATGACTTTTCAACTGTGCCAGGTACTAGTCTGTATCAACAATCCATGTGTGTAACATTGAATCATATCTCCTTGTTATATTTCTCTGTTGGATTGGCGCTACAATTATCTGTCCTGATGACAGTTAAACATTGCAGGTTAGTAATATCATTGCTTTAGGCACAAACGTTTCAGCATATCTTTAATGATTGACACATCTCTGGTAATTAGCAGTGATAATTGCCATGTATGATACTTCCTCATATCAAATAATTCTTGTTTTGGTAATAATACATATTTTGAAAGTCTTAAAGAGAAGACCTCCAAACCTGAGTATTTGCAGCACCATGTTCATGGGATAGAAGTAAAATGCGGTTTCGCAATTTGGACCTGTATTCTTCATTTGTTACAAAAATATGAAAGTATCATATTTTCCAATGTTTCAAATTGTTTCTATTTGAAGGATTTGTAGAACAATTTAGGGGGTCACATTATGTAGAGAAATAATTGTCTTTTATTGTAAAAAATTAGTAATGAAAATGAAACTGTTCAAATACTAGTCCAAATTTCTTTTCGATATGATCTGTGGATTAAGGGGTTCTTTACTTTTTATTGCTGTATCCAGCAAGTGATATTATTTGATTGATAACGGTGTTAGAACCTACACTGAAACGTCGCTCTTAATTGTAAGAAAAAAGTTGTTCATCCAAAAATTCTTAACCTTGCTCACTATACAGTTTATATATTTTATGCATGTCATTATGTCATAAGAGTCAGTATTACACTAACAGTCAATATGTAGTCACACATAGTAATGTAATAATGGATAGCAGGGGTAAATTAAACAACTGCATCATTTCTAGTTTGATATAACTTATCTTGGTACATCAAGATTGTATTAAGTTTACTGAACAGAGTGTTTGCTATTTATAAATGAACAGTTTTTAAAAACAAATATTCATAGGACTGAAAATGCAATCTGTATATATTGGGGACATAATAAATGCACATAAAGTGTGTGGGGGGTGGGGTGGGGGGGGGCTCATCTAAATACGGTCCTAACCTCAATCACATTATAAATTACCCATACCTAAGGTTGATAATTAAGGTCCTCTACCTCCTTCTCACACAGATACCTGTATATTTCGACCCCTTTATGTTTGTATGGTGCAATGGGGGCAATGTGTTCTTTCATTCAATACACAACATGCTTTTGATCTCATTAACACAGAGAGCTGGCAGATTGTAAAAACCAATATTCATAAGACTTGTATACTTCATACTGATATGTCCACACTGAAGAGAGGTACTGCCAGAGACTATGGCAGGATGGGGACCCCAGCAACTGATAAATGGCGATCACATTACAAATGTTCTCCCTGGGTCTGGGCAAAAAACACAAAGCACACATATTCAACAATTGTCAACAATTTAGGAAAACTAGTTTCATGTAGTATCATTTGTTTGCAGATGAGATTCCTGAATATCTGTCAGAATGTCAGATGATTTGAGGAAACAGACAGAGTCCAGTACATCCCAACCAATGGCAAGAGTAAGTACCAACACTATGAATTCATACAATGATATGTATATGTTACTTTTTTTAACTCTTTGTTTAGATCAAAGTTAATTTGATTAGGTACTTATGTTTACAAGTTCTACTTACATTAGATATCTAATGTTTTGGTCATTATTGTAAGATAGGATTTGTAGGTCCAGAATAAAATATATTCCTTTCCATTTTGTAAGGCCTTGTAATGATTACTGTCAGTACATCATTTACTTCAGTTCCCACCAGTTTGTAAGTTCAATATTATTAGAACTGACATGCATTGTAACTAAAACAAGTAATGCAAAGTGCATGGTGGAACCAGGCCTTTATTTCTTAGTCTGAAGAAAAGTGATAACTTAATTGTTTCATGTAACTACTTCGTACACAGCAATATTTAAAATTCGGCAATAGCTGAACTATTGTGTCATGATGACATCTTGATATGTTTGTTAAGAATGGTATAATTAGTTTGTTCAATAATCATTAGAACAGAACAGGTACTCATACATCTCATGTTCATCTATTTTTCTGAAGTAATATTGCTTAGCCTTTGTATGATGTGGTGATAACTTCATGGTGTGACAATCTGTCCATTATACCATACTGTGAGTATGTATACCCAAATAAAGACACAAACTAAAGAGGAATCTTAGAAGATAATCATTAGCTCACCCTGGGGTTAGGCTGTGTGTCTGCTACTGATCTACATAACACATTCTGCATGTAATTAGCTACAAACCACATGGACATTTCCCCACACAGACAGTTCCCAACACTGACATTTCCCTACTCAGACATTTCCCTACATGACAATCTGTTCTTGTATATTGAGGGTCCTTCTACTTCTACAACCTATGCTAAATAACTTGTTAATTTTTATGATTTTCCCATTACCATGAGCCTATGATGTGTACTTTTTATAGTGAGCATGACATTCTATACAGTTCTGTATACCGTAATCTAGTGTTTTAAGTATGAATACTTGACACTAAAATAGGGGCCATTTCTGCAAGTAGTAAACATTTTGAAAAGTTCTTTTCCAAGATGTGATTATGGGAAGGTTTTCCTTTCTTTCTTTACAATCATTAGGATAACCTGGTATTCTGAAAAACTGAAATAATGCATAGAATTAAGGGTTACGTGTTTACATTGCCTGATTGTCTTTATTTACCATATATATTACAATATGAACACATTTCAGTGAATCTTGTGATTTGAAAGGCTGATATGGCATTCATTATGAAAACAGTTACTCTATATGCAGTTTATTTTAAGACTAGCACCATGTACCACATTCACAATCAATAAGAAAGAAATAGTTCTGAGTGTCTGTTTATTTGAATTTTCCTTGAATCCTAGAAATATGATTGTGGAAAATAGATTGTTAGTCATCATTCTTTTGTCAGCATCAGCAACCAAATATGAGGACATGTTGAAGAACGTTATCACAAAATCTCAATGAACACTCGAGTACTTATTGGGAATTACAGTATGTGTTTTGAACAAATCATGTACTATTTCTCTTCTCTGGCTCAGCCTAACATGTGACATGTACATTGCCCAATGAGGGTGAGTTTCTGTATCTTTGGTAATGTGTTTTTGTAGGATGACTAATGCACATAGTCAATAAATTTAGTAATATGAAAGAAAAGCCTGGTAAATATGATTATGGACATCATGTATGACATACAGTTGAACATGATGTAATAGGTTTGCTTTTAATGCATTTCAGGTAAAATGTTCAAGAAAAAGAAGTATTGGTGTGATTTCAAAGGAGAATTACGACTGCCTTAGATTAAAACTTGAAGGAGGTGACATTCCCAAGGATAGCAAGACTGTCAAGTTTTACCATGTCTGCCAGAAAATACAGAAGTTCAATTTATCTTTGACAGAAATTCACAACCCTGTCCAAGGAGAATATAGATTGGAGATTATTGATGGGGACAGGAAAATAGTGATATCAAAGTCAGAACTTGATAATGTCATCTGCAAATTTTACACTGAGTTGCGGGGTTCTGGAGCAAAGAAAATAAGAACATTGATAAACCAGTATTATGCTGGCATTTCTCAGGAAGCCATACAAGACTTTATAGACAGGCAAGATGACAGGCAACTGTTACATCCTAAATTTGTTAATGCTGCCAAACTAAAACCGGTTATTTCAAGAACACCAATGGGGCGACATCAGGTTGACCTTGTGGAACTAACTGGAATGCCTGCAGAAAATGATGGTGAAACATTCATTTACATCTTGTCTGTTATTGATGTTTTCACAAGATTCTTGTGGCTTCGGCCTCTTTCCAACAAAAGAGCCTGTTCAGTGGCATTGGAACTCAACAAAATCTACTTTGAGTATGGATGGGGAAATCCAAGAATCTTACAGTGCGATCAAGGCTCCGAGTTTAAGGGAGCAGTCAACCAACTCTGCATAGAAATGGGAACGAAGATTGTCCGAAGTCGGGCTCACCATCCACAATCTCAGGGAAAGGTGGGTGACAAATTTCAATCAAAACATGCACACTATAAATGTTGAGGTAATAGATGTAGATACTTAATAGTAAGAACATTAATGTTGATGTTATTTGGAACATGTCATCTTTAGGGCAGAGCCACACTTGCATGTGTGTGACAGATGACACCGGTGGGGCAGGATACACTAACCTTCGTGAACACCTGCTACTATCACTATTTTATGTTGATTCATAACACATGCTTATGATATTGATGGAATCATTAAGTGGACCCAGCTTTTAGAAAAGGCTTCTTATGATTATGGAAACTGTTTTTGTTATATATTTCATATATTTCATATATTTCATATACATGGTATAACACTTGTGCACACTTTTTGTGCCTGCCTAATCTGTTTACTATTTAGATGTTAATTTATTTCAGAGTGAACGATCACACCGGGATTGGAAAAGCCATCTGGAATTTGATCACAGCAAACATGGTGATGGAGAAAACTTCAACTGGGTGGAAAAGTTGCCAGCATATGCTAGAATACACAATGAAAGCATTCATTCTGCACTTGGTAAAGTTTGAATATATAGCTTTAATTTAATGTGGGCATATGTCACAAAGTGTGAAGCACATAATGTAAGCATATACTTTTCAGACTGTAAGCATGGTAAATGTGGATGTGTGACATTGAATTTATTTTACGCACTGACCAACAAATAACCATTATGACACAGTTAAATGATGATGGCTCATAACAGAAGGTACAACAGTTTCATAGTTGACCAGGTATTGACCAAAATATAGTTGCATGCACCCTTCAGGCTACTGCAAATTTATAGAACTCTGGAAATATCAATATTGCCACAGTGCAGTTGTGACATTTATTGTTGAAGAAGACATGAGAAACACAGGCTTGTATTTAAACATAATTCCTATGTTAACAGGTTGTTCACCATACAAGGCCATGCTGGGCTGCCCTCCAGTACACTTCAAGAATTTGTTGAGAGCTGGAAATACAGTTGATGCGTACTCTTGCTCTGAAGAAGATGAGCAGTGCGAACTATCTGCAGAGAGTGATGAGGTATGGAGGATTTATGTCATTACGCATAACAAGAGACAAACTCATCTATATACCCCGCCCATTGTCTAGTTTTAAATACAATGATATGGGCAATCAAATGTGACATTGTAAATTATCAGTTTGTCTCACCTCCTTGTAGAAGAGGTTGAATACAAGAGCTAATATAACATCTCCATAAACTTTGTACATCTGCCTTAGTAAAACTTTAATGATAAACAAAGGTTATAATCATCTTCAAGTTTGTGTAAGCTAAGAATATTTAGATATCATGCCTGGTATTGTAGAGCATTGTTTTCAGGCAGGTATTGTTGCAGCCCTTTATAGGTACATGTAGTTACCAGAGTAAGGTACACGGTACAGATAAGGTACAAAAGTTGTAAGCATGCTGACACCTCAAAACCTGGTGAATTTCTAATACATCTACAATTAATGCTTTTATGGATTTTGTTGCAGTGTCTACTGGTGTGTCATTTAATTAGAAAAGGAAAATAAATCATATTTTGAAGTTTTTTAAAGAAAAAAGACTCTATAATAGCCATAGACTGATATTGTACACAGTTTCATGAAGATATCTTGAACAGTTTTCGGGTTCTGCTCTGGTAAACCCCACTGCTTCCATTCAGTTCAGAGACTAAGTCAAAATTTCAAAACTTTGTACAAAATAAAAAGACAAATTTGTAGGTGCAGGGGATAATAACTGTCATCGGGTCCAGTAAACCTGTGCAATAATGACAGGAGATGTGACAAGTAGAGACATGTACATAGAACTATTTCAATTGCAAGATATTAGAAGTAATGATATGTTTAGAATATGAGGTAAAACTACATGTGAAGTGGAAGTGATATTATTTGACGTTTATGTTAGATATGTGGATATAAAAACATGGTAAATGTAATACTTTATTATTCTTTAGGATACTGGAGACGAATATGGCATTAATGAGAGAATAGAAGCAATCACAAACCTCAGGAAAAATGTGCTGCAGGCGTCACTGACCAAATCATCAGAAATGATTAAAAAACACCACGAAAACAAGGACACATCAGTGTACAAGATAGGGGATGAAGTTCTGGTGAGGGTTCATGGAAAAGATACCAGAGTCAAACGAGGTGGGCCAAAAAAAGGGATGAAAAAATGCAAGGAAGGAACTATTGTCGAAATAGATTCCCAGAACTCCCAATTCAAGGTTGCCTATCCGAACAAGCATGTGCAGTGGGAGCAGGTGTGTGACATTACTTCTCGGACAAGAAAAGAAGAGAAGAGGAGAAGAATGAGGACATATGAAGGTACATATTTCCAGTAGTAGTTTATGAATATTATGTAATTAGCAAGTATGTTTAATAATGTATTTTAAATAAAATAGTTCTTACAGAATAGATGACATCATCTATCTTGGTGGACTGTAAAGACATGATGTTTGTAATGTATTTGCTGTTTTTATCATTTCCTCCACCCAGAGTAAGTGCAGTTGGAGATACAGAAACGAGATCAGTGTGTCCATCTGTCACATTTTGTATCAAGAGCATTCAATATTTCCTCATGGACCCTCACAATTGGTGCCTTTTCCCATGCTGGAATGTTTATAATATTTCATTTGCATTTTCATGGCAACAAGTTGGTTCAAATGAGGGTGGGGTTTGTTTCCAGAGCACAATTCATAAACCATTGCGTATTTCTTCATGAAACTTTAGACAACATCAGGCAGGTTCTGTTATTCTGCTATTCAGTTTCTTTGGTAGACTTTTATATTTTGCATTTCTAAGAAAATACCAAGTTGGACAGCTAATTAGAACAGTTATCAAAGATGATACAACTCATGTTGCTACTGCAGGTTGAAAAAGGTCTCCAGCAATACATGCTTGAGGTGACTAATTTGACCAGGTGATCGGGTAACTTGGTTTATTCTATGACATGGTACCCAGACAGTGTGGATGTTGCTAATACTGCAGTGTTAATTAAAAGAGAAGGAACAACATCATATTTAAAATCAGGAACATACATTAATTAATGTTTTTTATGGTTCAGAATTTTGAAAGTATTATATGGATCATAGCAAATGTAATTACATGCCATTACTAATTCACGACTTTGCAAGGTATTGAAATAATTTGGTGTAGTCATTAATTGTTATGTCATTTGTACTAAAATCTTAGGATTAATGTAGTATATGATACTTCCTGTGATATTATACATTACTTACAAGGGACATTCATTGGTTTGTCTTCTTGGAACGAAAGCTAACATTGACACAGGAGGTTAGGTGGTATACAAAACACAACTGATCAAGGGTCTGGAATCAAACTGCAGTCAATGGTTGAAGCATTTGATGATTTTCAGTTCAGTTCAGTTCCTTAACCAGTTAAATTGGTTGCTCTGTGATATGTTGGTATGTGCAGAAGAAGGCATAAATGTGATAATTTTCATATATTTTTCTAACAGATGCTCGGCCAGATGCAAGAGAAGAGGGTAGAAAGCCACTCAAAAGGGGAAAAACACAGGATGAAAAAGGTATTACAATTTGAAACACCTCATAGGAATCTTCTGGAACGGTTAGTCTCCAAAACATTAGGCATATGCATGAATACTTGCATGCATGCATGCACAATAAGAAGGGTAATCAATACTTGTACAAATTTTCCACCTTTCAGAGTACATTTACACATATTGAACACTTCAACGGAATAAATGTTTTAAAAAAAAAATGAATGTAAAGCATTACTTTATCCTGAAGGTATATGCTTGCACTTGGTGATGTATGCTTGCACTTGGTGATGTATGTTTGTACTTTTAAGGAAAGGGAGAACAACAGGCTCAAACCAAGAGGAGAGACAATGCAGAAACAAAAGGTAATATCTGAATACAGATGGGTACGATCAACAAGACTGATCAATCCTAGATGCATTATTATATCTGTTGGAAGGAGTACACAAATTCTCCATATGATGTTGTGTCAGTTACTCATATGTCTTCCTGTATATCATGCACATCTGAAATGGTTCATTGTCTCAGCTGAAAAATACTACATCAGTACATGTATTGCAGAACATTACAGTTGTTTCCATAAAAACAATATACTAAGAGATATATTACAGGTCAATTTGTGTTACTTATATAATGTGTCTATGCAGGACGCAAGAAGACACCAACTATGAAAGAACTGGAGATGGAGGCCTCATTCTATGACCTTGACATTGTGGACAATGAAGGGGCTGGTAACTGCATGTTTATTGCATTGGCTCAACAGCTTCAAATACATGACATTGACATAATCAGCCATAAACATCTGCGAGAAAAGGTTGTGCAATATGTGCAGGTAAGTAAACAATAATGCATACTTTCAATTTTCTTAGGGTAGGAATTTGATATAGTGAATAAAATGTGAAAGCCTAATTGGGCTGAAGCCATGTCCTATTTGTTTGGAATCATGTTATTCTAAGAATCAGTGGACCAGCTGAAAATTTGGCATGCAAGTTTGTTCAGATTATTACACCTCAATGGATTTAAAAAGTTTATATTTGTTATCATTATGAACATTGATATGCAGTAAGAATGTTTTTTACAATAACGGCAGTACATTTGATTTGGTGAATTTCAATTTTTATCCAGTAATGAATTCCACATATCTTTTTTTGTGTTACTGAAATTTTGGCTTACAGGACGAAACCTCAAAGCTTATGAAGCAAAGGTTTGCCTGAATAGTATTAATTATTATTGTCTCTGAAAAGTACTCACATATTTTGGATCTTATGTTAAATATGTCAATGACAATTTGCTCTCAACCTTTCCATCAAATATATTTTCATTAATTCCTCTTACGTTATGTGAGCTAGAGAGTCATGGGGCTCTATTGGTGATGCCCTTGACATTGATTAAACTTCTTTATTTAAAACAAGATAAACGAATGGTTGTCCCAATGAAGGAAACATCCCTCAGGTCAGCCTGTTTAGTAGGGTATATTACTTTCAAATGTTTTGGATATATTATGAGACACCTCTTAATATTGAGAATTTAAGTTTCAAAATTGCATGACAGTTGTCAGATAAGGTGTGTAAAATAAGCTGAATATTCACTTTTATCTGCCACATATGTACATGTACAGTTCTAATAGGTTTCATACTTCCGCAGCTCATTTATATTACATTATAATATTTGTTTTACTTTTGACCTCATAAAGTGTTATCAGGACCTTAAAAGGCATTTAAAAAATGTGATGGCTGAAATTTTGTACAGAAAGGCTGTATACACATTTCTAAATGAGCAAGTCGAAAATTATTATGCAAAGTGGCTCTTTTAGGTTACAGTATAAACCACTGACTTTTTATTCAGTTGGGCTGTATGAATAATTTCTGATACTTTATGTTTACCCCAATAAATAGGTTCAAGTAAATTTTGAAAGGCATATAGATTGGGATGAGGTGAAATGGGACTAAACTTTGCATTTAAGGTAAATGCACTTATACAGCAAGCCAGTGAAAACTGTTTTTTCATTAGCTCATCTTGAATTTTCACTTTTTCCAATTTTGGGCAAACATAAAAACACTTGAACAAATTCATGGAACCTGATGAATTGCACAATTTCAATTCATTATCTATGCATGTTGCATTTAACATAAAGATGCAAGTACCAGTACTTCCCCATGGGGGTCATGCAAAATGGTATCTTCTGACAATGTGAGGTTTGTCACTTGTAGAGATTTTGTACCATTTTAGCTTTGAACTTAGATGACTATACAACACAACATTGAGTCATGTTTTTTTGTTGTTGTTTTTTTTCATTTTATGTGTATTACATGTAGTATAAGAAGAAAGAAGAACAGTAACATTTCTCAGTCTCACACTAACTGAACATGTTTTAGGGCAAGCGGCGTCTGTTCAAGGACTTCGTGGATAAAAACCATTATCCAACATTCAGAGACTATATCATCAAGATGAAGATGTTGGGGGAATGGGGAGACAACATCATTCTGCAGGCAACAGCTGACCTCTATAAGGTGACCATCAGGATCATTACAACAATTGCAAATGAGCCTACATTCATTCGTCCAGCTGAATACCGAGGAGACATGCCAGTACTAAGCATAGGCCACTTGTGGGAGCTGCATTATGTGACACTCATACCAATGTCCACAGAAGGAGGTTTGTCCTTTATTGATGGTACAGTTAAAATAATTATGGCAGGTCACCATGTCAAAGCATTCAGAACTTTTGTAGGTTTTTGCGATATATACCTATAACATTACATATTACTCAAAACAGTTGACTCTTCACGCTGAAACAAAGCCCAATAATGCCTAGCATTGTGCAAGTGCCAGCATGTGCATGTTCTTTAAGTTAAGAACTAAATTACACTTGGATCGTCACATTGAGACCGTGGCATGTACCTATTATCAGATATAAATTTATGACATCTCTGACCACAGAGATATCAGTATATTACTATATTGGTACTGAACATTTCATATATTCACAGACTCATTGGAAATTAAGGATAGAGAGCTAATATAAGTATACTTCTGACATTAACCATTTCATACTTATCATACACAGAAAAAACATTCTTGTGTTCATTCACATGCTTGTTACTTGTACAAGGATTACGCATACTGGTTCCACATCTCACATACAATCATGTTTCATTTTAAGAGAAAGAGATGGAAGCAGCTAATGACACCAAAATGGACACAGAAGATGAATCAGATTCAGATTCAAAGTATCCAATCAACACTGCTGTATGGGAACACAAGGTATGTCCAAACCCAATGCAACACCTGCAACAAGACATTTCCTGATTATTGTGTCAGTTGCTTAATGATAAATCCATTAATGTTTTCAGTATGAAATATTAACCAAAGATGATTTCAGATGTACTTTTGTTTTAATAAAAAAAATTCTAAAAATTATATCTGAGTAAACAGTACTCTTGTATTACCTTCATAAATGTTTTTGCCATGGTGCCTTCATATTTCACAATACATTATTTGAAAGTTTAGCTTAACAATTGTAAGAGGCACATGTCAGTTGCTGCCATTAGATACCTGATAAGAAGGTATTATTCACTCTCAGTAAGATGTTTTCTTAAACTTGTGTTAATGATGTTTCTCTTTACTAAAATTTATACAGAAAGAAAATGTAGTGGCACACCTGCAGAGAATTGCTGCAAGAGATGCACCGTGAGTTTTGTTGGCAGATAACTTGGAATGACTTTCAATCCAGATATAGTAATAACTGGGTTTTTATTCCAGTTGCTTCTCATAGTGTTTGATTTACTCCTAACCTGTGTTTGTGGGTTTTACCAAAACGAAACAAGCTAAAACAATGAATTATTGAAGTACCAATAAAACACGAAGCACTAATTGAAGTCCTGAATGGATACTGTGTTAGAACTAGTCCCTAGCAACCTATGCTTGTCACACCAGGAGACTTAATGGATACTGTGTTAGAACTAGTCCCTAGCAACCTATGCTTGTCACACCAGGAGACTTAATGGATACTGTGTTAGAACTAGTCCCTAGCAACCTATGCTTGTCACACCAGAGACTCAATGGATCAGGTGGTAAATCTCTGTGACCCTGGATGAATTTATGACATCATACATTATGACTGTGATAACTTTGCTCATAATATCAAAACACTATTTGGTCTTGTTGAGACACAATATAGTATTGATATTGCTGAGTGGGGCACTGAACAACAAACACTCATTTTAGATATGTTTTTCAGTGAGGAACAACTTCAAAGGCATGATGAGTTTGTCAGCGGCTTCCCAACACCAGACCGAAGAGTCAATTTTGCAGAGGGATATCTGTCTCAATATGTATGTACCTTCTCAAATGTGACAGTTGCCTCATATATTATTTTTAACAAACATCCTCCCAATCATTGCTCATGAAAACGTTACATGAAAATTTGTGAGCTTCAATGCAAGACCATGCTTTAAGGATTGTGTACATGATAACTTACAGCCCTGTCATTTGGGACTCCTTATAGGATCTGGTGGAATAGGAGAGCTAATGTTGTCTTCGGGGATATTCTCATGTATATATATTCTGGCAGCTTATTGATTCCTACAATCGATACCACCTCAATTTCAAAGGAATATCAGTCAAGCTGTCCATTCTTTTGATATATAAAAATGGGTTCAATCTGTCATTGTATTCTGTTGAGAACAGTGCACAGATTATTGAACAAATACCCACCTGAAGGTTTTTGGTTACACCCACTGAGAAAGCATTACTACTTCCATCACCAAATGAGACTTGGTAAACTACAATAACATGAAATTTCATGTAGGTAAGAAGATACTATGACAATGCATTGAGATAACCTGTCAGATAGTTTTAAGAGTGAATAATTCATTATAGGTACTTTAGTACATTCAGGTTTGGAAACTGTGGCATAATAAGAATTGTTTTCCTATGAATAACACTGTAGACATAGAAGGAAGTAATCAACCAGTGTGAGAGCATGGAAGTCATACTGCATACTGCATTAAGTATATGTTTTGTCTGACTTCTAGTAACGTCTGTACCATTTTTATTTAGATAATTTAGTTCATGCAATTACTAGGTTAATTGGAATTGGACCTTCTTGTTGGATCTGTTCCTGTAGTAGCCATGTGCTCAGGTCCTTGCCCATCTGTTTCTTTATGCATATGAATCAGAACTTCTGCTCGGATTGGCAAAATAAAAAACACAGGAATTCAGTCAAGAATTTTGACTTTAGATTCCTGTATATCAATGATCTGAAATTGTTCAATAATGTAAGTAGCCATTCCCTTCCACTGAACTGGAAATAAAAGAGACTAGTACATCTGTTTTATATTTTGGTCTATGCATAAAGATTCAGAGTGACAGTAAAGTATACACAAGACTAGAACAAATAGGATGACGTCAACTTTCTAGTACTCAACTATGCTTTTATGTCTGACAATTTTCAAACAGCTACAGCCTTTTAAGGTACAATTGAGCGTGCTCTTTCTACAAAGTTTTTCAAAGAGTGCCATACAACTCTTGCTTCAAACATGTTTGATCAAGGCTACAATATTCAAGGCCTCAGCAAGCTTTCAAAACATTTCATGGTAGACATGTGGAAGCCATTTCCAACTTTAATGCATTAATGACCAAAATGATGTCCCATGCAATTCCTTTTTTTGACTTGTACCATATGTTCCCATATTTATTTAGGTGTCACGAGTCTTGCCTTTGCATGTGTTTGTGATTGGTGTCATAAGTGGGAAATGACACCCTCACCTTTCTTTGAACACCCTGTATTGACAGTTGTTCATAAAAACATGCTTGTGATATGGTGAAACTCGTAAAAAAGACTTCCCTTTAAGCAGAAATTTCACATGATAATAGAAAGGGATTTGTTGATTATTGTTTTTTATGTTTATGAAAATGTTTTTTCCACTTTTATTCCCACACACAGTATTTTTATCTGAAAGTGCATGGTGGTAAGTCATGAGGAAATTGTGGTGCCCCTGTTGTCACAAGTACAACTTAAACACGTTCCAAATTAACTTGTGCTTTTAACTAAAACGAAATGTTATTAGTGTTGCTATATCTGCTTATATTTGCTTAACTACTTACTTCATTACATAACAAAACGTGTATTCCCTATATATTTTGCATACTTTTATTATTGTTTCAGATGCAGCAAAAAATGCTTCAGTACTTGATATCAGCTTTGACATTAACAAGACTGAAAGATACACGGTATTTAATATTAATATTTTATGACACTTTGTGAAACAGGTTGTTTCAAATAATTCCTGATAACATACATTATATTTAAGTTTTGAGGTTATACCAGAGGAATGAGACAGATACCATGATTGGCTTAATGTTACATTTATTTGCATTTACTAAAAATGTATTGTAGGATTGGCTTTCGTTTTCATTCATGGAATGTCATGTAAATTTCTGATGAAGTACTCTACACATGACCCATATTGCCATCAAATAAGCAACAATGCAGGCAGTTAACTGCCAAACACACTGACATATAGACACTTCCACTTGACATGTAATAAACCAAGTCATCGAACCTGACCATCAGATAAATTAGGTTAGCATATGTTGGTATGGACCTATGTTCTGTCCCATGGGGTACTTACCCAACAGTTGACTATGATGAAATGATGGATTTCTTTGTTGATACAGGAGGATATACTCAGGAAGTATGCGACTGTTCAAGTGCAAGGTTGAAAAGAAGCTGAAACTTTTAACGCAAAAGCACATGATGTAAGAATACCTTTATGTTGAAAAAACACATGATTTACGCCACCGTGGTCTAGTGGATAGAGCATCCACCTGGAGAGAAGAGGGTCGTGGGTTCGACCCTCAGCCACGTCATACCAAAAGACGATAAAAGGTTGTACTTGTTCCTACCCTGTCTGGTGCCCGACAATAAGGGGCTAAAACAAGTACTAGTTGGGTCGGAGTCAGCAAACTGTATTAAAGGTTACACAATTTGCGTTAGCAATCTTTTAACGTCTTTTGGTATGACGCAGCCGGAGATCAAACCCTAATGTTCCTGCTCTCAGGGCAGACAATCTTCCTATAGTCCATGGAGGTGATCAGCTATTTTTCTTTTACTCACCAAAAACCTTATTAAGGTATTGATAAGGAACATAAACTGTCATAATATGTTATGTTATAATGTCTTTCAACAATACACATGAGGAAGAGAATTTATGGATGTCAACTTCTTTATTATGAGGAACACAACGTTTCAGAGTATACACTTACTCCTTCATCAGGTGAATGAATGCTATGAGGCAGAGAACATGTATGTATGTATGTATGTATGTATGTATGTATGTATGTATGTATGTATGTATGTATGTATGTATGTATGTATGTATGTATGTATGTATGTATGTAGGTACGTACGTACGTACGTACGTACGTACGTACGTACGTACGTATGTATATGTATGTACCTGTAAGAACAACAAAAGTAATAAGATAACAAAGGTGGTAACTTAACAAGGGAAGCCAACTGATAATTGGTGCTGATAGGTGATTACCAAAGAAAAAATGGAAGCCAACACTTAACAGTAAATTGGCACTGACAGGTAAAAGAATAGAATGTTGCTCATGGGGTACACAGTTCCAGTGACTGTCATGTTCAAATAACAAAAGTCAGTAAGAGATGGTCAAATATTTATGCCTGTCATTGTACCCAGTTAATGTCATGGACTGGTTATCTGTCATCTGAGTAAACATCTTCTCCTTTGGGGTGGTAGGGCAGCCTACTGGTTAAGCATTCACTCATCAAGCTGAAGACCCGGATTCGATTCCCCACATGGGTACAATGTGCGAAGCCCCTTTCTGATGTCTCTCTTCTCCTTAGAAACCACATAAACAATGACACTGAAACATCACATACTTGTTCCAATGATGTCACATGTGTTAACCAAATATTTCAGTAAGGCTGCAATTTCTGGATATATTCATTGCGTTTTCTTTAAATAGTTCTATGACAATGAATGAATGACAATGCTTACAACAAATCCTGTTAGATGACTGGCTTTGTTGATATTTCAAACTGTTGCCTACATGTGTTGATGTCTTTGTGAGCTACGGTGCTTAGTCAATTGTTTTTACATAAACATATGTTTTTTCACACTTCAGAGCTGCCACAGATTACCTGATGTATGTTGGGGTAAAGGAAGCTATAATTCATATTCTGATGGATGTGCTGAATAAACCCTATGAAGAAGTCAACTATGAATGTAAATCAACAGAATTTGATGCCAGTCAAGTTCCAGGGAGGGGTGTCCACATCACTGTGGATGACGAATAATGATGGCTTGGTTCACACAGGGAGGATTAAAATGCCACTGTTATACAGGATGACTGACTTGCTGGATGTGTTGTGATGATTGTGCTTGCACACTGATGTCAACACCCACATATATTATCTTTACAAGAAAAGTAAATGGATGTACATGAACCACAGTGACATGTCATTTTGTAACATTAGTATTTCTTTGTATGACAATGTGTGAATTTACTAGGGTTGCAACGGGTAACTCACGAACTCTATGCTTACACTAAAAGTCACTCATGTTCGCATTTCTTTCTGACTATGCACCCATTCCTTCTGACTTAGGCTCTTCTTTGGGCCACTGATAGTAAATGCCATTTCTAACTTGAGAGCAGAATATGAATGCTATGGGTCAATATTTCTAATTTTAAGAGATTTTTGACTATATTATTACTCATGTCCCCTCAACCAGAAATGGGATAACGCCTATAAACTCGACAAATAATGGAATCTGAAGATTTTCTTTTAGCTACTGATAGTAAATACCATTTCCAACCTGTCAGCAAAGCCTGAATGCTATGGGTCAATATTTCTAATTTTAAGAGATTTTTGACTATATTATTACTCATGTCCCCTCGACCAGAAATGGGATAACGCCTATACACTCGACAAATAATGGAATCTTAAGATTTTGTTTTGACTACTGATGGTAAATCCCATTTCTAACTTGAGAGCAGAATATGAATGCTATGGGTCAATATTTCTAATTTTAAGAGATTTTTGACTATATTATCACTCATGTCCCCTCGACCAGAAATGGGATAACGCCTATAAACTCGACATATAATGGAATCTGAAGATTTTGTTTTGGCTACTGATAGTAAATGCCATTTCTAACTTGAGAGCAGAATATGAATGCTATGGGTCAATATTTCTAATTTTAAGAGATTTTTGACTATATTATTACTCATGTCCCCTCAACCAGAAATGGGATAACGCCTATATACTTGACATATAATGGAATCTTAAGATTTTGTTTTGACTACTGATAATAAATCCCATTTCTAACTTGAGAGCAGAATATGAATGCTATGGGACAATATTTCTAATTTTAAGAGATTTTTGACTATATTATTACTCATGTCCCCTCAACCAGAAATGGGATAACGCCTATAAACTCGACATATAATGGAATCTTAAGATTTTGTTTTGACTACTGATAGTAAATGCCATTTCTAACTTGAGAGCAGAATATGAATGCTATGGGTCAATATTTCTAATTTTAAGAGATTTTTGACTATATTATTACTCATGTCCCCTCAACCAGAAATGGGATAACGCCTATAAACTCGACATATAATGGAATCTTAAGATTTTGTTTTGACTACTGATAGTAAATGCCATTTCTAACTTGAGAGCAGAATATGAATGCTATGGGTCAATATTTCTAATTTTAAGAGATTTTTGACTATATTATTACTGATGTCCCCTCGAACAGAAATGGGATAACGCCTATAAACTCAACAAATAATGGAATCTGAAGATTTTCTTTTAGCTACTGATAGTAAATACCATTTCAAACCTGTCAGCAAAGCCTGAATGCTATGGGTAAATATTTCTAATTTTAAGAGATTTTTGACTATATTATTACTCATGTCCCCTCAACCAGAAATGGGATAACGCCTATAAACTCGACAAATAATGGAATCTGAAGATTTTCTTTTAGCTACTGATAGTAAATACCATTTCCAACCTGTCAGCAAAGCCTGAATGCTATGGGTCAATATTTCTAATTTTAAGAGATTTTTGACTATATTATCACTCATGTCCCCTCGACCAGAAATGGGATAACGCCTATATACTTGACATATAATGGAATCTTAAGATTTTCTTTTGGCTACTGATAGTAAATGCCATTTCTAAGTTGAGAGCAGAATATGAATGCTATGGGTCAATATTTCTAATTTTAAGAGATTTTTGACTATATTATTACTCATGTCCCCTCGAACAGAAATGGGATAACGCCTATAAAGTCGACATATAATGGAATCTTAAGATTTTGTTTTGACTACTGATAGTAAATGCCATTTCTAACTTGAGAGCAGAATATGAATGCTATGGGTCAATATTTCTAATTTTAAGAGATTTTTGACTATATTATTACTCATGTCCCCTCAACCAGAAATGGGATAACGCCTATAAACTCGACAAATAATGGAATCTGAAGATTTTCTTTTAGCTACTGATAGTAAATACCATTTCCAACCTGTCAGCAAAGCCTGAATGCTATGGGTCAATATTTCTAATTTTAAGAGATTTTTGACTATATTATCACTCATGTCCCCTCGACCAGAAATGGGATAACGCCTATATACTTGACATATAATGGAATCTTAAGATTTTGTTTTGACTACTAATAGTAAATGCCATTTCTAACTTGAGAGCAGAATATGAATGCTATGGGTCAATATTTCTAATTTTAAGAGATTTTTGACTATATTATTACTCATGTCCCCTCAACCAGAAATGGGATAACGCCTATATACTTGACATATAATGGAATCTTAAGATTTTGTTTTGACTACTGATAATAAATCCCATTTCTAACTTGAGAGCAGAATATGAATGCTATGGGACAATATTTCTAATTTTAAGAGATTTTTGACTATATTATTACTCATGTCCCCTCAACCAGAAATGGGATAACGCCTATAAACTCGACATATAATGGAATCTTAAGATTTTGTTTTGACTACTGATAGTAAATGCCATTTCTAACTTGAGAGCAGAATATGAATGCTATGGGTCAATATTTCTAATTTTAAGAGATTTTTGACTATATTATTACTCATGTCCCCTCAACCAGAAATGGGATAACGCCTATAAACTCGACATATAATGGAATCTTAAGATTTTGTTTTGACTTCTGATAGTAAATGCCATTTCTAACTTGAGAGCAGAATATGAATGCTATGGGTCAATATTTCTAATTTTAAGAGATTTTTGACTATATTATTACTCATGTCCCCTCAACCAGAAATGGGATAACGCCTATAAACTCGACATATAATGGAATCTTAAGATTTTGTTTTGACTACTGATAGTAAATGCCATTTCTAACTTGAGAGCAGAATATGAATGCTATGGGTCAATATTTCTAATTTTAAGAGATTTTTGACTATATTATTACTCATGTCCCCTCAACCAGAAATGGGATAACGCCTATAAACTCGACATATAATGGAATCTTAAGATTTTGTTTTGACTACTGATGGTAAATCCCATTTCTAACTTGAGAGCAGAATATGAATGCTATGGGTCAATATTTCTAATTTTAAGAGATTTTTGACTATATTATCACTCATGTCCCCTCGACCAGAAATGGGATAACGCCTATATACTTGACATATAATGGAATCTTAAGATTTTGTTTTGACTACTAATAGTAAATGCCATTTCTAACTTGAGAGCAGAATATGAATGCTATGGGTCAATATTTCTAATTTTAAGAGATTTTTGACTATATTATTACTGATGTCCCCTCGAACAGAAATGGGATAACGCCTATAAACTCAACAAATAATGGAATCTGAAGATTTTCTTTTAGCTACTGATAGTAAATACCATTTCAAACCTGTCAGCAAAGCCTGAATGCTATGGGTAAATATTTCTAATTTTAAGAGATTTTTGACTATATTATTACTCATGTCCCCTCAACCAGAAATGGGATAACGCCTATAAACTCGACAAATAATGGAATCTGAAGATTTTCTTTTAGCTACTGATAGTAAATACCATTTCCAACCTGTCAGCAAAGCCTGAATGCTATGGGTCAATATTTCTAATTTTAAGAGATTTTTGACTATATTATCACTCATGTCCCCTCGACCAGAAATGGGATAACGCCTATATACTTGACATATAATGGAATCTTAAGATTTTCTTTTGGCTACTGATAGTAAATGCCATTTCTAAGTTGAGAGCAGAATATGAATGCTATGGGTCAATATTTCTAATTTTAAGAGATTTTTGACTATATTATTACTCATGTCCCCTCGACCAGAAATGGGATAACGCCTATAAAGTCGACATATAATGGAATCTTAAGATTTTGTTTTGACTACTGATAGTAAATGCCATTTCTAACTTGAGAGCAGAATATGAATGCTATGGGTCAATATTTCTAATTTTAAGAGATTTTTGACTATATTATTACTCATGTCCCCTCAACCAGAAATGGGATAACGCCTATAAACTCGACATATAATGGAATCTTAAGATTTTGTTTTGACTACTAATAGTAAATGCCATTTCTAACTTGAGAGCAGAATATGAATGCTATGGGTCAATATTTCTAATTTTAAGAGATTTTTGACTATATTATTACTCATGTCCCCTCAACCAGAAATGGGATAACGCCTATAAACTCGACAAATAATGGAATCTGAAGATTTTCTTTTAGCTACTGATAGTAAATACCATTTCTAACTTGAGAGCAGAATATGAATGCTATGGGTCAATATTTCTAATTTTAAGAGATTTTTGACTATATTATTACTGATGTCCCCTCGAACAGAAATGGGATAACGCCTATAAACTCAACAAATAATGGAATCTGAAGATTTTCTTTTAGCTACTGATAGTAAATACCATTTCAAACCTGTCAGCAAAGCCTGAATGCTATGGGTAAATATTTCTAATTTTAAGAGATTTTTGACTATATTATTACTCATGTCCCCTCAACCAGAAATGGGATAACGCCTATAAACTCGACAAATAATGGAATCTGAAGATTTTCTTTTAGCTACTGATAGTAAATACCATTTCCAACCTGTCAGCAAAGCCTGAATGCTATGGGTCAATATTTCTAATTTTAAGAGATTTTTGACTATATTATCACTCATGTCCCCTCGACCAGAAATGGGATAACGCCTATATACTTGACATATAATGGAATCTTAAGATTTTCTTTTGGCTACTGATAGTAAATGCCATTTCTAAGTTGAGAGCAGAATATGAATGCTATGGGTCAATATTTCTAATTTTAAGAGATTTTTGACTATATTATTACTCATGTCCCCTCGACCAGAAATGGGATAACGCCTATAAAGTCGACATATAATGGAATCTTAAGATTTTGTTTTGACTACTGATAGTAAATGCCATTTCTAACTTGAGAGCAGAATATGAATGCTATGGGTCAATATTTCTAATTTTAAGAGATTTTTGACTATATTATTACTCATGTCCCCTCAACCAGAAATGGGATAACGCCTATAAACTCGACATATAATGGAATCTTAAGATTTTGTTTTGACTACTAATAGTAAATGCCATTTCTAACTTGAGAGCAGAATATGAATGCTATGGGTCAATATTTCTAATTTTAAGAGATTTTTGACTATATTATTACTCATGTCCCCTCAACCAGAAATGGGATAACGCCTATAAACTCGACAAATAATGGAATCTGAAGATTTTCTTTTAGCTACTGATAGTAAATACCATTTCTAACTTGAGAGCAGAATATGAATGCTATGGGTCAATATTTCTAATTTTAAGAGATTTTTGACTATATTATTACTGATGTCCCCTCGAACAGAAATGGGATAACGCCTATAAACTCAACAAATAATGGAATCTGAAGATTTTCTTTTAGCTACTGATAGTAAATACCATTTCAAACCTGTCAGCAAAGCCTGAATGCTATGGGTAAATATTTCTAATTTTAAGAGATTTTTGACTATATTATTACTCATGTCCCCTCAACCAGAAATGGGATAACGCCTATAAACTCGACAAATAATGGAATCTGAAGATTTTCTTTTAGCTACTGATAGTAAATACCATTTCCAACCTGTCAGCAAAGCCTGAATGCTATGGGTCAATATTTCTAATTTTAAGAGATTTTTGACTATATTATCACTCATGTCCCCTCGACCAGAAATGGGATAACGCCTATATACTTGACATATAATGGAATCTTAAGATTTTCTTTTGGCTACTGATAGTAAATGCCATTTCTAAGTTGAGAGCAGAATATGAATGCTATGGGTCAATATTTCTAATTTTAAGAGATTTTTGACTATATTATTACTCATGTCCCCTCGACCAGAAATGGGATAACGCCTATAAAGTCGACATATAATGGAATCTTAAGATTTTGTTTTGACTACTGATAGTAAATGCCATTTCTAACTTGAGAGCAGAATATGAATGCTATGGGTCAATATTTCTAATTTTAAGAGATTTTTGACTATATTATTACTCATGTCCCCTCAACCAGAAATGGGATAACGCCTATAAACTCGACATATAATGGAATCTTAAGATTTTGTTTTGACTACTAATAGTAAATGCCATTTCTAACTTGAGAGCAGAATATGAATGCTATGGGTCAATATTTCTAATTTTAAGAGATTTTTGACTATATTATTACTCATGTCCCCTCAACCAGAAATGGGATAACGCCTATAAACTCGACAAATAATGGAATCTGAAGATTTTCTTTTAGCTACTGATAGTAAATACCATTTCTAACTTGAGAGCAGAATATGAATGCTATGGGTCAATATTTCTAATTTTAAGAGATTTTTGACTATATTATTACTGATGTCCCCTCGAACAGAAATGGGATAACGCCTATAAACTCAACAAATAATGGAATCTGAAGATTTTCTTTTAGCTACTGATAGTAAATACCATTTCAAACCTGTCAGCAAAGCCTGAATGCTATGGGTAAATATTTCTAATTTTAAGAGATTTTTGACTATATTATTACTCATGTCCCCTCAACCAGAAATGGGATAACGCCTATAAACTCGACAAATAATGGAATCTGAAGATTTTCTTTTAGCTACTGATAGTAAATACCATTTCCAACCTGTCAGCAAAGCCTGAATGCTATGGGTCAATATTTCTAATTTTAAGAGATTTTTGACTATATTATCACTCATGTCCCCTCGACCAGAAATGGGATAACGCCTATATACTTGACATATAATGGAATCTTAAGATTTTCTTTTGGCTACTGATAGTAAATGCCATTTCTAAGTTGAGAGCAGAATATGAATGCTATGGGTCAATATTTCTAATTTTAAGAGATTTTTGACTATATTATTACTCATGTCCCCTCGACCAGAAATGGGATAACGCCTATAAAGTCGACATATAATGGAATCTTAAGATTTTGTTTTGACTACTGATAGTAAATGCCATTTCTAACTTGAGAGCAGAATATGAATGCTATGGGTCAATATTTCTAATTTTAAGAGATTTTTGACTATATTATTACTCATGTCCCCTCAACCAGAAATGGGATAACGCCTATAAACTCGACAAATAATGGAATCTGAAGATTTTCTTTTAGCTACTGATAGTAAATACCATTTCCAACCTGTCAGCAAAGCCTGAATGCTATGGGTCAATATTTCTAATTTTAAGAGATTTTTGACTATATTATCACTCATGTCCCCTCGACCAGAAATGGGATAACGCCTATATACTTGACATATAATGGAATCTTAAGATTTTGTTTTGACTACTAATAGTAAATGCCATTTCTAACTTGAGAGCAGAATATGAATGCTATGGGTCAATATTTCTAATTTTAAGAGATTTTTGACTATATTATTACTCATGTCCCCTCAACCAGAAATGGGATAACGCCTATAAACTCGACAAATAATGGAATCTGAAGATTTTCTTTTAGCTACTGATAGTAAATACCATTTCCAACCTGTCAGCAAAGCCTGAATGCTATGGGTCAATATTTCTAATTTTAAGAGATTTTTGACTATATTATTACTCATGTCCCCTCGACCAGAAATGGGATAACGCCTATACACTCGACAAATAATGGAATCTTAAGATTTTGTTTTGACTACTGATGGTAAATCCCATTTCTAACTTGAGAGCAGAATATGAATGCTATGGGTCAATATTTCTAATTTTAAGAGATTTTTGACTATATTATCACTCATGTCCCCTCGACCAGAAATGGGATAACGCCTATAAACTCGACATATAATGGAATCTGAAGATTTTGTTTTGGCTACTGATAGTAAATGCCATTTCTAACTTGAGAGCAGAATATGAATGCTATGGGTCAATATTTCTAATTTTAAGAGATTTTTGACTATATTATTACTCATGTCCCCTCAACCAGAAATGGGATAACGCCTATATACTTGACATATAATGGAATCTTAAGATTTTGTTTTGACTACTGATAATAAATCCCATTTCTAACTTGAGAGCAGAATATGAATGCTATGGGACAATATTTCTAATTTTAAGAGATTTTTGACTATATTATTACTCATGTCCCCTCAACCAGAAATGGGATAACGCCTATAAACTCGACATATAATGGAATCTTAAGATTTTGTTTTGACTACTGATAGTAAATGCCATTTCTAACTTGAGAGCAGAATATGAATGCTATGGGTCAATATTTCTAATTTTAAGAGATTTTTGACTATATTATTACTCATGTCCCCTCAACCAGAAATGGGATAACGCCTATAAACTCGACATATAATGGAATCTTAAGATTTTGTTTTGACTACTGATAGTAAATGCCATTTCTAACTTGAGAGCAGAATATGAATGCTATGGGTCAATATTTCTAATTTTAAGAGATTTTTGACTATATTATTACTGATGTCCCCTCGAACAGAAATGGGATAACGCCTATAAACTCAACAAATAATGGAATCTGAAGATTTTCTTTTAGCTACTGATAGTAAATACCATTTCAAACCTGTCAGCAAAGCCTGAATGCTATGGGTAAATATTTCTAATTTTAAGAGATTTTTGACTATATTATTACTCATGTCCCCTCAACCAGAAATGGGATAACGCCTATAAACTCGACAAATAATGGAATCTGAAGATTTTCTTTTAGCTACTGATAGTAAATACCATTTCCAACCTGTCAGCAAAGCCTGAATGCTATGGGTCAATATTTCTAATTTTAAGAGATTTTTGACTATATTATTACTGATGTCCCCTCGAACAGAAATGGGATAACGCCTATAAACTCAACAAATAATGGAATCTGAAGATTTTCTTTTAGCTACTGATAGTAAATACCATTTCCAACCTGTCAGCAAAGCCTGAATGCTATGGGTAAATATTTCTAATTTTAAGAGATTTTTGACTATATTATTACTGATGTCCCCTCGAACAGAAATGGGATAACGCCTATAAACTCAACAAATAATGGAATCTGAAGATTTTCTTTTAGCTACTGATAGTAAATACCATTTCCAACCTGTCAGCAAAGCCTGAATGCTATGGGTAAATATTTCTAATTTTAAGAGATTTTTGACTATATTATTACTCATGTCCCCTCAACCAGAAATGGGATAACGCCTATAAACTCGACATATAATGGAATCTTAAGATTTTGTTTTGACTACTGATACTAAATGCCATTTCTAACTTGAGAGCAGAATATGAATGCTATGGGTCAATATTTCTAATTTTAAGAGATTTTTGACTATATTATTACTCATGTCCCCTCAACCAGAAATGGGATAACGCCTATAAACTCGACATATAATGGAATCTTAAGATTTTGTTTTGACTACTGATAGTAAATGCCATTTCTAACTTGAGAGCAGAATATGAATGCTATGGGTCAATATTTCTAATTTTAAGAGATTTTTGACTATATTATTACTCATGTCCCCTCAACCAGAAATGGGATAACGCCTATAAACTCGACATATAATGGAATCTTAAGATTTTGTTTTGACTACTGATAGTAAATGCCATTTCTAACTTGAGAGCAGAATATGAATGCTATGGGTCAATATTTCTAATTTTAAGAGATTTTTGACTATATTATTACTGATGTCCCCTCGAACAGAAATGGGATAACGCCTATAAACTCAACAAATAATGGAATCTGAAGATTTTGTTTTAGCTACTGATAGTAAATACCATTTCCAACCTGTCAGCAAAGCCTGAATGCTATGGGTCAATATTTCTAATTTTAAGAGATTTTTGACTATATTATTACTCATGTCCCCTCAACCAGAAATGGGATAACGCCTATAAACTCGACATATAATGGAATCTTAAGATTTTGTTTTGACTACTGATAGTAAATGCCATTTCTAACTTGAGAGCAGAATATGAATGCTATGGGTCAATATTTCTAATTTTAAGAGATTTTTGACTATATTATTACTCATGTCCCCTCAACCAGAAATGGGATAACGCCTATAAACTCGACAAATAATGGAATCTGAAGATTTTCTTTTAGCTACTGATAGTAAATACCATTTCCAACCTGTCAGCAAAGCCTGAATGCTATGGGTCAATATTTCTAATTTTAAGAGATTTTTGACTATATTATTACTCATGTCCCCTCAACCAGAAATGGGATAACGCCTATAAACTCGACATATAATGGAATCTTAAGATTTTGTTTTGACTACTGATAGTAAATGCCATTTCTAACTTGAGAGCAGAATATGAATGCTATGGGTCAATATTTCTAATTTTAAGAGATTTTTGACTATATTATTACTCATGTCCCCTCAACCAGAAATGGGATAACGCCTATAAACTCGACAAATAATGGAATCTGAAGATTTTCTTTTAGCTACTGATAGTAAATACCATTTCCAACCTGTCAGCAAAGCCTGAATGCTATGGGTCAATATTTCTAATTTTAAGAGATTTTTGACTATATTATCACTCATGTCCCCTCGACCAGAAATGGGATAACGCCTATATACTTGACATATAATGGAATCTTAAGATTTTGTTTTGACTACTAATAGTAAATGCCATTTCTAACTTGAGAGCAGAATATGAATGCTATGGGTCAATATTTCTAATTTTAAGAGATTTTTGACTATATTATTACTCATGTCCCCTCAACCAGAAATGGGATAACGCCTATAAACTCGACATATAATGGAATCTGAAGATTTTGTTTTGACTACTAATAGTAAATGCCATTTCTAACTTGAGAGCAGAATATGAATGCTATGGGTCAATATTTCTAATTTTAAGAGATTTTTGACTATATTATTACTCATGTCCCCTCAACCAGAAATGGGATAACGCCTATAAACTCGACAAATAATGGAATCTGAAGATTTTCTTTTAGCTACTGATAGTAAATACCATTTCCAACCTGTCAGCAAAGCCTGAATGCTATGGGTCTATTTTTCTAATTTTAAGAGATTTTTGACTATATTATTACTCATGTCCCCTCGACCAGAAATGGGATAACGCCTATACACTCGACAAATAATGGAATCTTAAGATTTTGTTTTGGCTACTGATAGTAAATCCCATTTCTAACTTGAGAGCAGAATATGAATGCTATGGGTCAATATTTCTAATTTTAAGAGATTTTTGACTATATTATCACTCATGTCCCCTCGACCAGAAATGGGATAACGCCTATAAAGTCGACATATAATGGAATCTTAAGATTTTGTTTTGACTTCTGATAGTAAATGCCATTTCTAACTTGAGAGCAGAATATGAATGCTATGGGTCAATATTTCTAATTTTAAGAGATTTTTGACTATATTATTACTCATGTCCCCTCAACCAGAAATGGGATAACGCCTATAAACTCGACATATAATGGAATCTGAAGATTTTGTTTTGACTACTAATAGTAAATGCCATTTCTAACTTGAGAGCAGAATATGAATGCTATGGGTAAATATTTCTAATTTTAAGAGATTTTTGACTATATTATTACTCATGTCCCCTCAACCAGAAATGGGATAACGCCTATAAACTCGACAAATAATGGAATCTGAAGATTTTCTTTTAGCTACTGATAGTAAATACCATTTCCAACCTGTCAGCAAAGCCTGAATGCTATGGGTCAATATTTATAATTTTAAGAGATTTTTGACTATATTATTACTCATGTCCCCTCAACCAGAAATGGGATAACGCCTATACACTCGACAAATAATGGAATCTTAAGATTTTGTTTTGACTACTGATGGTAAATCCCATTTCTAAGTTGAGAGCAGAATATGAATGCTATGGGTCAATATTTCTAATTTTAAGAGATTTTTGACTATATTATCACTCATGTCCCCTCGACCAGAAATGGGATAACGCCTATAAACTTGACATATAATGGAATCTGAAGATTTTGTTTTGGCTACTGATAGTAAATCCCATTTCTAACTTGAGAGCAGAATATGAATGCTATGGGTCAATATTTCTAATTTTAAGAGATTTTTGACTATATTATTACTCATGTCCCCTCAACCAGAAATGGGATAACGCCTATATACTTGACATATAATGGAATCTTAAGATTTTGTTTTGACTACTGATAATAAATCCCATTTCTAACTTGAGAGCAGAATATGAATGCTATGGGACAATATTTCTAATTTTAAGAGATTTTTGATTATATTATTACTCATGTCCCCTCAACCAGAAATGGGATAACGCCTATAAAGTC
The DNA here is from genome assembly GCF_023055435.1 of Haliotis rufescens. Classification (NCBI taxonomy): domain Eukaryota; kingdom Metazoa; phylum Mollusca; class Gastropoda; order Lepetellida; family Haliotidae; genus Haliotis; species Haliotis rufescens. The sequence goes on along the minus strand of NW_025963791.1, from coordinate 25,699,047 downwards.
GACATATAATGGAATCTTAAGATTTTGTTTTGACTACTGATAGTAAATGCCATTTCTAACTTGAGAGCAGAATATGAATGCTATGGGTCAATATTTCTAATTTTAAGAGATTTTTGACTATATTATTACTGATGTCCCCTCGAACAGAAATGGGATAACGCCTATAAACTCGACAAATAATGGAATCTGAAGATTTTCTTTTAGCTACTGATAGTAAATACCATTTCAAACCTGTCAGCAAAGCCTGAATGCTATGGGTCAATATTTCTAATTTTAAGAGATTTTTGACTATATTATTACTCATGTCCCCTCAACCAGAAATGGGATAACGCCTATAAACTCGACAAATAATGGAATCTGAAGATTTTCTTTTAGCTACTGATAGTAAATACCATTTCCAACCTGTCAGCAAAGCCTGAATGCTATGGGTCAATATTTCTAATTTTAAGAGATTTTTGACTATATTATGACTCATGTCCCCTCGACCAGAAATGGGATAACGCCTATATACTTGACATATAATGGAATCTTAAGATTTTGTTTTGGCTACTGATAGTAAATCCCATTTCTAAGTTGAGAGCAGAATATGAATGCTATGGGTCAATATTTCTAATTTTAAGAGATTTTTGACTAAATTATTACTCATGTCCCCTCGACCAGAAATGGGATAACGCCTATAAACTTGACATATAATGGAATCTGAAGATTTTGTTTTGGCTACTGATAGTAAATCCCATTTCTAACTTGAGAGCAGAATATGAATGCTATGGGTCAATATTTCTAATTTTAAGAGATTTTTGACTATATTATTACTCATGTCCCCTCAACCAGAAATGGGATAACGCCTATATACTTGACATATAATGGAATCTTAAGATTTTGTTTTGACTACTGATAATAAATCCCATTTCTAACTTGAGAGCAGAATATGAATGCTATGGGACAATATTTCTAATTTTAAGAGATTTTTGATTATATTATTACTCATGTCCCCTCAACCAGAAATGGGATAACGCCTATAAAGTCGACATATAATGGAATCTTAAGATTTTGTTTTGACTACTGATAGTAAATGCCATTTCTAACTTGAGAGCAGAATATGAATGCTATGGGTCAATATTTCTAATTTTAAGAGATTTTTGACTATATTATTACTGATGTCCCCTCGAACAGAAATGGGATAACGCCTATAAACTCGACAAATAATGGAATCTGAAGATTTTCTTTTAGCTACTGATAGTAAATACCATTTCAAACCTGTCAGCAAAGCCTGAATGCTATGGGTCAATATTTCTAATTTTAAGAGATTTTTGACTATATTATTACTCATGTCCCCTCAACCAGAAATGGGATAACGCCTATAAACTCGACAAATAATGGAATCTGAAGATTTTCTTTTAGCTACTGATAGTAAATACCATTTCCAACCTGTCAGCAAAGCCTGAATGCTATGGGTCAATATTTCTAATTTTAAGAGATTTTTGACTATATTATGACTCATGTCCCCTCGACCAGAAATGGGATAACGCCTATATACTTGACATATAATGGAATCTTAAGATTTTGTTTTGGCTACTGATAGTAAATCCCATTTCTAAGTTGAGAGCAGAATATGAATGCTATGGGTCAATATTTCTAATTTTAAGAGATTTTTGACTAAATTATTACTCATGTCCCCTCGACCAGAAATGGGATAACGCCTATAAAGTCGACATATAATGGAATCTTAAGATTTTGTTTTGACTACTGATAGTAAATGCCATTTCTAACTTGAGAGCAGAATATGAATGCTATGGGTCAATATTTCTAATTTTAAGAGATTTTTGACTATATTATTACTCATGTCCCCTCAACCAGAAATGGGATAACGCCTATAAACTCGACATATAATGGAATCTGAAGATTTTGTTTTGACTACTAATAGTAAATGCCATTTCTAACTTGAGAGCAGAATATGAATGCTATGGGTCAATATTTCTAATTTTAAGAGATTTTTGACTATATTATTACTCATGTCCCCTCAACCAGAAATGGGATAATGCCTATAAACTCGACAAATAATGGAATCTGAAGATTTTCTTTTAGCTACTGATAGTAAATACCATTTCCAACCTGTCAGCAAAGCCTGAATGCTATGGGTCAATATTTCTAATTTTAAGAGATTTTTGACTATATTATCACTCATGTCCCCTCGACCAGAAATGGGATAACGCCTATATACTTGACATATAATGGAATCTTAAGATTTTCTTTTGGCTACTGATAGTAAATCCCATTTCTAAGTTGAGAGCAGAATATGAATGCTATGGGTCAATATTTCTAATTTTAAGAGATTTTTGACTAAATTATTACTCATGTCCCCTCGACCAGAAATGGGATAACGCCTATAAAGTCGACATATAATGGAATCTTAAGATTTTGTTTTGACTACTGATAGTAAATGCCATTTCTAACTTGAGAGCAGAATATGAATGCTATGGGTCAATATTTCTAATTTTAAGAGATTTTTGACTATATTATTACTCATGTCCCCTCAACCAGAAATGGGATAACGCCTATAAACTCGACATATAATGGAATCTGAAGATTTTGTTTTGACTACTAATAGTAAATGCCATTTCTAACTTGAGAGCAGAATATGAATGCTATGGGTCAATATTTCTAATTTTAAGAGATTTTTGACTATATTATTACTCATGTCCCCTCAACCAGAAATGGGATAACGCCTATAAACTCGACAAATAATGGAATCTGAAGATTTTCTTTTAGCTACTGATAGTAAATACCATTTCCAACCTGTCAGCAAAGCCTGAATGCTATGGGTAAATATTTCTAATTTTAAGAGATTTTTGACTATATTATTACTCATGTCCCCTCGACCAGAAATGGGATAACGCCTATACACTCGACAAATAATGGAATCTTAAGATTTTGTTTTGGCTACTGATAGTAAATCCCATTTCTAACTTGAGAGCAGAATATGAATGCTATGGGTCAATATTTCTAATTTTAAGAGATTTTTGACTATATTATTACTCATGTCCCCTCAACCAGAAATGGGATAACGCCTATATACTTGACATATAATGGAATCTTAAGATTTTGTTTTGACTACTGATAATAAATCCCATTTCTAACTTGAGAGCAGAATATGAATGCTATGGGACAATATTTCTAATTTTAAGAGATTTCTGACTATATTATTACTCATGTCCCCTCAACCAGAAATGGGATAACGCCTATAAACTCGACATATAATGGAATCTTAAGATTTTGTTTTGACTACTGATAGTAAATGCCATTTCTAACTTGAGAGCAGAATATGAATGCTATGGGTCAATATTTCTAATTTTAAGAGATTTTTGACTATATTATTACTGATGTCCCCTCGAACAGAAATGGGATAACGCCTATAAACTCGACAAATAATGGAATCTGAAGATTTTCTTTTAGCTACTGATAGTAAATACCATTTCAAACCTGTCAGCAAAGCCTGAATGCTATGGGTAAATATTTCTAATTTTAAGAGATTTTTGACTATATTATTACTCATGTCCCCTCAACCAGAAATGGGATAACGCCTATAAACTCGACAAATAATGGAATCTGAAGATTTTCTTTTAGCTACTGATAGTAAATACCATTTCCAACCTGTCAGCAAAGCCTGAATGCTATGGGTCAATATTTCTAATTTTAAGAGATTTTTGACTATATTATGACTCATGTCCCCTCGACCAGAAATGGGATAACGCCTATAAACTCGACAAATAATGGAATCTTAAGATTTTGTTTTGGCTACTGATAGTAAATGCCATTTCTAACTTGAGAGCAGAATATGAATGCTATGGGTCAATATTTCTAATTTTAAGAGATTTTTGACTATATTATTACTCATGTCCCCTCAACCAGAAATGGGATAACGCCTATATACTTGACATATAATGGAATCTTAAGATTTTGTTTTGACTACTGATAGTAAATCCCATTTCTAACTTGTGAGCAGAATCAGTTAGTCACATGATATATTGTTTAATAACAAAATTTATCTAGAACTCTATGGTTACACAACATGTCACTAATGTTCGAATTTCTTTTCATATGGTTGAATAAAGATATATAACTTAAGTCACCTTCAGTGTATGCATGACCAGATTGTTTAATTCATGTATCTAAATACGTTTTGCATGTACTGTGGTAAAAAAAATCACAATCGGACATTTTGTATCTCTTGAGACCTTACAGGTCAGATAATAGTGGGGTGGGGCCCCGGGTTGTAAATTTGGACTCGTCCCAGCTCTAGAATTCATGTACAGTTATTTGAGAGAGATGGTTTGATATTTGTGTATATTGGATGTTGCCATGTAATGACCATTGGAATAATAAAGTGATGCCACATTTCTACTCTGTCTGAGTTCTGCTCATGACAGTAGATCATGAAGACTGCACCAACTCTATGCATGTCTGCCAAGGGAAGTGTGGGAAACTGTGGCTTTCTGCCACAACTCAGAAAGTTGTTGATGTGTAATTGTTATATATGCACAGAATGTCTGATGTGTGACATTATGCTGTACATTTTCATATTGTTATGTGTCAGTTTAATAATAATGTAATAATAATGTCTCACATTTTTACATATTTTGTTTCTTTGGACCATTTTCTGAAACGATTACTTACTGGTAAATAACATGGACACTTAATACGAACATGGAAGGTAATACAAGTGGTTGTATGAAAGTAACTATTAAACCACTACACAAAGATTAATTATTTGGGGGATTATTCTTCACAAGAGTTTTTCAAAATGTTCCTGGGGAGTTGTTTTGGTAAAATGTCCATGACACAAGACAAACACAATTGTGGTTACGCTTTGCAAGTAGGGGGTATTCATGCATTTATCAAAATTGTATATGCCTTCTTTATTATGTGTACTTGCTTTGTTTAGGCTTTGGTTAAAATTATTAAAGGTTAAGGTCTGTGTTCTGATATTTTCAAAACACATTTTAATTACTGTATGAGGCATGGTTTTCTCTGTAGACATGAAACTATATATGTACATCCTTACAAATACTGCCACATTAAATGTAAGTGCTATATATGTCAATGTTCAAGGTGACATTTGAGGTTATTGGGACACATGGTTGTATTAACTGTATTACTTGTGTAATGCAGAGACTGGGTTATATTTGGACGAAGAAATTGTGATGGTTTGGACTTGAAATACATGGTAGTTTTTTTAAGACATTTTGAGTAAATGGAAATGTTTCTGATTTTCCAAGTATTTTTAAACATTTGCTAGTTACATTGGTTTGCATTCTAGAAACATTTAATTTCCATGAAAATGACGTGTATAATGGTCTTTGTCATATTTTTGTAACCTCCAGGTTTATGTTCATTTAATGTTAAGGAGCCAATGGCTATCATTATTCATCTGGCATTTCTTGTGTGTTAGATTATTTTGCTGACTTATTTCAACAGCCATAAAAATATATTTGTGTCTACCAATTAAGCGCTTGAATACCACATATGATTATATTTAACATAATAATCATTTAGTCTACCTTGTTGCAATACGGTTTAGAACAGGACCCCAGCAATCTATTCTTGTGATAACAGGCGACTAAATAGATCTGGATGTTAGATTTGGTGACTTTATTGATTGTGTGTCATCGTACCCCGATGGTGTGGATCGTTGCTCATAATAGGAATGACTGATTTGTCTGGTCTGAATTTGCATACAGGTGGCTGGAACATGGCTGAATAAAGCATTAAACAAGAGTGAAAAAAGTATAAAAAATATATGATCATGTAGTATGCATAGGTTGTTGTTAGCTAACAATTTCTTATATGTTTGTTTGTTTGTTTCTTATGTGCCTCAGATTTGTCATCAATAATATACATAGGTTGTTTTGTATTTTTGTAATAAAACATCTTCAGTGAACTTCATTTCTTTTGTCATGTGAAGTGAATACACCAACAACTAACCCCAGGAGGTGATGGATGTCTACAATCTGACTTCTCACACAATGTCAACCTTGACAAATGTACCTTGAACAGCTTATCTATGTTCAGCTACATACACTTCTTTCTTGTATTAAGTTATCATTGCATGAATGTCCAATCGTGTGTCACAAACTAAAAGCCAATGTGAAGCTTACACCATCTCTAACTAGAAAGTGTTTTTACTCGTAAAAACATATGTCTCCCCCCACTCCCCTAACCCCCATTCATTCGTTAATTTCACGTTAAACCCCATCTCTTCATTCCCACCCTCCATTACTAAATAACAGAGACAAAAATAGAACTCCTAGAAATTTCAAACAACTAATGGGCACCACTTCAGTGCTGGATTAATGTGTATACAAAGTTTCGCGAAAAAATATTAAACGGTTTCTGAGTTATGGTCAGGAAACAAAGCTTACCCCCATTCAGAGCCTATGTTCAACTTATCTCCATGGAAACGAGAAAAAACTAAAAATGTCAAAAATCTCTAAATAGCAAAAGGCACCACCTCAGTGCTGGGTTAATGTGTTTACAAAGTTTCGCGAAAAAATATTAAACGGTTTCTGAGTTATGGTCCGGAAACAAAGCTTACCCCCATTCAGAGCCTATGTTCAAGTTATCTCCATGGAAACGAGAAAAAATAAAAATGTCAAAAATCTCTAAATAGCAAAAGGCACCACTTCAGTGCTGGGTTAATGTGTATACAAAGTTTCGCGAAAAAATATTAAACGGTTTCCGAGTTCTGGGCCGGAAACCAAGCTTACCCCCATTCAGAGTCTATGTTCAAGTTATCTCCATGGAAACGAGAAAAAATAAAAATGTCAAAAATCTCTAAATAGCAAAAGGCACCACTTCAGTGCTGGGTTAATGTGTATACAAAGTTTCGCGAAAAAATATTAAACGGTTTCTGAGTTATGGTCAGGAAACAAAGCTTACCCCCATTCAGAGCCTATGTTCAACTTATCTCCATGGAAACGAGAAAAAACTAAAAATGTCAAAAATCTCTAAATAGCAAAAGGCACCACTTCAGTGCTGGGTTAATGTGTATACAAAGTTTCGCGATAAAATATTAAACGGTTTCTGAGTTATGGTCCGGAAACCAAGCTTACCCCCATTCAGAGTCTATGTTCAAGTTATCTCCATGGAAACGAGAAAAAATAAAAATGTCAAAAATCTCTAAATAGCAAAAGGCACCACTTCAGTGCTGGGTTAATGTGTATACAAAGTTTCGCGATAAAATATTAAACGGTTTCTGAGTTATGGTCCGGAAACCAAGCTTACCCCCATTCAGAGTCTATGTTCAAGTTATCTCCATGGAAACGAGAAAAAATAAAAATGTCAAAAATCTCTAAATAGCAAAAGGCACCACTTCAGTGCTGGGTTAATGTGTATACAAAGTTTCGCGAAAAAATATTAAACGGTTTCTGAGTTATGGTCAGGAAACAAAGCTTACCCCCATTCAGAGCCTATGTTCAAGTTATCTCCATGGAAACGAGAAAAAATAAAAATGTCAAAAATCTCTAAATAGCAAAAGGCACCACTTCAGTGCTGGGTTAATGTGTATACAAAGTTTCGCGAAAAAATATTAAACGGTTTCCGAGTTATGGTCCGGAAACGGTGGGAACGCCGACGCCGACGCCGACGCCGACGCCGACGGGAACCGTGCCAAAAACAATATGTCTCCCTCCATTCTGGGGGAGACATAATTACACAAACATTATTTAGTTCCTACATAGGAGTATCCTCTTCTTTCTTCAGATTTGAACACACAATTTAACAGCAGACAAAATGCATGTATAATTTGATGTAAAGAAGGTGTTCTATTCATGGTAATACATGTGCTTCACATCCTATGTATAGATGTGAGTGTAAAACTAATAATATACACAGATGTAGGGCACAGGTCCTGCTGACTGGTATGTGACTTCACCCCACCCACATGCAAATGTGTACACTTGGTGCCCTCTACAGTGATGTGACTGGCATTATGCTTATAGCAGCATTAAAACAAACTACCTCACTGCTGCCACAATTTACTTTGTTTATGTTTTCACAGGATGTCCCAAACACTTACATTAACTAATGATGTCTTATAAACCAACTGAGACATTTGTACTGTTTAATTTGCCTAACTTGTACAATGGGTAGCCTGTTACATTTGCACAAGTCTCGAAGGCAAAACGTATTAGTTTTAAATAATAATTTCTAGATTATGTAAAGAGTAAGAACATTTTGACGTTGGATTCATCTAGACTTGCCCACAATGAGTATAGAATTACAAGGAGCCATATACTAGTAGCCTGTATACAATACTTCTAATGCATACCAAAAATGCACAACTAAATTCCAGTTTATTGATTAAAAAAAGTTATACTTTATCTGACCCTAACATGAACACCAATATAAACACCAGTTCCAACTGGTAAGACCTGCAAACAAAACAAAAACGAATTCAATATAATTTTTATGAATATACAATACTGATATTGATCAATCATCTTGTGTGTGTGTGTGTGGGGGGGGGGGGGGGGGGGGGGGGGGGGGACACATCACTTTCTTGTCCTCTTCAAATTATCTGATGGGGAATGAAAACCACTGACATTTAACCATATTTAATGTAATGAATATGAACACTACCAGCCTGGATTAGAATTTGAATTTTGAATTGAATGTTATACTGGATATTTAGAAAGTTATCGTGTCCATATTTAGCCCATCCAAATACACCACAACTGAAAACGCTGAAGGAAACACGGAGTGCACGAGAAGTAGTTGGTATGGAACTTGATATATACGTTGCTATACGGGAGTTATGACACACTGCTAACGAGAAGGAATATTTCCTATTTTAATGCCCAATTCCCAGTGTTTATTTTCCATGAGACAATGGCAAAGTGGAAGGTGATACTGGGAATAAAATTCCTTAAAATTCCACACTTGCTTACAAAATACACGAACGTTTTACAAAAATTTTGATTTATTTCCTCTTAGTTTTGCATAAAAAAATGATAGTTTACAGATTGATAAAAAGGAAAGTTTCTTCAGGTTCTGCTGTACCGCAAACAATGCAGTCTCACTGCACGCTGTGTGCTGTCACAACACGGCAGAAGTTCGATGCACTTCCGGGTTCAATTGAGAAGCAGTGCGTACGAAATAAGTGTCGTGTGCATACACAAGCCACGCCCACTCATGAATATTGTAGACTTAAGACCATTGTAGGTTTAAGGGCACAACACACGTCTGACACATGAACGGGAGAGATATTAGTCGGCGTCAAAGGCCACCCGCTATGTTAGCCGAAATGGCCAGACGCAGCTGGAAAAGTGGACACGGCACCTTCAAATTGTCATTGGGATATTGGTCTGGACCACGCCACGCCGGATAAACGAATGTTTGACCAAACGTGGGGGCGTGACTCATTACTTACAAACTCATGTCAAATTATTTGACTACACCCCCCTGTCGGCTTTTCTTGGTTGTTTGCACCCTTACAATTCACTCCCACGTGTGCAATTGCGGCATGGTATCTCAGTTGGCTAGCACAATAAAACAGGCATTAGTTCGTACAAGTACAAGCACACACACACACACACGCACGCTATAGATAGGTACAATATTCTTGAACGCGACGTTACACACCTTTTCAGCTTACCTCAACTCACCTTCCCCCACCCCTAAAGCTGGTTAAAATATAAACAAACTCTCAGTCATATGTTTATCGTAGGCCTCATGAAAGGGTCCGAAAAGCCCAACTAAAATATATCAGTTGTACAAAAAATACACTCGTGGTTGATATGCGTCCTCTAAAGTAGAGACAGGCGCTTTTGATTATTCATACGCTTAGATCATCGACTTCCATGTTTGGAAAACGCTCATTCTGAAATAAACAAACAGGCTCAAGATCAATATTCGCACTTTAAGAAGAAAAAGGATAATCGATATCGATCTCTGATCATTAGTTGTCGTGATCCAGTTATTCCACTGCAAATGAACAACTATCATAAATATAAAATGTATGTAAATATTTAAGTTTCATCTAAATGTGAGCTCAAAGTGATGAAGAGGGACGTTTAGGTTGGAATGAGGAATAAGCTGGTTAAATGATCGAACGAATAACTGCCTGAAGAAATGTAAAAATAACTTTGATTTTACCACAACACTATACGTTTGAACGAGGAATAAGCTGGTTAAATGAATGACCATATAAATTGATGACCATATACAAACTAATGACCATATACAAATTAATGACCATATACAAATTGATGACCATACAAATTGATGACCATATACACATTGATGACCATACAAATTGATGACCATACAAATTGACGACCATATACAAATTGACGACCATACAAATTGATGAACATACAAATATAGCGCCTTCATATAGCTGGAATATTGCTGAGTGCGGCGTTAAACAACAAACACATTGACAGAATAATTGTAAGTTTGATTTAACCATATCTATATAAGTTGGAATGGAGAATAAGCTGGTAAAATGAACGAATAACTGGCTGATTAACTGTAAGAGTAAATTCGGTTTAACGATAATGTTATATATTTGAATGGGGAATAAACTGTCTAAATGACTGAACGAATCGCTAACAGAATAATTATCAGTGTGATTGATCAATAACCGCACAGTGACTAGTAGAAAAACGTATAGATCTGATATGGATACGTTTTGATACTAAACATGAAAACACATCTTTTGTTGAAATAAACAATAACAATCATATCCTTGTAAACAAGTCAAGTATTGTTTCTACATAAGCCTAATGACAGAACATGCACACTTTGCAACTCACACCGAATGATCCCGAAAGAGAACCTAACTGTCAATATAACTTGAGTCACAGCCGGTGTGATAATACTGTCGCGCCCGGGTATTTAATTAATCCGAGACAAAGAAAATGTGATCATGTATATTTAATGAAAGTCCTTACGAGAACTGACACGGGCAAAATAAATCAATCGCGTTATTCGGCTCTGTCCCACTGACGATTACATAAAAATGAGAGTCATTTAGGGAGCTGGGTTGATGAAAAGAGGTCGGTGCGTTGAAAGCGAAATGAGTTGCTAGTGGCAACCACCACGTGACTAATGTCAGAATCTCATCATGGCGCGGAATCGGAGGAGTGGATTTTTGTGCGATTGACATGTTTTACCAATGGTTTGTGAAAATTCTTTCATTTTGTGATCGGAAGTGTGGCAGGTAATGTTATTAGGTGATACACTTGATCCACGATATGCCATTCCATCACGAGATACCTCAGGATATGACTAGATCAAGTGAATTGAACTCATCGAGTTGACTGTCGTAGCAGACGCCTCTTCTTTTGACCTCGCACTGACAGGTCATCGGGCTGTCAATTCATGGTTTGTCGTGAGAGACAGTTTAATGCCATTGTTTATGTTCATATCTGTATTATTCTGTATGTATTCTGTGCGTAGCATGATATTAGCATTGTGAACGTTTGTTTGAAGGATTCTGTCATAACAATGCATAATAAGAACTCTCTCAGGACCGAGCACAAAAATAATTATCATGTCACCTTCTGCATATTTATGTCTTGAATTCTGATGTCTAACATGAATTTGGCCGCGTGTCGTAAATTGATGAACATGATGTGCGGGACAATATTGCATGTTTGGATTGAATGGCCAAATTATTCTTATTTTGAGTTATTTCACAAACCATTTTGCTGCGTGCGTTACGTGTGTTGACAATATTTCCCAAAATATTCGAATATTGCATTAAGATTGGCCAAAATATTAATGTTGTATCAACAAGGAAAATGTGCTTGCGCTAGTATTCTAACAATACCCAAAGAGGATTCCCAGACACGTTCTATGATATTTGGGGATAATTGTCTAATGGCACTCTTCGGCTTATTGACATTCAGCCTTTCACGTGTTTATTAATGTCTATTCTGTGGTGGGATCTTGTGTAGTTGTGAGGCCCTACTCAGGTTTCATTGAGTCAGTTGTGTGACTATTCAAGTTTCATTGTATCTTTCTCAACTGTACAAGTTTATGTTGCGGTGTACTATAGATATGTAAGCAAAGAAACTAACTCAGTCTTGTCTCAGTCATTATGGGAAATGTTCCGGAAATTTATGCCTAGGAAAATAAGTGCTTCCAAATATATCGCCCGTATCTAATTTAAAGATGGACTAAGCCATGGTTGTATGCTCCAGTCTGCTGTGTATTTTCAGCAAAAAATATCTTAATTAGTGACATTGTGTTCATAGGGAAAACGCTACAGCAAGATTGATATTCAAACAAATTATTCATTATAGAATTTGTGTTGGAAGACAAATGTGTTTGATTTAATCAAACTTGCTGGAACTACCAATTTGCCAAGCCTGGTCTCCAATTTAGAAATAACAAAACAAAACGCACACAACAATATGTATAGCAAAAAAACACTAACTTTAAAGTAGTCCTTGAACATAGTTGCAGGGTTCGTAGAAGTTAGTAACTAACTTTGGAAATATTCCCTTTTTTTTATTATGTGTACTCTAAACCACAACTTTTTTATGAGGACTTATGTAATTTCTATTTTTCCTTACATTACTCTTGTAGATTTCTTACCAGTTTCTAACACTGTCTTGTCATCTGAACAGACACAAAGTATGGACATTCAAGTGTCACTTGTCAATAAATCTTAGCAAGTTGGCAATTGTCATGACTTAGTTTTTTATCAGCCCAAAGATATTTTTCGGTAACTGAACTTTACCCAAGGTGTCAGGCTTGTCATAAGACCTGACTACAATGGGGATTAGCTGGTTACAATGCATGACTAAGGTGACTAGTGTCTGTCGGTGTATCCCTAACAGCATGGGTTATTGATCATACCATCAACCACTGCTTACTAACATACACCCTTGATATTAGTGTTGTAGAAAAACTTGATGGACTTGATATTTTGTCAGATGTTGTCATAGCTATTAGTGTTCATAAGTTAATCATGTAAAGCTAGGTCCTATTTATGATCCTTATGTTAAAAGTTAAAGATTTAGGGGGTCTCTAGATTCAAATAAAATAGGGGCAAAAATTAAGGGTCCTGGACCCTAATTTCCAACACTGGCTATGTTCTGATATTTCTTGGAATGTCTGACAATTTGAGTACAAAGGAAATATAATTAAAATCTTTCTTGCAACTGTATGGCTATGAAATTAAAGTTGAAGTAACCTTCATTATTTGTTTATCACTGGCTACAAGTTCTCAGAGATGTCAGGTGGTCAATTAAATTGGCAGTAGTTTTGAGTTTCTGTGCAGAATGTTTTTAGTTACTTTGGCAATATCTAGGTATCTGTGTGTTTGTTTGTTTGTGAACACTATGATATGACTGATAGTGACTGGGTTTTACTGGATGCAAAATATTGCAGCACATAAACATATATAGATTGAGAGTGGGCACAAGTAATATGCACTGAGTCGCATGGGATGCAAAGAGTATGCATGTTTGAATCATTTAAAATAATTAAATCGTACATTAGATTTAGCACATATTTTTGTTCTGATAAAAAAAAAACACAATCAAAGTTAAGAGGTTCATTATACATTTTCTTCACACAATATGTTGTTATTCAAACAAGGAAATCTCCATGTATGTCATGCAAATGGCTGCAGCATATACTGAAAGTTCTTAGGACTGACAAATAGAAAGTCCCAGGGAAATCTACAAGTAAGCATATTGTTGACTGAGGCATGAAACATCAACACTAACACTCATTTATTTATCAACTACAGCTAACGGTGATTGATTTGTTTTGTGAATTTCCAGTGATGCTGAAACCGAACGGGACTCAACTCAAAATAGTACTAGAATCTGTACTTTACTAAGAAAGTGTTATCCCAAATATAACATGTGTTACATTTGACCACTTTCTAAATGGCATTGTGTATTCATAGCAGCTATGGGAGCCGTGCAAATTTACACTTGTCAGAGGGGTACTCAAAGTACGTGATCTAGACTACCAGTTGTCGGACTTTCATTTTTGTGGAAGCCTCGGTGGCTGAGTGGGTTAGATCGCTTACTGATTTCGAAAATTGGTCCTGTTCTTTATTATTTTAGAGATTATAGCCCTTGCTCCTTGTTTTTCAACTTAATGCACACTGTGTGAAATAGGGACAAGCTTTCTCAGAAACTACTGAAGTTACATGAGTGAAAGTTTGAATACTTATCTAACTAATAATTGTCAAGACTGAAGTTTGAAAATTGGTCCCCTCAGTTATTTTTTACAGAATTACGACCCTTGATCCATATTATTTTACTTTGTGCATAGTGTGTGCAATGGGGAAAAGTTTTCTCAGAAACTACTTAAGTTTATGAATGAAAGTTTGCATGCTTTCATGTCTATGAAATACTTGTCAGGACTGATTTAAAAAATTGGTCACGAAAAATATTTGTCAAGTAAGTTTTCTCAGAAACAGCTGAAAATTAGCTTATCTAAGAGATACTTATCAAAACTGAGTATATTGGAAGAGCTAAGAAAATGTGTTTCACCTAACAAACTTGAAGCTAATAAATCCTAAATTTGAAACAGAAACAACTTGGACTTGAAGCTGTTCGGTGCATTATCAAGCTTGTATAATGACAGGTTAGAGTGGTGGAAGCAGAAATGTGCTGCTGTGACACAATTGTTTTTGGTAACAACACTCTTGTGATGTCTTCTGTTACATAATTCAAATTTGTTTAATTGGTTTGGAGGGATAAGTTCATGTGGACATTTGACCTATTTGGAGTTTAAAATTATAGAAGAAATCATCAGGGTTCAAATACACAATAATATTATCCTTGTGTTATGGGTTTTTGAGCACCTAAGAAGTATTTCTGATTTTATGTGTAATAACAATCCCAATAGACTAAAATTAACTCTTACCTGTGAGAACTTTTATTTCTATTACATTGGTGGTCAAGTGATCATGTCTTGTTAATTTTAAAGTGATAATATCTCGCCGAGTGGGTCAACTTGATCAGGCGGCATCTTATTACCGTCACATGATTTCGATCCCCTCCATTACGGTCAGGTTAAAATAGATGCACAACATGATCAGTCACATGACACACAGGAAGTTTACAAACAGCATCAGATACATCATCTCTGCAAACAATGGTTTTGATGCAAAATTAACATCAGATCAAGTTTGATAAAAATGTGCATAAGTGAAAGTAAGTTTTGAGGTATGATTTCATTACTTATTAAATATCTTACCTTGTGTAGCTTAATTCCTACCATCACTTCTGGGGCTAGTTGCGAACACTTTTCCGTTTTAAGTGGGCTTTGAAGCGTCTACCTTGATTGTAAGTGCATGGTCACGTATTGTTTAGGGGCTCGAAAATAGGTGACACTCACAAAAAACATGTCACATGGGGATCCATATAACATCCATTACTATGTAAGCCAAATATTTCAGCCATTATCTACTGTTCAATATTTTCAGTTACAGAAAGCTGTTGCACAGTAGCTATGTAGGGAGAATTCAGGAAAATGATATGTGACCATTGATAAATGTAAACCAATGAAGAATGGGAGATATAAAAAACACCTTGATCAGGCTAAAATATAGTCTTGGTTCTCAGGCATAGCCCACATCATCATAAAGTCTTGTCACATGTTTAATTTTTATTTCCATTTTCAAAAAAGATATAAATTGAAAGAAAATATTCCACCAAATATTGTGATTTGTTGATCAGTACTTACACAATTTCGCAGATGGATTACAAACATATGTCTAGATAGACAATGAACACTTTCATTGCCTGATAGTGTAATAGGACTAACTTGCATACTTCAGTACAGAGTTGTTGACATGTTCACGATAATGTTACATGCTCACGATAATGTCTTAGCACTATATTGTCAAAAGCCATTGCCTGAGAACCAATTGTTTTATTTTTTTAAACCTCAGTGGTTATGCATGAAATTAGGAAAGTAGTCTTCATGTCCATAGTCAATAAAATAAGCAGATTTACCCTCTGTAATGGTGAGTCTCATATCTACTGGCCTGTCAAAACCGGCCCATCTTCATGGATGATAATGGTAAAATAATAGCATTTGTTCCCAGCCAATTTTCATTGTTATTTGCAGACCACTTCAATTTCGAACAAATTTGTGTCAATGAGTCTGCAATACACTCAAAATGTCAAAAATAGTTTGGTGACAAAAAGGTTATCAAGATATGATGCGTTAAGAGAAGTATTATTATCAGGACATCAGTCCCATTGCAGACCTTTCTAGATCCTACTCTTTTGATTTTAGTGAAGGGTTACTGCTTTTAGGCATTTTTGTGCTTGGTGTTATCTCATGTAGAACTGAGAAAAGTAACTTTGTGTAACATGCATGCACACACTGGGGTCCTTGTCATAGATCTGATGTTAAAAGGTAACAATTTAGGGGATCCCTACGAATAACATAGGAGCAAACCTCAGGACCACAAGACTCCACTTAATTTCAAACGCTGAATTATACTGAACACCATCTCAGTCCATAATAATATAATTTGTTTCTTGAGCAAAACTAGAATAATTTCAAGTTTTCCTTTATAAACTTGGCATTTATTATAAGTTAAATCAATGAAATGGTGAAGAAGCAAGTTGTAACCTTTACTGATTAGGTACCCGGTAATATATAAATTGCCACTTTTAAGATTTTTATGAAAACACAAGTATTTCTGTTCATTGATGAATTCTCATGTTAATTTAATTATTCAATTGAAATAATCACTTATTACATATATACATTTAACGAATGGTGCACCTATTGTATGTTTACATAATTTAGGTTAGTACATTACTAGTAAAGGTGGTGATATCCTTTATCAGATACTCATGGTGGATTGTTATGGAACAAAACTGCTTTAGGTGTCAGGTTAACACAGTTTATGTTAGCATTGGAAATTAATCAAGGTGGCCGAATTCAAGGAGTTGTAATGTCATTTTGAATGCAGGGTTATTTGTTTACAAACAATGCTAATATCAGGACATTATATTTTACTTGTTTGACAGTTTCATTCTTGGTCCTGTTTAGAATTGAAATTGCCATAAAGGTAGCAGGTAGTGATACCCTGGCATGCATAAAGGAAATTATTTTGTCATAGAATAAAAGTGATTTTGAACAATGATTATACAGCAGTGGGTCATTGACCTCTTAAATATGTGATGTCAAGATCAGTCATGGGCATCTTGTTACATACCTCAAACATATGCACCTGTTAACTCTTGTTAGTTTGGGTGGTGCAAAAGTTTAAATACACAAAAGCCAATTTTGACTATGAAATTTGTAATGTGAATTCTTGGAAACACTACTCACATGAGTATATTGTATCCAGGCTTTAAACGACGCAGAAATGTGCGTCCAGTACCCACAAATGTTTTGAATGAATGCAGAAAAAATACATATTGCATCCCGAGGGACGAACAATAATATTCAGAGTACCAAATTCTTGACAAGAAATATGGAGTTCCAGTATTATGAAGTAAAGTAGTTATTACATCTTACAGTACAGTACTCAATATCTTTTCATTAGTTTACAGGACCCTCATATTTTCTGTAAGGACCCTTGAAAAAAGTAATTGGCAATCCTCTTGACTCCTAGATTAGAAGGTCAATGTAAAACCCTGGTTTCACTTTTAGATTAAACACTATTTCATCATAACTATATTAATTGACAAACGTATCTACCTATGTAAGTGATAAAATACTCCCTTTTTTGTTAAAACCATGCGAACGAACACAGAGTAATTTTGATTTTACTCTCAGGATGAAAGTTTGTGCCTGCGTTTGGACTATTAGTTACATACAATATTACTAAAACATCATTTGTCAAAAGTTAATCAATAAGATGACCTTCTTGAATTTCCATACAAATTTTGGAATGAGGAACAATAAAATGGCATTTTTGAAACATAATTTCCTACCCAAATTGATCGACACCATGAACTATGCCCAACAAGTCCACAATCAATTTCAGATTATTTGTTTTTGTAAGAATAAAATTACTATATTTTGTGAGAAAACTACTATTCCTAACTGGTGTTTATAGCCATGACTTATATATATATATATATGAATAAAGTTAAGTCCAGCAACAACACAGACTTTGACACACTGGGAGTAAAGCTTATGGTTGAGCTAATGGAGAGGAGTGTGGTGGTTGTTGCCGGGTTTCTGAATATCACTGTTGCACATTGTCAACAGAGCCTTTGTCCACCTGTCACAGCACTGTTGTCCACACATACACTGCAGTTGAATTACTGCCATTTTCAATACTCAATGCACAGTTTTTAGCCTCTCTCTTGAAAATTGCCTGGTTATCCATTGAGGCCCTACTGGGTCTGGATGGTCAGGAAAGTAATCGTGTTTGCATTCAGCAGATATTGGATAAATACATCAAAAGAATTGGAATACGCAGCAACCCCAAAGGGAAGTTTATTGAACCCACATAAACATTTTCAGTTAGTATTCAATCTATGAAAATACACTTTTGAACAAATAGCTATCAGTAAGTAGTAATGAATACACTGAAGGGGATGTAAACATTTATAGGTGAGTGGTAGGGGCAGTCAGTATGACTTGGTTTAACTTGCTATGTCCCAGTAACCCGTTAAGCTAACAAAGCCTAACCATATGTATGTGGCCTTGTTATGTATTACAGCAAATCTATCCATGTATAATATTGCTTATTCTACATGCTAATGTGTAATGCTTTGTATAGAAAGTTGTCGATGGTATTATATTAGTGTAACCTGTGTGTGATCGCTTGCTTTTGTTCATTCCCACAGGCCTGCACATTACTAAAAACGGGCTGATTGGTCACAGTATAGCTTGAAGTCAGCCATCATGAATAGGGAACTAAACGTGGATTCTATCATTGAACAGCTGCTCTCTGTCAGGGACTCTCCAGGGAAACAGGTAAAAACACATCCAGATTAATATTTTAGATCTACTTGTTTAATGTTATTACACTGTAACTTCAGTTTTTTGAGTATTTGTCTCACCTTGTTTTCCCCAGTGGTGCTGATTAATGGCTGCAAGACAAGTTAACAAGAGATACAAGTGTAGTTTGTACATAAGTGATAAACTGTTGATCGTGTTGATAGTTTAAATATCTTGTCTCCTGTTCATTCATCTTAAAATTTTAAAAATACTTGATGACACGTAACTATTGCACATTTTAGTTGTGCTTGCCTTTGCAAGTACATGCACAACTATGGTTTAAACATATTTTTATTTCAAAAGAAATCTGGATCAGTAAAAAAGCAAAACTTGCTTATGTAAATACCTCTCCAGGTAATAACTTTACAACAGCTGGTTATATATAAGATTATATGTAAGATAGTGCTAAACATAAACATACTAAATGCACAAATGAAATATATGAAGCCAATACAAGTGGTGTCTGTGAAATAAGATAATGCAGTTATCCATTACTAAATGCATAAAATTAGGCTTTTGATAATGAAATCGTGAACTGATTTACGAATAGTCATGTTTGTAGAACTGCTAACTAAACTACTGCCATGTAATATTGTTTTTAAATCATACCCATGTGTGTAGAAATACATAGTGTTTCTGATATTATCATATTTTTGACAGGTATAGAAAAAGTGAATTGTGTCTTCAAAGTGATACCCACAAGTGCAGTCTGATATGTCTGATACATGTCGTCTAAACTTATCAGCGTTTAGGTCACTGCAGCTGAGCCCAACTGTATACTAGAAACTACTAGAAACTAATCAAATTTCAAATTCTATATATTTTGGCACTATAGTTTGCTTTCTGTTCTAAGCCAATTGTTGGCATGTGTTTGAAAACATCAGATTGGTTTACTTGACATATACTCTACTGCATGTAAATAAGATATACGTCAAGTGTTGAATTTAAATTGTAGGTTCAACTTCCTGAGACCCAAATTCGCCAATTATGCCAACTGTCCCGAGGAATATTCCTGGAACAGCCCATGCTGCTGGAACTGGAATCGCCTGTCAATATATGTGGAGATATACATGGCCAATACGAGGACCTGCTGCGACACTTCGACAAATGTGGATTTCCACCAGATGCAAATTATCTTTTTCTTGGTGATTATGTAGACAGGTTCGTGAAACCTTTGAATCATTACCCTGCAGGCCTTTGGGAATTTAGGGGTTGCCAGGATACCATTTCAACCATATTTGTGTAGCATTGGTCTGAAAATAGGTCTGATTGATTCATTGACTTAAAGGGTCAATGTGTTTTCCTGAAGTACATCAGATGAGTCAACAGAAGCAGATTATGGATAAGGCCGAAATTAATTCAAGATTTGTTGATGCTTAAAGATTTATTATGATAAAACAAGCTATTAGTGATTAAAGCTGTTACAAAGCTTTTGTTATCTTGAAATATTGTTATCTGTAAGCTATATCAGTTGCAGTTTAGAAGTTCATGTTAATCAGGCTGTGTAGAAATGTTGGTGATGTTTCTCATTTGTCCTTTGCACTTCAACACATTGTAAAGCCATGGCTTCCTGTAGAGTGTTCTTAATGATTCATATACTGTTGTGAGCAAAAAGTTACAGATATAACACCTATGCCTACATAATAAATGCATTTAGATAAGGAACCATACCAAGTGTGAACCATTGATCACTATTAATGGAGCTCCAGAATACAATGGTAGTCAAAATTCTTTCAGTTGAATATGAATAAATAATGTGCACTAGTGAGAACTTGAATACTTGCCTAATTGTTATGTTTTATTTATATTTTCAGAGGTAAAAGATCCCTTGAGACTATATGTTTGGTACTAGCATATAAGATCAAATATCCAAACAACTTCTTTTTGCTACGAGGGAACCATGAATGTGCATCAATCAATCGGTACGTTATCATGTTTTCTTCAACTGTAGATTGTAGGGAGCACATTCAAGCTGGAAAATGGAAATTTCTAATGAATGATTATATCAAGGTCAGGGTTCACTCTAGGAATTTTCTGACACAGGCCTTTTATGTGAAAATTTCATATCTTCCAAAGGTACACCCACACTTGCCCATACAGCAGTTAAAATGCCCCATTGTATTTGAAAATGTGGGCCTTTTTTCAAAGTTAGGGGCTAAAAGCACAAGGTCCAACCCTAGAATTATCCCTGAAAGATGTTATTTCAGCTTATAATAGAAACTGACCATAAAAGATTCATTGCAGCTTGTGTCATGCTTGATCTTAACATACCTGCCGTAGTGATAGTGCATTTTGGCATTTCCTCTTAGGTTATGAAGCTGAAACTTTCTGTATGTAGTCCCAGCAATGGCATGTATAGACTGTTTATAGAATTTATATCTGATTTGAATGTATTTGACCTTTACACAGTCATTTCTGCACCTAAGAATGTGACATGGGCAGTTAATATGGGAATGTAAAGTAAACAATTTGTTTTCCGTATGGTGTTGATGATCCCAGGAGTAGTAGTTTTCAATAAACTAATTTTGGAAGTCTAATCTGAATATTGATATGGCAGGCATGTTTAAGGTGGCATCTTATCCAGATTTGATATAAAACATGTCACTATTTGAGCTATGATGTGTCGTGTTTATAACTATTCAAGTGAAGTCTCTAAATGGCATTTAGAAATGATACACATATGAGAGAGAATTTATGGATGTCAACTTCTTTATTATGAGGAATACAATGTTACATGCACAGTAAACTACGGTTATAACATACTCAAATGGGCCACTAATTTTAGTTCGTTCTAAACCGCAGTTCGTTATAAGCATATATACAGCATATACTGTAAATCTTTGAAATATACACGAGCGTGAATTAAATCCGAAAAATTTGAGTGGTCTTGCTTGAGAGGAGAGGGGTGTCGCATTCATATTGAATCGCATTTATGGCTAGGGGCCAGTGGTCGTATCCTTTTGGAGATGCATCAATTTCACGATTTACAGTATATAGCAAATGGCACAACCACAAAAAACTTCCTTATATCCTTCAATTCGGTATAAGCGTGTTCATTATAAACATATTTTACTGTACATATAAAAACAAAACAAGAAACGCAAAAGTAGTTAAATTGTAAATATCTGACAGAGTGGTGCTTATATCTACACAAAATTATTACCCAAAATGAATTCATCATTTCTGCATGGATTGGGATTGATTCATGTAGAAAAGGTACTGCAGAAATTTGGTGAAAAGATGGAAAAAAACGCAAAAACACAACCTCGTGAGAGCCTGATGAACACACCAACATGAAATGCATGTGCAACATAACATTTTGGGCTATAAAAACGTTGGATTTTTATTTACATACCATCACAAACTTAGAAAGTGACTTCAGCAACCCATTCTTGCCATAAAAGGCAACTATGCTTGTCGTAATGGCGACTAACGGGATTGGGTGGTCAGACTCGCTGACTTGGTTGAAGCATGTCATCGATCCCAATTGCCTGGATTGATGCTCATGATATCAATCACTGGATTGTCTGGTCCAGACTCGATTATTTACAGACCGCCGTCATATAGCTGGAATGTTGCTGAGTACAGCGTAAAACAACCAACCAACCAACTACAGCAAGTGAAAGGCAATAACATGCTATGACTGAAGTAAGCCCAACACAGCAATGCCATCAGCAGACTGCATACAGGCAAATCATTTTCGGCCGTGGCCAGGTTATTCCACATAGCACCAAGCACCAATACAAGACTGTGGAACTGTGGAATCTTCTCAGATCCGGTCAACCAGGTGTCACTACTAGAGCACAGGACAGACTCTTACGGCTATACCACTTATGTGAAAGAACCACCACGGCCACCTCTACAACAATGGCAATACCAGGATTGCGTAGGATATCAGCCCAGACAGTTAGGAACCGTTTACGTGCTGAAGGAATTTGCACTAGACGATCAGTTTCGAGGTGTCATTTTGACGGACCTGCATCATCGGCTGCGACGTCAGTGGTGTCAAGGTCACAGAGTATTGCCACAACAGCAAAAGTTTGGTTTAGTGATGAGTCATGTTTTATGCTTCGTCATGGGGATGGGAGACGTGTTTACATTCATCATGGGGAACGTGACAGAAGTGGACAGATTTGGTGGTGGAAGTGTGATGATGTGGGCAGCCATACTTGCACTTGTAGAATGTAGATGGTGCAAGTTCAAGGGAACTTAACGGCACAACGTAACAAGGATGAGATTAATTCAGCCATACTTCCTTCCCATTATGCAACAAGCGAACATAATTTTCCAACAAGACAACGCCCGACCTCACACAGGCAAGACTGATGACAGACACTTTGAGGAATCACTCCTGCAATGGCCCTCCAGGTCTCCAGATTTAAACCAGCGGTAGAAACTAACAGTTTCAGTCCACTAGTCCTTATAATGATAGCATATAGCAGAACCTTTAAAAATGTCAAAATTCTACTAGTCCTTAGGATACCTTTACTATTGGGCAGTTTGGCAAGGACTATAGGACTAGTGCCAATTTCTAACCCTGTAAACCCAATCGAACATTTATGGGATGCGCTGGATAAACGACTGCATGACCACAGAACCTCCAGCAGTTGGCACAAACACTGCAGGAAGAGTGGGTGAACATACCCCAGGCCACAATTCAGGATCTGATTGCTTCCATGGGATGACGATGCAAGTCAGTTATGGACTCAAATGGTGGCCATACAAGATATTGAGCACAGATGACCTTCACCTTGGAAATGTACTGTTCCATGTGTGCCATATCAAGCCTAGTTCAATGAGAATATGTCCAAATTTTGAACAATTGATTACCATCTGTTGATTATTTATATGATATAAAAAATATACAAAATAAAATCATTTTGCGTTTATTTTTTGCAGAGTATATATGCTCTCTGCACCCCATTTACCTGAAGAAGGAGTAAGTGAGTGTATACCCTGAAATGTTGTGTTCCTCATAATAAAGAAGTTGACATGCATAAATTCTCTCTCTTATTGAAGTGAACTTTTAGAAGCAGTGATTTTGTAGTTAGTATGTTTGTACATGCCTTTACCTTTGATAAACTTGTGTCCAGAGGGACCAATTATTTAATTTCATGGGTGTTAATGAGAGATGTAAAGGTTCTACCGTACACCATGACCTGTCAAACTTTACATTTTTTTGTCTTTGGGACTTTTCAAACTATTGATTAAATTAATAACATTATTTCATGTAGAATGTTTATTATTTGTGTCTCGCTCGGTATACCGTTAATTTGTATTCTTTATCCAAACCATGCATTTGTGGGTACTTAACACACTGTCATGTTGAACCCTGAAAGCAAAGAAACTGTTAGGCATATTTCTGAATAGCATTTCAGAAAGCTCTTATTATTCAGTTTGTTAAAGCAGTGTATAAGGTAAGGTCATTATTCTACTACAATTTCAAGGTATTTTCAGGCTAGTTCAATGCCCTGTACAATCTACGTGCCATTATTGATTATTGATTGACCATTGCCATCACAGATATTATCAATATCCGAACATGTAGTTAATCTATGGCAGCTTTCATATACCAGAAACCATGGGTGGTTTTGACAGGTTGGTCGTATGACCTCCAGATAATTACTTCATTATCAAGCAGGCCATATTACATGGGTTGGCTGTCTATACAAGATAAGTCAATATGACCAGATATAAGCCGCTGTGTAATGTTCAACCTGGACAAAGAATAATCAGGTTGTAATCCCAGGAATCAGGGGATTATCTCACTCAGTCCTGACTTTCATCACATCAGATTATATATTGACTTAAGTGGTGTGTTTGGGTGCTGGATTATTCCAGTTTGACAATTAATGCCTGGTATTGATTTGTGTTTGAATGGTAATCATGGTATTGTGATTGTAGTTCTGGTGATTTGGGTGATTTTATTATTTGGTTTGGGATAGTGACACTCCTACTTGATTAGATATGTATGTTTTCATCATTTCTTTATATCATGAAACTGTATACAGCATCTTGAACTAATTGTTTGTAAAGTCAAAAGAATACTTTGTTATCCACTGGTGTTTGTCAAGCTGCAATGAATCATTAAATGTCAATTTAATTCATTCAATAATTCATGGAGGGGGGATATCAATCGTGATTTTGAAGAGACTTTTTCAAAATCAAACAATATGTTTAGATCTAGGTATAGACATTTGGATATGGATATTTAGTTTGAAAACGAAACATGATTCTTAACTATGAGGACTATTTGTCTGTACATGTTATTCCAATTAAAGCTTTTGGTATGCATGACAAGGAAGCATGATCTGGTTAACTGAAATAAACAGAACAATTTAGGACCTACATGTTTTTTTCTGGCACAAATTCTACTCAGTACTGTTGCTTAGGAACACTTGTTTTCTAGATAGATTTCTTAATATGCCCTTCAGGAATAGACACCACAGCTCATTTTGGACTAGTGGTTTATGTAACATAACTAACTTTGGGGAGGAAACAAGATTTCCACTACTACTACAAATCCTGAACCTGCCCTTGATATGTGCTGTCAGTTACCGTATTCGACGTAATAAACGCCCCGCTCTAATAAGCGCCCACGGCGATAATTGTTCATATTTTGGCTAGTGAACAATCCCAATTAGCACCCAGTCCGATTGATCAATGTACACAAGACTTATTTATTTGCGCATAATTTGCACTCGTGTGTTATATGCACCCTTAATTATGGGCAATTAAATTCTGAAAAAATATATCTGTCGTATATAAACATTTCAGTCTGTCAGCATGAACCACGAAATTTATCTTTCAAATCTGTTTTTTCCACCAAAATAATATTCTTATAAGAGCCCCCTGTTTCTAATTTTGAGAGCGCCCTAGGCGCTTATTACGTCGAATACGGTAATACCTGGTGTCATTTTTGGCTTGGCATGAGCATAATTATTAACAGTGTTTGAAATTAAACAGTCAAGTGAAGGGATCTTTGTCATGACCCTTATGTTAAAAGTTTGAGATTTGGGGGCTTCTTGATTCAAGTACCATAGGAACAAATCTCAAGGAGCCTGGGACCTAACTTAATTTTCAACACTGATAAACTTGTAATGGTGAAATAAGATCTTGATGTTTGCCACACTACTTGATGCATTAATAAGCTTTATGTAACTTATCATTTCATATCATTTCATTTCATTTATTTGGTAGGTTCAATTACATAAACCAGATTGTGTATTGTGGTGTTTTCTATTCACACATACTTCTGTTTATTCACATGATAATAGTTTTCATGTCGCTTTTATGATATTGATTTCAGAATATATGGTTTTTATGATGAATGCAAGAGAAGATACAACATTAAATTATGGAAAACTTTCACAGATTGCTTCAACTGTTTACCTATAGGTAAGCTTTTTAACAACATTTTAGTTTTATTTCTCTAAGAACATTACTTTGAGTGAAAAACTCTTTGTCATTGAAACCAATGTTTCTTTCAGGTTAAAGAAAGTCTGAAAAATATAAATCAATGAAAATTTGAGATCTTTTTATTGGATTGGATTTATCTTCCTCAAATTGATTTGGATAATAATATATTTGTACCTTTACTATTGGGCAGTTTGGCAAGGACTATAGAACTAACACTGGTATGTATGCTAGACTTGCTCTACAGGAATGTCTGTTAGTTTGTTTCACAACAAATGTATTCAAATAATTATCATCTTTGGATGAGAAAGGTGTGTTAAGGATGACCTCGCTAAGTCAGTCAGAATGACAGAGCGTCATAATACATGTTCATCCGGTATTAAGATGTCAAAACAGGATAAACGACTCAGGGTTAGAAATTGGCACTAGTCCTATAGTCCTTGCCAAACTGCCCAATAGTAAAGGTATCCTAAGGACTAGTAGAATTTTGACATTTTTAAAGGTTCTGCTATATGCTATCATTATAAGGACTAGTGGACTGAAACTGTTAGTTTCTACCGCTGAACGTGACGGGACAAATTTCCTTAGTTGTTCCTTAAACTATCACTGTCATTCTAGACATGGATAAAGCTGATACTACGACAGTTTGGATGGACATTTCTATGTTTTTGTCCCCCGCCGCGCGAAAGCGCGAAGCGGGGGATATAGTATTCACGACCGTCCGTACGTCCGTCCGTACGTCCCAACTGTTTGTTGCCGCGATATCTCAAGAACTAAACACTGGATTGTCTTCATATTTGGAACTATGGTGTATATACAGACTCCGCAGACACCAGTCGGTTTTGGTGACCTTGACCCCATTTTCAAGGTCACAGCAGGCATATCTGCTTTTGGAGTTGGAAAACGGTGTTGCCGCGATATCTCAAGAACTAATCGCAGGATTGTCTTCATGTTTGGAACTATGGTGTATATACAGACACCACAGACACCAGTCGGTTTTGGTGACCTTGACCCCATTTTCAAGGTCACAGCAGGCAAATCTGCTTTTGGAGTTGGAAAACGGTGTTGCCGCGATATCTCAAGAACTAAACACTGGATTGTCTTCATATTTGGAACTATGGTGTATATACAGACTCCGCAGACACCAGTCGGTTTTGGTGACCTTGACCCCATTTTCAAGGTCACAGCAGGTAAATCTGCTTTTGGAGTTGGAAAACGGTGTTGCCGCGATATCTCAAGAACTAATCGCAGGATTGTCTTCATGTTTGGAACTATGGTGTATATACAGACACCACAGACACCAGTCGGTTTTGGTGACCTTGACCCCATTTTCAAGGTCACAGCAGGCAAATCTGCTTTTGGAGTTGGAAAACAGAGTTGCCGCGATATCTCAAGAACTAAACACTGGATTGTTTTCATGTTTGGAACTATGGTGTATATACAGACTCCGCAGACACCAGTCGGTTTTGGTGACCTTGACCCCATTTTCAAGGTCACAGGTAAATCTGCTTTTGGAGTTGGAAAACGGTGTTGCCGCGATATCTCAAGAACTAATCGCAGGATTGTCTTAATATTTGGAACTATGGTGTATATACAGACACCGCAGACACCAGTCGGTTTTGGTGACCTTGACCCTATTTTCAAGGTCACAGCAGGCAAATCTGCTTTTGGAGTTGGAAAACGGTGTTGCCGCGATATGTCAAGAACTAATTAATCGCTGGATTGTCTTCATATTTGGTATTTTGGTGTATATACAGGCGGGGGACATTTCGTCACTTCTGTGACAAATACTTGTCTTTCAAGGATTGGACGTAGCGAGGATATTGGTAAACGATCATGCAGTCAAACTCTCTGATGTTTCTAAATGTATGCTAACATGCCTAGTTTACGATTAAAGGGTCTAAATGATCAGAAACAACACCTCTGTATGTATTCGTGCCCAGGGGTTCCCCCCGGAATGTGGAAGTAGTCCGTCCGTTAGTGTTTGTCAGTATCCTGAGTTTGTCATTTCAAGAATAGGGTCTCGTGGAAAACGTATGAACGTCAAAATGTGTCGTTCATACACTTATGAATGTCAATTTTGCAGTCATGTGACAGACCTCTCGTCCAATGGAAAAACTGTATATCGTGTTATCTTTAAGGTAAAAAGGTATTTGTGTATAATGCAAATTTTTCAGAAAAATACAGCTGTGTACTTATTGGGGGAGGTTATTATGCATGCAGACATTGAGCTTTGACTCTTTGTCCAAAGCTAAAACAGTGCAGGCATGTTAACATTACTTGACACAAATAAGTCAGTCTTTTCCTCGAGGGTGTTTTTTCCATTATGCGAGTAATCATTGATCGATATCAAAGTGGGACCAGTGACAGTGTTCCACATATAAATGGGTGATGCCAAATACTTATTATGGACTTACTATAATTGGAAATACTAATAAGATTGTCAAACATCTTGTCTTGTAACCTACTATTGCAAAATGTTTAGTTCAGTTGACATTTGAAGTTTGTTCCCTCCCACTCTGACATCATGGTACATGGCTTTATCGTCGGATGATATGTTTTCAGACATCATATGTTTTTGAACGGCCAAGTTGACATGATTATTTGTGCTATAACGATGGGTGTTGCGCCACACAGACATTGTAAATACTCAGATGAGGGCTTGTTTTCAAGTTAAAGTTATCTTTTATAAGTGAGTGAGATATGTACAGTAGTTCATGTGATTAGTGAGAGAAAACTATGAATGTTTCTTAAGCTTCTAATAACCCATTTTACATGGATAATTGTCAATTTTCTGAGCGCCTAGGGCACTTATATGGCAAATACGGTACTTCAGATTTGTTGGTATATCACATCAAACTTTCAACCACACATGATTTGCAACAAATTGATGGTTTGGACAGCTAAACCAGGGTCATTGGCTTATTATAGATGTAGTGATATGATTGAGAAATAATATATTTCCATGAGTAAATAATTTGTTGGGTAAATGAAGATTTGCATAATAGCCTGCCCTTTTTCTCTGTTGTATAATGAATGAGTGGAAGATATTGGCTTCCTCCTCATGAATACTATTGATCTTGCTGAGTACAGGATGAAGTTCTGGAAGCTTCCTTTGTTGATATCCAATCTGTTATTGGGGCATTTATGTGCATTACTTATATTTATTTGTATATTTTCACATACCGGTATCACATATTTTGTGTCATACCTCCCATGGGAACTTTCCAGTTATTCTAGTGTTTTCTTGTTTTATCTCTGGCTAAAAGGTGTAAATCTTGCTACACTTCCTTATGTTTTGTCAATCTGCAGTGGTTTTAGAATTACTTGAAAGTCACTGAAACCATGTTGCTTGCATATTGACCGTCATTGATGAAAGGAGCTGAAGACCACTTTGATCTACACACAGAATTAGAGTGTGTTTTTATCACCTGTTATGTACTGAACTGCTCTTGTCTAGCAACAGTACAACACAACGGACAATGTACAAGAGTATTGATCCCAATACATTGCTGTGTTTGGAGAAACATTACTTGACTGACACTGTATGGGAATCTTCCCCTGAGCTACATCTGGATATCAAGTTCCGAGTCTTTTGTCATCCTGCTCAGCCTTATGTCATGAACACAGGATAGATGATTTGAACATGATCATCAACTTAGAACAAGATCAATGTGGTGCTGGGAGTTTCATAATGTACAGATCTGATGAGAATTGATTTGTCTGTTATTATGTTTCTGGGTACATCAGTAATAGCTTGAAAGATGAAAAGACCATTAGGGTGGACATACAGGTGACTGTCTCATTTGTGACAATTTATCAGAAGGTGAATTTTCAACAACAAAAATGATACATGAATGCCTCTGATTCAGCAGTGAGCCTTATCAAAACGTATTTGGAATTATATACCGTTCTTTGTCAGGACAAATAACAAAAATAATTTAGACAGTAAATGGGATTGTTTTGAAAATGTTATTGTATTCTGAAAATTCAAAAGGTTTCAACTCACAAACATGATTGTGGTTATCATCAGGGTAAGTCATGTGTGGCTATATTATATGATTTTGATATTACTTATGACCTTGTGGTCTAATAAAGTTACTTACAACCTGACCTTCATAGTTAAGCAGGGTTTCCCCTGACGCAGAATTCTTACGTATATGACTCTCAATTAAGGAAAAATATGTCCAGAAATAAATGACTACGTCATGACTGACGCAATTTCAAAATATCTATGTTGTTGTTTACCAGCTTTGGAATGAAAATATTACAACTACTCACCTGAACCTAATTTATAAACATTTTCCGAAGACAATATATGCAAACGTCTTAAAATTTACGTCTAATGTAATGTAAATGTTTTTAATTAATCGTCGTTTTTAGAAGTAACACATGACCAGACTTTTCTCTCGTTTTTTAAAACAAACGCTAAAATCAGAACAGCCGGGGGCTTTACATATTGTTTTGCATAATTATATAGATATGCTACTAAAACTGTGCGACTTTGAGGTTCACGACAGAATATATTTATTCATCAAAGTGAACGTAACTCTCACACTCCGTGTGGCTTCGATGACAGCACATGATGTAAACAAAGGAAAACTACGCAAATGGACAAGGTTTTTCACGTTTCATCATATTTTCTCACTAAAAGTTAACCATGACATATGTTTATCTAGATGTGTAGACTCGTAAAAAATGAAACAGAAGAAAATATTATCATTGTTGCGGTGAATAATGTGATTTGGCACGGTCACAGTATGTGGTTAAGCGGAACCTATGGAACGGGGTAAACGGAAGTTGTAAGTATTGGAGGGACACATGTTTTTGCCGAAATTTAGGTAAACATTATTGAATGAAATTTTTAAAAAAATTAATAAAATAGATGACAAACATAAGGTCAGATATACAGAGAACACATTTTTATTACCAGATAGTGTAACAACAGGATTAACTTGCGTAATTCAATTCGGATTTGCTATGCTATTTCCGATGACGGATCATGACAGCCTGAAATGAGACTGAAGAAAAGTCTGTGCATATTATACACGAGAAATATTTTTTTCAGGATTTAATTGCCCATAATTAGGGGTGTGTATTATAAACGAGTGTGTATTATACACAAATAAATATGGTATATACGAAATGTAAAGCTTTGGGCGTGTTTGTTGTTGCTAATAAACTGTATTCAACCAGAAAATATTACGAGTGTTCACAATTCTTCAGTTCAACTTCATTGTTGATAGATAATACAAGATAGCTAGATAAAACTATTAAAAGATGTAAATGAGTTAGTGGTATTAAATTATAATCTGACATGAAATGTATTATAATATCCATCCATGATTAAAATTTATGTCTCACAGTTAAGACTGATGTTATTTATTCATCCTGTATTACTGTCACTGTAAATTGTTTCATGAGCTGTGAAGTAATTAAAGATTGTGAAAAAATAAAACCAACAAACTTTGTTTTTCATTCATATATCCTTTATTTCTCTGTAGTACAATCAGCTGAGAACATTAATTAGCACTTGTTAACTTAAACTAAAGACATATAATATTTAAAAGATACTTATCTTTAAGTGTAACATTAACAGTGAACACTTTAAATTTCATTAATCATACAATAAAACATTTGACTCTCAAAAAATATTTTTGACTCCCAAAAATTCATAGGCTGAGTCAAGGTGACTCTCAGATATTGGAGTCTAGGGGGAACCCTGGTTAAGATTTGCAGTTTTATTCTGATTGAAAATGCAATTCAGACTATTTTTTGTCTTTCTAATTTTGGCTTTCACAAAAGAATATTAGTGCTACAACTATTGAAATCTGTGTTATAGATTATGAGTAACAATAGCCTTAGTGCTACACTGCTAAGACCATGGCAGCATATTTGTGTCGAAACTCTAGATTGTAGCCAATCTCTGTGACTTGGCTATCGCATGTGTTCATGCACTGATGGTCTGGATGGTTTCTTGTCTTTTCAGCAACTGGTTTGCCTTGTTAGGACACAATTATTTACAGGACCACATGATATAGCTGGAATATAACTGACTGGCATTAAACAAGAATAACTCACACATACACTTAATCACTATAATTGTCTTAGATTGTGATGATCACTATCTAAATACATGTATCTTAAATATTTCAAAAAGGAATATACCACCTGATCACATAAGAGAATGAAGCAGAAATTCTGCCAGTAATTCTACAGGAATTCATCGATTCAAAACAGTTATTTAAAGCATTAGATTTACGGCTGAACAGTGTTAGCAGTTTCTGCTAAAGTCTAGGCGCCTTGATAAATATTGTTTAAGATGTTATATTGATCCACATCTGTTAATGACTGTTATCAGGATTTATCGATGTCCTAAGACAACAAGAACACATTTAGTACAGGTTTATATCAATATTGTTATCAAGAATTATAACATTGCTTCAGATTCCTTTTTCACTTTTCATGATCTGAGGTATAACAAGGGCTAAGTTAAGTGCTGACAAGTTTGTATCTGAACCCTCCTCTGCTGTAAGAAAACAGACAACTTTATTTTTTATTTTTTAAATTTTTAAATTTTTTTTTTAGAAAGACGCACCTGTTACATAAATGGGCTTCCGCCCAGGGGTCTAAAAGCCCATGACATAAAGCACAACTTATCAGTACATCTTACTTTGGTGTTTTTTTACAGAAAATAACATACTTCTCACTCACACATTCACTCTAGTTTATATATCATATTGCAGTTTAGGAAAGTACATGGTCTCAAACATTAAAATCTTAAGTACAAAACTTAAATTAAATTGAAAGCTGCTCCTCATTTTCGAAAAGTTGATGATACAGCATCCAAGCACCATAGAATTTCTGTTGATTACCTGTCTTGAAAGCAATATCTTTTTCAATGTTGTATCGTGAAAAAGCTTCCTTTTTATAAACATGAAAATAAGGTTTTGTATTTTGGAATTTGCATCTATAAATATAGAATTTTGCAATTAGTAAAAGTAAATCAAACACTTTATCTGTTTTTATGTTCTCTTTAACTCCAAAAAGTATCAATTCTGCACAAAATGTCATATTATAAACATGAAAGCACTGGTCTATCCATAATGACACTTCATCCCCAAAATGGCGAAATCACATTCCCAAAACAAGTGAGTAATTGTTTCCTTTTCATTGTGACAAAAGGAGCACAAATCATTCTGAGCATAATTGAGTTAATACAGAAAAGTATTAGTGGTGAGAATTCTGTGGGTAATTTTGTATTGAAACCATTGCAGTTTGACATCCTGTGTTGTACTGAAAATTTTATTACAAATATTGTTCCAGTTTAAGTTTTCAAATTGCAATTCCCACTTTTCCTGCCCTTTAGTTTTTACTTCTGTAGAAACCAATGAAAAATAAATATGCTTTGAACCGGACTTGGAACTACAAATAGTTTTTACCACACAGCGCTGATCCTCCACAAAATCTGTTGGAACTCTAACTAAATTTAGAGTTCCAAGGTATTGTTTAACGCTGCTAACAACACCAAAAAACTCCAAATAGGATGAACAAATACCATACATATCATTAAATTCCTCATATGACAGAAACTCCTTATTGGCCTTGACCAAGTCTATAATTTGGGAGACGCCCTTCTTAAACCAGTATTTCAAGAAAAATGATTTCCTATTAATTTTGATATTAGGGTTATAAAAAAATTGGTTCAGTTAAAAAAATACTGAAAGATTCTGGCTTGATTTTCTTATCAAGCACTATAAATGACTTAAAACATCTTTTCCAGAACTCATTACTTATCAAAGATAATTTTCTCTCAAAAAACGTCACACCAAACTCACCAAGTTTTACACAGTCTCCTTATCCATGTGGCCTTAAGAGATGTTACGTATGAAAAAATATTCACCATACCTCAGCCCCCTTGCTTAACAGGTTGACAAACATTAATCCTCTTTACTTTGTCTCGTTTATCACTCCAAAGAAATTTTAAAAGCATAGCATTTAAAGTAACAAGAAAATCATTTGGGGGATCAGGCAGTGATAACAGTAGATAATTGAGTTTTGAAATCAACAAGGATTTAAAGATTGCCACCCTACCAATTGGTGTAACTATCCGTTTCATCCACCTATTCATAATCTGTTTTAACTCAAATAATTTGTCTTTAAAGTTCAACTGAACCATTTTTTTTTCAGATTTGTGCAAAATTTGACTCTAGAATTCTGAACTCTTCTGGATTCCAACTAATAGGCAAATCATCTTTGAACTTTTCCTTACAACCTCTCTTGGAGCCAAGCCAGATAACTTGAGTTTTATTATAGTTAATCTTAAGACCAGATATTTTGGCAAAACAATCAAGAGGTTTAATACATGATACAAAGGAGGACTGACTACCATCAAGTAATAATTCCATATCATCAGCATACTGACTAAGAAAATTCTCACTACAGTCCACCAGGATACCTTTGACATCTCTGTTAGAGCAGATCATATTGGCTAGTATTTCTGCACAGATAATAAATATATACGGTGACAATGGGTCACCCTGTCGGCAACCGCGTCTGATATTAAACCAAGATGACAACTGACCATTGATAGACATACAGCTTTTTATATCATTGTAAAATACCGATATATATTTTCTTAAATTTTCACCAAATCCCCAAAAGGATAAAGATTTGTCTATAAATGACCAAGCAATGGAATCCAATGCTTTCTCAAAGTCTATAAGAAGAAGCATACCAGGAATGTTTGATTTTTCTGTACATGAGATGGCATCATAGATTAAGCGAATATTGTCACCAATGTAGCGACCTGTCATAAAGCCAGTCTGATCTTCATTAATGATAAATGTCAATCTTGATTTGATTCTATTTGCTATGCATGAAGATGCCAGCTTATATGAAACATTCAATAGTGATATGGGCCTCCAGTTAGTTATGAAGCGTTTAGGCTTGTACCCCTTTGGAATACAGACAATAACCCCTTGTTTCTGGGTAACAGAGAGTTCACCTGATATTAAACCACAATTCAATAATCGCAATAAAAATTGTCCAATATCTTTCCAAAAGAATTTACAAAATTCAGTGAGAAAGCCATCTGAGCCTGGGCTTTTGTAATTTTGCATATTTTTCAAAGCTTTTGCCAGCTCATCAAGAGTTAATAGATCTTCCATCTCTTTCACATCACTTTTATTTAAAATGGGGAGAGAATCTCTGTCCAACAGGGTATTCAAATCACAATCTTGCACCATGTGTTCTTTGCAACTGTATAAATTCTCATAGAAATTGGCTGCTTCAGCAATAATGTCACTTGAATTTAGCAATGTGGTGCCATCGTTTAACTCCAAATGAGTCATAGACTTGCTGACAAAATTCCTGTTCTCGAGGTTACAGAAATAACTGCTAACTCTTTCAGCAACCATAATCCACTTAGTTCTAGATCTTATGGCAATTCCAGCCATCTTGTGTTTCCTAATTTCCTCCAATTCTTTTCTTTTATCTTCCAAATCATCAAAATTAATAACACTAGAAGTTTCAAGAATTTCGATCTGTTGAATCAGGTTTTGTTCTTTTTCAATATTTTTTATTTTTCTTGAAGGAAGAATAAGAAACTGTTTTTCCTCTGATTTCCAGAAGCAGGACTTCAAAGAATAATTGATCATTTATATTAAACTGAATTTCATGATTAGGTATATCATTAATATTTCGAGCATCACCATACATTTTAATATACTGCGATTTAACCTTTAAAATAGTTTCTTTCACTAGATCTATGTAATACTTATCTTTCAACAAAGAAGTATTAAATTTCAAGTATGTATTACACTTTGGACAAGTTTGAAATGAAAAACTCAGATCAATGATTGAATGATCAGTTCTATAACCTGCAGTGATTTTTGGCTGTGTGGCAAAAGAATAGAGTCTTTCTGAGATGAGGAAGAAATCTAATCTTGCTTGTTTTAAGGGTGACTTTTTACGCCAAGTAAACCTTTTGATTTCTGGATTGAAATCTCTCCACACATCTACCAAATCAAAATCACCAATTAATTTTAATACTTTTTCACGAGCACGAGGGTTATTGATATTCTGGTAATTATGAACATCTAGTGACTCATTCAAAACAAGATTCCAATCTGCAGCTAAAATATAATCCTCATTTCCCATGACACGAGCTTGCTCTTTAACCTGCTCATAGAATTCTGGTGAGTCTAAATTGGGACCATAAATATTCACATGTGTTACCCGTTGATCACTAATAGTTATATCTAATATAAGTAAGTTACCATTGTCATCCATGTAAGTCCTATGATTCTAATAGTCCACATTTTTGTTAAACAAAATCGCAACACCCCTGGACTGGCTGTTTTTGGAATTGAAGATGCAATCAAATCCGCACTGTGATCTTATAATTGGTTCTTGTTCTTTTGTAAAATGTGTATCCTGTAGTAGATAAAATGAGTATGCTTTATATCGTAAAAAGTTAAAAACATCCTTTCTCTTGGCATTATCTTGCAGTCCCCTACAGTTCATAGAGCAGCAGGTAAAACCTAAGTTAGCCATTGTCAATTAAAGATTTGTTCACATACACAGGCCATATGAAAGATTGAATTTACACATTTTCTACACATACATACACTTTCACAGCTATCTGAAGGAAAAGCTTTAAAACCAAGTAAAGCATCGTATGATACAAACTGGCACCATGTGGCTACCACCAGAAAAAAGGGGTAAAATCTTCACCCAAAAGTATCAGTGGCATATAACAGAAAAGACCAGGAGCAAAAATAGCTGTCATAATGATAAGTAAGAAGCACACAAGTGTCAAACCAACACACAACTAAATACTGTCCAATGTGAAGCTAACATCCCACATTCACAGTTACTAGTGATTCGGCTGAATATTCACTTGACCCATATCACTATAAACTAAATTAGGCTGTGGCATACAGCGAGTAGGCACTAACATAGTAATAAAGAGAAAAGTAGAAAATAACCAAACCAACACACTGTCCGATATGTAATTTACGAGTTTTACACACTTACAAGTTCTCTATTGATCAAAAGTTTAACTGATGAACTAATGATTCAATGCATATAAGACTTATATCTGATATTATGTAAATAAGTCTTATCATTATTATCTCATACAGTAATTCTACAGTATACTAGTTTGTTTTTTAATAGATATCTCCAGTTTTTTGTGTTTGTTTTTTTTCATAACGAAACAAAGTGACAATGGATCTTCACATGTCCCAGAGCGAGATCAACAAACCCGAACATGTTGATGTTCACTAAAATAAAGTTAACACTTATTTGTGATTTATAATAAACAAAATAAAAATTGTGCGAGAGAATGGGTCACTCATCATCAGTAATTCTACAGTGTATTCGTTATTTTAAGCTCACCTCCCAAAAAGCGGTTATCTCATTTTATTTTTCACAACTTATCCATGAAAGAAATATTATAAGAATATCGTCCTTTCCAAGAGTCCTGCGGGCCGCCATTTTGAATGGTCACGTGACAGACGTACCCACCTTGGTCATG
Organism: Haliotis rufescens; assembly: GCF_023055435.1. Lineage (NCBI taxonomy): Eukaryota > Metazoa > Mollusca > Gastropoda > Lepetellida > Haliotidae > Haliotis > Haliotis rufescens. Next base: position 25,661,135 of record NW_025963791.1, on the reverse strand, counting down.
TGATGTGCAAAATACCAATGTAAAAAGTTCTAGGAAGCGTCTCCGGTAACACTGTGAAACAACGTGACAGTGGATCTTCACATGTCCGAGAGCGAGATCAAGAAACCCAAACATGTTGATCTGCACTTAAATAAAGTTTACACTAGATTTGTGTTTAAAACAAACAAATAAAACATTGATCGAGAAAATGGGTCACTCATCATCACAGACATTGACTTTAGCTAGGTTAGATTCTTGGTTCCTCGTCCTCTTTGAGAGTTTTCCATGTGCTCCTGGCATCCTTTCTGTAATACAGGGTAACAACAATCCCCTTTTCGCGAACCTTTGCATGTAGTTGTTGTTTACGTAGTTCAGCGGCTTTTCGTACCAGGCGGCCACAAAGTTTTTTAAAGTCGACAGGCAGGTCTGTACGAACACTGAGCCGGTCTTGCGCCAATTCCCTCCCCACAGAATAGGTAGTCTTCAAAATGAGATCTCTGTCCTCCATGCGCACGAATTTAATGATGATAGGATTAGGTTCTTCGCTTGGTGTGAATCGAGGGAGTCTGTGAATATTCAGAAACAACATGTTGTCCACCGCATGTGAATCCAGGTGTAATTATCCCCCGCCCCAACAAAATTGGCGGGGGATATAGAAATGGGTTCCGTCCGTGTGTGTGCGTGTGTGTGTGTGCGTGTGCGTGTGCGTGTGCGTGTGTGTGTGCGTGTGTGCGTCCCGAAATCGTTTCCGGAGCATAACTCAGAAACCGTTAAATATTTCTCTACAAAACTTTGCAAGTCTATCAGACTCATGCTGAACTGGTGCCTTTTGATATTTAAGAATTTTATAAATTTTTATTTTTTACGTTTCCATGGCAACAAGTTGGATTTAAGTTCTATAAAGATGCTGTTCGTTTCCGTAGCGCAACTCAAAAACCGTTAAATAATTTCTTACAAAACTTTGCATGTTCACCAGACACATACTGAACTGGTGCCTTTTGCTATTTAGGAGTTTTATAAATTTTTATTTTTTATGTTTCCATGGCAACAAGTTGGACTTAGGTTCTATAAGGGTGGTGTTCGTTTAAGGGTGGTGTTCGTTTCAGGAGCGTAACTCAAAAACCATTAAATACTTTCTTATAAAACTTTGCATGTCTACTAGGCACATACTGAACTGGTGCCTTTTGCTATTTAGGAATTTTATAAATTTTTATTTTTTACGTTTCCATTGCAACAAAGGGGACTTAGGTTCTATAAGGGTGCTGTTCATTTCCGGAGCGTAACTCAAAAACCGTTGCATAATTTCTTACAAAACTTTGCATGTTTACCAGACACATACTGAACTGGTGCCTTTTGCTATTTAGGAGTTTTATAACTTTCTATGTTTTACATTTCCATGGCAACAAGTTGGACATAGGTTCTATAAGGGTGCTGTTCGTTTCCGGAGCATAACTCAAAAACTAATAAATCCTTTCTTACAAAACTTTGCATGTCTACTAGGCACATACTGAACTGGTGCCTTTTGCTATTTAGGAATTTTATAAATTTTTATTTTTCACTTTTCCATGGCAATAAGTTGGACTTAGGTTGTACAGGGGTGGTGTTCGTTTCCAGAGTGTAACTCAAAAAACGTTAAATACTTTCTTACAAAACTTTGCATGTCTACCAGGCACATACTGAACTGGTGCCTTTTGATATATAGCACTTTTAGACATTTTTATTGTTTATGTTTCCATGACAACAAGTTGGATTTAAGTTTTAATATAGGATTGGTTTACTTAAGTAGTATAACAAATAAACTGTTAAATATTTCCTTGCCAAACATTGCATGTCTAGATATAAACTGAACTAGTGCCATTTGATATTAAGGAGTTTTAGAAATGTTTATTTTAGAATTTCCATTGCAGCTATTTTGACATGGGCTAACAGAAATGTTTGGTCAGTTACCTGGTTTGGGACCATAACGTGTTAAAATGGGTGGGGGATATAGATGATTTTGTCAACTATACGCTTGTTTATCCTTGAAAATGTTTCTACAGAACTTGTCAACATCTGTGATTGTATTAGGTACACTGTAGATGAGTAAGTTGGATTTACGGGAATACATCTCTGAGATCAGTAGCTTTTCTCTAAGCTTGTCGATTTCGTCACGGAGGCGTTGTTCTCACGCCGCCATTTTGTCACCAAGGTCGTCGATAGATTTCGACATAACTTCCATCGACGAGTCCACTGAAGATACCCGTTTGAACAAGTCAGCCACTTCTTCTTTAACAGAGTCGATCTTGGAACATATCTGACTGGTCTGTTTGTCCAATTCCTCGCGAAGGAATGTTTTCAAGTCGCTGGGTGCAACGTCAGCAGGCGGGGAGGACGAAGGTGAATGTAAGGGCAGAATAACGTCAGAACTTTCCTCCTCATCTGTCAGCTCCGGGCGCAGATACGAGCTGATTTTATGTGTAGCAGTACTGCTGGTGGTAGATTTGTTGTTCTGTTTGTTTGTATTTCGTCTCCCCGCCATGCTTGTGTGAAGATTGAAGTGGATTACCACGAGAGGGCCAGTCGCACATCTTTACGCTTCGAGCTCCATACCGGAAGTCCAACAGACAACTTTATGGATAACAGATTCTGGTTCATTGCATTGAGCGATGTTTCGAGGTAGATACTACATTTGCTGTGTCGATGTAGAATCTACATTGAAACATAGCTATATGCAATAAATTAGAAGTTGTTATCCATAAAGTTTTACGTTTTCTTACTTACTCACTAACTTCTAGAATGCCAATCAAACACTTTCTCTGCAATTAATAGTTGCCCTTATTTATGTTGAGAGATACTTTTATTTCACTATTGGTATCTAATCTCAGTGGGCAGATTGCTTCTGTACCCAAAACTTTCAAGTCTACTTTCCTGACATAAACCCTAAATACATGTTTTCAACAGATTTTTTTAAAACTTATGTACTATTACCTCTCCTTTATCAGCCAAAAATATCTGGGTTTCAGGCAAGAGATTATGGTCAGCCAACCATGTAGCCTAATCCCTGTGTGAGCGAGTTGTGTTTTATGCCTTTTTGAACAGCATTTTAGCTATGTATTGGAATGTAAGCTAAATGTGGAAAGAAAGCCCCAAGTGATGCAGGTCTTAGACATTTACCACTTTGGTGAAACCCACATGGTGCCAACAAACTAAGAGTCATAATAAAGGCAAATCTATGATTGAACATGATTATAGAATGTCTCAGACGATTATGCCATAAGACCACTAGAAGAGAATTGTTTTGGGATTTATTAGGCCAAGCTCTTGTGTCGTCTTGAGTTTTAATTGTCCAATTGATATATTTCAGCTGCTGTTGTGGAGAGCACTATATTCTGTATGCATGGAGGATTATCTCCCGATCTCTCAGATCTACAACAGGTAGGTGCAAGTTGGAGTCATGAACATGGTGAGCTTTCAAATGTATAGATAACCTCCATTCTGCAGTTTCCATAACGGCAAACACAAGTTGAAATTCTTTTATATCACCAAGGTGTGTTATAACCATTCCGTTCAAATGGGTAGGAGGGGTTGGATATTATGTATGGAGAACAATTAATAGTTCTAAATCAAATGCACAGTCTGTGCCAAAACCTTTTGCGGATGCTGTCCTGATAATGGTTCTTAGCATCAGTTTCAGAAGGTTTTAGTAATTTTATATGGATTATGTTTCGGTGAGCTTACTAGACTCGGACAAACAGCTAAGGTTAAAGACTGAAACAATTGTAGAAGATTCGAAGTTATTATTTAACAGATTAAATCATGACATAGTAATAGAAGATATGGCAGCTGACATGAATAGATATCATTGTAATAACCCTTTGTCGCTTCAAGTTGACATGGTATCTTCACCCTGAATACAACTGGGAAATCTTGGATATCAACTTTGGAATCTTTTATCATCCTGCTCAGCCTTATGGCATGGACACAAATAGATGATTTGCTAAACATGGTTATCGACTTAGAACAAGATTAACAAGATTGTGGAGTTGGGAGTACATATCAGGAGAGAAGTGATTTGTCTGCTGATATGTATATATCTGTAACTCCAGATATTAAAAGATGAAAAGTGCAAAAGGGTAAACCTAATGCAGCCTATAACATTTGTGACACTGTTTACCGGAAAGTGAATTTTCAGCAGTGAGCATCATCAGATCTTTCAAGACGTTATATATAATTCTTTATCATGGAACATTAATTGATTGACATTGTGTAGGATTCTTCCTGCAAACTACTACTGGATATCAATGTTTGAATCTTTCATTATCCTGCTCAGCCTTATGTCATGAACACAGGATAGATGATTTGCTGAACATTTATTCAATCATATTTTGTTTTAATCAGAAACTGAATATTACCGTTTGAAAACTCTGATTGATCAATCAAACTCAAAAACAGTCAAACACTGTTGTGCTGAACTTTGATGTGTCGACCTTGTGATTCATTTGAAGTAAAAGCTTGCTCCTGATGGTACAGCTTCTGTTTTCCATCCTCCATAGACCGAAAGCTCTTTATCAATGCTTTACTGAGCCTTGTCTTTGTTCAGTTCTTTTATCGAGTTCCATATACAGATCCAGAGGATGGGTGAAAGGGTTTGCATTCATCTAGGGCATTGGAAGCTTTCAGAACACCCTCCCCTTCCTAAAACGCTGTATCCATGCTTGTAATATGTCCAATCCTATGCATAGGTGTATCCTTCGTGATAAGGCAATATGTCAGCATTCTTGATGAATCTGAGTTAGGGATGGGGCTTCTGATTGGAATATTCTCCAACATGGTCAAAGAATTGTTTTGCAGTTTAATTCATAAATGTTGGGGGGCGGTCGGGTAGCCTAGTGGTTAAAGCGTTTGCTCGTCACGCCGAAGACCCGGGTTCGATTCCTGACATGGGTACAATGTGTCAAGCCCATTTCTGGTGTCCCCCGCCGTGATATTGCTGGAATATATTGCTAAAAGCGGCGTAAAACCATACTCACTCACTCACTCATAAATGTTGGCCTACAGGAAGCTGTCTTTATAGATTCACTTCTCATCAAGAATGTCAGGGCATGTTATGTACTGGTTCTGTTTGTTGGTTTCAGATAAAGGACATTGAACGTCCAATTGATGTTCCAGATCATGGTCTGGTTTGTGATCTGCTTTGGTCAGACCCTGATGAGGTGAGGGAAAGAGATGTGTGTGTTGGTTTGTCCAGTGTTAGTATTGGGTGACATTGTTATGTGTTAGACCAATATGTCATAAATAAATGTCTGTATATTATTACTATGAATAAAAATTGTGTCTGTTCTGTCCGTTTTCCCCGTTATTGGAAAAGAACTCCCATACTATTGAATATTTCTAGGGTCAACTGCAGTGTTTGGGTCCCCACATCGGGGGTTTCCGTACGGAAACTGTCTTTGAAGGCAGCTCTGCTCTTATATGTAAGCGCGGACCCTAAAATGAGCTGGATGTGAAAAGTATATTTTACGAGAGTTTTACGATAGAAAGTAAAGCCGATTTATCATGGTGTCGACATTATGGGCGGAACATAAATGACGTCTGCAGTTCAGTATTTTCTTACACAGAGAACACATTGGGTTTCCATAAGGAAACCGCTACCTTTGGCAGCTCTGCTTATATATAAGTTCGCTTGCGCCAGCGTGCCAAAATCCGCTAGGAGGCATTTTTGAGCAAAAAGGAAAGGACTTCAATGAAAATGAGACCAGTGGTCATTTCTGGAGCAGAACTCCAAAACCGTTGAATATTTCTTGATGAAAGTTGCTATACAGAGCAGTCTAGTGGTGAACTGGTGCTTTTTGATGATTTGGGATACTAAAAAATACTGAACAGCATTATGTTTTTCTTCACTGAACTAAAGGTAACCAAAAGTGGGGTTTTCATAGCCAAACTCAATTCCAAATTGCATTGAGTTAAAATTTAACATCACATCTGCAATATCTCAGCCATTAAGTGATTGAGGCAAGATAAGTCACAACACAAACAAGATAGAAGGGAAATCTAAGAGGCTTCGTCTTTAAAGATTTTTATCCTGAAAATACATATCAAATGAGAAAATGCCATTATTGACCTTATATATCCAAACCATTGTCAAGCATAGCAACTTAGTTTGGATTGCTGAATTACTTTGTATATATATTTATCATATTTGTAGCATTCGTAATTGGTGATGGTTTTCTTTATTGATAACCAGGTTTGATTTCAATGGTCAAATGAAGACTTGTCACATTCTTATTTTTGTTACCTATATGTATCCCATGTTGTAGGATATCACTGGCTGGGGAGAGAATGATAGAGGTGTGTCCTACACGTTTGGAGGGGATGTAGTCAAGGACTTTCTGAAAAAGTTTGACTGTAGTCTCATTGTCAGGGCTCACCAGGTAAGACTTTCCACCACACAGGTGTGGCAGTTCAGATGGACTGATCAGTGGCTGCAGAGGCTCACATTGTTGATACAGTGCTATATTGAAGTATGTTATAAGGCTGTTTAAACAATACATTAATTTCCAAGGAATACGTCATGATACAATGCCGCCTCCGTGGTCTTGTGGTAGAGCGGAAGGTCCGGGGTTCGATCCCCGGCCGCGTCATACCAAAAGACGTTAAAAGATGGTACTTGTTGTTACCCTGTCTGGCGCTCGACATTAAGGGGCGTAAACAAGGACTGGTCGGCTCGGAGTCCGTATACTGTGTCTGAGTGGGGTATTCATGTTAAACTGCGGCATGGTATCTCAGTGAGCTAGCACTATAAATCGGCATCAGTCCGGACTAGTACAAGCAGCTACACACACACACGTGCATGCACGTCGCTATATAAGTGCAATAATCTTGGACGCGACGTTAAACCCAATTTCACCTCACCTCACCATCATGATACAAAAATTATTTTGAAGTGGAAGTCACAAGTGTGAATAATATGTGAAAATTTGAAAATTATTAAATGGATTTTAATAGTTAATATAACTTTGATAGTTTGACCATATGAGTTATTTTCAAGCTGTTTGTTACTTAACTCATTGGAAATTCCGAGTTAGAATTGGTCCCTAGCAACCTATGCATGTCATTAAGAGGCATCTCAATGGATCACGCGGTCAGACTTGATTGATTGCATGTCATTGTACCCAGGATTCAAAATTGCAATAGGTCCGCTTGTCAGAGACTAGTAAAATTCAGGAAGGACAAAAGATATTTACTTGGAGACAATCACTTTTCTGTTAGGTATGTGAGAATATTCTTTATCATTTTTAATTGCTCATATCAAGCACTGGTTTGTCCGGTCCAAACTTAACTATTTACAGGCCTATGCCACATATCTTGAATACTGCAGTCCAGCGGCAAAGAACAAACAAAATATTTCTTGTGATTTTATCAAAATAGAAAAACATCCTTCAAATTATCAATATCAGTTTAAGGCAACCAGGTCAGAAATGACCTGATTGACTGTCAATTTTTCAGTGTACTTAAGCGCTGCAACTGTTTGATCTATGTTAATTTAGGTTGTCGAAGATGGGTACCAGTTCTTCCAAAAGAGAAAGGTGAGTATGTATGCCACTTATGAAAGTACTTTTACATATGCCATATATGTTATTTTAAACTGAACTAGGCAGTGAAATTGTGTTATGAAATGTTATTTTCAACAGTGATGAAAAAAGTTTCAACTACAATTTCAGTTTCCAATAATGTCACAATGGTGTCTTTAATGAAGGTTCAAGTTCTAGAGATTCCTGGCCAGAAAAAATTGAAATTTATTGAAACCTTAATTGCCTGAATGTCAAACATTTGCCAAACACCCTTCGACAGAAATATTCTGCTTCAAGGGAGATAATCCTGGCAGTAGTGTTTATGGTGTTCTGTCATAATCCTTTCATGTCATAAACCTAAAGATTGATACAGGGACTATGCTGCATGGTCTGGCATCCTTTTCCAGTCAAGGCCTAGACATTCATAACTGTGTGTGTAACTAAGACATTGTCTCTGGATAACTAGGATAAATTAGATTTATATAGATAATTAAATGTGAGTTAGCAGATATAAAGTGTGTCATTTGAAGGCAGAAAGATTGTAGTTCTTCTATAAGGGTTCATTAGCTTAAAATATTAATGTCAACATGTAACAATGGTGACTTAATGTCTAACACTGAGAAGTAGTGATCAGTGATGGTCATAGGGCTTAGGTCAAATGAGGAATTTACTTGCAAAATGAAGTCATGTAGAGTTATATCCCTTTGGTAAGCACAGCTCTATGACTAATCTCCATTTTGTGAAAGAGATTTATTTGCATGTGGCTTAGAAATGCAAATGCAGATAAACATGACTGATTTCAGTATTGTTCAGAGGGACATCCAGATGTTTATAGACTTTAAACTGACAGAAATCAAACAATAGTTATCATTGTGAATAATTCTAAGAATACCACCTCTATCACATCAGTGCCATAAATTCCTGTTTATGCTGAGAACCACACTATAAATTTTTATAAATTTTCAACAGACGTCCACTACACTGCCAATATATCCATAGTTGTGAGGGAAACCCTATCCCTTGCCAGAGGCGCCACTGCGCATGCGCAAGGCGGGAATCTAGTCACTTCTTTCAACCCATACTCTCATCAACTAGATGCAGATATTTGGGGAGGTGGGAGGGATTAATTCCTGATGTGATAGAGGTGGTATTCTTAGAATTATTCACAATGATAACTATTGTTTGATAATTCTTGTGAATACCTCACCTCTATCACATCAGTGCCAGTATACACCAGAGGGACCGGTGGGTTCTGGTATCTAGCATCCCATAGATATTTGGCTAGTGGAGTGGTAAAACCAAGGATTATATGCCAAAAGGGGTCTTAAACGGATGCGTCTAATAGTCTACTTACAAGACTTAGACGTATATAATGTTCAAGGTGTCATGTGAAGGGTATATGTATATTCCCTTGTGATACTTAGACTTTTTGTGACGTCGCTTCCTGTGATGACGTCATCTGTGACGTCACTTCCGGTGATGACGTCATCTGTGACGTCACTTCCGGTGTCACTATTCTCCCGTATCACTTATGACGTGGTTTACCGTTATGCCCTTTTTGGATAGTGATATTTAACGTATCTTAACGTTTCTCCGGTGTGATGACTCCTATGACGTCACTTCCGGTGGTAATACATTAACCTTCCTATCATGTAGATTACCGTATATCACTTAATCCTTCGATCTCTGATTTCAGTGTTGACATTTGCCCTGTTTTACTAACTCAATAGCGCAGTCCAGTAACAAAGTACAACTTACCCTGAGTTCCTGAGGTACTTCTGAAATCTTCACCCCCCCCCCCCCTCTCTTTTCCCTTTCCTGGAAGAGGGAGGGAACAGGTTACTTTATTTGGTAACTATCACCTGGGCGGCCACCAAAGGCCCCAGAGTGTATAGTCCATTTAGATCGGTCTGTATGTCTCGTAAGTAAAAGTTTGAAAAGGTGTTGTGGGACTTCCACTGGCAGCTGGCCACGATTTGTTCGATGGATGCAGTATTCCATGTGGCTAGGCTTGTTGCCAGTGCTCTGATTTCGTGGGGTCTGCAGCTACCCCAAATCGGAGTTGAGATTTGTGCCGTTTTATAGCTATCTGTGATAGCTGTTTTTAGCCATCCCGCTACAGTGCCCTTTGCGATGTCCTTTTCTGACGAGGGCTTGCAAGAGATAAATAGGCGTTTTCTCTGCTTTCTGTGGGGTTGAGTCGCTGTGATAAAATATCTCAAGGCTCTTATGGGGCAAAGCAATCTATCCGGGAAGTCCACACTTTTACTTAAGGCTGGAATTGTGTATTGCCGATGTCCGAGTGGGCCGAAGGTTGACGACTGGTTTTTGGCAATACATTCAGGGAGCGATCTGAACGACACTGATTTCCATTCTTTGGTATGGGTTACAGTGGAGATGTCAATAGCGTGTAGTTCTGACACGCGAGCCGCCGTAGCCATGGCTAAGAGAAAAGCAGTTTTCTTGGAGACTGATAGTAATGTCGCACTACTCATGGGTTCATACGGTGCTTTCATCAATGCCGACAATACTATAGATAGATCCCATTTAGGAAAAGTATGTGGTACTTTTATATCTTCCAGGGCAAAAGACTTCATAAGTCGATTTAGTACTGGATGGGTACCTATAGATAGGTCATCGTGTTGTAATACTGATGACAGGGCTGATCTATATCCTTCGATAGTGCCGTGTCGTAATTTCTTGTCATTTCTGAGATGGAGCAAGAAATCGGCTACTATAGGTATGGTTATATCTCCATGTAACTGTTTTCCTCTTCTCCATTCGATGAACTTGTCCCATCTGTTATTGTATAATGCAGATGAGGTTGGTCTCCATGAGCTAGCCACTCTTCGTGCAGCTGATTCAGAGTAACCGGCTGCTTGCATCTTATGCGAGATAACTTCCAAGCGTGAAGATGGAGGTTGTCGAGGCGGCCGTAAAATATGTCCGTCTTTGGTTGTCTCAATAGGTCGGGACGTACTGGGAGTTTCAGAGGTACTTCTAGCAGCAGTTGTAGGAGTCTCGGAAACCAAGCCCTTTTTGGCCAGGCCGGGGCTATGAGGATTATGACACAGTCCGTTTCCTCTATTTTCCTCAGTACTCTGTCTAGGAGAGCCCATGGGGGAAATGCGTAAGCAAACATTCCGTTCCATTCCATGGAGAGCGCATCGACTTGGAGTGCTAGTGGGTCTGGTACCGGGCTGACATAGACTGGTAGTTTGTTGTTGAGACATGTGGCGAATAGATCTATGTTTGGACTGTCCCATACCTGGGTTATCCACTTGAACACCTCGGGATGTAGTGACCATTCTGTGGGTACTATCTTGTTCTTCCGGGATAGGTAATCTGCTAGTATATTTAGCTTGCCCGGAATGTGTCTTACTTCGATCTTGCAACTCACTGAGTCTACCAAGGCATATAAACGTGTAACCTCCTTCAGTAAAGGCTGAGATCTTGTGCCTCCTTGGTGCTGTATGTAAGCGACCACGGTTGAGTTGTCTGTAGCTATCTTCACTGACGAGTGGTGTAGAAGATCTAGCCAAGCTGTTAATGCTAGATATATTGCTCTCATTTCTAGACAATTGATGTGCAGCTCTTTGTCTTGGGAGGACCATTTCCCTTGAATGGTGACATCGTCCATATGGGCACCCCAACCCTCTCCTGATGCATCTGTGTAGAGTTGATGTAGGGGGGTGGGGTAGTTTAGTGGAATACCTGGCATGACATTTTGACGATCTAGCCACCAAAGGAGTTCTGAGATTCGAACTTCTGGGGGTTGGATTAGTGCTTCCAGCTCTAGGTTCTTGGTGGTGTTCATCCAAATCTGCAAGGACCGCAATTGTAGCCTGCCTCTGTAGGTTAGGTCTTGGATAGATGTGAGCGTGCCTAGGCAAGACATCCACCACCTTCTCGACTTGACGGGCTGATCGAGTGCGCTCGTAATCATGTGCTGTACCCTTGCATATCTGTCCTCTGGGGGTGCGACTATGCCTTTGTCGAGAATAAATCTTGCGCCGATGTAAGTGATGGTCTGTGTGGGTACTAGCTCTGATTTTTGAGAGTGAACCAGGAAACCTAAATGTGTGAGAAGTTGGATGAGACACACTGTGTTTAGACTGAGTTGTGATTTGTCCTGATCGACCGATAGGAAATCGTCTATATATCCGTGCAGCCTTATGAGCTTCATATGGGCGAACCCAATGACGGGATTGGTGATCCTGGTGAATAACCATGGGGCGATGGAAATGCCGAATGGTAGTACTCTGAACTGGTATCTCTGACCGTTGACAGCGAATCGTAGGTATCGACGATGGCTTGGATGGATGGGGACGTGAAGATATGCGTCTTGGAGATCTATGCTTATCATCCAATCTGCTTGTCTTAGGGAATTCTTTAACTTCTTTATAGATTCCATCTGAAATGTGGGTGGTTTTTCCAGGTAATCTTTGTTCAGAGTTTTTAGGTCTATTATTAATCTCATCTCTGAAGAATTCTTCTTCGGTACCAGAAAAACTGGGGAGTAGAATCCGAGGGTGGTGTCTGACTCCTCTAGGGTGCTGATAGCTCCTTTTGTGAGTAATTCTTGTATGGCCACTTCTGCTGCGATGAGCTTGGGTCCTGATAGCTGGAATCGGGGTCCGATAGGATGAATGACTAGTTTTGGTCGTTTTAAGAAGTGAAGTTTGTAGCCTCTTCTTATTACTTCGATTAACCATGAGTCGTCTGTGATGGTCTCCCAGTTGTCTGCGTACTGCATAAGACGGCCCCCGACAGGCCCTGGGATAGGATGAGATTTGAACTTGGGAAGTCTTGAGTCGATGTTTGTAAGGTTGGCTAGTTCGACTGGATTTGGAATAGACTTGTCCTTGGTCTTCCGTAATGCTAAATCGTTGTCCGTAGGGCAGGCGAAGTCGGTAGGATCTGGATGGGTCTGTAGATTTATGGTGAAGTCATCTCCGGAGGGGGCCCCTACGGGAACTGCCTCTTCCTCTGCCAAGTCCTTTCTGTGAAGTGGGAAGATCAGCTTTGGAGCTCTTGTACCTGGGTTGATACGATCTGTTTCTCTGTGTAGAGGCTCGAAAAGAATCCCGGCTGGGCTGTTCACGTCGGGGTCCAGGACTCCGTCGCTGGGGTCGAGTAGCCGCCGGTTGTCTCTGTAACTTGGATGCTAATGAGATGGTGGATTCCTGAAATCTCTGGTTAGTTGAAGAGATAATGGCTTCCTTCACCGACTTCAGTCTACCGTTGAAAATCTGCGATGACGTAATGGGCTGTGACATCATGGATCTCTTTAAGGGGTCTGGCATCACATGATGAACTTGCTGAAGTAAGTGTCTTCTTTGCATGATCAAAAACTGCGATGACATCCATACTTGAGTTGATAGGAGGTCTTCCTGCATCTTCAGTATGTGGTCTAACGAGCTGTGGATAAATCCCGTCTTCTGACTAGTCATCTCCGTGGAAGTGTCTAAGGTAAGATCTTCGCTCTGGTTGCACGGTGGTATGACATGGCGAATACCAGCTGCTAACCAGTTGATGTAAGAACTGGTATTCATCATTTGTCTATTGACCCTATCTAAGCTCTTGATCTTGGACATATCAATGCGCATATTGGGGTTAGGTTTCTTAACCAGATCGAAGTAATCTTCATCAATGCTAGGCTGTAGTGAGAACGGATCATCATGTGTTTTGTAAGCAGATTTTATAAATACAGGTCTCAGTTTCGCACTAGGTCCCGCTGAACAATTCAATTGATTTTCAATTTTCTTGATGACGTCATCCAAATATGACGGAGGGGGAAGCGTATGGTATGGTTCGGTCCCTTTATCGGGTCCCTCATATCCTGCACGTTCAATCAAGGGTTTAACGGGTGTACAGTCCTGATCTGGTTTTAATGTGGGCATTAGTTCATAAAGTTCTGCTAAGATGTCTCTAAGGGAGTAATTGTTTGATCTAAAATCCTCCTCTATAGCAGTGTCCCCATAGCCTGAATGCTCCTGTGTAGATCGGCACCCCCTACTCTGGCTGTGCTGGGAGTGGGTCGTATGGCTGAGGGTATCGTAATCCCGGCCGTCTAATTTACGACAAGCTGTGCGAGAATCACGTGGTCTATAACTGTATGGTGATGTCATATTTCCCTCGCTTTCTTCGCCCGTATAACAGGACTGTGTGGCAGTATGAGAGGGTGCACGCTTAGGATTACTATCCTGATATGCACGAGCTTTGTCAGTGCGTCTATCATAGTGGCTTGACGGTGATTGGTGCGTATTTCTATGCATACTTCGGTGTGAAGACCGTGATCCCTATGGTATGCGTGGTAGGGAGAAGATCTATGAGATTCTCGGTCTCTTAGTATAATTCTCCTACTGTCCTCATAGTCTGATTCATCGTAACCTTGCTTTACATGTCTGCTGTATGAGGGTGTACTGCCATATTCAGCCTTAGATCTCTGTTTACTCTCGTGATCGATCCCTGATTGGCCAAGCCGAGTTTGATTAACTGATTCTTTTAGATCTGAGATTTCTCGAGACATAGATTGCATGCGTGTGTCAATCATAACAGACATAGAATTTGTTATTCTTTCCGTGAACTCATTTACGTTAAAGGGGGAACGCGGCAGAGGGTGAAAGTCGTTAGTTTCTGTCCAAACTCGACGATCGACCGTACCAGACGTTGCCGGATGCAAGTTAGAGGTACTTTCTGATTGACCTGTAACATGCATCTGCTCCTCAACATTATAGGGAGAGTGGGATGAGCGACGTGATCTCTTCTCCTCATAAGGTGAGATGGCGCCCTCGCGCGACACTCGCTTGTCACCCACGTGATTAATTTTTGCCGCCTCGGGCTTAATCACTTGTTTTCTTGATGTAGATGCTCTAGTGACTTTCTTAAAATCGGGATTTTTGATCCATGCCTTGGAGAGCTTGTCAAATTTTTCTTTTGACAGATGCTCGCAATAACTGCACCTTGACTTCTGTGTACAGCTGCTTTTCTTGCATGCGAGACATCTAGGGTGAGGATCCCCCGGAGCTTGGTGTTGTCCACAGCCCGAACAGACAGGTGTCTGCTTATGAGATGAAGATCTCATCCCACAACACCTTTCTTAACTAATTACTTACTAGAGACTCCGATCTTCTATACCCCCGTTCTGCTTGTAGAACTGCTCTTTGCTTGTAATCTATGAAGCTTGAGATGATCTAATGCTTGTAGTGTGGAACGCAATCACGTGTTCGGATGTGCAACAAAAAAAAAAATTTCCTTGTTGTCATCAGGACACACAGGAAAGAAGTGACTAGATTCCCGCCTTGCGCATGCGCAGTGGCGCCTCTGGCAAGGGATAGGGTTTCCCTCACAGCTATGGATATATTGGCAGTGTAGTGGACGTCTGTTGAAAATTTATAAAAATTTATAGTGTGGTTCTCAGCATAAACAGGAATTTATGGCACTGATGTGATAGAGGTGAGGTATTCACAAGAATTACCTATATTTGTATTGCAGCTTGTGACACTGTTCAGTGCTCCAAACTACTGTGGAGAATTTGACAATGCAGCTGGTGTCATGATCGTGTCAGAAGACCTCACATGTGCTTTCAAAATACTTCCTGTGAGTACCAGGTCTACATAATCAATATGACATTGTTTTGGATTCAAACAAACAACATTAACAGCATAATTAATACATGTATTTTCAGCAACTGTACTTACACTTGGGGGACAAGATTGTGTGTGAAAAACCTAAATTTTATTCCATACCTAAAATTTGTGGTCTTAGGAACTATTGTTTACACATGCAATGCATATATTGTGGGAAGTAGTTTCACAGTATCAGCAGACAGATAGGCTAACCTGTCAACGTATTAGGTTATCCATTTCTGATCAGAGAATAATAATTAGATCTGATCATGATTTTAAACAGCATTATGCAAGTTATGATGTACTGCCATGAATATATATATATATATGCAAGTCTAGACTATGCAAGTTTGCAAAGGAACCGGTTTGTTGCATTGTGAACATAGACTCATCCTGACTTCAACACTATTTAATGCCTCGCGAGGGTACATTTTTATTCTGATTGTTGTTAAGGTGAATGTGTGTATACACAAAGGTACCTTGGTCACATTCTGTATTACTTGTGCTGACAACCCCAACAGCGTAGGTATCAGTATTTTACACACTTCATGTACATATTAACTGTTTGATAGGCATTACTTAGAATTCATGTGTAAACTTGGCCTTCTCTCATGAATTTCCAAAGAAAATGTGTACTGGTCATGTCTAAACACCTAGTCTTGGATGAAAATATCAGTTTGGATTTTGTAATATTTGTCTGTCTCCCATTTCAGCCAGAACGAGGGAAAGTGATAGCAGTGAACACAAAAAACAGCAAGAAATAGCACAGGAGTCTTGAAGAGCACTTTCTGTGAGTTCAGTCCTGGGGAGGTGTATCCAACTTGAATCACCTGAGCTGCAAACCCTGAACAGAAAAACATACAGCTCAAGAACAAAGTGTTCTATTGTCATTGAAGTTGATGCTACCACCAGCCGAGTGTTTCCATCCTCCAGGATGGACTCGTGATGTAGACATTGTGACAATGAACTGAAAGCATATTCAAAACTACGCATTTTATATGCATTACTTCTGCCAAAATCTCATGCATTTGCCCAAGTGCTAAAAAATCATTTATTGGGGAATTTACTCACTCAAAGATAAAGTATGTTTGTAAACTTTGTTTTCTCATCCTACACACACAGAAAACCTTTTTTACATAGTTGTGTATTTGATTGTAGTTCAATTTAAAGGTTGAAACCAATTGTTTGTGTGGATGCAAGTGCCAAAATATCTTTTCATGATTTGCATGTCTGGCTATTTTCTTTTCACAATCAATTTGCTTTATCAAAGTACAGTGTCTACTTACACATTTATTGGAATATTACTATGCTGCGACATGTCAGTATGATTCAGATAATAATTTTCAGTCCAAGTGTCTCCTTACCATCACAAAAACAAGTCAACTTTCTGGCTTGATGCACCACACCTATTAAGCATTGTATTATTTTGTAAAACTGACAGACTGAAAATATATCTTGATAACCAAAATGATTTGGAATTATGGCTATTGTTATTATAACCTCAACATGTAGCTTAAACATATCAGGACTTAAATGCTTGTGTTGTAAGCAGTAATATTTTATCAGTTATTGATGTCTAGAATCTTTTCTTTGTGAATAGATCAAACATTTCGTCTTTCTAATTTTTTCCGCATTGCTGCTTATACTTCTCATACATACCCCACTAATCTTCCAGATAGTACATATGTCCATAAATGAATACAATCCCATGGACAATTTGCAAGACACAGAATTGGATTAGCAGTTTGTGGCAATGTTGTACCGTCAAACAGAACCTTCTTGTTTTTATACATCCACACTGCTAAACCAACTGTGATAGTTGCATCTTTTCTTTTATGTCAGTTCTGGAGTACCTTAAACTTGAGAAATACTGATGTCACATGGAAATGTTTATAGTATATAAAAATATAGGTGTTTGGAAGAGACTAAGACTGTCATGAGGTTGATAAAAAGTCACATGGTGTTTACTTCAGCATGTTCAGAAGTTTTTCATGAAACATGAACTTGTTGCTGAAGGTTGAGATAATCTACCTTTGCCCTATGCTTTTCTTACTAAGAACTGTAATTTATCTGTTAATGACTTCTAAGTTATTGTTCAGATTACATGACATGTATTATGATGTAGGAAGCAACTCTATAAGGCGGTGTCATTTGGGCACTTTACCAAGTTTCATTTTATATGTCCTACCTGTGTGCAATTGTTACTGTGTACAGTAGGTGGATTGTATGTTGAATAACATTTATTTTATCCTTTTGTACTTGTAAATAGTTATGACTTCTCTGTGATTTCAAGGTGTGCAGACCTTTTTAGTGTTGTCATTTGTCTAGCCAAGATAGTTTGCCATGGTATAGGACTGTCAACTGAAGGCACAAATCGTATCAATTCCTAACACCGGTATTATAGAATTGAAACACAAACTTGTTGCACATGGTTTAGCACTATGGCATACAAGTGTATGTGAAATTAGGTGAGTTACGATAGTTTCAGGGATTTATCTAGACTTGCAAAGAGGGCAATATTTGGCCCAAGGCTGCAGCAAATGTCATTAAAAAATTTCCGAATTAGAATTACAATTTCCCAATTCATGTTTAACACTATTAACTAATCTTATGTTTTGTGGAATTAAAATAACACTAAATAAAAATGAATAGTTTTTAATTCTTTGTTGTAAATTATTGCAAAAAAAATACCTCTGAATTTAGAAAATTAAGAACATTTAAGAACAAAATATAATTTTTCCCCCCAATCTGGCTGCCAGGAGCACTTTATTTAGAATCCTAGAAAAATCCCTTGTTTTGGCTTATCACAATGTCCCAGGCTCGTAGAGCTTGTCACTGGCGTATTTGCTGCAGTGTCACTTGGTAATTTAGTTGAAACTTTTCAAACCATATGTCACAAACTGACATCAGGAATATGTTTTGCAAAAAGGATCTGTTAGTAACCTACATAATACTTTTCTTGAATGTTAACTTTAAGATTTAAATGTTTTATCCTATACAAATGCTTTGGACATTTGTTTACTCTTTAACCATGTTAGCCATGAGAGTTCTTCTAGTCACATGTACATTTATTACTGATGTTCACCCCGTGAAATTTGTTTTATGCATTAACATGTTAAAATTAGTGAGACTTACAGACTTGTCAGTTCAATGAAAATTTCATTAAGCAGTTGTGCAATTTGTTTGATGATTCAGACTAAAAACTATCAATCTGCAAGGGTATAATCAGATAATGTAATTAGTTTGAGTGCTAATACTTGTTCATTGTCAGTGCTCACATACATCAATCAGTTTAATGCCAGATAATTGATGAGATACGAAAATGTGTCACAATTGTATGGAGAGCCATTAAAAACTTAGTTCTATATTTTCAAATAAAACGGTTATAAATTTGAACTTCCATATTGTTGCAACCACAACATGAGTCTTGTGATAGAAGATCAGACATATTCTAAAGCCTTTGCATGGATGCATTTCATGCTGTGTCATGCTGTGTTAGTTGTTGGTCTTATTGCATAATGGGATCATCCAGCCAGTTCTTCACTTCATGATGAGGTTAGTCTTGTGGCACACCGATGATTATTTCCTGTCAGTCTACATAGAGCCTGGTACATTCCAGTAAGCTATATGATGGAACTTTGTATAATAAGATCAAAATCATGTATAAGCACAAAATGCTGACCTTTCTAAACACGTTTCTTGCTCTGGTCAATAATATTATTATACAGTGCTGCTTGATATTGGATAAGTTGGTGATAACCTTGTTTTTCATTCAAAGGTTTCGAATGTAGATTGGCTGAATATTACAGGTCATCCTCTTGGTTGGCGTGTATGTTTCCCATGTTTGAATTATTTCCTGTACCCCTGAAACTTGTATTAAAAATTCCCTTTCAGGTTTTATGGGGACAAACACCACTGATCATAACTGGGGTGTAGAGCAGGATGTGGTTACTTGACCAAACTATTGTTGCTATTTTCACTGGCATACAAGCTATTCATACATGGTAGTCATTTGCTTAAGAAGTATGAATGTTCCTTCATTTGGGTTCAGGCCCTACTTACCTGAAGTAGTGTTGAACCATGGGGACCACGAAGTATCTCTCCTTTATAGAAATAACCATGTGGCTGTTTCAAAGCTGTTAAATCTTTTACAGTTACTGTTGCAAAATAAAAACATTAAACAAAAGAGTGTTGCATCTGTTTATTTCACAGACATGTTTAGAATTAAGTAAACAAATCTACCTGTCATGCTCAGGTTGCCATCCAACTTCGAACAGATACGTGCGACATACAATTTTTGTAATATGGACAAAGATCCAATCCAACTTCTAAAGATCCAATCCAACTTCTCTTATATCACAGATATTCTTCTTATAGTCGCCAATCTGGAATAATTATTTCTTGTGGTTTTGTTCATGGTCTGTACGACTCATTTCCCCTTAATCATAATACTCTGTGCTTTATACATATTTTGTCTGAGTGAATGTTGTTTTATATCATTTCAACACTGTCGTTGACAGTAAAACTAGTCACATTGGTTAGACCTTGCAAGCATGGAACATTGCAAGGATGGAACAACGGGACCTGTTATGATGCAGAATCCCCACATTCTGGCAAACAATGTGTATCTTGATTCCAAACACTTTACCAAATAGTAAACATATACAAAGACAGTAATATTAACCCAATCTTTGACGACAATATGACTGACTTACAAAACCATAAACAGATGCTAATTTAACATAAAATACAAGATAAGATGAATAGTCATAAATCCTGACTACATCACTAGCACATCTCCTTTAGCTAAAGAAACAAAACCTCCATTTGGGACTTTCCTCTCGACACAAAAAAAAGTTAAACAAATTCATTTATCTTGTATAAATGCAGGCATTTCTGAAATTTCAGCCATCTTCGATTATTCAGTGAATTATAACCCCATTCTATTACGATATATACCCTGGACACAATTGCCACCACAGCTTCATCTAGAGTCTGATTCAACAACACAACGCTTAAAAAAAAGGTGTCCAATCCATGAGCGAGCGAGGGAATTTTTCGTTAAATTGCCAATAAGAGATTTGAGATGGTGATGTCACTTCCATAATAAAGCTATGGTTGTCAATGGATCTGGGGTATATATCTCAATAGAAAGGAGATGATGGAATAATATACTGTAATTGAGTATGACTGTCAGCATGTTTTGGAAAGTCTGTACAGGCTAGTAGGAATATCACTCCAATAAGGCTTGCACAAGAACTTGTTCCTGACAAGCCATCAATTCAAAAGTATGTTCACTGGAACAGCAGTGTTTCTTTCTAGACTGAGCATACATGAAGATATCCCCTTTGTATGGATCAATTTAAAATGTTGCTTTAAAAGATGTACATTTATATAATCTATAAAAAAAAGAAGATAGCAAAATAGTATCACACTGTACCATCCTGTACTAAGTGTAGTGCAATTACCTGTCACATCGCTACTATTCGTACGCTTTTAAATCATTACAGTAATACCACCAGTATTCCCGCTGGTTTTGAAAAAATTACCAGTCCCCCCTAATTTATGCCAGTCCCTACTTTCAACAAATAAAAAAATGTATGAAAATTATTTGGTTTTAAATCTTTCAACATCATGTTCAGTGCAAAGATGTTATCTCTGAAGTAAAGTAGTTAGATCTTTACGTCATTCACACAAACTTCAGTCACAATTTTCTCTCTCTTTTTTAAATATTTCGCGACGAAGTAGCTACAAATGGATATTTAACCTAGAAATAAACAAGGGGAAACCCTGATGGTAACAGACAAGCTTTGACTTTGTTCGAAAAATGTACCACCTATGTTTTGTTCAACAACAAAGATTTATAAGGTACTTTATTTGCTGGTCCACAGGGACTGGCAGTCCCATGAATTACCGGTCCAAGCCTAATTTTACCGGTAAAAAACTGGTATTTACGGTAAACAGGAACGCTGAACACAAAGTCAAAGACTGTCACCACACCTTATAATTGCTGTTTAATCATTATTTGGATTAAAGGTCTTTGGGGAGCAGGAGCCAAAACACAATATATGTATCCGAAGTGCATAAATCATCTTCTGAATAGTTACTGTGATATGATATCCGGGCACTGCATTGATCTTTGATGAAGTTGCACAGGACGAAATAGAAGAATGTCACTTGTACTTTCAATGTATAGCCCCTTCATATCGCAGTAGCCAGTCTTTGACTGAGTTTTTCTTGCCCCATGCATAATTGCCCAGACATCCATTGCTGTTAATGACACGATGACATGGCATAATCAGCTGAATGACATTTGTTGCCATTGCCATACCCACTGCTCGGCTGGCTTTAGGGCTTTCACAAAGCTTGGCTAGTTCTCCATATGATATTGTCTGTCCAAATCCAACTTGCTCTGGAAGTGTTTTCCAAACTCTGGCTGTAAATGACCCTGCAACAGGTTTGATAACAAGTTCTGTATTCTATCACATGATGCACACTATGTCCCTCCATTACCTTTGGGTTGGGTTCATATGACTTCTTTGAGTGAGTGAGTATGGTTTTACGCCGCTTTTAGCAATATTCCAGCAATATCACGGCAGGGGGACACCAGAAATGGGCTTCACACATTGTACCCATGTCGGGAATCGAACCCGGGTCTTCAGCGTGACAAGCGAACGCTTTAACCACTAGGCTACCCGACCGCCCCCTGACTTCTGTGAGATATACCATAACACACCCTATTTTCATTAGCTGATGAAAATTAGACCTGCATTACTATTACTCTGGACAGTGGACACATGTATTCATGGGTGATGGTTGGTTGGTTGGTTTGTTGTTTTACGCCGCACTCAGCAATATTCCAGCTATATGACAGCTGTCTGTAAATAATCGAGTCTGGACCAGACAATCCAGTGATTGACATCGTGAGCATCGATACACGCAATTGGGATCGATGACATGCATCAACCAAGTCAGCGAGCCTGACCACCCGATCCCATTAGTCGCCTTTTACGACAAGCATGGGTGCTGAAGACCTATTCTACCCCGGAATCTTCACGGGTCTCATGGGTGATGGAGGAACATTGTGTATACAAGTCTGTGAAGTACTAATGATATATATTGGTTGGCGCACTGATTAAATGAATTCTTTTCTCACAATTTGATTACATTTCTACTTACTTTCAGTTCAAGGTCATGGAACATTGTCATTCTTCTATCATAAAATCTTGATGTGTGTAAGAACACAAAAATATCGGTGAAGTTGAAACTTTCCAGAATAGCAATCCAACTAAAACATGGCCACCAAAGCAGCCATTTTGAAAAGTCCATTTTGGGTCACACAGATATTTACAGAAGCATCATTGTACATCTTACAGCACCAATATAGAATATTCTAGATGTGCATAATTATATAAGTGCTGTAAGATGTACATTTAGTCACAGTTGATCCTCGTGACATGATGATCAACTTACTTCTTGTTCTGCGCATGCAGAGTTTGGAAGGCTGCAATCTGTGTGTATTAGTGCTTCCATTTCCATATTTCCAGCAGTGTACTCTCAGATTTAGGGTGATGTTCCTTAGTCTTTGGTTACATTCTAATTGTTTCATGTTGCCAATTCCTTGTGTATTGTAGTTTTGTCTATGACAGTTTTTTTCTGCAGTGTGTCAGTATTTATTAGTAGGCCTGATTGTGATATGCTGTAAGGATAATTAGATTCCACTCATCTGTCTTGTAACATTGCTTCTTACACAGTTTATCAAGAGATATTCAGACAGCAATACTGTCATGAGTGAGTGAGTTGGGTTTGATGCAGCTTTGAACAGTATTCCATTTTTATCATCAGCTTAATGTGAGAGGAAAGCTCAAAGTGATGCAGGTCTCGTTTACCACTTTTGGTGATACCCACGAGCACAGATATGGTGCTAACACACCTTGAAACATAATGGGGAATCGAACACACGATCATCATAGTTTCTGGGACCCGTGAAGATCCGGGGTAAAAAAGGTCATAAAAGGCGACTATGCTTGTAGTAAGAGGTGACTAATGGGTACGGGTGGTCAGGCTCGCTGACTTAGTTAATGCATGTCATCGCATTCATATTTCGAGGGTCGATGCTCATGATGTCAATTACTTGACTATTTACAGACCACCGTCATAAAGCTGAAATACTGCAGAGTGTGTCATAAACAACAAACAAATTCATAGGATCCTGGCGTGCCAAAGGAACACAACTCTGCACAGCAAATTACGGCGCCTTAGACAAACCGAGCCTCCAAAACAGTCAAAAAACATATATTTTAAATCCCTACCTTCTTTGACAACCGATGGACATATCCGTGGCATGACTGGGTCTTTTTCCATGTTTCCCTGATGGAAGTAAGCTGTCAACCAGTCGACACACACCAGGGCTGGCTTGTAGGTGTACCCGTTGTCCTGGTACAGCTGGGCTTGCACCTCCACTTTCACACTGCACCACACAAAAGAAGAGAGGGGTTGTTGCTGCTGAAGGGGTCATTGTCTGACAGGTACAGATCCCGTTAGTCGCCTCTTACGACAAGCATAGTCGCCTTTTACGGCAAGCATGGGTTGCTGAAGACCTATTCTACCCCGGAATCTTCATGGGTCCTACAGATATGTACGCCAGGTACTCCAGTATTAGACTCCGGTATTTGTCTGAACCAGTTCTGTGCCCTGCAGAATGGACTCATCCCAGGATACTGTTCTGTATTCTGATGTTGGTTAGAGTACATTTCTGCATACCAAGCATTATGTGGGGTACATATCTTTAGTCACGCCAACGACGACTCCTTCAGCATTAGTGCATCCATCAACTTGGTCATGCTTCGCAAGTTAAACTCATGGCCAAAACAGAATCAGTCCCAATGCCAAATGTTCAAATCATCCGACTGCCATACTGTGACAAGTGAGTGAGTTGGGATTTATGCAAGAATTTATGGGATGGGAGGCGAATTGGAACAAAATGTCTTTTGAACAAAATTGGAAATACAATTATTAAATTTAGAGGTATGTTAATATTACAACTAAGTACAGCTACAATAAGGCCAGATTTAAATTTTTTAAAATTATTATTATTAGTATTATTTTTTTTACAGATTTTTTAATAAGAAATTCAGGTTGGTTGGTAAAAAGAAATTAATAAAAAGACTTTCCAATTCGTTTTTGTTTTTATCTTTTAAAAAATGTGAAGTTGGTAGGAAAACAGAAAAACAAACGAAAAGTAGAGGAAGGAGTTTTTAAGACAAATTTTGAATTGGTTTATTCATAATATTTAAATCAATCACTTATTTTGATGGTGACAGTTATGAGGTTTTTTTCACATTTTACTTTTTTCTGGTTGGCAGAATGAAAACCCCACTGTTTTTCTTTTGTTCCCATTTCAAACTTTAAGAGTCAGAAATTAGTAAAAAAAGTTTATCAAATATCTGGCCTTTAACACAGGGTGAATGTCTATTAACTCTGCCATAACAGAAACTGAACTAGTTCTGCAGAGCTAGAGGCCTCCTACATTCCACAAACCCAATACAACTGGGTATTTGTCACAATACGTACTTTGGGCACTTAGGAAATTGGCACTTATTAAAACCACATATGACAAGGTAAATTTGTTTGCACAGATCCAGCCTTAGTATCCAATTATTTTGAAAAATGGACAAAAACATTTTTGATAGTTGTTTCCAGGTAATTATATACCTCTGCTGTTTTCTAAAAAATGTGCAATTTACGAAGAAAATATGGACAGTCATGTAAATGTCTATGGGGGTGCTTACAAAGATACTCTGCACATTGCTCTAGAAGTTGGCATTACTGAAGCAGGTTCCATAACATGGCAAATATGGTAACCCCCTATCATTGGACCAGCCATGCTAAAAGACAGCAAACAGGTTACTACACAGGAATTACCTTAAGTCTGGCTTAAAGTTTTCATCGTTGATGCTGTCCCCTTGATTGAGAAAATGCAGACCCTTTGGGCAGCTGATCAGTTCCATGTTGCCGATAGGTGTTGTCACAGTAAACGTGTTGGTTGGACCATGGTGACATGCCAGTTTCGCTTTGCCAGGCATTGTGGAGAAATGTTGACACACAGACCCACAAAACCGTACTTTATTCCTGAAAAAAACCCAATTGCCACCCAATGAAAACTAGAAAAGTATTTGCAAACAAAACTTTATCAGCCAATTCAGAAACGATGTCATACCACCAGGCATTTTCAGTCTGGTACCTGTCACCAACTACTTAGATATACATATTTTGTTGCCATGGAAACTAAAAAAATATAATTTCCAAAAATCCCACTAGATACATCTATGTGCCAACTTTGGTGAAGAAATCTTGTACAGCTTTCAAGATCTGTTGCGGAAATAGCACTACCCCCATTTTCAGTCTCAGTCAAAGTTGTTGCCATAGAAACTCAATTTAAAAATAAATAAATTTAAATCCAAAACTATCAAAAGCTTGGTGAAGAAATAGCAGACATGACACCTTACATATCTCATTAATAGTGATCTTGACCCCAATGCATAGGTCCCTTTAAATAAGCAAGTCAGTATTTAATGTCGCAACAGCATTACTTCGGCCATACAGCAACGAGGTCGCATTAAACTTAGGATTCAGCCTCACTCTCAGTTATGTTTGCTTGCTGACATCCTGTAAATATTCCAGTGATTGATGTTATGAGCAACAGTATATGATCAACACTAAATGTTGTAAAACGATTTTTCAGGCTATGACCTTGAGGATGACCTTGACATAACTGATCAAATGCCTCAATGTCTGATATAATCACAATATTGATCTGCATGTGGATCTACAAAACAAAGTTATAAGTGATAATAATCGATGTTTTATAGGTTGGAAGACCCAATTTTAACCAGCAACTAATATTGTAAATTTGTAGTTGTACATGCACCCAAAAGTTAGAACCAAAACATATGGCCTATATCTATTTATCTTAAACTTCGCCTAATTCTTTATCAGATACAGCCTGACTAGTATCAGACAAGTTCTTGTCTGTTCTTAGTATGTATACAGGCATACATTCAGTGTAGTTATGGGCTTTCTGATGACATTCTCACTGTTGGTTTTCTAAAATAATTCGGCTTCATTTATTTTCTGCCTTGATTCAGAAATTTCAATCTCTGTCAGAAAAAAATGCCACTGAAAGCATATATCCATCAATAGCAAATCTTTCGGGTGGAGAAGCCATGGCGTTCTCTTATTACAAGATGTATAAACTGTGCACAAAGTCTGTTGGAAAACAAGGCTCCTCACAACTAAAACATGAACTTTTCTTTCTGTTTTGTTTTCATGTTTAATTATCAACTACAACATATCAGTAGCAAATTGTCATATGGTTGTTGTTGTTGATACTCTTACACTGTCCTACGTTTCCATGGAAACATAATAACATAAAACCACTGAAGTCCACTTTGTTCATTCTGCCCTCCTTATCTATTTCCTGTCTACAGATAACCATCTATGTTACATCATAAATAATACAAAATCGGGAAAATGATTAAAGCAGTGTTGATATAACATCGCGGGCTTGATCAGTAGATCGGATGTTTAGTCGGTGGGCAGGGGATGTGTCAAAAGTATGCATGTAATTTCTAGACACTGATGTTGGCTGATTATGTGCTTGCTGCCTTAGCACATGATGTGTGTACAAAGATTCATGTGCACCTGTACATAAGGCTGTCGTTCACAACCCTTAATACTTACTTAGATCAATCCCAGATCTGTTAGCTGATTCCTATACATTGTAGTTTCAAACAGCAGCTGTATTGACATTGTTTGAAAATATCTAAGTAAATTTTCAAAACATACCGTCCATGTCCATAAGAAAGGCGATTCTCTATTACTGATTTGGAGACTTTATTGCACTCAAAAAGAACCCACTTATCTGATGGCAGATGACCAGATGGTGGAATCATGAATACATTTAAGGGCTGGATTTAGCTATATAAAACATGCACTAGTACAACCCTTATTATTGAAAAATGCAACCTAATATGTATGTCTACATGCACCAAGTACATGTAAAAAGAAATCTGACTAACTGTCACTTTGTCCACTCTCTCTCTGAACTCTCTCTCACACTCACACTCACACACACACACACACCATACTACATCACTAATCCCTGTGTTCCGTGTAATTTGTCATACTTTTCTGGGATTGACATCATCAAACTGTGAGTAGTTCAAGAACATGTGCACTTGTTCCTGTTACGAATCACACCAATGTGTCGTTTACATATGCGACACTGGCAGCAGACAAGCCTATGTTTCAACCGTGATAGGCTTATGGGACCAGGGTGCAACCTGGTTTGGTTTGGGGCAACTTGGTTTTCATGGCAACATGCACACGGTGCAAGTTAAATCAAGTTCCTTAAATCAATCCCTGCATTCATACACTCGAAATTCAAGTGCCAAAATGTGTGGTGTCTCCCTGGGCAAGTGACTTAGTTCAAATGTGCCTCTGTTCACCCAGCAGGGAATGGGTACCCGATAGAAATCCTCTAGCGCCCGTAGGCAGCATGGGGTTGAATGAACTCCAGGGAGTTGAGAATGAAAACTGGAATGCATACGGATCCACTGGTTGGCGAACAAATAAACCTCATTTGAGCAGATACTAGTGTCTGGATAAGTGCGGTATATAAATGTATAATATAATGATAACAGATCACTGTAAACAATCAGTGTTTAGAAATGCATAGAGATAGTGACTCTAAGTTTATTTCCACTGTCCTTACAGACGGTAGCCCATTCTCTTGTATTGCTAAGTTGCGTTAGCCTGCAAATCAACTCATGGCAGCTAGTGAGCCTTAGCGGGCAGTGTTAGACAGTCAGGTAGGGGCCAGAGCCTAGTGCCCCTTTAATGGGGTGGTCAGTGTCCAAACTAAAACAAATATGGTGGAAATAGCATAAACACTTTTGACATAGTCCCTGTAAGTTATGTATTACTATTGTAATTATACTTCTTATTTTGTACCAACACATACACATAAACCTGTTACATGGTCCAGCTGGTGAAATTGAAGCTGAATGCTGGAATTATATGAACATATATCTCACACAAAGGGTAAGCAAAGATTCAAGTATGTTTCTGTTTTAGCACATAAAGCCTCATATCCAGAGCTACAGATAAGCAGCGTATTTGCGTAAAATACCCCAAAATATATTAAAACCCAATTACTTTCAATGAACTTGCGTACTGAAACGCATGCATTAAATGAAAAACTCAAATTATAAAAACAGCTCGCGTAAATACCCAATGAAGCTTTTTCGGCATGCGTACAAAGGAGCTAATTTCCGAAACACATTTACGAGCTAATTCACTTTCTGAGTCAAGCCTATATATTTAGAACAATTATATACATCTAAAACATTATTTCATTTTTTCAAAATCTTAAAATGTTCACTAATTTTGGGAAAAACCCAATAGAGTGAACAGATGAGTGAAACAATATTGGTTACCCAATGAAAAATGTAATAATCCAATTAAAATAGAAACCATAGAGTAAAAACTCAATTGCTCAAAAAGTTATCTGGAGCTCTGCATATCACTTTTACATACATTGAGGTTATCATGCGAGTGTGTCATTATTTAATTCTGTGCTTGAAAATCACTTTCCCTCTCTCACAAACATAACCGAAACATTGCGAGTTTTCCTAGAATGCGCACATTAATATCTATAACGTCACAAGGTAAGTGATGTGTCAGTCAGACAGTGGCCAATATAGTTCCAACTGAAATCTGTTTCTTATACTGTGACGAAGCAACATATAGGCAAAACAACAATTGTTTTTACTTGCCTCTTGTGGCAATCCATCTGTCTGTCCGCTAGAATAACCCTAGTCAGCATTAGAAATTGGCACTAGTGCCGTAGTCCTTTGCCAAACTGGCCATTTTTAAGGTGAGGCGAGGTGAAATTGGGTTTAACGTCGCGTCCAAGATTATTGCACTTATATAGCGACGTGCATGCACGTGTATGTGTGTGTGTGGCTGCTTGTACTAGTCCGGACTGATGCCGATTTATAGTGCTAGCTCACTGAGATACCATGCCGCAGTTTAACATGAATACCCCACTCAGACACAGTATACTGACTCCGAGCCGACCAGTCCTTGTTTTAGCCCCTTAATGCCGAGCGCCAGACAGGGTAACAACAAGTACAATCTTTTAACGTCTTTTTGTATGACGCGGCCCGGGATCGAACCCTGGACCTTCCGCTCTCCGGGCGGACGCTCTACCACAAGACCACGGAGGCGGTGCCATTTTTAAGGGTTTTGCTATATGTTATCATTATAAGGACTAGTGGACCAAAAATGTTAGTTTCTACCCCTGCTAGTCTATGAGACATCACGGCCACGTTCAGAGGTTGTTGACAGTCGGCCTGTCCTGTCATAACCTTACGAAGTGCAGTCAGGTGTGCAAGGTAACAATTCTGGCCAAATACAACTATTTTAATTTGTGGAAAAGGTTCCAAGCCGCAGAGGTCTACAAGCACAGATATGGCTACTGATCCTGCTTGGCTAGGACTAGTGCCCTCGCAAAATTGTTTCGCAATTTATGTCTCCAAAGTTGCCCAAACTTGTAAAATGCCTTAGCTACGTCACAGACACTGGTTTTCAGTATATTAGACTTTTGATAATATCAATTATCCCAGATGGTTAATTCTGACTCGACCGCCAAATGACAAGGGCGACACCATGTTTGTAAACAGTGAAAGTAGTCCCTACTTGACCTTTGATATTTGCATCTCTATCCGCATATGACCCCAACAGATATCGTTTTTATCCATTGGCTTTATCCTACAGAGAAACCTAACCATTATATGATAAAATCCTATATCAGCATGTCAATTTTTGACAGTTTCAATTTGAATTCAAATATCAGATTGCTCGTTGTGCAGTAAATGTGAAAATATTCATTTAATAGTTTCAGACTGAATTTAATGGCTTTGACAAATCTGCTCTTATTCATTAAACGAAACATTTTGACGTCAATATGTGTTTCAATAAATGTTACTGGGGAAAAAGGGTGTACACAAATAGGAATTTAAGAATGGTGCTAATTTGAAAGAAAAAGAAAAGAAAAATGACCAATTATCTGGGGTAATGAAATGAAAACTGTAGTCTGTAACATCAGAAGTTAATTTTGTGTTCTGATTCGTCATCAGAACTGAATAACGAGTATCACACATTATGTAGGTTTAATGTACAAATGACATTTAGTAAGGAACTGGTAGTAGATTAAATAAGCATCCAATGGCAAATGGTAACAATATGAAATAATACCAATTTCAAATGACAATAGACTGTATGACAAACACTGACAATCAATGATAATCAGGCAATGAAACAGAAAAAAAGAAGTTTTTCTCTGTAAACATACATGACAAAAATAATGAGTTTGCCACTAACGTGGATATATCCCCCGCCCCTGTTGCAGAATTTATGACATAATTAAATCTAAACAAACCCTAACCTTTTTTAACCGAGGTGGAACTTGTTGTCATGGAAATTGTAAAAAAGAAGAGTTTGCCACTAGGTGAGGTGACGTGAAATTGGGTTTAACATCATGTCCAAGATTATTGCACTTAAATAGTGACGTGCATGCACGTGTGTGTGTGGCTGCTTGTACTAGTCCGGACTGATGCCGATTTATAGTGCTAGCACACTGAGATACCATGCCGCAGTTTAACATGAATACCCCACTCAGACACAGTATACGGACTCCGAGCCGACCAGTCCTTGTTTTAGCCCTTTAATGCCGAGCGCCAGACAGGGTAACAAGAAGTACCATCTTTTAACGTCTTTTGGTATGACGCCGCCGGTGATCAACCCCGGACCTTCTGCACTCCAGGCGGACACTCTACCACTAGACCACGGAGGCGGTCAGTTTGCCACTAACGTGTCCAAATCTCCTGCCCAGCAAATGAAGTGTATATTATGTCAACAATAGTGAAATTTGATCACACAAACACATACATTTGAAAATATTCAAAATGTTGTAAGGTGTAAAAGGCAGCAGGGGAGCATTTACTTGATGTAAATGCAAAATATCCCGAAGAAACAAAAAAAATGCTGCAAAACACAATTTCTATGAAGTTCAAGAAAAAAATGAAACCTTCTCCACAAAAAAAACATGATGGAAGTACAAACTGACAAAACCAGTTACTACATTTACTACTGAATTCATTAGGGTGGGAGAAAGAAAAAACATTACAAGTCATGTTACCCGCACTCACTGCGACGAAGTAGGCTGCCATGAGTGCCACACACATTCTATGTTGTGGCTTTTTAACAATATGGTCATACCATGTGATATGATAAAGTGAAAAATAAAACAAGACAATATTATAAATGTGAATGTTAAAACTCTACAGCACAAAAGTCTTCATATCAACATGTGCTGAAAACTGTAACAAGAGTCATCAGAAAGATGACATATCCCCCCGGCAGCTGTCTGTAAAGTAACCACAAGTAAATGTCCAATTCTGTATGTAATGAGTCAAGAGTTGAATGTTCTTGAAAAAGCATACATTGTTTACAAACAAAAGATCCTCCATAGTCGCATCCATATGAAATGGAAAGTAAAACAAGTGTGTTTCTGTGGGTTTTTTTTATGCAAACAAATGACAAATTACAAGAATCAATAACTAAACAAGCATATAATCAACGAAGCCATCTATATCCCCAGCTCATTTTAACACGTTATTGTCCCAAACCAGGTAACTGACCCAACATTTCTCTTAGCCCATGTCAAAATAGCTGCAATGGAAATTCTAAAATAAACATTTCTAAAACTCCTTAATATCAAATGGCACCAGTTCAGTATGTGATTCATATATAGACATGCAATGTTTGGCAAGGAAATATTTAACAGTTTATTTGTTATATTCCATAAGTGAACCCACCCTATATTATAACTAAAATCCAACTTGATGCCATGGAAACGTAAAAAATAAAAATTCTAAAATTCCTAAATAGCAAAAGGCTCCAGTTCAGTATGTGCCTGGTAGACATGCAAAGTTTTGTAAGAAAGTATTTAACGGTTTTTGAGTTACACTCTGGAAATGAACACCACCCTCATAGAACCTAAGTCCAACTTGTTGGAGCAAAAGGCACAACTTCAGTATGTGACTGATAGATGTGCCAAGTTTAGATCAAATACACTGAACTGTTTTCGATTTATGCCCCGGAAAAGGAAATGATTATGGACAGAAGGACGGACAGATGGATGGACGGACAGACAGACAGACTGGCTGATCGCTATATCCCACCGCATTATATGCCAGGAGAGGGGGGATAAAAAGTTTCATAGAGAAGTATGCCATCTTATTGCACACTCATCTCTGTCATAATCAATGAAGAAGTAGGGATGATGGATTTGATAATGAAGTCATTAAACGAAAGTTACCCTGAACCATTATTGAGGCACATATTGACAACTTGGTAGAAGGCATGCAGAGTTTCCCCTACTATGGGAGATACCTAAAACACAAAATATAGGCACAAAAAAACCACTTTATTATGACTTGTAAGATTCCTTAAACAGGTTAATTGGGTATCAAGTTGAATGAGAGAGAGTTCGCGTTCGCTGCATGCTCACAAAAACTGGTTGCTTAACATGTGAATTACAGCAGAGATTGTCCTCACCACAAGGAGTGGTGCTGTATTGTAGACATGCTCATATTGTACTGATGATTTTTCTGTGATTTTTGATTTTTGTTAGTTTGTTATTTAACGCCGCAATTTTCCAGCTATATGACGGCAGTCTGTAAATAATCAAGTCTGGACCAGACAATCCAGCAGAGCTCCAGAAAAGCTGCGTATCTGCGTAAAATACACATCAGAAATGCAGAAATATGCAGTAAAATAAAATCCAAGCATATCAAATACGCAACGAACATTCCAAATACGTTACAAAAATAAAACTTGTGCGTATCATCAAAATATTGTGAAGTAACCCTGCTTTATTCGATTAGCAAATCAGCAACTTATTTTGAAATTATAAACGGGCATTCCGTCAACCTTGCCAAACTCCACGATGACAGTTACATCATGATCATTTGCCATCACACTTTCTTGTGGAAGTATCGTGGTATTTTTGAGTCATATAAAGCTCTTGAACCCACACGACACCAGTTTGCAGGGATTAGATGAATAGTGTTTTTAAATATTTAACTTAAATACCCACATGTGTAAAAACTAGTGGGTAACAGAAATTTGAATTCCCACATAGAATTACTGATACCAAATGATTTTAAAATGCATGGGTAAAATACCCACAACACTAAAAGATTATCTGGAGCTCTGTCCAGTGATTGACATCATGAGCATCGATCCACGCAATTGGGATATGATGACATGCATCAAACAAGTCATCAAGCATGACCACCTGACCTTGTTAGTCGCCTCTCACGACAAGTTGTGTTTTGTGAACTTGAGACCTAACCTCAACATTAAAACTGTTAGACATTTTCTGATTTCATGTATTTATAGATCTACTTTTCAATTATGAAAATAGATGTTATTACAAATACTATGCAACTTAATTAAAGAGCTGGTAGTCATGTAGCATTCGTGAATAATAATAATAATCATAATAATAACAATAATCATAATCATAATTAAAAAAAAAACAGGGCTTACAATCAAAACACAATTAACGTCACTTAATTACAAATATAATGTGAAAAATGTAACATGACAAACTGCTTGGCTGCCTAATGTTATACAGTATATTCATCTGCAGGACTGATTATGTTTGAAATCCAAATGTTTTTAACTCGTACATGATCAGTATACTGATGGCCTTGACCCTGGTACTCTTTGACAATACGGGTCACTGATAAAGGTATTGCTTTCGATATTCCAGCCCGTTCAGTTGAAACAAAAATATTTGACCTCATTGCATTTAAGACACATCAAACAACCTACATTGACAAATTACAAGCATGTCATTGGAAATAACACCTGAAACTTCTCGTCAACAGGTGCGAGTGCCCAGAACATTCACCGGCTTCCCGCCATATTACAAGCTGGAACAGAAACCTATTTTCCTAACGAGCTATTACAAGATTAGTTTTCCAATAAAGCGCCTGCTGTTTCGTTGTGACAAGGTCGATTTGGTCATACAAAATAGAACGCGTCCATAAGACAATCAATATGGACTCATATATGTAGCATCTACATCTATCCCCGTGATAGCACGAATACTAGAATAATAATAAACCATTGTATACACGGGAACAATCTTCTTGGAGATGTGTACTGGCAACTTCTGGTAGCATAATTTGCTTCTTCTCAGCGCATGAGACTCGCATGAGACTTTTGATGGTGTCAGAATAAAACAAACATCATCAGCCACTCAGTATAGTTATATAAAATTCAAAATACCTTATTACATTTATTTTTATTTTTTCTACATAAATATGTAAATGGAAAATATAACTTTATTTCTATTCACACTCCAACATATTTCCTTTTATTTTCAACTGCATGGACACAAAGAATGTCAGCACCTTGTTACGTCCGTATAACCTGACTTCCTGGTGTATTGCTTTTCCGGCTTAGATGTTCTTGTTGTCCTTACAACACGGGAACTCGTTTGATGGTAAATATATTGTAAAACTGAAGCTTTTATAGTGTTATTATCAAATACCATTCCCTTATTCTTTGTAGTTGACCTTTACACCATGTAGCCTCAAGGTTCATTAAGGGCGAGGTCGGTCCACATGGGTTAATTCATAACATGTCATGAGTAAAAAAATATGCTTATGAGATTGGATTGACAAACAGACTCGAGTTCCGCGATTTCAGTGTTGAAATGAATCAAATATTAAACGCAATCTTTTAATGTGTTATTCACATTGAGTTCCGCAAGGTTCGACACTTTTCGTGAAGACTCGGAAACACGCTTATATAACAGCACAAGTATTCCGATCTGTAGTGACATGTGAAGCTTGTTCCGATTGGTATGTCAACACGTCAAAGCTAGGCGACACGTCGGTTGTTTAGCCGTTCACAAACTATTCTTGGAATGTAAATATAACCGTAACAGTTAAACACTCGCATAGATTTGTTACATGCATATGTGTTTATATGAGCAACTCTCCATTTTCGTATTCAAGTATTCCGCATTAAAAGCGTCAACCAAAAGCTGATTTGGCGGGTAAAGGTAGGCCATTTTCTTTTTCAAATGTTCCTTATTTCATTTAAATATTATCGATACAGTTTTCGGTTTTATTATTGTTCGTACTTGATTTCGTGAGTCTGTATAACAAACAATAATGTGAAAGAATTGTCAAGTAATACCGTCTATAAATAATACTTTTCAAGTAAAACTAGGATTTAAGAAACAACAAAATAATTGCTGAACCAGATACCATATCTATTTTATGGTCTCTGGCTGAATTATCTATCAAGTTATGTGATTATTTTAAAAATGTTAGTTGTGTTTTATTCTCAACATAATACATGCAGGCAACCATTGCAGGAAAACACCGTAAGAGAACTAAATGCCACCCCTTTTCGGATAATAGTTGTGGTCGTTCAATTTAGATTCGGTCCAATGCATTACTTCCAATCGGTTTAAGTAAAATCAAACTATCAATCAATCAAATACTGTATTGCACAGGAATTAACTAGGCGTTTACTAGGGCTCCCTAGTAATCAGTACGCGTTAATCACAGATGTAATAAAACTGCACTATCATTAATCTAATAAACAATAGGTGTTGAAGTGATAAGGTGCCAGCAGTGCTTACGTAACGTTAATTGGACCGTCGTATTAAGTGTCCATGATTGGACAGACGCCAAAACAGTAAGTCACTCGACTGATTGGGCTAATTAGACCTGATCACGTGACAGACGGTTTAAACTTTGAAAAACAACAACATTTGGTCAGAGCAATGTAATTACTATGGTGTCTACATAGAATTTATACTTCGGTTACGATGTTTGTGATCATTAGAATCAACAGAAGCCTTAGAAATAAAGTTTAAAGACGGTTTGCTGTTAGGGGAGTATTTTGTGGGACACGGCCTCGTTATGGGAATCAATTACCCATCATGCTTTCGTAAACATGGATGTCAAGCTAAGTCTACAGGTGGAAACATATCTCCGGTAAAAAGAGTTTTTGTCCCTTTGTTTCTTCGTTCCTTCGCAATGTCTGAAACGATTCCAGGTGGGAGACAAAGAGCGTCATCTGAGGGGGATATTTTGGATGACGACGACGACGATGGCGCCTACAGCACAGGAGTAGGTGCCCCTTTGAACTCAGGCCACCGAAAGGTAAGCACAAGCGCAGTGTTGACAACTGTTGACAGACGAAGTCAAAGAGAAGACTACTATTCCGATGTTCCTGAAGAAAGACGAACCATAGGGCCATCAGAAAGGCGAAGTAAGTCGCGTAAGACATCTTTTAAATCAATAAAGAAACTAATGAATCGTGTAATGAAGAGTTCATCTTCTGCGAGCTCAATACACGAACAGGATCCGTCATCTCGTGTGACATGGACACCAACACTCCGACGACGAAATGACAACATTCACGATGCACCTGATCTTCGAGGATCGAGAAGAGGAAAGCACGAGAAGTCTGAATCAACGTCAAGACCCCTCATCACCGACCCAAGCTTCACAGGCCCGAAGTGGGAGAAAACCCCTGGAACAGTTGGCCTTAACAATCATGGGAACACTTGCTTTATGAATGCGATTTTACAGTGCGTGGGGAACACAGATTCATTTGTGGAATACTTTGTTGATGGAGTGGTTAAAGAGGATTTGAGAAACCTGAGAAATAGCAGGAAAGGTGCCATAAAAGCAGATGTGACTGAGCATTTAGCAGTGCTTCTGAAATGTTTTTGGTCAAACCGATACAGTGCTGAAGTGTCTAGGGATTTTAAGTCCATCGTGGGGAAAGCTAATCATCAGTATGAAGGTAGTTCTCAACATGATGCACAGGAGTTTTTGTTGTGGCTGCTGGACAGACTGCATGAAGATCTAAACTCCAACATTAAGAAGAAAAACAAACCACTGAAGGTACGTATCGAAAAGCTCTTTTTATTTGATTTGTGTTAAACAGCATTTTGTTTTGAAAATGTGTGACATTACCGCTGTAAAGATCGCTTATTGGCACAATCCCATAATGTCATTGTATTTTACACACATAATAACACTGACATTTTCCTATGTGTGTGTGTGTGTGTTTGTGTATGTATGTGTATTGAACATTCAGTGTGCCTCAAAATTTAATATAATAACAATTTGGATAAGTCATTTCATATGTCACAAGAATTATATCATTTCAGAGAGTAAACAGTCAAAGTGTCAAGCATTACAAGACAAAATTCAAAATATTTTGGATGACAGACACAAATTATTGATAATGTGGAAAGTAGACAATTTGTTACTATCCTGAATGTCTCAAACAACATTAAATATATCAAGTCTGAATGAATGAAAATCATTAGTGTTTATGAAGTTCAAAATGACTTTGTATCAGTGAATTGTGTAATGTGTTTCTTTTCAAAGACTAGTCTTCACCGACTATCCCATGTCCTATTAGTGTACACTTCCTGGTTCATGGTGGGGCCCACCTTTAATAGCTTTCTAGTTAGGATCAAAGGTCAGGTGAAGGTCCCCCAAGTCAGCTGGTCAGTGTCCTGCTGTCTATCAATCGGTTGTCATCATGATCCTTCAATCTAATCACAACTACATTATCATGAAATGACGCAGGTTCAGAGATACAATGACATGTAGGGTTTAGATAGATGGTAGTAAGATTTGGTTAGGTGAATGAAAAATATGTTGTTAATGCTTGTGATAGAAGAAAATTATACAGAACATATACAGAAATCAATAAAAAGAGTGTTTTATAGCCCTTAGGTGTCAAGATTTATGGCTCAAGTATAATATATGGTAGTTTCAATAAGCCATGATGTATAACATTATTTCAATGTCAGAGAAATATTATTCAGTTTGCAATACATATACATACATGGCTGTATGAATCCTTTGTAATCATACTTAGTAATAATGGGAATTAAGTGAAATGGTATACATGGATTAATGAGATTTATGATCTCTTTAGGCAGTCAATAATTAGCCCTAATAAAGCTGTCAAATTAGGCATACTAATTATCATATTAGGTCATCTTGAAAAGGTAGTTAAATTTATTCTGCCCCTTAGGGTACATACCAGTATCCAGTAAGTTAGATAAATGGTCTCTGAAGTTAAATGGTTGTGCATTGTTCTCTTGCTGTTCTTGACTGTTTTGGTAAAATCTGTGGTCATTGATAAATGATAAACGACAAATAGAAATAAAGTATATGTGAATGAAGCTTTGACTGGTTTCAATAACCCTATATATGCTCAATTTTTTTACACAATATGTTGTGTTCTGTAAAACCCTGATGATGCATAATCTCTTAATGGTTCCAAACATACCAAAAAAATGTGATATTTCAGTGGCTAACTCAAATGTCCTTATGTTTGAACTGTGATCTACTGAATGATATCAATAGACAATTTAGGGCAAGAAGACTTGAATGTTTTGTGGAAGACTTATATTGAGACTTAATAAAGATAGCGTAAATTAAATCCAAATAATCTGCTCCTCATTTTGAATGTGTGGTTGATGTGATGTAATTAGATTGTGGGTGAAAACAAGTAGACCTTCACAAATTTTAGATTTTTGTAGTTTTGGTCCAGCAGTCTAAACCTGGAATTGTAATAGAACTAACTAGTAGAGAATAGAGACTAGCGAATTAACTTCAGTTTTAGTCCCTGATGGTAATAGTCCTATGGCATAGCCACAAGTCAAGCAGACTGAAGCCATACTCCTTTGTTCTTTAAGTGAAAAATAAAAACATCTGAAACATGTTTTATTCATTCAGAGGAAATATCCTTGAGTGATATTATTTTGCATGTGACTTCAGGCATGTTTGGATAAAGACCCATGGTGAAACAACACTTTGTTTATATCTTGCATATATCTGTCATATTCCAGGTAAACTGTGTTGGCATTTATGACAGCTTGTTTGCCGAAGGTGGTATATTTCACATAGCTGTGTTTGTAGCAAATGACTTCACTAAGTGACAGGCTCTGCATCAGTGGTGATTCTTTTAGGGTTAAAGGTTCCTGAACCTTGAGAAAGTTAAGTGGCTGACAATTTTGTTTAAAGGCTTTTGGTGGCCTTTAACTTCAAAGAAGATGTTTATGTCTGATTGTTTTCAAATATTTTTTTTTAACTACACTTTGCCATTTTCCTTCATCTTCCCAAGGCAAGTGAGTTAACTGACTATAAAAGTCCAGTTTCCACCCTTGTCGAACTAGGCTGGTATTATGGAGTTACATTTTGGCTGGACTAACGAGTCTATGCCTAGTCCAATCGAAATCGCGCACCAAAATCGAAATCCATTCGTTAACTGTCATGCAGATTTTGGTCTAATGCAGGATTTGCAAAGCATGTGCACCGCCAACTCATTGTCCACAGATATTTTCCAAATCATTTCATGTTTTTAATAAAGGTGCTTACAGTATGTAATGATTTGATGCACTTCACGATGTAAGACTCGATTTATAACAATACAGATCTCGTTTATCGATCAGATCGTCTTGACTGAGCGCTGCCATTTTGTTTGAAGTAAATGCAAGTGATACGAGTGGTGGAATCTGATTGGTTCATAGGAGAGGCATAGAAGGGACATAAGTCGTAATAGCCACTGGTGGCGCTATGATCGAGCCAAGGAATTCCAGCCTAGTTCGGCAAGGGTGGAAATTGGACTTTTAAAGTCAGTTAACTCTCTTGCCTCGGGAAGATGTTTTCCTTTTGTGAGTCCAAGACTTCGACATGAGCCTGTACATGTAGAATTATCATACAACTTTAGCCTGTACTTGTAGAATTATCATACTATTTTAGCCTGTACATGTAGAATTATCATACTATTTTACCTATCATTAATAACAACAAATCTATACAACATAAAAAATGAGATATTTTCTGCTACCACAAATCAGGGTGTCATAACAATTTATCGGACTATCTATATATTGGAATTGACCGTGGCTCAGTGCCGCTGCCTGTGTGATAGGTAAAAGATATGCACTATCTTTAATCAGATATTGAAGTGGTTTTGGGAATAACTAATTTCTTGTGTCATCGTTATGATTCTTATGTTTCAAGCAAATATTCCCTAATGATAGTAAAGTCTATCTTAATTTATCATCTCATCCTATCTTATGTTATCTTATCTTAACCAAGATGACTAGTTTGTAATAATTTTGCGCTTTCATCTTAGTTTCATAATGATGCAAAAATATTGTGACAATGTTAAATGAAATCAATATAATCATTACAAATTCTGATTAGGTCAATTTTGCATGTTTTGGGGGTTCACTAACTAGACATCGATGGAATTAATTAACATTATTTGTACCCATTAGCATTGATTAAATCGATCTGAATACCATGTAGAATGTCGTTCAAATGTATCATAGACAGATACAAGGCTTAAACACATATTTTACTCACAAAGAAGACATTCATGCAAGTTTTGAATACACAGAAGAGCTTCTTAAACCAGACCTACTATAATTCCCATTTGGCAGTTGTTTCCTTAATATGGTTTTAAAAAGTAAAACACATTCAGAAGGAATGAAAAGACTGAACAATACCCTTTATTGTGTTGAAGATCTGTACATACTTTTGAGGTAATGAAATAAGTGCCAAGTTGACAGAGCTTCAATTATTTAAGAGTAACAAGTATATACCACAGTTAAACATCTCAAATTGTTTGAGAGTTTGTGCAGTCCAGTTCTCAAGGAGTTTTGTGTCAAAGTGACCTACATTCCATATGCTTTTCATGCTTATGAAGTTTTATGCCAAATAATATTTCTTACTAAACTACTCTTCCCAAATATGAATATTTGACTGCTTTTATAAAAGAAAGAAGTATTTTGGAACCATTTACCCAGGCTGTTCTAGTGCTGCAGATAATCTGTGTATTTGTGTAAAATACATAAAATATATCGTCATCACCCAATTATTTGTATGAAGCATTCAGAAAACCCAATAGTATGATGACACTGTGAGTTATGACCCAATATAGTCTTTTCTGCTTTCTACCTGTATTTCTTTCTAGATCTTTATTAGGCATCACATTTTGGGTTAGCGTATTTGCCGATAAATCGTATTGCAATATATCGCATACAGAGAGGTGTATTGTGATACATGTTGTATACATATTGGGGCCCAAA
The DNA here is from genome assembly GCF_023055435.1 of Haliotis rufescens. NCBI lineage: Eukaryota > Metazoa > Mollusca > Gastropoda > Lepetellida > Haliotidae > Haliotis > Haliotis rufescens. The sequence continues at coordinate 25,619,682 of NW_025963791.1, read as the reverse complement.
TTATATATATTTGTACATTTTTAAATGGTTCTTTCCTTAATCAATAATCCAGACTTCAGATTGTGAGGTGGGTAGTATGGCTAACAAGACTACCTTTTAAGTCCTTTTATGACATCAATACAGAATTTTAATGTAAACAGTGTGAAGTGCGTGAAGTGTGTGCTGTTTACATGGTTTAGATAGGAACCTAGTCCATCCAAATGCTTCAAAATTGTAGATATTATTTACATTATAATATTATTTTTTTTTCTGACACTGTATTGAAAAATATTGATACACAAGGGTTGTATTTTGACACATGTACATTTATTGCTGATGGCCAGTTTGCAATATACCGGTGTTCCAGTTATATCGTACACCCCTAATCACGTATACATGATCTCCAGCGCAGTGAATAATGCACAAATGCCATAGGTCTTCTTTATTGTAACTGAGACATGTATAAGGCTGTTGCGAGTATATACGAGATATTGCACACATGTTGGAGCACCCAAAATTTAGAAGTCCCCTGAGAGCATTTCAGCCAGGATTATTTCTGAATAAGCTCTACACTTTCAATTGTTTGATAGGCATTGCTTAGAAGTTGACGGATGACAAGATAGACACAATTTTATGGATAACAACTTCTCTAATACTATGAAAAGTGACGTTTTGGTATAGATCCTTATACCGTTGTCAAGCAAGACTGGAAACCGAATCGCACTTTTCACAGTATTAAAGAAGTTGTTATCCATAAAATTGTGTCTACCTAAGCTCTACACATTGGTATAATGACACCCAGTAGATCCAAGGGAGTACAATTACATTCAGTACCCAAGATAAAACTAGGAATACCCTATGTGAATGATACCATGTGAGTAAATTCTTAATGGCTCAAAAAATATTATGAGCCCAGTGTTTATTTTCAAATGGTTGCCCTGACAACTGTATTATATTCTTGGATAACATCACATGACTTTTTTGAAAAGAAAGTTGAGAATGTCTTCCTTTTGATCATTAAATTTTAAACAATATCACCACAAGAAGATAGTGTTGTAGGTTGACACAAGACATGAAACTGTGTTGAAGAGAAGTCATGTTGTTGTATGCTCCTATGCCTAGTATTGCATGCCTTGTGTGTGACAGGTGTGTTTGTTTGGTGGAGGTCGTGCTGGTTCATTGAGAGCTGCACATCTATACACTGAAACCAAACAAACTAATTTCTTGAGCAAACCTCACCTTGCTATTATCTAAACATTGATCAAGGCTGATACTCTCACAGGTCATTTTGTCAAGTCACAGGTCATGAAAAACCAACACAAGCTACAGGGCTACTGATGTGGCCTTGTGCTGGAGCTGTTCCACAACTTATTGACATATACTTTTGAAAACTCATTTCTTGTGTAGTTTTGTTTGAATATTACTGAAATTTCTTTTTTAATCAGGCTATTCACTGCAACACTGTGACCATTGAAATTGGTAGGCTCCCCAAATTTTAGACTCGCATGATGGACTATCCTTAGTATTGCTCAAGCTTGTACTGGTTTCACATTTAGAAAATGTTGGATTACCTTATGCAAACATCGCTTCAGAACATACTGTTATTTTAAGTGCTTACATCAGTTTGAAAGATGATACAATACATGATAAATAAAACAAGATTGGCCACCATATAAAAGCCTTTGTTTCAGACATCATGCCCACCCTGTAGAATAGTTCTGTCTGAAAAGTCTTTTACCTGGTTTAGTATGTTTTGTTTATATATGTATTAACAACCCTAAAATCAGCTATATGTCCGTCTGTTCATAATAATTTCATGGATTCCATGAAAAATATTAACCCCTAATCTATCTACTGATATTTATGATGGCCTAAGAAAGCCGAGGATAATTTATTGTGTGATGTAAAGATGATGAAATTCTGTGAAAACTCGATCGTGACCAAAATTGGGTAACATTGTGTTAAGATTTCTTATATCCTGAGTGAGTGAGTGAGTATGGTTTTACGCTGCTTTTAGCAATATTCCAGCAATATCATGGTGGGAGACACCAGAAATGGGCTTCACACATTGTACCCATCTCAGGAATCGAACCCTTCTGCGTGACGAGCGAAGTCTTTAACCACTAGGCTATCCGACTGCCCCTCTTATATCCTGACTATGACACTAGAGGAAAAACAAGTAGACTGAATTAAAAACAGATTGGTATTATGGCCTTGTGTTGGCATACAATAAAAATCAACCAAACTCCTCTTGTAGCCTCACTCCATTGTCAGGCATAGCAAATGTGTTGGTAGTTGTCTGTGGCACAGCAATTTGTGTTCCTTAGCCATGCCATCACGGTATGATCATCAGATCGGATCTTAGATTCACCCTGGTTAAGTTGCTTGGTTTGTGAGTGTTCACTTAAGCAACTGAGCATTAACTCAAATGTTACTATTCACACTGAGTGTGCTTTGCTCTTTTGGGTCCAGTTTATTGCAGCGTTACAAATTGGCACTTGTCCTCACAGTAGTCCTTGCCAAACTGCCTAATAGTTAAGGTATCCTAAGGACAAGTAGAAATTTGCACTTTTTAAGGGTTTTGCGAAATGTTATCATTATAAGGACTAGTGGACTAAAAATCTTAGTTTCTTTCACTGTTTTGGGTATTTTACTCCAATATGCAGACATTTTTCAGAAATACTTCAGCTTCAAATGCTCTTTCAAGTGACTTCTAATTTGTATCTGTTTTTGTGCTTCCCCAAGTGTGTAATGTTTCATAGACTCACAAGTGATATACATGTCTAATCAATGATAAGTCAGACCTTTGTTATACATTATTCACTACAGTAGTTCAAGTTTTGTAAAGAAATGTAACAAGTTCAAAAGGATACAGATATGTTCCGCTGTGTGATGCTAGTGTTTTGAATTTTTTCATGCGAGCATTGGGTAATTATGATTATTTTGTGTGTATATTTTATACAAATATGCATCTTGTCTTGAGCATGTTGAGTACTCAGTGCTTATTTTTCAAAGATGATAACTTTTGAGATTTGCTTCCCTCAAGGTCTTTCTCTCACATCAAGCTGACACCCTGTAATATAACTAAAATTCTGTTCAAGAGGTGTTAAGCCAACTGACCATTGCTCCTTGTTTTTGCCTGATTGGACATTAGATTCTGACTGTAACAATGTGGTAACAAAATAGGTCCCCACTAACTGCTTTTTGTGAAAGGCGACTAAGCTTGTGGAGATGGAGTTTGTACGTGTGACCTGGCTGAATGTGTTTCATCTTACGCTGACAAAGTTGATCATCGCTTATGATTTGTCAGGTCCATGTTCAATCATTTACAGGTTGCAATGGTATCTCTATAATAATGCTGTCTGTGGCCTTAAATAACATTCTTCCACTCACATTCAATTGATTTTGAGGGGTGAAATGAAGAAATTCCATTTTGAAATCTTCGCTAACATCAAGACAAGGTTCTTAAAATAGGCAATTATTCCTGAGCATCTCGACATATAGGTGAGACAAGATAGCTGGGCAGTTTAACCTAGTTTTTGTTTGGTCCTTGTCTCTCAAGAAGAAGTGTTAAGTGCGGTTAATTGTTTCATGATTTCGTCCATGTTCGCACCTAAGTCAGATACCGAGCTAATGACAAACATTCTAAATAGAGTGTGGACCTCATCCGATCATGCTGCGTGACAAATGTGACCGTGAGGTGACCGAGCAATCCTGTTAGCATATTTACACACCTCCCTGGAACAGTGTTATTGATAGCAATTGTCACCTGTACTATTTACCGCTGTTTATGGAAGTGACCACAAAGACCGCTTGACCACAACATGACCAATATGGAGTCCAGTGTCCACCTCTCTTCATAATCCAGGCTTTGCCTTTGTCAGCTGGCTACAAATGTCTGTCTAGTGGTTTAGTTTGTAAGCTTTATTCCCATATTGAGTTGAATACTATGGTACTCAGAGTTTATAACTGTTAAAAATTCAGAACGCGTCTGTGGCATGTGAAAAGGCTTAAAGAAGTTGGAGTGTTTTCAATGAGTGTGTTGATGACCTAGTTTTTACAGCCAGGGGCTGTATTTGGCACACAACATTAGATAAATATGATTTATTGTTCAGGGTGTGTGATTTGTAGTTTGTTTCAGTTGCTTTGTTCATAAGTGGCCAAAGAAATTGATCTGAATTGTCAAATGCCAGACAGGAGAAAAAACTAATTTTGTGACTTCACAACACAGGTGTTTGTTAAGGATTTAGGCCATGAAACAGGTGACTTGTACCTGGCTTCAACTGAAGAGCGTGTAATTTGTCAGGCATGTTATTGTGAAGCAAGGACATTAGGGTGTGAGGGTTTTATCAGTAGGAATGGTGTTATCTACTCAGTTTGAATTTTCTTGGCCCTGACATCTTAGATATATTATTGGGAGCAGAAGCATGTTATGAATTACAATGAGGCCTTCCTCAGACAGTAGTTAGGAACTGAGCAAGGTTCCTAGACATGCAGGAACTGTCTCATATCCATGTTGATATACCTAGATTACCCAGTGTATAGTATCTTCATTCTGTTATGATAAAGATCCTGGACGCATTTCCCACTGTCATGACCGTAGCTTCGTTTTGGAAGTGATGTCACAATCTTATCTCCTATAACCAACTGTATGAGAGCACAGAATTGCGCTCGCTCAAGAGCGTAATTTGATTGGACAGCTGATTTTAGCATTGTGTTTTTGAATTCGGCTTGATGGCATCAAATGGGTCTAGGGTATTAACCTAGTAGAAGGTCCAGGGTTTGATCCCCGGCCATGTCATACCAAAAGACTTTGGTCTTTGGACATTGAGTGGACTCACCTCACCTCACCTCAAGTCACCTCAACTCAACTCAACTCAACTCAACTACCTGGAATTCCCATGCAGGGAAGGCACTTGCCCATGAAGATCCTGCGTAGAATGGGTCTTCAGCAACCCATGCTTGTCGTAAGAGGTGACTAACGGGATCGGGTGGTCAGGCTCGCTGACTTGGTTGAAGCATGTCCCATTTGTGTGGATTGGTGCTAATGATATCAATCACTGGATTGTCTGGTCCAGACTCTATTATTTACAGACCCCCGTCATATAGCTGAGTGCAGCGTATTGGGGCGAGTACAGGAAAAAGATGATAATCTGGGGTTTTAAGGGACATCGTCTTCCTGCTATGGTGTATTGTAATGGGCCTGTGTTTGTGAAGACATGCTGTAGATGTTGATGCTGCAACTGATTATGCCATTTGTATTCATTTCTTACACAGTTCTGTCTGAGGTTTGAGAAATAGATCTGGGTTACGTCGTCCACTCATGCAATCCTTTGTAAATAGTGTACATGGATCACATTTATCTTACTTTGAAGTTATGTAGGTCACTTCTGCTGGAAGTCAGTTTGAACATAATTAACGTCATGTTGTTGTAAGGAGTCCATGCTTGGAGAGGGTTGTTGATTTTCAGAAATGGAAATAGGTTCAAGCACATGTTTCAAAACGTTGCCTTTGTCTTCTCCATCCCCAAACTAACATGGCTTGTGTTGTTTTCTACATACAGGAATAGAAATTAGCTTGAGTAAGTATTCCTAATGTTTTAAGGTATCATCAGGGGTAATGAGGGTGTTCAGAAACTTTAAAAAAAATGTTTGTTGCTTTAAGCCAGTAGACTTTCAAGGTTGATGTTTATCCCTGACTGACATGAAGAATGCATCCATCAGCTTGGAATCATGTCAACATCACTATTACTAGTTCCAAAGTTACTCGTTTTAACTCACAACTTTTGGTGGTACGATCAGTTTTTGGCTCAAAATGGCAAAGTACCTTTGCCAGGATGTTGTCAAGTGAAACGGAATGTTCTATGCATGTCAGCAGCTCAAAAACTTAATGCACTGCATACAGGAAAATTATTTTAAGTAACCAAATCCTCGTAATGCTGCATGGAGCTATTGTAATCTTCATTGACACTGACAATGAGTACAGTTATATGAGTTACATTGAAATTGGGGGAAAAAACAAATCAGAAAGCGGGATCACTAATGAAGTTATTTATTTTTGTGTCTACACATGGGAAGCAATAGAATTTAGTTGCCACAAGATATTTTTCAAGGTAGTCATTTGGCAACCTCTGAATTTTTGTTGGTAGACAAATTGACATTTATGTCACATTGGTGACCGTTTTAGTTGCAACTTTGAGGCCTGTTTAATAACATTTTTTCTGGACAATACTCCTTCCTATGCTTTTACGTTGACTTTTTATTAAAAAAAAGTGTAAATTTACCATGGTTGGTTGGTTGGAAGGTTGGTTTGTTGTTTAACGCTGCACCCAGCAATATTCCAGCTATATGACAGCAGTCTGTAAATAATCGAGTCTGGACCAGACAACCCAGTGATTTACATCATGAGCATCAATCCACGGTCATGAGGAAGAACAATTAAAGTACCAGACATTTCAACACAGACTATGGTCCATCCCTGGAATATAGGAAAAATAAGCTTTAAGTTCATGAATTACTCTTCCTTTTCTTTCTTCCTGAATGCATTTCCTTAGGTGATGATATAAGACTATTATTAATATTATTCACACAAATCAAAATATTGATGGCAAGTGGAATATTAATCATATTTTGAATTGACGATGCAGGGAAATTTACCTGTTTTGCCTGCACTCTTTTGAATAGTCAAAATAATTAAGTCATTAATAATGTCATTAATAATGTCATAAATAATGGTAACCAATTAATACATACATTTAAAAAGAAGATATTTTACACACTCCCTCAGGCTGAGTGAATTGCCTTGAGTGAGTAAGCAAGTGCCAAATATTTTGACAGTCTGTTTAGTTTTCATAAAGTACACATGCTGATATCCCAAAGCCATGAAAACATCTAAAGAAAAAACGTGATTACAGGTAAAATGAGTTGGAAAGATGGGAAATGCTAGAGGACTTCTATAAACATCTTCAACATTTTTAGTTAATCATTCTTCACACAGATCCTGTGATGTAAACTGTCGGTCACTGCAAGACTAAATCAAACCTTTTTTTATTGTGCATTCATGAAATAATTCTTGTATTGTACATGCTGTGATCTATATTTTTTACTGGCATTGTTAAAACATTTTCATTGTAAGCAAACCTTATCCAATCCTCAGGTTTGTGGTTAAAGTCACGCACTGTTGAAATACTAACCATATCATGTCCGTCCCCCAAATATAAAGTGTTATGTTCCTTCATCAGACATACTCAAAACACGGAAAACCTAGTATCAAATCAGGTGATTGCTGTAAGTAGACATTGACATCACTGTTTTGTATCATTGACAGAGGGTTTAATTAACACATGCTAGGAAGAATGCTACATACAGACAGTGAGGATAAGTGTCACTTTCAGTTGGCCGTGACCTTCAATCCAACTCGGGAGTTGTATATAGATGTGAGAAAAACTGGGTTTGCTGCATCGGGCTTGATAAGTTTTGTAAACATGTTGACACAAGGCGATGCGACGTTTTTGCTAAACATGTTTTAGCCACATGCCCAAACAAAATGTTGACTTTGAAATTAGAACCTCCTTAATATGAATAACTCTCATTGCATATTTAAGGAGGCTGAAATTTTGCTGCCTCGGTATGAAATTTGTGGTGACATGGATGTGTTTAGATTTGCTGTTGACAGAGATGGAGGGTTGGAGATGTTTGCAGTGGGTCAAAGTTAAACTCTTGTCATCATCATGATCATGTTGTTTGTGTAAGAGAGGTTTGGTCCTGCAAGATGCAGGGGAAGATGTCGCTAGGAGACTTCAGGAATTACTTGCTCATAATTATTCAGTGCTTTCAGATTCCATGTACACAAGCTGATATCGGGATGTCTTTGGTACTTGGCTGAAGCTTTCAGTCTTTTGATTGGCACAGTTTCAGCTGTATCCTTTGTTGTTCCAAATTCAAGCCCCTAGAAATAACGAATTGCCAATTAAAAACTGGTTTTGACTTGGTCAGAATTTTCTTGATTCAGCAGAAATCCAAAGCATAAAACTACTTTTCCATAAAAAAATGTGATATATTCCAAACTCATGTTTTGTTTGAAGAACAAGGAAGGTCTATTCTTGTGTGTTTCTGATCAGGAAACTACAGGGACATGCTGAAAAGATCAGATGTGTTGAAAAACAGCCATGGAGAAAATGAGTTCCATCTAATCTATGAGTTTTTTGACATGTACGTTCCCAGGTTGCTGGTTCAGCTATGTAAGAAAATCTGGTGATTATTTAATCATATCAACAGTTGATTGATTTGGCCAGGAAAAATGTTCATCCATCATGTGGGACGTCTAATTAGTGTTTTATTACTGTCTGGGATGTGACATCAAGATAGTGTGGGTTTGGAGTTGAGGGACAGAAAATGATACAAAAAAATGGATGTCAGCCATGAATGTCTTCTTCAAAGATTCCCATGATCACCACACAAGGTGTCTGCTGATATGAGAGGCTAGTATTCATATAGGCTCGCTAGGTTTGTGCATTCGGGAACCTTTCTCTTAGAACACAAGCGCGTGTTTGTGGAAATTATCTCTGGGAGGCACTCATTATCATGATAGATAAAAGAAAATATGGAAAAATTAAGTAATAGCCACAGATCTGTATAGATCCTATTAAAAAATAGATATTTGTTTCTAAGGCAGCAAGTAAATTAGTGAAAGTTTCGTTTTTTCAGCACTCAGCAATATATAGATTTATACATATAGGCAAACTGGGAAAGAATGAGAAAGTTTCATGCACCACAAGGATACCTGTATTATGTACTTCAGTCTCCCTGCAGTGAGGATATTTACTCAAGATAGAAATTATGTAATCAGACAAAAATATGGCAATTCATTTTCAATTATATGATTGTTTCCATTAAAGTCATAAAGTGTTATACTCTCCAGTGTGTTTGATCATGTCTCCATCATGAGTAGGTGATATGTATGATTGCGTACCAATCTATTCGTAGAGTTAAGTATGATCTCAGTAGCCTCACATGTAGTTTTACAGTACATCAGTGCTAACTTGTAGCCACAATTTACACCCTGCAGTCTGTTCGGCAATTATTGAAATTAACGAGGAACATCAACAAGCTCAAATAGTGATAACATATATATAGCAATACCCCCCAAAATCTACTCGCCCAAAGATGTCTTTAACATTAACAAAACTGATCCGGGCTTGTGGGCTAGTGGTAATTTTCATCCCTGTTAGACATAAATAAAGCAGAAAAATCTCTGGTGATGAATAACAACTCGATTAACATGATTAATATTTGAAAACATGTTGGTAGCTGAAATTGTACTCCTTGTGATGAAAATCAGGAAGGACTTCGTTTTGTCGGCTTGAATGGTTGAGGGGAAACCCGTTCACTTCTCATGAAGGAACTCTTTAGTGCCTTGTGTAGCGTTGTCAACAACATAATAAATTCTCCAATGAAACTGAAACACAATACTCTTCTTGTAAGTTGTGTTGACACAGTTATTAATGCTGGCTTGTACAACATGTTTCCAAACTGCCCCAAGTAACTTTTATTAGCTTCAAGATCTCAAGGTGATAAAAGCCCAACTAATATCTCCTCTGTTCTCATTTCCTCACGGATGAGTATTTAAAGTATATTTAAATATGTCTGTTTTTTCCACATAACATAATGTCGGTTTTGTTTGTAACATTGTGGTTTTGTCCAATTTTGTCCCATCAAACAATCAATGCCAAATGGAATTGTAGACAGTCATTGCATATTGTGATCTATTTATATAGTTAATGTATTGTTGTGTTAGTGCTGTAAGCATATGAGTCAGATGGTGGCCAGTTCAATTTATTTTGACATGCCACAGACGATATATTGTATTTGCCACAGACCATTGACATTTGCACAGAACATAAAGCATCCCTGCTCTGTAATGTAAACATTGGCCCAAACATACTTCTCTTTGTACCTTGTAAACTCTCTGCTTCAGTGCTTCTTTGGTATTGCATGCTTTTTGAGGTTGATACAGCAGATGTTATTTTCCTTTATAAAAATGCATACCGTATTCAACGTAATAAGCGCCCAGGGCGCTTTCAAAATCAGAAATAGGGGGCGCTTATTAGAATATTATTTTGAGTTGAAAGATCGTAAATTTCGTGGTTTATGCTAACAGCCTGAAATGATTACATACGACAGATATATTTTAGAAGAATTAAATTGCCCATAATTAAGGGTGATATAACACACGAGTGCGTATTATACACGAATAAAAAAGCCTTGTGTACATTGATCAATTGAAAGGGGTGCTGATTGGGATTGTTCACTAGCCAATATATTAGCAAATATCGCCGTGGGCGCTTATTAGAGCGGGGTGCTTATTGCGTCGAATACGGTATATATATATATATGTACATCTGTCGTAAAGAGTATGGATAGGTGGCAGCGATAGTTAAGGGATCATAAGCACTATTAGACATTTGCCATTTTCAAGAGTTTTGTGATGTGAATACATGACACTTTTTATGGATATTAACGTCTTTTATTCTTTGTCACAATGCTTCGGAGCTACTTCTTGCTCCTTCATCAGGTGAATGCTGAGTGAGTTGATAGTTATAATATATATATTTATAGAGAGAGAGTATCGGAGAGGGATATTTGTTGTATAGAGTAGGAATCTGTTGTGTAGATTATGGATTACGAGGTTTTGTAGAGTTGAAGTATTTGTGTAGAATATGTTGTATAGATTATAAAGCTGTATGTATTAAACATGGGTCTTTTATATCGTGTATGGATGTATTATATGTTGTATTGTTGGGACCATTATCGTTATGTTCAACATAATTTTAACATTGATTATATTGAGCACATCGAAACTGATCAGATTGATATGGGAGGGAAGATCACTTTACCCTATTAAGAGGAATGCTTACATTGTCCTACATCATGCTTTTTTATCCCACTGAACATACGTGTATATCACTTTCTACAATTCTAATGTATTTCAAGAAAGATATTAAAAAAGATCTAAACTTATTGTCTTTCACTTCTGAGAAAGTTACATAGCAATGTTTTTCATATTATGCATGGTTCAATTCATTTTAGTCTGCTTGTCCAAAACGTACAAGTAGAAAGCACGGAGGTACAAATAACATTTCCTTGTGGACTACAGCTTTTGACATTTGATAAATGACAGCTTTGTAGCACATCAGTTTTGTAGATTTGTAAAAATAAAAATTAATTTCTGATCCCAAGTTTTCATTAAACTAATGATAAAAATTAAGGAATCTTAATTCATACTTTATGGATTTCTAACATTTTAGTGTTTGTCTATCTGAAATGTTGAAGAATGTTTTTAATTTGACCATGTGTTGGTCATTTGTCCATTTATTGATGTTCTCTTTCCATTCAGTAACAATCTTAACAATGGACATGAAGGAATGTTGCCTGTGGTACATGGTGAAAACTACAGGGATCTATCTTGTGTAGTGACAACTCCTGGGATCACTCAGTAATAAACATTAGGGGGCTCTAAGGCTGACCAGTGTACAAACAGCCAATAAGATACAAAGTTAATGTAATACCTTATTCTTATTTTAGTTTGGGATGCACTTGTTTAAAGATAAACTTAGTGATTGCTTGAAGAAAATCTGACTTGGACTGTTTGAAATTTGATTGTATTTCACATCAGAACAGAAATCAAATAAACCTTATGTAATGCTTCAATTGGATTAGTTCCATTTATTCAAACATCAATACTGGGACTTCCAGTGCATATTATTTGCATCCAATCTTCAGTTTTATGTGTATAGGACACAATAGTTTGTGTCAGGGAAAACCCTGTATAGGATGTCTGCTTTATAAGGCTGCTAATATTATGTATTTCACTGGTGATGACATCAGGAAATATCTTTGATGTGTTTACTGAAATTTGGATGGTCTATCGGTTAAAGCATGAACACTCCATGCCAAACTCTAGGTAGAGTGATTAACTCTGGTCTGCCCTATGTGACATGGCTTGAATATATGAGACTGGGTTGGATTGGGTACAATGATATGGCAGGACCTTTGCTAAAAGCAGCATAAAACCATACCTTTCTATCTGGTTACTGTTCCAGAATTCACTTGTTTTGTTCAGGTTCTTGGTGTATTCTCATCAAGAACCTGAACAAAACAAATCCTTTATATCTCCGAAACATATATATTGGTTCCATATTAGGCCTTGTAGTGTCTGTCAGATTTGAATATGCTCAGTCCTACTTTTATGACATCCCCAATTGGATTTGAAAGACCTATGGTTTTATTACATTGAGCTGAAACTGACTCATGGAGGTCAAGCAGGTTCTTCAGTATATTATTTGTTGCTTTAATCCTGGTAAACCAGATGACCTTGACATGTGGGTCAAAGGTCATGAACTGAGACAGATGGGAACTACACCCAGGTTATTAGATGACAGGGTAATCACTTAAGTAGATTTGAAATAGTCCAGATAACCCCAGATGACCGTGGTCATTTTGAGGGTACCTGTGATGGAGCCATCCATCTGCTTCGCTGACAACCAGTTGGTTCCCTGTTTGCATCAGCTCCATCTCTCTAGAATTGTTTGGCATAACTATTTCGAAATGACAGCTGAAACTAGTAATTGCCTATGCTGTTTGTTCAGGGATAGAAATTCACTTTGAAAATCTACAAGCCTGAATAGAGAGATGATGTATGGGAACACCTTCAAGGATGACCATGAGATAACTCCAACTGGTCAACTCTTGTTGAGCCTTTGAAATTCACGCGTGTACGGGCTACAAGCTCTGAGGAATAGTGATAAAAGGTTTACACTAGTGCTCTGAACTTAACTAAGTCTTGAGACAAAATATTTCCAAGAATATTCAGTATAGATTAGTCTGTAATATTTTGGGAGGGATTTAATAGTTAGTAGTGGCAGAGTCAAACCCTCTGTTGCACACACCTCGCATTCCACATGCCACATCCCACCCCAGCCCACCCCACCCCTACCCACCACAGCTGTCTCAAACCTTCCAAAAATCTTCAATTCTTTCTTTGGCATATCTTATGTTTTGGGTGAACTTACTTGGTCAAACAAGGCTATTGCTCATTTCTCTCCCTGCTACCCATCAGGATAGTCTAAGAAACTTGTTTGCATCATGACTTGGTCATAATAGATTTTCACACTAACTGTTTTATCCTGTCCAAGGTCTTGTTCCTAATGTGATCTCAGTAATATGTTATAACTCTCCAACATTTGGTAGTTGTAGCACAAGGCTGTCAGAACCTGTCCTGGAAATTGAAGGCTGAAATCAAAGTGTAAAGACAATGTCTTATGAGTGGGCAATAATATTGAAAAATATTTCTTCATTTGTGCCCTTAACATATGTACTTAGAATTAACATGCTTTTGGGAAACATGCTTCAAAGTCTCAAACTCGTGGAAACTATCAGGTTGTGGATTTCTCTTTAAAATTTGCTCTATGTTACTGATTTATCATACTTAGTTCATGTAGTATGGGCTGCTGGCCTGTTACTGAAATAAGTTGTTTGTCTGCCTGTCTGTATAATATTGAATTGAAACTGAACTGTTCTTGTGTGTCTGCTCCTCAACGATGTCTCTTACATTTGAAGTCCTTGGCATGGTAACAAAACCAGATAGCAGTTTCAGTTGCGATCATTCATATTCATGCTGGTTTTCCATGGACTGGAGGTGTTTTTTCCCAGGCCTATTACAGTTAGTTCTCAGGTCGTCTGAGAAAGCGTTTATCTTGTGACCCCAGGTATTGTCACACCGCTTTTGTTGTAAACTTGAGGGGGTAGTTGGCTGGCACTTCTGTCACCGTGGTTATTACAAACTGTTAACCCTCTTCATCCTCACATTACAGGACTGATGCAGTATTAGCTGTGATTGAAAGGGTATGATATGGTCGTATTCATCACCTGGGGATGGCATGTAGACTGTTCTCAGATGGGTCATGGTCAACTTACGGCCTCTGTGACTGAATCTGAGTTTATAGTGTAGGAATTAAGGGGGATCAAAATAGTGTTGAGGTTTTCAACAAAAGTATTTATTTCTAGACAGCTAAACTCTAATTTTTTAACTTATCCTGCATTACTCCGTATTGCATTTACTGCTATGTTTGACAGAGAGACGAACTGTGTGAGATCCAGCTGCTGAAGAAAGTTGTCCCAACCAGCCCAGGAGGCAGCGCCCTCTCACAGTCGGCACGTGACCCGGAAGTCATGACGTCACACCAAAAGACATAACTGCTTTGTCACCTCCACGGACGGACGTACTTTGTATCCCTTGTGGAAATTAAAGCTTATTATTTGTTTTTTATATTTTGCGTGTTTCTACATTCATTATATGCTGCTACATTGTTACCTGTTATGGGCCGTGACCTTAGGGTCTTCCCATTCGTAAATTGTAACGTTTATCGCTCGTCTGTGGCTCACGTCACAGTAATTTACGGGCGCAATGTTGTTCCCGCCATTTTGTTTTCTTTCCCGCCATTTTGGCCATTCACCACGAGGCCACGTAATGTCGTGTTCTGCGTTTTGAATTCTCTCTTTGGCTTGGGTAATACATTACATTTATGTATGTTGTTTGGTGTGCTTAAAGCCTTGCCTTTTCGCTACCGCTCAGCGTAATTGTTTCTTCTCATAAACTTCAATATAATACGAAGTTTATGAGTTACATTATGTCTCCCGTACTCTGTGGTTTTGCCACATGGTTACGTGTTTGCTTAAGGCTTTGCCTTTTCGCTCCCTTTTAGCGTACTTGTTTATCTCATAAACTTTAATAAAATATACTGTTTTTGAGTTACTTTATGCTTCCCATACTTTGTGATTGGCCACACATTATGCTTCCCGCACTTTGTGGCTTTGCCACATAGTTATGTTTTGCTTAAATTCCAGATTTTCTGCCTCGCTGCACTTGTTTCCGCGGGAACAAATCTGGTCGGGGCCGCCCCTTCTGTCGTGATTGTACGACGCCCTGTACTTTCACAAGGCAGTGCCGATGTTGCAGTCATTCGTCGCTGTGATCCTTCAGCTCATGCGAGTATCCAGGACACACCTCGCTCAACGTGCTCGTCGACCCCCACCTACGTTGACGGCAGCAGCGCTCAGCGGAGCTTCACGGCGGCTCCCAACGTAGAGTCTGCCTCCCATGGCACGACATACGACCGTTCACGGTCTCCTACTCCACTGGCGGCTCCAGTGCTCCCAACGTAGAGTCTGCCTCCCATGGCACGACATACGACCGTTCACGGTCTCCTACTCCACCGGCGGCTCCAGCGCTCCCAACGTAGAGTCTGCCTCCCCTGGCACGACATACGACCGTTCACGGTCTCCAACACCGTCAACGCTGATGTCTCCGGCGCCCCCGGCGCCTCAGGCGCCTCCGGCGCCTCTGATGACGCGGCGCCTCCGGCCCTTTGATGACTCGGCGCCTCCGATGTCTCGGCGCTCCCGGCGCCTCTGATGACGCGGCGCCTCCGGCCCTTTGATGACGCGGCGCCTCCGATGTCTCGGCGCTCCCGGCGCTCCCGGCGCTCCCGGCGCCTCTGATGACGCGGCGCCTCCGGCGCCTCTGATGACTCGGCGCCGCTGATGTCTCGGCGCTCAACAAGCTTCATGACTTGTTCATGACAAGCTGATGTCTCGGCGCCTCTGATGACTCGGCGCCTCCGGCGCCTCTGATGACACGGCGCCTCTGATGTCTCGGCGCTCAACAAGCTTCATGACTTGTTCATGACAAGCTGATGTCTCGGCGCCTCTGATGACTCGGCGCCTCCGATGTCTCGGCGCTCCCGGCGCCTCTGATGACGCGGCGCCGCTGATGTCTCGGCGCTCAACAAGCTTCATGACTTGTTCATGACAAGCTGATGACTCGGCGCCGCTTATGTCTCGGCGCCTCCGGCGCCTCTGATGTCTCCGCGCTCCGGCGCCTCCGCATCCTCTGATGTCTTCGGCGCTCAACAAGCTTCAGATCAACAAGCTTTATCAAGCTCAGATCAACGAGCCGACCATCCGATCTTCTACTGCGGCTTAAGGGGCACCATCGGCAATCGCCTCCCCGGCGCCACTGCCCTCTTCTCTTGCTGCCGTCTCATAACTCGTCACACGGAGAAGCATGGTGAAACAACTGTCGCCGCTCCTTTCGCTACTCTCCCGTCGGTCTTCGGGATCGTGACTATCGTTCTACTTCCTGGGTGGAATCATTTCAACCAATAGACAGTTGGTCTGATTCAACTTGCCCACTGAGACGTTATCCATAATCCCGTCGTTTAAAGCGCTATGATTCCGGAGAGATGACCTGCGGGTTTCCATCGAAACAGAGCGTCATGTGAACAGCGTCTGTATCAGATTCGACGACGACATCCACTTACAAAGAGTTTACTTCGTCGACATCGCAGACATCAACGCTGTTCTACCCTACCCTAGCGCCAGCGTTCCTGAGAGAGACTCTTCCTCGGCGCTCCCCGGGTTTTCCACGACGCCCATGGGTTTCCGTGTTTTATCGCAAAACTCGGGTACACCACTTGATCGTCTCTCACACAGTTCATTGAGGATTGTCTGTGTGTGGAGTTTACACCTCAGTTCCGACTCCAAGGCGGTTTTCTCGGCTACTGCGCAGAGTGATTTACATGTCACGTGTCAAGTACTCGGACTGTCAACAACTCCGACCGGATTTAGGTCAACTTACCATGGCAAGGGGTGCCATGTATTTCTACAGATTGGTTTCCATGTCTACCTGTACGCTTGGTGATACCACTCAACCAGGCGCCTGTCGCAGTCCATCCATGCACGGATGTTGGAAACAATAGACCTCCTCTACCAACACGGCTGTCACGAGGAACCTTGTTTCATCAACCCTTCGCTATAAGAACGATAGCGCCTATAGGCGTTCAAGGGATGGAAAAGATCGCCTTCCTTCGTCCGGTTTGATCTTTTCGACTACAACACCTTCCTATCTTCCGCCTTGACTACCGGACACAGTGTCGATTTGATACTTAAAGTCCCTCGGCCGTCCCACTGACCCCTGTTGCATACCTGCCTCGTATCGTGTTGTCGTCCTCCATCGTCACCTCGATATAAGAACAGGAGTACTTATACGCCGCTTCAGGGATGAAAACGATCTCATTACTTCGTGCAATGGCCATATTGCCTCGACTTCCTACTACCCGGTTACGTCGATGCCCCGGCGGTCGATTGTGAAGCTGGTTTACTTCGTCTACTTGAGGTTGGCTCGCAGGCGATCACACCTTTTTCCGAATCGTACCGACGGTACGCAATCGCAGACCCCTGTTGCTGACGACCTCCCCTGCCACCTTGTCAGTGGCTAGTGGCCCACGCCAGCCCACATTGTGACCACCTGTGATCCAGAGATCAACACCATTGGCACAGCAACAGCCTCGAGATAAATGCTTATCCAGGACGGCACTTGCTGATAGTGCATTCTCGGTCACGCCCTGTTGATCGTGTCCACTGACAACGTCACCGTAGTGTGGTGTTTGCGGACCCAGAGTTCTCGCCCCTCTCCCGGCGCCACAAACTCGACCGGCGCCCCCGAGAATCACCATCTTCGGCGTTCCAGGCGCCTCAAGCTCTCCGACGCCTCACGCTCTCCGGCGCCTCGGGCCAGACTATGTGAAACGGTCGACACCCCAACCCTAGATCTGTTTGCCTCATATCTGAATGTGGCCAGCTGTCGTCTTCCATTCCACCTGTGCCGGATACGACCGCTGTGGCAGTCGAAGCCTTCCATCGTTCCTGAGAAGGATTACGCGCGTACGCTTTTCCGACTCCGGTTCTCCCTCCCACGGTTCTTCAGAGATCCAGGCCACTCGACACCTGCCATTGACTTTGGTCTCGCCTTATTGGTCAGCCAGAAGTTGGGTTATCGACCTCCGAAACATAGCCAGAGACAACCCCTGGAACTTCCGGTGTGGTCCAACCTTCTGCTCCATCCACACGGTCTGTTGCCACACCCTCATACCCGCATGTTATCGTCTGCAGGCCTGACACACATGCAGAAAGCCAAGGGCTATTCGGCTAGAGCGACCAAGGCTATTGCTTCAGCCCACCGTCCATCTACAGGGGGACTGTATGCTGATAAATGATGCTTGTTCCAGGCATTTTGTTCTGACAAACACCAGGATCCGATGACAGCGTCACCGCAGATCCTGGATCAGTTCCTTCTGTACTTGTGTAGCACCCATCGGTTGAAGGGCTTACCACCCCCACATACCTGGTCGCCATCTACTCCTTTCTGGCCATCCCGGACGATCGGAGAAAGACGAAAATTCCCGACCCACGGGCCTGGCTGCGCTCGTTCAGTCTTGAAGACCTGAAGACCAAGTTCGGACCGCCTGCGTTGGATCTGAATGTGGTCTTCAATGCCCTTCGAACCACTCCCCTCGTCTTCCTTCTTCGACCTTAAGTAGAAGACGGGTGTTTCTACTGGTTTTGACTACTGCCGCTCGAGTCCATGTACAGCACGCCCTCGACGTCTCCCATGCCCGGTTCGAATGCGGTACCCAGGGCGCCGCGTTCATCCTGGACCGTACTGGGACGTCAGCGTAAAGACTCAACTCCCAGGACAGCCTGATAGATCATTCCTTGTCCCCTCCCCCCTCGTCCAGTGTGGGTGCCGAGGATGAGGATGAGCGTCATTATGCCCAGTAAGGGCACTGAAGGTTATTCTACGATCTAAAGACTGCCGCAAGTCTAGGAAACACCTTTTTCTGCCGGTCTCCCCTTCGTCGCTGTCGTTGGTCAGCCGGAATACTTTTCCCTGTGGCTCCGGGCGGTCATCCTTAAAGCGTATGAGCCGCCGGATTGGACCCTCCCCCCAAAGGCTATTACCTGAAATAAAATGAGATCAGGGCGATCGTATTTACACTGGTTCTTCACGGTATACTGTTCCATCCCGTCGTTCAGGGAAGCCTGTTCGTGGCGATCGGACACCGCCTTCACCAACCACTACTTCCGTGATGTAGCCTTGAAAGTTGTCGCCGGCGTTCACAGTTTTGGTCCCTGGTTGTAGCCCAACAGGTCATCTATCTCCGACGCCACTGATTCTCCGATACCCTGAGCGGGGCCCGTCGACCTTTCTGGTGTTTATCACCCCAGACGAGACGGCTCTCTTGCGTTCCGCATTCGCTCTTAGGTCAGTTTTAGTTTTGGGTTACCCGACTCATTCTATTGCTGTCACCTATCCGGGTTTTACTTTTTGCATCAACTCTCGTTTCCTGACGACAGGAATGGTAGTAGATGTGGACACCGGCGCCGACGCCAACGCCGCTGCTTCTCTGGTACCTGAGCGGTGCCCGTCGACCTCACCGGTGTTCCTTGCCTCCAGCCTAGAGGGCTCTCCTGCGTTTCGCATTCGCTCTTGGGATTGGTCGTAGATTTTGCCGCCGACGCCGCTGATTCTTCGATTCCCCGAGCGGGGCCCGTCGAACTCTCTGGTGTTTATCACCTCAGATTAGCTCTAGGTTCTACTGCGTTTCGCTTTCGCTCTTCGGTAAGTTATATATTTTGGCTACACGCCTCATTGTATATCGGTTACCTATTCGGGCGTTTCGTTTTTGCATCGACTCTTGTTTCCTGAAGACAGGAATGGTCGTAGATGTTCCGGTCATCACTTGTATGCGGTGCGGATTCATCGGACCTTGACGAGGGTTTAATATGGTTCACATCTGCAAGTATGCCCACCGGCCAAGCCGTCTGATAAAGATGCAATACGGAGTAATGCAGGATAAGTTAAAAAATTTAGTAAAATCTAAATATTTTTTACATTTGTATACTTATCCTGCATTACGAAGTCTAAGTTCCCTCCCTTTCGCTACGCTACCTCCCCACGAAGTTTCAGATGTTATGTTTAAAGCAGTTATATCTTTTGGTGTGACGTCATGACTTCCGGGTCACGTGCCGACTGTGAGAGGGCGCTGCCTCCTGGGCTGGTTGGGACAACTTTCTTCAGCAGCTGGATCTCACACAGTTCGTCTCTCTGTCAAACATAGCAGTAAATGCAATACGGAGTAATGCAGGATAAGTATACAAATGTAAAAAATATTTAGATTTTACTAATATTTTAACATGAGATAGCTTCCAAAGACTCTAGGACTCTCCTCCTTAATTTAGAAGACTGTTTTATGTTTGGATTAAACCCTAATGGGCTTTCAAGATATGACAATATTTAGTTTCCTTCTAGGTAGAATGTTAAGAGTTGTAGTTTGTTGGGGTTGTAAACCATTGTTGCATAGATCGAGTCCCACCTGTCATTCTTTCAACTAAACAATATTAGCACCATGCCTATTGCAAATCATGTAGAGCAGGACCAAACCTTCTGTAATACCTATAGGCTGGATATATGAACTTTATCGTTTAGTAACATTGTAGTAACATTGTATCATGATTGATGTGTACTACTGATATGTTTAATGTGCTGCCATTAAGTGCCTGTTTACTGTAAGAGTGGAGACACACCTGTGTGGCATTCAAGGCAAGACATTACACCATTTATTATGACATCTCAACGGAAAATAGTTCCTATCTAAGTAATAAGCATACTTTAAATACTTGGCAAGCTGCCCCAGGCTAGCAAACTATTTGAGGTGTAGCCTTTGTAAGAAGATGTATATATTTAACACAACTTCCTTAACCATTTGAATGTTTTCTACCCTTGATTGTTTTGAAAGTATGACTAGGAACGAGTGTCTCCACAGGCACGCAGCAATGGAGTGTGTGGCCGTGACATTGTTTGGAGGACTTTGTTCGATACTGAGTTGTAGTAAACATACCAGGTCAGGTGCACACATGTGTACGATACTAACTATGCTACAACCATTGATAAATATCTTGTAGTGGTTGGCCCTGTTACCGTACACTTCGGTATTTGGGAAGACAATTTTGGGTCATCAGAAGAATCTGGTGTATCAAAATTCAGTTAAATATTCATACTATCCTTGACGAAACTCAGCCTTTTATGCCAAGACTTTCATGAATATTGTTATCTATTCCACAGTACACAAGTTTGATAATCTAATAAAGGCTGACATTTTCTGGTTTATCGGTATTGATAAGAGACAGGTTCTAATTTGACACAAGGAACTAATTTGACAGTTTAGTCTTTGAAATGAGTCAGACTTGAGACCATGATAGAGATCACTTTCAAGAAGAAACTTTTCATTAAAAGTGGGTAGTTTGTTAGCAATTTCTAAGCAATTTTACTTGTTGTTTTTCCTTTAACAGCTCCATGAGGTGACCTAGTGGCTAAAACATTTGCTCCAAATTCTTTTTGTGGGTTGAAAATGGTGGTTAATCATGCTAGACATTGAATAAATTCCTAGGAAAGGTATGGCTGATAAAACATGTCAGTCATGAGATAGGGCTCACTCAGTGGGATGCAGCACATTGTAACAGTGGTGTGTGCTACTCTAGAGGAGATGGATTTCCACAACAGCAAGTGAATACATTCATTGCTGCTTGTTTAGCTTGATATCAATATTAATTTGCAATATCAATGAACTACAGCATAAATGTATGTGTGAGTTGACTGGCCACATGGCCACTAACATCAAATAATGAGTGAGTGAGTATGGTTTTACGCCGCTTTTAGCAATATTCCAGCAATATCATGGCGGGGGACACCACAAATGGGCTTCACACATTGTACCCATGTCGGGAATCGAACCCGGGTCTTCGGCGTGACGAGCGAACGCTTTAACCACTAGGCTACCCGACTGCCCCACATCAAATAATGACAAGTCCTATTTCTGCAGGCCTTGGGCCAAAGGCCCTGCAGTAAAGCGTACCCCTATGGATGTTCTATGAAATATGTGATGACATCAACTTCATCTGTGTGGGATACTATGTGCTGCCACTCCATCTACATGCTGAATTATAGCTTATTCAGTAGCTCTCAGTGGGAGTATAACAAGGAAACTGCACCAGTTTATTGCTGTACACTTGTTCTACAATACAGTCTTGTTCAAGATATGGTTCATGCAGGTCTATGCAAGTTATATACAGTGATAAAAAAAATATGTTTGACTTTCAATATGCTGGTTGTTTATTACACAACACTGGTTGTGATTGCTTCCTACCAGCTGATATGAATGTAAAATATGCCACTCCAAAGAAGGTAAAGAATAACCAATTCTTTCATATTACTATAGTTAATCTGTTATGGCATGTGCAATACAGTCATCATGAAGCACAATATGTACGACCGCGTCTGTGGTCTAGTGGTAGAGCGTCCGCCCGGAGAGCGGAAGGTCTGGGGTTTGATCCCCGAAAAGTGAGTGAGTGAGTAGGGTTTAACGCTGCTTTTAGCAATATTCCAGCAATGTCACGGCGGGGGACACCAGAAATGGGCTTCACACATTGTACCCATGTCGGGAATCGAACCCGGGTCTTCGGCGTGACGAGCAAACGCTTTAACCACTAGGCTACCCGACCGCCCCTCAGACGTTAAAAGATGGTACTTGTTGTTACCCTGTCTGGCGCTTGGCATTAAGGGGCTAAAACAAGGACTGGTCGGCAGTATACTGTGTCTGAGTGGGGTATTCGTGTTAAACTGCGGCATATTATCTCAGTGAGCTAGCACTATAAATCGGCATCAGTCTGGACTAGTACAAGCAGCCACACACACACACGTACATGCACGTCGCTATATAAGTGCAATAATCTTGGATGCGACGTTAAACCCCATTTCACCTCACCTTCAGTGTATACATGACAGATTAACAGCTGTGTCAGTGTGACCTATTGTGTGCTTTATGTTTGATATATACTGTTTAGCAAGGTTGGCTTCAGGGTTTACAACCTGGGTACCTAACGCACACAATTGGAGAGTCACTGTCCATATAACTTTTTCATTGATATGCAAGCAGTTTACCTGACTGTTACTCTATTCAGGTAACTCTGTGAAATAGCTGAAATAAGTGTTGACACTTAAGAAGGGTGCTTGCATCAACTTACAGACACAACACCTTCTTGTCAAGTCTGAACTGAGTCAATGGACCATGAAACTGCCACCCTTGTGGATGTCAGGCTGTTGCTTTGTCCACAATCAGGTCACTTTTTTATTGGTCATTGAACTGTTGTCAGGACACCCATGATGGTTATGTTGTTTCTTAATTAACTCTTTGTAAGACAATCATTCCCTTTTGGTTCTTATTGAAGCTACTTCTCCAGGAGCATCTTGGTTTGCCTGAAAAATGTATGCTCAAAACAATGACAAACCATTGTAACAATAAAAAAAATATATGACACAGTTTTCTTTTTAAATTCACGTTTATATTTCATGGTGCCCTTTTTCAAAATTAGTCCATCACTCCAGGGCAAAAGTAAATTTGCAAGTGGTCATTGTTGTAAACAACAGGGATATTTGACAATGCCAACTGTAAATTGTCAGTGTGCCAGGTATTTGGCAATCTTGTTTTTTAAAAATATGGCTTGCGCACAACAGATAAGAGCACATGCAAGTATTGTGATACATATCGGATCATGAGAAAAAGTATTGTGATATGTATCAGATTGCACAGTTGGTGTATTGTCCCAGCCCTAGTATGTATATGTTCCATCGGCAACTTTAGCCACTAGTCCGGACCCCGAATCTAGTAAAATTCTGTTTGGTCTAGAAAGCTCAGCTATTAATAACCCACATAATAACCCTAAATTCTACTGCGAATTATGCAAAGAGCCATGTTTGGGCTGGTAGTCTCAAAAGTCTTTTGCACAGACTGTATGTTGGGTTAAATTTGATGTTGCTTTGAAAGATAGGGATGCCTGTCGTCTCAACTTCTGCAATGCATCTAAGGATGACCTGGTGGAAAACTAAGTTCGGCATAAGCTGAATTGGAATGATGGATTTGTCTATGGCTCAATACTTGCTAAATAGCTGGTTTTCAGATTAGGGAATTGGTCTGATTGTTAGTGGCAGTCATCAGACCAAGCTCAAACACATCGGTTTCGTTTTTCGGTTCCATTTGTAATTAAGCGTCTTTGCGGAGTTGGAATGTTCCGTGGGCCATGTAATTGTTGGCTAGTGGAGATGGGATGGGTTGTGAAGGTTCATGAGATCAATGTTACTGTAGACATAGATGCTGTAGACATGCTGATGGATGATACAGCGGCTTGAATTGGACACGGCATGGAGATGAGGGGAGTTATGCCAGTCAGCTACACTTGTGAATGAATCCCAATTCGTTAATGAAGCTATTTATAGAGATTACTTGGTACTTGTTGTGATGGTTTCATATACCAATGTACAGAATCAGTTATTGACATATTTTGGTGAATGGGGCTTGCAGAACAAATCATGTGGACAAGCCCACTATATATTTTACTGATTGTTTGTGCAGTGTCTCATTTACATGCTATGGTGTAGTGAAATCCTGTTAGTCTGGCCCCTGATATACCAGGAACCCAGCTGTCTGGGCAATAATGTTGAGAACATTTGTATCTGAAGCGCTGATCCAGACAAAATTATTGGAAAGGGACCATCTGAGTGTATAGGATTACCTGGAGGGAGGAGGGGGTGGGAGATGATCAAATAAGCAGTTTTAAAGGGATGCCTCTTGCCATGGTGCATTTTAGATATTGTTGAGACCCGTGAAGATCTGGGTTAGTATAGGTCTTCAGCAACCCATACTTGCTGTAAAAGGCAACTGCTTGTCGTAAGAGGCGACTAACAGGAATTGGTGGACAGACTCGCTGACTTAGTTGATGCATGTCATCGTATCTCAATTGCAGAGGTTGATGATCATGATGTCCAGACCACCGTCATATTGCTGGAATATTGCTGGAATATTGCTGAGTGCAGAGTTAAACAGTTGGGTCTTAACTTGTGCTTCCTAAACTTTTTCAGTACATTTCATTTTATTCATGGGTTGTGTTAGTTCAACCTGCTCATCAAGGGGACTGTGTCTGTGGTGAAGTGGTTAGAGCATCTGCCCGGATGTAATACCAAAAGAGTTTAAAAGATGGTACTTGTTGTGTCCCTGCCTGGTGCTCTGCATTAAAGTAATAAAACATGGACTGGTCATCTCGGAGTTATGATGCTGTTTATGTTAGTTAACCTGTGGCATAACATATAGTTGGGATAGAACTATAAAACCAGCATTAGTCAGGACTAGTTCAAGCAGCCACATATGCTTACACATGTGGCTATGTAAGTGCAGTAATCTTAAACACAGCGTCAACCCTCATTTCATCTCACCTCGCCTAAGATTACTAGATTGAAAGTTACTTCACTTGACTCAGATTTAGACATGGGGCCAGGGTCACAGCTCCGCCCAAAATATAGAAGTAAGCATGATAAACCACTTGACCACTGGAAATTCAGGGATTTATGAAGATCTGCTCAGAGGCTGATATTTGGCCCCAATTCTACAGTAAATGTAAATAAAATATTCCCAATTTGGAACTTAACATTTTTCCAATTCATCTTACAATGTATTAATATTATATATAACTAATAACTAATTTTATGGCTTTGTAGAAGTAACCTTTGTTCACTTATAACAAGACCAATAAATAGGAACAGGTATAAAGCTTTATTCCATTAAATGCAATCTCAAAATCCCTCTTTGTTTTGTACAAACTAATGGCTTTTTCCCAATTTGCTTGCCAGGGGCAATTAGTTAAGAATCAATCCGTGGAACAATTACCTTAATCAGGGCGTCTGTGCCTGCTCCATATCAAAGTGAAACCAACTTGCTAAACAGAAGCCAGCCCTCCATTGCACAATGTGACTGTAGCGCCGAGACTTAGGCTATCGGCGTTATGACAGTTGTGGCACTGAAGAAGCTTAGTGAAAAGCAAAATAATAACATAAACTTAACAAAATAAACACTACTCTGTTGATTGGCTGCCATTTGTTATGAACATGAAATGAGAGATTTCTACAACTTGTGTTTTAGCCTAGTGGTTTGCTCATCTAAGGTCGGGGTTTCGATTCTCAACCATGATATTATGGAACATTGCTAAAAGTGTCTTAAAACTCACTTGTTATTGTTTGCTTTTGTTTCAGAATACAGCAATGCGACCTGACGAGGAGTTGGCCAATGAGGCACTGTCCTCAAGTCAGGGAAGTTTTGTGTCACATCTCTTCAAGGGGCTCCATCGGTCGTCACTGACGTGTCCCCACTGTGGGAAGCACAGCAACACATTTGACCCTTACCTGTGTGTATCACTGCCGCTTCCACAGAAATGTCCTCGACCAGTCTTTGTCAATGTTGTGTACTCAGGACAGAAACAGCTGAAAATAGGACTGCGTATGAATACTTTTGAGTCAGTCAGAGACTTACGACACAGGATTTCAAAGGACATTCGGATACCAGAATCTGAGGTTGGTATTCTAGGATATATATTAGGATGTGTACCACACAATCATTTTTTAGATCTGATAAGTTTTCATGTGCAGCAAGACACATCATATGCTACTACTAGCTATGTAGGCTGCTGAGCTATCTGATGTAAGTAATCAGGGACGGTTGAATTGCTTGTGAATAAGCATTGGCTTGTGAATAATGTGGTACATGGGTACAGTGTGGCTAGCTTTTGGGATCATTGGCTTGTTGTACTTGTGCACTGGGTTCAATTCCTTACATGGGTAAATTGTGGCAAGCCTATTCTGGGTGAGCTGACTTGTTGCACTCAAGAGATGGGGTCAATTCCTAACATGTGTACATTGTGGCAAGCCTTTTCTGGGTGAGCTGACTTGTTGCACTCAAGAGATGGGGTCAATTTCTAACATGGGTACATTGTGGCAAGCCTCTTCTGGGTGAGCTGACTTGTTGCACTCAAGAGATGGGGTCAGTTCCTAACATGGGTACATTGTGGCAAGCCTCTTCTGGGTGAGCTGAATTGTTGCACTCAAGAGATGGGGTCAATTCCTAACACGGGTACATTGTGGCAAGCCTCTTCTGGGTGAGCTGACTTGTTGCACTCAAGAGATGGGGTCAATTCCTAACATGGGTACATTGTGGCAAGCCTCATCTGGGTGAGCTGACTTGTTGCACTCAAGAGATGGAGTCAGTTCCTAACATGGATACATTGTGGCAAGCCTCTTCTGGGTGAGCTGACTTGTTGCACTCAAGAGATGGGGTCAGTTCCTAACATGGGTACATTGTGGCAAGCCTCTTCTTGGTGAGCTGACTTGTTGCACTCAAGAGATGGGGTCAGTTCCTAACATGGGTACATTGTGGCAAGCCTATTCTGGGTGAGCTGACTTGTTGCACTCAGGAGATGGGGTCAGTTCCTAACATGGGTACATTGTGGCAAGCCTCTTCTGGGTGAGCTGACTTGTTGCACTCAAGAGATGGGGTCAGTTCCTAACATGGGTACATTGCGGCACACCTCTTGCAGGTGTGTTGGTGCCTACTTGAGACTTGGGTTAAATTCCTAACACAGGTACAATTTGGCAAGCCTCTTCCAGTTTTTCTCCACCAACAATGATGATCATGGTGCTGGTATATTGCTTAAAGGGTTGTGAAGTCTTACTCTCCCAAAAGCCAGACACTGAGTCTTTTGATGAATGGTTACCCAGAGCTCCTAATGAGCTTCGTATCTGCGTAAAATACGCATCAGAAATGCAGAAATACGCAGTAAAATAAAATCCAAGCCTATCAAATATGCAACGAACATTACTGATATGCTACAAAAATAAAACTTGTGCGTATCATCAAAATATTTTGAAGTAACCCTGCGTATTCGATTAGCAAATCAGCAACTTATTTTGAAATTATAAATGGGTATTCCGTCAACCTTGCCAAACTCCACGATGACAGTTACATCATGATCATTTGCCATCACACTTTATTGTGGAAGTATCGTGGTATTTTTGAGTCCTATAAAGCTCTCGAACCCACACGACACCAGTTTGCAGAGACTAGATAAATAGTGTTTTTAAATATTTAACTTAAATACCCACATGTGTAAAAACTAGTGGGTAACAGAAATTTGAATACCCAGATAGAATTCCTGATACCCAATGATTTTAAAATGCATGGGTAAAATACCCACAACACTAAAAGCTTATCTGGAGTTCTATAAACCATTCTGTTGATGATTCTATATTGGAATCATGGTCCAACAACAAGGTAAGGTTTTGGTACAAATAGTGTTGACGATAATAAATACATGTTGATATAGAAGCTCCAAGTTTGTTGAATTGTCAAAATGACCTTGTTATGAATACAAAGGATTGTAATGAAAACATTGTCTGCACATTTAACTGTCTAAATGGAAGATAGAATTGTGACAATTATATGGTAATACAGTGTATGTGTCAGCCAGCAGAGGTGATGAACAGCTTAAATTACAGACTTCACCTTGACCTCGTAGCGCTCATCCATCACAAATGCTTCTCTCAAGGCAGGTCAGGTCTAGAAACAAACATTACCGATCTTAAATTAGTCTTAAATGGCAGTTCACATGTTTTAATTTCTCCTAAGTGACATACGTATAGGTTACGTAAATGGCTTTTCTGTTGACGTGGGACATGCCCATTGGTGTAGGGATGGGCATAATTACTTGCAAGTATTTAATCATGTCTGTTTTTGGGACAATGTGGGTTAATGCATTTGAAACTGGATTGTAAATCTGACATTTGACTCAAGATTTGTTCAAAATGTCACTTCTGTTGATGTGCCTTTTTGTATCCAAGCACAGAGGACCAACATGCTTGAATTTATTCTTCCACTCATCAAGTGTTATTGGGGCCAATGTTATTCTTCTAGATAATAATTCTAACCTTTGTAGTCGGAAAATTTTACAATATATTTTTTATTTGATATTCTGTTTCAGTACATAAGTCGGATAATTTTGAATAAGTAAAATGTAAGATGTACACTTTGATAAATATGGTGGCAAGTGACAAGTAAAGTAAGTAAAATTAAGTGTTTCATGTGAATAATATTTCTGAGGTTGTCTTGTCTTTTCTGAAACTGGATTGGTCTTGATACACTTAAAATCGACCCATCCAGGAAAATTCCCAAAATGTTTCACAACCATTTTAAACAAAATCCCAGATATAAATTTGAAGGGGTAATATCAGAATGTTTTTACAGAAATTCCTTTTCTGGTGTAGACATTCATATATTGGTTACAACATATTGGTTGTTTTTAAACAATAACAGCGTGTTTCCAGTCCCTTGCTAACAACCCAACCCCATGCATACTTACAGTCCAGACAATTTCCTAAATTTACCTTGGCTTGTGTTTGCTTTGTGCAGGATAACAGTAATCATATCTCAACTTCTCTCTAGGTGGAGATTGTAATTGTGTGAGTCACAAGGGAAGTAATAGATAGTGTTGTCAGAGGGGGTGGGGTAAGGAGGTGATGTGGGTGGGGAAACCTGGTCCAGCTGGAGAAGGGGAGATAACTCATGTCTTGACATGACAACCCATGACTAACTAACCATGTGTCTGTGACATGAACGAATGTTTGGAGGATTCCGGGACGTTCCTTATGAATGTGTTCATATTTTGTTTGTTTTCTCTTTGGTTTCATTTCATTTGTATATCAAAACACACACTGGTATGTTTGCAAAAAAAACATGCAGCCATTGATATGGGAAATTGGTCCAAAATGAAAAGGCAAACATTTGTTGGATTATTGTAATGTAACTTGTTGCATATGTATTTGATGACTTTCTGAACTAAATGGTTAAGGTTGTCTTCATGCTCATGCACTTGCTCGAAATGTTGAATTTTGAATTGGAGCAGAAGGAATTGTGGTGTAATTTGAGCTTGTAAGGATATTACAGTGTTAAAATTAAGATGAGTCCTTGAAGTTCACTGCTATGCCATGTGAATCTAGGGTGCCCTGGGACTCGAAATGTTGAACACTGAGGCCTCTCATGCTTAATTTCTGACACTACATATATGTATATTTCATTACGTTTAACATGACCACATTTCCTTCACCTCCAAATCAGTTTTTGTAACAAATATTCATCAATTTAGGAAGGCTTGTTCAGTGATAGAAGGTCAATAAACTTAAATAGTAATACAAGGATCATGGAAGGAAAGCACCTGATGTGCATGAAAGCCAATAGGCCCAGAAGATACTTTTAACATTTTGTATCCTGCCACAGGCTAGCACCTAAGTGTCAAAATTCATCCTCCGATTTTACAGATAACTTATCACAATAATTAATAGTTATCACATCCATGTCTAACAATGTTAGACATGCTTAACATTATAATAATAATAATTTCTGTTGGAAGGTCATTGGGCCATGTGCTGTTTCAATAATCAAGACCTTTTTGACAGATGGACATAATGCCTTAGCATTGTATTTCTAACAGACCTTCCCTGGATTACTGAGCACAAATAGTGAGAATATTATTTTGGCTACAAGTTCATATTTCATGTTTTACTTCATAGGGATATTTTTACTAATAACAAGTTCTACTCTTGTAGCTGACATTTAATGCTTTATTTAAAAGTTTAATTATCTGTGGTATTTTTGAACAGCAAGATATTCTCCCCAACATGCCCAACAGAGAGCTTGTGCAGCTTGCATTTTGTTCAGTGAGGAAAAGTATGGAAATGTAATCTGTTTGATCCTTGGAAATGAATGCTCTTACATGCTCCCATGTCTCATGTGTCACTTCTAGAATCAAGGCAGTTATTTTGAAATCTCTAGAGATAAAGTTTCCAACTGAAACAATTTCAGCAGTGATGCAAGCAGACGTAGTATGTTGCAATTTGGGGTCTGATCAACCTTTATTCAGTCCATTTCTTGCTAATTCCCCCATGGTTGTTGGGGTAGGTAGCGTGGACACAGATAATCACTGTATCATTGTCAGTGATGTCTTCCAGTCTGTGGGGTCTTGGGTGGCCTAGTTGTCTAAGGCGCAGCGATTTGCTTTGCTGAGTTGCGTCCCTTGGGCACGCCAGAAACCTATGATTGTGGGTTCGAATCCCGGTCTGCTCGATTATGTTTCTAGGTTTGTCAGCACCATACCCCATTGATACCCGTGCTCGTGGGTTTCACCGAAGTGGTAAATGTCTGAGACCTGCATCACTTCGGGCTTTCCTCCCACATTAAGCTGACATGCTGTGATATAACTGGAATACTGTTAAAAGCGGCGTTAAACCCACTTCACTCACTCACTCTTCCAGTCTGTAAACCTGAATCCAGTCTTTGACATGAAGCATGAAAGTCTGGGGGTACTTGTCATAACCAGGATGTTAAAAGGTAAACATTTTAGTTGTCCCTAGTTTCGAATACTCTGGTAGGTAAGACCTGAAGGACCCTGGGACTCCCTTAATTTCAAACACTGTTAATCTGTTGTATGAATGATATGGTCATGTCAAAAACTGTTAAGCTGCATTTCAGGGGTGTTTTAATTGTGTTCGAAATTAGCATAAGTTGATGACTTAAAATTTAGGATTTGTGACATTTCCAAAATGTGGTCTACCACTTTTAATTCTGTTGGAGATCGTTTTTTTTGTCTAAATGGAAATAATATATGATTTATGACCTTGGTCTCCGTTTTTGGATAGCGACTAAGGTAAACAAATCGGTTGAGTTAGTACTTAGACACTTTTGTATGAATGTTAATTGTTTTGGGTAAAGCTTGTGTATTTTCATTTTGCATGTTAGCATTTAATCAAATTCTTCACAAACTGAATTAGAGCACTGTAATATCACAGGGACCTGGAAGGTTGTTCAGGTCACAGCTGTGTAATAGATTTTGGTGTGATTTCAACACATGGCCTGTACAATCAATCATATTTATATGTGAAAATGATGTATGTTACAAGGTTCTAATACAAAGGATACAACAGCAGTTCTTCATGATAAATGACTCAGAATGTCTAATGGCTTTTATCATACCCACAAGATTGCTTTTTGTCATCCGACACATGTGTTGCAGTAGTGTACATGGTACATGTGTATCATTGTCACATGTGTTGCAGTCATTGTCACATGTGTTGCAGTAGTGTACATGGTACATGTGTATCATTGTCACATGTGTTGCAGTAGTGTACATGGTACATGTATATCATCATGATCATTGTCACATGTGTTGCAGTTGTGTACATTGTGTATGTGTATCATTGTCACATGTGTGTTGAACCTGGTTCACGTGGTCTGTCCATCATCACTGCAGACAAGGGCATCACAATTACAATGTCTCGTGTGACCCAGTTGGGATGTTGTCTTTGTTTACAACTCAGGTAGAACACAAAGAAACATGGTTTGTGGTGTAGATTTTCACAATCTGTTCAGATGTGAGTCATTAATTTGTTTTGGAATTATGCCCAGATGGAGAATTGGTTTGGAGGAAGTTTTAATCACAATGACACTGTTGTGAGGATTTTTTGACCACTTCTTGTGTATGATATTTTCCCACATCCAATCGACTTGAATTTTAATGTTATAAATTATTAATGTTTATATACCCCATTTTACAATTCATGGTCATTTATGACTGCAGTGCATTATATCAATGCAGTTTTATGACTTTCTGCTTTCATTCAACAAGGAAGTTGATTTGAAACGTACCTTTATATTACTAACAATGCAGGTAGATTTACATTAAAATTGTTTTTATTTTTATTTCTTGAACAATCAATTTCTCAGCAGTTTACAAACTTGTTTACAAACGTCTGCCTGAAGCTAAGTTCCAATGAGATATCCACTCAAGCTTGTCTCAACACCACAAACACTGCAAGTGATATATGTTAGTGTTTTTTTCTGTGAGAAATCTGGGTTGTGGCTTGTTGACCTGACATTCCGCTGGCTTCAAGTTTGGATGATGAAGTGCGACCCTACTATGACACATAGGGACTTTGCATAGGATCTGATGTTGATGTAAGGCAGAAAGTTAGAAAATGTGGTAAATTTACTATAATTGATTGGTTGAGGTAAACCTGGACGTTATGCTTGACATCTTTGGCATGAAGCCTATTTGATGCATTTATGTAAGTTTTTTGGATCACATTTTGTTGTCCAATATAATATATCAAACTGATTTATTTTTAACTTACTTAAAATTTGATATGAAAGGGATAATTTTATACAGATTTTCCAGAAACATCTTATCAAGAAAACTCATCAAAAGGTATATTCAAACAAAATATACAAGGAATTACCTGAACTCAAACAGGTATATATTATTATAAATCTTCTCAGATAATTTTGATACTTTTCCAAAAGAGTTTCAGAATACACAGACAGAATATCTCCGTTTAGAAACAGCCAAGATGTCCATCTTCAAAATAGAGATGTAATATGGCCTACTAATAACTTAACAAAAGCTTCTGGCGAAGATAAAAGGGAAATAGTCTTTAATGAAAAGCTATCTTCGGCCATTGTCTCCCGTCGGCTTCCATATTGTGTACATGCATGGCTGAAAAGGAAGAAAATAAGCATCTTCATCGGATGGCCATTGATTTTCCACTCCCATCAGCTTTGTAAAACCACAAAGCTATTAAGTGGACTGAGAGAAATTCCTAGGGTCATTTACACAGTCGTATCTCATCATAATTCCCCATGTACTGATGATCTTATTGGATTCCAGACCTATATGCATATTGTCTTCCTGTTGCACTAAAAGGCACTGTAGCTGTGTTGAAGTAATTTCTGTAAACACCCCCTCAGCAGGAAGGATTGGTGCATGGAGAAGGCTCCAGAAGAAAGCTTATGTTCTTTAAGGGTTTATGTAAGCTTACATGTTGAACCACCGCTGTGAAGGATTGAATCCCTGGCATATGCTTATCTTACTTCAACTATGTGTAGCAGCAAATGAGCTTTTTGTTGATGTGCAAATAAATGCTTTAGATGCCTGTTTTGAACCACTTCACAGATGTATTCCAGACATGTGTTTGTTGAAGGCTCTGCAATTATTGGTACATCGACATGTCTTTAGATTAGTTTTTATTAAAGAGGCACATTGTGTACTGGAATTGGATAGACATTTTTCATGTTTCCAGATTTTGATAGTGAAAATACATTGTGCAGTTTTGAATCATCTTAAAGCTTTGGAAGTCTAGAAACATTCTATTCAGTCTTGTAGGCCCTGTTAATAGTAGTTCATATTACAAAAAAAAACCCTCTGAATTCTCCTGAAAATGATGCTAAGAACCAAGTTTAGGCTGATTGTCACATGTTTTTAGTACCAACTGTATACATGGAGTCAAAATAACCTTGGGTCAAGTGTGGGGGCCAGGATGTAGCATGGTCCATGTACAATAACAGTTGCAGATTGGTCCAGATTTTATGCCATTGAATAATTTTCAGAATATCCTTAACAATTTAAAAAGACTCTAGCAATGGAAATCATGGTAAGGAAGAATGTTTATTAAAACATCATGAACTGACAGAAATGCTCTTCAACCATTATTCTCTGCAAATTCTTTGATTGTGTGTCTCACAAATCAACTTTGTTTTTCTGTTGCATTATTGATGTCTTGGAGACTGAGAACATTTTTTGTATCGTTTGTTTGACAATACATTTCTTGCACATCAATACATTCTACTGGCAGCTGGATATTGAAATAAGATACACTGTTTTGTTCCTGAATTAACAGTGAACAAATGTACAGTTTTTATGTGTGTTTTTTTACAAATAACACAAGGCAAAACCTTTTTATCTGCCCGGTTTCTCTTAAGATATTTGATGCCATTATTGAACTAAAACTGTTAATCAGCAATAACTTATTCATAGGAATAGATTGTATTTATCTCTTGAATACAAGGCTACTGTGATGCGTCTAGTGTTAGCTGCCTACTGGAGGTATCGGCAACAATCAACTGATTGAAATTCAATGGACATGCCCTCTACAGATGCCTTTCCATGAATTATAGATTTCATCTTTTCTGGGAAGCTTATCTAACGGCTTGATATTCTTCAGATGACTGATCAAGCGTGAAACACTATTTTGCTTGGGAATTTGTTCAGTTGGAAAACAACCGAAAACCAATACAGTTGTCAATATGTTTGTAGGAGGAAAATGGGAATGTAAGTGGGACAGTTTTATCATTAAAGTTAATCATGCTCCAAGCAGTTACTAAGTTTTTTCTCCAAGAATTTGCCAAAAAGAAAAGAAAAAGAAGGTCAGTAACAAATTTGAACATTTATTATTTTGTAAGGCCAAGCTCCTTGTTATGCTTGGTTGTACAAACCGCAACATTCACCCTCTCGCTGTGGCTCAATATTATGGTGGGTAAGTACAAAGACAGTTTCGGGCTGTTATGTTTTAAAGCTCTTGACATATCAATTTGTTGCCTTTATTAAATGAAAGTGGATCAGCTTGTCAGTCATCTCCATGTACTAGGTCCTAACCATGGGTACATGCATTGGGTTGGTTTGTTGCACTGTGCTCTATCAGTTTTAGATTTCATATTATCGTAATCATATTATGTCTTGTAAGATAGGGTTAGGATTCACTCACTCACTCACTCACTCACTCACTCACTCACTCACTCACTCACTCACTCACTCACTCACTCACTCACTCACTCACTCACTCGGTTCCAGTGTTAGGACAACTTTGGGGAATGGGGCTAGTTTTTGTCCTCTCCCCTTGTAGTCTGACAACTAGGTGCACACCGATAGCTTGTTGCAGTAACTTTAAAACATGCACACTGACACACCTAAACAAGACCAACAAAAGCAGTTGTTGAATCCTTTAGGGTACCATATTGATGCAGACCTTCCACCTTGCAATCCGAAAACAAGCCAACATACTTGATGATCTGAACATAATGTATCTTGGTAATGACTAGGGCAGGATGGTGGAGGCTGAATGGGGTCCTTTGTGGCCCCCTAAACAGTAGATACGTACAAACAATCTGTAGATAAGGCTGTTTATATTGATCTGGGATGGGAAGCTAAGTGAGTTGGCTGTGGTGGATGATGTTGCTGATGCTGCTGGGATGATGTCCTTGCTGGTTATACAATATATTGATTAAAGTGGGGGAGGGAGGGGAATAGGTTTAGGCAGGAAGGAGATTGGAGCTGAGGGAAATTGCTGCTTCCATGAGGGGAAAGAAATTAACACTAGGCTTTGACCATGAACCATTTTGAGTCTTTGGACAAGGGCTTGTGAAAGATGTGATTTTCAGAGACATATCTTTGATGTTACTGGTTTCAGATTGGTTCATTTTGTTGTACATTGTTGTCCAAAATGGCCTAAAGTTGAATTTAATTTTTTATGATCTGCAAGAGTGTCCTGTGATCATGAAAATGTCCTGACATTTGTCTCCATCAAAATAAATTGTATTTATGGTTATAGGAAATGTCTGTTTCTACTGCTAGGGATATGATTTGTGTAAACAAGCTGGTGTGAGTGACTGAGTTGTTTTCTGCAGTCAACAATATTACAACTGGACCTGAAAGTCGGTTGTTTGAGCTGGAGGAACAGTCTACATCATGTGAGTGACTGACACACAAACCAGAACATACATTGTAGCCGTCCCATACCTGTTTCAGTTTTGGAGAGGTTGGGACCTATTCTGCCTGCGTCCAGATTTGAACCTGTGTATTTCAGCGTCATGCACCATTGCAGGAGAAACTTTAGTGCTAAATTCTGCTGTTGAAAGATATCTCCCTGTACATTTTTGCATCAGTTTCACATCATTTCCTTTGTATCCCTGGGGAATTCTAAGTCTTGCACGTGTGGTAAGAGTCCATTAAACAGGAATTGCTTTGTCAGGCTCTGTGCCTTGCAATGTGGCTGATTGTGTATAATTGTGCCCTTTGCACAGTGGGACATTGCTCATTACATCAACCATTGGTTTCCAACAAATCTATTTACAGGCTGCATTGATTTGCTGCATGAAACAACAGACACCTAATTCTATAAAAATACTATCAATCAAGGTGAAGAGTTTCATACAGTTGTGACCTTGCATTTTACAGATTGTGCTGTGTCAGATGTCGGAGGAAGGGTTTCGCTCAACATATGGAGATGACCAGCCTCTTTCTGACATCCCAGAGACTGAAACAGTTTATGCATTCGAGACGTTGCCAGACAATGACCCTGCCAGTGCTTCCTCCCGCTACGAGACACCCTTCATACACATCCTCCTAGTACATGTAGAGAAGTCGACCAGCCCACAGGGACTGTAAGTTTAATTGTTTGTTTGTTGTTTAACGCCACACTTAGCAATATACCAGCTATATGACGGCGGTCTGTAAATAATCGAGTCTGGACCAGACAATCCAGTGATTGACAACATGAGCATTGATCCAGGCAATTGAGATACAATGACATTCATCAACCAAGTCAGCGAGCCTGACCACCCGTACCCGTTAGTCGCCCCTTACGACAATCTTGGGTTGGGACGTAAGTAGCTGAATAGGAATGTAATATTACCATACCTAGTGTCCACAATCATCATCATCATCATCATCATCATCATCATCAGATGTCTTTTTCTTCTTCTCTTTATCTCTCCTTTCCTCATTCTGATTCTGTTTTTTCAGTTTCCGCTTCTGCAGTCCAAGTGTTTTACGAGTACCGCGAGACTTTACTTATAAACGTCTGCAGAAAGAAATACTGCACTGCATGGGGGATGCAGTAAAGCCAGAAGCCCTCACCCAGGTGTGGATTGTCTCCCTTTCATCAGCCAATACAGCAGAATATTAGGAATAAATGTGTATTAATTAACCTTACAATTTTTATCATTATTAAACATATTAAAAGTTTAGAGAATTACACTTAGTTATTGTGGGCTGCCAATTCTGTAATTAAAAGAAATTTTGGTATGTTTCCAAAATATTTAATAATCAGCAAATTCCTTTCTCTCAGGTGAAAAGAAAAAGTACAAAGTTGATGCTGCTCTTAAAAGGACATAATCTGATTCAGTATGTTATTTTCATTTGAATACCGGATGTAGATACCACTATAACAATATCTTTGTTCACTGTTGCAGAAATCAGTATTATTCAACTTGCGAGTTGTGGACTGTCACCCCAGCAAGGCGTACCTCCCGTTAGATGTGGAGATGCCTCTATACTCACAGGCAGTGGACAGGTAGGGAACTTTGACAACAGGAGAACTTGCTGTATTACCTCATTTAGAATAGGGAATCATTCTCCAACAATAACCTAGTTTGCAAGAACCGAAAAATACTTTGTTTTTAACTTATATGTATCTGTGTGTCAGTTCCTTGTCTCACTGCTTTGTTGTGCACTGAGATGTACGTGCAACAATACATACTATGATGTCATTTGGAGTAAAAATATTGCATTGAAATTACATTGCATATAATAATATACAATATGTTATCATTGTAGTCCAAAAACTTTTCAGTCTTTTATCATGAACTTGCCTCGAAGAGTTTATTGTTAATATTTGACCTTTATTAGCTGAGCTTGCACCAGACAAATGTTTTTACTAGACTTTTGCTCTGGGCTATTGGTTAACATTAAAGCATGTATTGTCAGTAATTTTGCAGTATTTACTCATTGAGGTATTTTTGCTAATTTTATGTATGGACTAGAAAGAGAACACAAGCTGTTTTGAAAAACTATTTAATGTTTCTAAGACTAGGAATTCTGTTGTTTCTTAATCCAAAATATGAATGAAATGTTGTGATCTGTTGCAGAGTAATGACGTACTACGGAGAGGACTATGGGCCTGTCCACGTCAAGTTGATGGCTGAATGGGACACACAGATTAAAGAGGCGTACGTTACAGTTTGTAATGACATGATTGCACAGTGAAGTCTGATGATTCATAGTCACACATTCAAGAACGATAGATATCAAATAAGCAGTCCCACTGGTTGAAAATATTTAAGAGCCATTTGTAATATTAGCTAGCTGCAAAGGGTAATGACTAAATCATTTTTGAAAACCTGTTTCATCCACCATGTTGGTTTGGTTGTGACTGAGCAAAACCCAAATAAAGTTGAGCAATAGTTCTTGTGAGCCAGTTGAGTTAAATAACTGTTGTGGAATTTTACGGACATATCTTAAAATTTTACTGCCACTGGTAACACCAGTCTAATGTTGCTTGTTCAATGTATAGTTATTTAATCACATGTGTGTGCCAAATTTGGCTTTGATGGCTGGGGAATGCTACAATTTGAAATGTGTAATTATTGTTAAACCATTGATGGTCATGTATGAAGAAATGATGGAATAAAAGCATTTATTCTAAGAAATGTGTGTGAAGTTTGAGAAACAGCTGTGTAGTTTTATGCAGGATGTGGTTGTGTCTTGCAGGTTTGTTGTCGAGGATGATGATAACATTGATGAACACGCGTCAGTCCACCACCTCCGTATCTCCCAGCATTTGAGTCCGACAGCATCGCTAGATGAGTGCTTCAAACTCTACACACAGGAGGAGAAGGTGAGTCAGTGATAAACCCATTGAAGCATTGACCTTAGTCTGTCAGACCCTGAAACAAATATTTTCAAAACAGTCCATGCAAGTCTATAAAATTTAGCAAGTCTAGATTAATGCAGTATATGAAAATGAAGAAAGTCTCTTGGCTCCTTTTTGTTACATTTTTTAACTATAAGTTTGTTTTTTTTTGAAATAGTTCGTTTAATGTAAGTCTGCATTGACCTGTGTAGATACAATGTCAGTTTGATAAGATCAAAGAAGGCATATTTGTTCTATTTTTTGGTGACATTTGTTCCTTCATCTTTTCCTGAGTGGCAACTAAAATGGCAGCTATGTATGGATTCCACTTGCATTAAGGACCACTGATGTGTAGCTCTTGTGAGTCTGTTATAAGGCCTTGATGGTGGGCTGTCTGTTCAAGACCTGGTGTCTTGCAGATAGTTAACTTCTAATATTGTTGCTCATAGTGTAAACTTATGCTGGACTTGCTGTACATAATTGAGTCCCTCAGCTAATAAGATCCTTCAGTAAGGCTGAATCCAAGTTAGTGATAACCAAGTTCTTGGGCTCACCAAATGGATTTTCCTGAAACATTAAGTAGTCAGACCATGATATAACCTAAGTTCAGTGAAAAGAGTTAACATATGTAGACCAAAGTACGCGATACAAACGTTGTGTTACAGCTATTGTTAGTCTAAGTTTGAGAACAGTAGTTATGCCAATGATAACATTGCTTTGGAAGTATCTCTACAGAATGAATTGTTTCTAGTCTGGGATGATGTAAGATTGACTTGTTGTTTCAGTTGAGTGGTGACGATGCCTGGCTATGTCCCCACTGTAAGAAGCAGCAACAAGGCACCATCAAGACCCTGGGTCTGTGGTCATTGCCAGATGTCCTAGTCATACACCTCAAGAGGTTTAAACAGGTGGGCTTTCAGGATGATCATAGTTAAGAGATAAACATAGCTGAGAAATCATGAGATCAATTTCACCCATCATGCTCACAATGCAAGTTGATATGGGAGGCAATACAGTCAGTGATGATTGCAATACATTGAAGGATGGTATTCCTCCAAGCATTTGGTAAGTACTTGATTTTGATAGGTCAATCAGAGGTTACATGTCACAATAACCACCGCTGGTTGAAAGAACTGATTTGATGTCCGGATCATATTACTTTCAGAACATAAACTAATTATTCTAAATTCAATGTCTGTTTATCTCAGGTCTGCCTCTTCCCTACAAACATTTAAACATCAAACTTGAAACAACCTGATAACTTTCCTGAGACACCCAACCTGCTTGTTTTCATGACAAGTTGGACTTTACTAAAAATGAAGGGTAATGGACGTTTCTGGAGCAGAACTCCGTAACTGTTGGGATATTGCAGGGATGTGAAATCTCTGCGGAAATGAGGAAAATCGCTTTTTTTTTTAAACAGTAGTCCTCGGAAAAAAATCATCTTAAGTCTCCAAGTCCTCGGAAAAATATAATCAAAGATTTAAAAAAAATATTCCGGCGGGTAGCTGGGTTCGCGGAAGCTATGCCCGATTTTTTAAAAGTACTGATTTAACTTCGACCGGGGGATATGACAACTCTTGTTGCTAAATCATTGTTGGTATGCACTTTGAAATGTGATATGTACAATGATATGTTAAACAATGCAGAGTTGCGGTCACTACAATATTCCAAGTAGGTGTGCAGTACAGTCTGGGCAGAAAACAACATTGTCATCATCAGCTTGTGTTTTTTCATTTATCAGCTTGTGGCTTATTGGCCATTGCATGAGCTATTATCACTGTTCATCATGTTTTCAGGTTGGCATGAGAAGGAACAAGCTGAACACTTTGGTGAACTTCCCTGTTAGTGACCTGAACATGACTGAACACGTGGTCCAGAGGGAGGACATACTGAACGGTCACCCTGGACACAGATTGACCAATGGCAAGGACACCTCAGGAGGGAGGGATGATGACATGGTTTATGATCTGTTTGCTGTTTGTAATCACTATGGAAACATGAATGGAGGCCATTATACAGGTATGGACAAATATTAGAAGAGGATTGTACAGTGTCTCAAATAGTAGTCCATGATCAGGACAGGATCTGACAGCCTTGATTTTGAAGTTGATCTGTTATGGTGCCTGCATGTTTATGAGGGGGACTGTTGAGTGTATTTGTACTATTGCAATATGGTTGCATGAGCTTCAGTCACTATTGCAATACTATTGCAATTAGGTACATCTAATGTACAGAAATATTTGAAATGTTTAACCTTACATATAGTTATGAGCAAAACATTGAAAGTTTGTGGTTGACATTAGATGATCGATGTTTTCAAAGAACAAAAAAAAAAAAGAACTGAAAAGTCTTCAACCTGAAAGGCTGATACTAGTGGCCTTGTTCCGAGTTTTTGTCCTAATCCTGGTATATATATACACTGGTATTTATTTTAACACCACTTCTAGAATTAACACTGTTGTTTAGTAATGTGATTGTTGTTAGAAGTGAAGGACAGAAAACAGTTTTTGTTATGGTTTGTGATACCTGAGACCATAGATTGTGTTCCTGTTGCTTCATACGTGACGTTTCTGATGACCTTGTCCCTGACACTCCCGTTGTGTTCTATGACGTAGAGTAGAGTAGAGTAGTGTAAAGCACTTCTGTAGTCATCAGTTGAACTCTTGGAGCTAACACAGCTTCTTTTAAGTGAGCTTGTGTTTGTGAGTGGGAATTTGAACAAAACTGAATCATTTGTAATTCCATACAGTATTATTATGTATTACCGTATGCCCATAATTGTTCACCATATTATAGATTTCCCTTACTAAGATTGCATTTTGAATTTGTAAGTATAATCACACAATAGTTTGAACAAAAAATGGATGTAAGGAGCAAAGATGAATCTATGGTAAATGTTTTCAGAATTTCTGATGATGCAGGTTTTAATTTATGGTATTTTCTATTTGTTTTGTTCATGTGTGCCTTTCACATATGGATGCCAGGGCAAAATAGGTCCCCAGAACCCGATTATTAAGAACCACACTGCAATGGGGATTACTATGGTGCACTTTGTTTTATGATGCTCTATTGGTTTGTTTGATAAAAGTTATCAAGCTGATGCCTGAATTGTAAAACACCATTCACTCACTCATGTCTTTCTTTGGTTGCTTGCAGCGTTTTGTAAGAACCCTATTGATGGCCAGTGGCATGAGTATGATGACACAAGGGTGAAGGACATGTCCCAGTCACAAGTTACATCTAAAGCAGCCTACCTGCTGTTCTACCAGCGGCGCAGCCTATCCAAGTGTTGCAATCAAAACCTGCATACTGGCAAACACTGGATCTTCCGTATGTACACCAACAACAACAACAATAACAACAACAACCATGTTCCCCCCAGCCCTTCCAGTCCGACCAGTGCCAAGTCGGTACACTTTGACACCTCCTCACCCCAGCAGATCCCACGTCACTCCCAGCCTATGACGCCCAACACGTTGCGGAGGGAAATGGGAG
This sequence comes from Haliotis rufescens, assembly GCF_023055435.1. NCBI lineage: Eukaryota > Metazoa > Mollusca > Gastropoda > Lepetellida > Haliotidae > Haliotis > Haliotis rufescens. Next base: position 25,576,863 of record NW_025963791.1, on the reverse strand, counting down.
AGCATCCCATCAAACCTATCCTGCGACCTCTCACCCCTCAACCTCCACGAAGACAGAACTACAGCCCACAGGAAATAGATTATTACGACCACAGTCCAACATCTCGGGGAAGGGAGGTAACTCAGGAGTTCCGAGTACGAGCTCCACTTGTTCGGCAGCACTCAGAGCCTGATGCTCATAAAGGGATGGGTGCATGTTTCAGTTTAAATCGGACTTCTGGACACAATAGTGAAGTGTACGGTGTCAAATCTCCTCAGTTACCTGAGAAGCACAGCCATTCCTCTAACCTTCTGAATGGACACGATCACGAGAGTGGTACATTCAGGAGAAGCTACAGATCACAGGAAAGGACAAGGCCTAACATTAGTCATGATGCCAATTGCCACCGCCCTCCCCGCCCTCCAACAGACTCCTATTCTTCACGGGATTCAACGGACAGTTCAAATCACACTTCTCATTCAACAAATGACAGTTCTTCCCACCCTGTGCGAGCTGTGAATGGCTCAGGGTATCTTTCCTCGCCCAATGAAAGCCCAAGCCATACATCAAGAGCTTCGTCTGATCTTAGGCAACGGCGCAGCTCCAGTGAAGGGCCTGTGGTGGTGTCTCATGTGCCGCAGGACAAGATGTCTGTCATGGTGGCTGAGTCAAAACAGATCGTGCCTCCAAGTCCTGTGATGGCTGCACCGTTACCCAACGGAACAAGAGCCTTGGAGGAGATGAGAATGTTGGAGAAGAGAGGATCATCTGAGGAGAGGAGGATAAGTGAAGAGAGGAGAGTGCCTGAGGAGAGAAGGCTGTCCGAGGAGAGGAGAGTGTCCGAGGAGAGAAGGGCATCAGAAGAGAGGACATATGTCCATCGAGACTTCAAGACCATTGACACTCGCACATCAGGTATGTCAGTCCTGGTATCAGACATATAGTGCATTGATAATTTGATTTTGCAGTGAAGAGCTGATTTCTTCTGTTGCTGTGTTTGAATAGTGATGTCTTAGATTAACTTGCCACCTACACACATTAAGGATATATGCTTAGTCGATGCTTATGTTCGTAAATGATTTAGTGGTTACCAACTGTGGAATATGGAAATGGATGTTTCAATGTTGTGTGTATGTAAGATCGAAATGAGATGCATTTGTAATATGATTCCTGGTATAAATGATAAAAAATATGATTTGTTTTAAAGGTATTTGATTATGTTACCAGTAATAATTCACCATCTTGAAATTATTTTTAAAGGCTCTGCACGTAATTCTGAAGACCGAGAAATTCCTGAGAAGTATGCTACCGTCGGTCGTGACATTCAGATGAGAATTGATGCTCTGATGGATCATTCACGCAACACACAACAACACCAGACAGACAGTAACATGAACACATATTCCCGACCTCCCCGACCCCACACCGTGCAGCGACGGCAAAATGATGCCTACGTGATGGAGCCGCGTGAACGGGATAACATGTCTATCTCTAGTCTCAGTCAGAGGCAGAGTCGCAGTCGCTCAAACATTGATGCAAGAGACACTATGTCTGTGAAAAGCTTTGGGGACCAGGTTTACAATGGCTATGGCCGAAGAGATTCCAGTCGGGGCCCAGTGCGGTACCGACCACACATACACAAAGGACACATGCATGCACAGATGCAGGCAAGACGCAGCATTGAAGTGCCAGCACCTTGTTTAAAAGAGTCGTCTGTGTAGTGGATCGCTAAGGTGGATGCTCATCCTTGGTGAAGACATGAATCCGGGTTTCTGTGCTTGTTTAGGGGATGACATTAATTGTTGAAGACAGAAACCAGTATTGGAATGCATTAATGGGATAACATAGGATCTGTTTGACTGTTGTGTTGCATAGCTTGGATCTGCGGCAGGATGTTTACCATTGATTGATATGTTTAGTGCTAAGCTTCTTCTGATGGAAGATGTTGTGGAGACTTGTTAATGATACGTGACAGTTGCACTGCTGATGTCTATGGAACTTGTATTGTAACTCTGAAGGTAAACCTGGCTTTAAGGGATTTGCGGTAGTGTGAGGTAGAACATCCCAGGAAGAGATTATAGCATGTTGGTGTTGAAAGCGACTGCTGAGCAGTGAAATGTTGGACTCCTCGAACTATAGTGCTGTGATGTTGTACTTTGTTGTGACGTCAGGTAAAGTAGGATGTGTGTCTGAATACATGGTCCGCCGGCATAGCTCGTGTGCCATGTTTGTTCATGAAGCAACATGAAAAAGGATGAATATTTTGTTTATACATGTACTCTGTGAATCCTATATTGTCACAGTATAAAAGTACTATCATGATCAGTTTTCACAAATTTGTGTTAACTCCTTGGGACTAGTACAGCTGAATCATTGAAAACACTTGGAGCATTCTGTTCAAGGTTTTGTAACCTTGTTTTTTATGGAAGGCTGATAAGAGATGCCAGTTTTTTGTGTGGGTATTGTATTGTGGAGATGCATGTGGGATGTGTCTAGGACTGTGCATGTTTGTTTGACTTGATTTCTCACTTGTTAATGACACTATTTCACCACAACCATGTGTATATAATAGATCCCAGTAGCTGCACTGTACATAGACACAGCAGGCACATATCATGTACATACATCTACAGCGTGGAGTTGGACAGCCTGGTGTGTAAAGACTAGAGGCATGCACTGCCTTACTGTTGACAGTAGATATCAGAGTAGTCCATATCTTCATATAATTGTGTACAGTAATTTTCAATATTTGAAAATCTAACTGTTCAGTGAATAGCTAATATATATATATATAGTTGTTGTATATTCTTACACATGCTACTCACTGACTGCAAGTACCAGTGGATGTGACTCTGTGATTAAGGGAGACATTTATCAGAGATACTGTCACAGTGATGTGCTTCAGTATGTTTTTCAAGAAATGTGAACTAAAGTTCAAGCAATGTGTTTCAAGAGCAGGACCTAAACTTGAACAAACCACTTCCAAAAGCTGTGCATCCTTCCTGTGGAATGTGTGGGTAATCCTGATGACATTGCAACTTGACTCTCATCAATTGTCAAAAGTTACCTCCCTTTCAGGAAATGCCATGGGAATAATACATGAATCCTTCCACATGATTGACAAGATTGGCAAATTTCAAAATGAACTGAATGAGTTGGGCTCAAATACCTTCTCTGGCCCAGCTCTCCATACACAGTATTATTGTTTCCTTTCCACAAATATCAAATTCAGTCTTCATGGGTGAGTCGGGAGTCACATCCAGGGGTATCGACCAAGTACAATGTGACACTGTTTTGTCCTTATGTCCATACAGCAATGCAAGTGACCATACCTTGCCTTGTGCCATAGGTACACTACCACTCAGCGACAACGATTTACATAATCAGTGTGTGCAAATATACATCATCACAAAGTGTTAGTGTTGCTGTTCTATCTGGGATGTACTTAGTCATTGTTGATGAAATTACAGTTAGTATGAAAGGTCTTTGGCTAGGAAGGGAATTTGAATGTCACCGTTGAACCGACCTGTTCTTGTTGAGTTGCTGAAGGATATAATGTTTCTATTTGTTTACCTTTCTGGACATGTGTTAACTGGGTAAATAAAACAATGTTACATTTTTTATACTACCCAAAAAAAGTTAAGGACCACCATTTGGGTGTTCCTTAACTTCTTTTGAGTAGTATAAATTGGTAGCCTATCAATCTAGTAATTTTCTGGTAAATATATCTTTGTGTAGCTATGGCATGACATATAAGATATTTTTTTAGCTGTCATATTTTGGCTTTTAGACACTTCATCCCTTCAACTTATCCCAAAGTGGGTAAGGATTGTTGAAGCTCCTTGAATTACCTTAATTACATGTACTTGGAAGGATGTTTGTTACATCAAATTTGGAAATAATCAAAATCATCATTGATCAGTTTCTCCCTTTTCCATTTACCTAAAGCTAGTGTTATGTGAGTGTGGTTGAGTGAACACAACGGAGATGTTTCCAGTGTTTTGCAGTTACTGTTGATGGTGCATATCTGTGTGAGGACCAGTGTTATGTGAATGGTGTTTGTTGCTGTATGTGAATGAAGGCTTTGACTGAATATTGTACAGCCAGTGTTTTCTGCAACACTATTGTGTTCATTGTCATTATGATTCCATATCATAAATTACCCGGTGAAATTTATGATGAATTGTTTTTCTAGGTATATCAAATATCCATGAGTTAGGATTTTGAGAACCTTTGAAATACATGTATATTATGATTCACTGTTTAATAGGAATTCCACATCATGAATGAATGACAGGTAGTCACAATTGCAATTATTATATCATGTCAGACATATTTTAATCAGTTATTGGTCTGTGTGCATATTTTGATTAGTTTTAGTATTTTTGTGTAGATTATTGTGAATAGAATAGCTGTAAATAGTTGTAACATGATTTGGGCAGCTAGCACTCGAAGAGACTCTCTTGTATTGTCTTTTTCAAGTATTTTCATTTCTTTTCAGCCTTTGTTATGCTATCATATCCTTTCTTCAATATTGAAGTCCCAACAAGAATCTTTCAATTGAGAAAATTTCATTTGCAATAAACAGGACAAAGATAGCATTTTTGGTCATGAAAAGAATTAATGATAAGGCTTTTGAGATGGTCCCTAAGGGTTAGTTTCCCTCCATTTGTCCATGACATTGTTCCCAGAGAGACATTAACATGACTGAAATGGCATTTGTTTGTTCTGACATTGTTTATCATCCAGTAGATTGGATGTAGACTTGTCCATTTGGCTTTGTGTATCATAAATAGCCTCATGAATCTTCACTGATTCAATCACTCATTTTAACCCCATCGCAGCATAGATCCTTCAACTGCTAATCCACCTCAATAACTTTGGTTAGATTTGAAGTATATACATGCCATCTATTATTGTGGTCAGATTGGGAATTGCCAACTAATAAGATAGTTCATTGATGGACGATTTCAGTGTTTTTGTCAACAGACTATCTTCCAGTTGATATTCAGTTAATGGTTGATTTAAGTGCTTGATTGTAGTGCACAGTACTGTAATTTTGTCCACTATATCTATTTATTGAGTATTCTGGGTACATACTGATTCCAGGTGGTATGCCTGACTTGCTATTCCTATATTGATGCTACCCCTATATTGATGCTACCTAGTGAGAGAACATTCCACAGCTTCCTGCAGCATTGCTACAACAACCACAGTGTTGCACAACCAGGACCAGCCACCAGCCATGACAGCTGTTGATGAGCGTTAGAAACTAGAAATTTACAATCACTTGATAAATGTGTTTTGTTTTAAACCAAACCCACCCACCCCCCAAAAAACACTTTTTTTAATAAAATATATATAGTGTCAAGTCAAAGAGTTACTTCGCCTCCAATTTTTGTGTTGCCCCAACTTTGAAGATTTTTCATTAATTACTCAACAGACTTTAAAACTTTATTCAAATTTTGTTGGTGAAACCGTAAAGCAAGAAATTAGAATAACCTGAAGATGATTAGGAACTAACTTTATTTATTTAATTTGTCAGAATAATGCTCTTGGTTGTCACACATACCCACTACCGGTTACATATGATGTTGTGTGACTCACAAATACTAATAACTACAGTCAGTCACTGATTAATATTAGGTCAGTAAAAACTAGTTTCTTTGTGATTGAAATAAGCAAAAGAGGTAGTCGGCTTCTACGTTCCACTTGCCCCATGAATATTGTACTGCACACATCAAGTTTATTTTCTGATGCTGCTATTGAATCAGACTCCATCAGAAAAATTATGATGTCTAAGTTGATGGTTGGGATTGATTCTTTGTTGATTAATGCTTTTTCTTCGTTATTTTGCAAGGAAATATACTGTTTCTATCATTGATGCAATTTGTTCGGAAGTAACATGGGCAGGTAAAGAAACGTAATTCTCCCTTGGGAAACAAAAATGAATTCAATGAGTAATCAACCAAGACTTTTATTATTTCTTGAAATACCAAATGTTGTTAGCAGCAGAAGTCTATATATACCAACTTGTTTTGTACTAACATTAAATGGTTTACAGTATATTTAGAACATGAAAGAATTAATGGGGGAAAAGGATTGTTGAGTTGTCAAAAGATGCCACTATTTGTTGGACCTGCTGGCATTTGTGTCCTTCTGTGTCTGTGGGTTTCACCTAAACGGTATACTATCACTTGTGTCCCTTGTTTTTCTCCCACACGATTGAATTATTTACTTAATTTCAAAATAATTCTCGCAGTCCATAAGAATGAACGTGTTGGGTAAGGGAAAAGTGTCATGGCTTCACTTGACTATTGAACTGGAAGCAATCCTTGGAAACTGTAACAAACATTACTTTCTTTACATGCTTGTGTGTTTTCTGATGCATAAAATTCTTCAATTTTTAACTGTTTGTGATATTTTACTAAGAAGTAACCAAAATGTATGGTTTAATATATTACAATTTTGTGTCGATAACATTCCACATTTTATGTACATGTGCAATTGCTGTTTATGTTTAGTTTGTAGTGATTGTGTGAAGACCAACACTGTGCTGCTTCTTGTTTTTATGTCGTATGTCACTATTTATTTTGTTTCAAGTTTGCATATTCTTCCAATTTCATTCATCAATTTAAAGTGCTGACATTTTGTTTTTTTGTACATGAAAATCAAATGCAATTCATAGAAATATGACATATCTGCAGGCCATATGCTGCAGCCTTAGTGATGCTCATTATTGACGACAATATCATATATGTTTGTACGAATGCTGTTTTGAATCATATGGCTTAAAAGTGGCTGGAGTCACTATTTCCTGTGCTTGCCTCAGATATGGATTTCACGTATCTATTTTGTCTCCTACTAGTACTACTGATAATTACCCTCAAATTACCTGTATCACCTTGATCAAAAGGGGAACTCTTGGCATGGCATCATATTTACTGTGCTAGGCATCAGAGTGGCTACGCACATTCCAAGATTCGCCCTGCATTGGAAAGGTGTCATTTTGGACATGGTCAAATGTAAATTATCTTTGAATATGAGGTGATATAGCTGTTTGATTTATTTACTGGTAGACATATAGACATTGCTTGTCTTCTCTCAGGATTACTTCTTAATGATTAATGTCTCAAAAACAATGATATGAATCAGTGATGACATTTTAGAAACTTATCTTTTTCCCCCTGTTAATCATTGTCTCACTTTTTTTTATATAGAACTGAAAAGAGAATAATCAAACAATAGTTACTTAATCCCTTGTTTGTTGTTAATTTTTCTTTTGGAATTGATATTTTATGAAATACAGTATGATTATTGCCATGGAATGATTTTATTACTTAATCATTGATATCTTTACTCAGGAGGAATTCCTCATGCACAGATTGAAATGTCCTCTAGTCTAAAGGCTGGTTCCCAGACAGGCAGTTCTATCTTGTCCAGTGGGATCCTGACACTTGGCAGTCCTATGTTCAGGATCTGGTGTAGGAGCTGTTATTGCTTGTACAGTTGGGCCCTTAACATGCCCTTTAATGTGAAGCCCCATTATCTCAATGTTCCAAGAACCAAAGGACAATAGATGAGGAGAGATAAAGGCGACCTCTGATGTTCCATGCAATATCTGTCCTTGCATAGTAATACCAATGGACCTAAGTCACTGGACTCGTTTCAGTTGAAAATTGGAATGATACATTATTTATGTACATTATTAATTTGTTCCTTAATTTCAGATCTGAAAACAATTTTTTTAAGTAATACATTTTGTGGTATTTTATTTGTTAATCAATGCATAATTGCTAAATTATCTTTTTGTTGTTAATATTTTACTGCAGATAATCTTGATGAGTGATATTGTGTCAAGAGGTATTACTAGGCACAAATATACCAGTTGGGGTCTGAGGATGAGATAATGGGACAGGTGTGGTCATGCCCACAAATTTACAGTGTTGGACTTGACCTGATGTTCAAGTGTAAATTTGTTGTGCAGTAAGTTTACAGTTTCTGAAATGTCTACATATTAAACAAACTCTTAGTTTTGCTCATGGCTTTATCACAATAACTATTCCATTTTCTATCAGCATTACTTTATTTGTGGTTAGTTGGTATACTACTATGTATAACAATGTTAAATGTGTAATTCAACAAGCTAAGGTAGTTTTCAATGCAATAATGTTCATGTGATTCATGTTCTTTTCAATATCATGTCTTTTTAGGACAATTAAATGTACATTTAAATATAAATTTTGCCATCATTAAGTTTCCTTGTTAACAGTATGTAAAATAAAATAATTCAAAAATAACAAGTTGTTTTGTGGTGCATGAATTGATAAAAGTTCTCAGATCCCGATTGACTTCCAGGAGTAGTCCCAGACTTGTATCCAACAGTCCTCATCAAAACTTCATGGGCTTGTACACACCTGGGAATGCATATGACCAGTGTGTGGTGTAATAGTGACGCATGTCTATTCAGTCACGTAATGAGATGATTCTGTGCATTATGCCCTGGAAGTCAAATGAGCTTGACTGTGTTCATGAACAGAACCCTATATGTGTCTACCGTTGTCTGAGATTGAACCAGTGTCTAAAGTAGAGGCTAAAAGGCCATGGAACACGTTGCACAAGAAATGTGTGTATTCACTATGTAAACAGACCCATAAAGTATTGATGATACATAATCCATTGACTAGTCACTTGGAATGAAACATTTCTCAGTTGTGATGTAGCTTCTTTCAGTGTCCAAACATGACCACTTTGCAAGGATGCTTATTGCAAAACAACTGGACAGTGTGTGTGTTACATGCTGTAGTCAGCGTGTTCCACCTTTTGTTTGTTTGTTTTGTTGTTTAACGCTGCATTTGGCAATATTCCATCTACATCATAACGGTCTGCAAATAAACCATTATGATGATGTCACGCTATTGTTGTTGAAGTTGATTCTGTGCCAGGAATATTTACGGGCCACCACTGAACAAAATATAACAAGTAAAACTGACACAAATGTAGGTCACAATGCCAAACTATAGAGAAATCATATATCAACAATAGCATGGTTTAAGTCGTTCAGGGCTTGTTGATTCTACTTTTGGAATCAATAGATTTGAGTCATTTCTCCATAACATTATCGACTCTTGGCCAGGCAATCAAGTACCAGACTTCAGATCACTCGAAATGTACCCAATGAGCAGTAGGTCCACACCTGTCATATTTGGATTTAAAGATTAGGTAACAAGTTGAGGATGAGAATGCATGTTATGTAATTTTCCAGAACAATTTAATTACAGTAAACTACATTTGTAACGAACATGCTTATAACAAACCGATGGATATAAGAAACTTATGTTTTGGTCTAGGCAGTATGTATGCTTATAAACAACTTGGGTTATAATGAACTAATATTAGTGGTCCCTCTTGAGTTTGTTAAAACCAAAGTTTACTGTACTTGTTTTACTGATCCCCATGTCACTTGTTAGACATTTAACAAAACATAAAATAAAACAATTCCATAAAGGTTTTGTGGATCAAAATCTGAACAAGAAGTAATTAAATTGTTCTGGCCTCATATCAATTTGATCATATAGATTTTATCAGAAACATTACTGTTTTGTTAACAACTTGTTAAATAAAGTATTGATGTGAGAGCAGTAATTAAAGCTAGAAGCTTGGATGTAATAATGTTACAGCAATGGTCTGGTGCAGGTTGATGTCCCTTGTGGAAATGACATTTTTGTGGGAACAAGACACAACCTGTGGTGCTATCTCACTGCCACCCATGATGTAACAAACAAATACACACATTAATCACATGTTTATTTGTTGCAAAAAAACTGCAAAACAAAATAACTTTTGCTACCGGTACATTAAAGTTTGCTGCAAGAGCTAAAAATCTACATAAAATAATATTTGTATTGTACAACACAGTATAACGAATGAAATAAATAACATCAATAACAATTCTAAAATATCCAACATGAATGCTTGGAATAAAATAGACTAATAACTGAATCTTTATACTGTAACATGAAGCATATCACAAGGTTTGAACAATGTTTCGAAACTTGCAAATATTCTGTAGCTATCTCTATGTTGAAGGACTAACAACATAAAGGACAATGTAATATAAACTTATCCTTGAAGAAGGAGGAAAGCCCAAAGTGATGCAGGTCTCAGACATTTACCACTTTGGTGAAACCCACCTGTATGGGTATGGTGCTGACAAACCTAGAAACATAATCAGGGTGAACCGGGATTTGAACCATAGGTTTCTTAGACGACTGGGTCACCCATGCCCCCTACATGCTGCACACATGACAAACATTCAGTCACCATAGCAACATCATTCAGCATTCACTGTGTCAATGAAAAAGTAATGCTTGTAAAATGATTGTACACAGCTTATTCATTGCATGTAGAAACATCAACCACCAGTACCTAGAATACATACAATGGCTTTAAACAATAGCTACAACACCCCTTTTATCACACGAGAGTCATCTTCCAATATCTAGTGCATTATATCTCAATTCTGACCCGCCGCCTCCGTGGTCTTGTGGTAGAGCGTCCGCCCGGAGAGCGGAAGGTCCGGGGTTCGATCCCCGGCCGCGTCATACCAAAAGACGTTAAAAGATGGTACTTGTTGTTACCTTGTCTGGCGCTCGGCATTAAGGGGCTAAAACAAGGACTGGTCGGCTCGGAGTCAGTATACTGTGTCTGAGTGGGGTATTCATGTTAAACTGCGGCATGGTATCTCAGTGAGCTAGCACTATAAATCGGCATCAGTCCGGACTAGTACAAGCAGCAACAAACACACACACACGTGCATGCACATCGCTATATAAGTGCAATAATCTTGGACACGATGTTAAACCCAATTTCACCTCACCTCAATTCTGACCAATTTGCCATTCTGTCTGGGTCTGAGGTCGAATGACATGATACCATTATTAGCTGCCCAATCAACTTCCATGACTGAAACAAGCAGCATTATCACCAATACTTGTATCGTCTTGTTGCGTGCCGCCCCAGATATGCCGAGAAACATCTTGCAGCATAGTATTTACCTCCCCCTGGCTTAACACTCAGGAAAACATTATTTCCAATTAAAAGTTCAAATATAAGTGAGCGTCTGCCTGGAGAGCGGAAGGTCGGGAGTTCAATCCCCAGCCGCATCATACCAAAAGACTTTAGAAATGGTACTTATTGTTACCCTACCTGGTGCTTGGAATTCAGATTATAAAACAGGATTGGTTGGCTCGGAGTCAGTATACTGTTCCTGAGTGGGGTATTCCTGTTAAAACTGCAGCAAGGTATCTCAGTGGGCTACCACTATAAAATCGTCATTAGTCAAGACCAGTACAAGCAGCCACACACACACACACACACACACAGACATGCTTGCACGTCGCTGTGTAGGTGCAATAATCTTGCACTTGACGTTAAACCCATTTCACCTCAACTCAAACAGAAGTCTTCCAGCTCCATTCAACACATGCGGCTGTGATTTTGAATGTAGATCAGTGCTCACATTCAGCAATTTTATTTTGATTGGTTATTTACTTGAAGCTCATGAGAGGGTGATATTCTGTGCTAGGATAGTGATAAGTGAGATTCAAGACTGGTGGTGAATGGGTCGGGGTATATATCCTAACTGAATGAGGATATGATACTCTGGATAATCGAGGATTGTGCCAAAACGTCGTGTATGCCAACATCGGGGTATTGATCATCGTTTTCAGGACGTTAGACTCTTTACATATGGACAACAGAATAGTCATTGGCACTGCCACACCAGATGTATCAAGGATGCAAGAAAATAGTTTCCAACAGTGTTTCACATATACCGGTATCACCACCAGAATACGTCAGTCAAGCAAAAGCAATGCCTGTTGTCCACATTAATCATCAAGGAAGGTGTGCTACTCACTAGGGCTGGGACGGATAACTCGGGTACTCGGGTCGGGTGGGTACTGAGTAGGACCCGGGTAACCAGAGGACAACCCGGACAAGTGGTTAGTCACGTCATATATTGTTTAATGGCAAAAATTATCTCGAACTCTATGTTTACACTATAAGTGACTAATGTTGGCATTTCTTTCTGACTATACACTTATTCCTTCTGACTTTATATATTTGAATAAAGATAAAACTTCAGGCAAATTCAGTGTATGCATGACCAGATCGTTTTATACGAGTATCTAAATACATTTTGCCAGGGCTACGGTCATACTGTTCCCAATTGGACATATGGACCTATCCCTAAGACCTACAGCGGGTAACCGGGATGGGTCAGGTAATAGCGGGTTGGGTACCCTGGTAGTAAATTTGGACTCATCCCAGCCCTACTACTGACATATCATGATCATTACTATCAGGGGAAATCTTTACCAGTGTATCCCGGTAAACTAAGGGACACAACTCACACCTTACTCTTTGTGATATCAAATTTAACCTAGTAAAAGAGTATTATGATATGTACATGTATTAATATTAGGCTGCATATTTTTTTAAATATGTTTTGGTCAGATTTTTCTCAAAAGTGAGGAAGACGGGAAGTAGGACTTTTTCTTAAAAACAAAATTGATGAGGGAGGAAAACCTTCTTTTAAAAACACTTTAGTACAATGTCAGCTGTCAAGCATGGCAGATACATGATGTTGGAACTTTGAATTATTTTACTTTTTTTATTGGCAATAAACATGACTGATGCACACTGGCATGTCAATGCCCCAAAACCATTTATTTTTTTTCAGCCTTAATTTACAAATCATCAAAAGACATTCTGTCGTGACTTTGTGTACCGTACAACCTCAGCCTTTCTATCTCAAAGTCACCTTGTGGAACTCTGCATCATGATGGCCATTTCCAGCTGCCCGAAACCTCCCTGTTCCATCACCACAGACCCCTGTCAAACTTCATCAGGTCACAAAAGAGTGATAAACAGATTCGCACCCCACTCCAATAACAAACCCCCCATCTCCCATCATTTTATCACCCCATATACCTACATATGAACAAATGCACTATGTGCTCCCTTCCTTCTCTGCTGAACTGTAGCATACACAAAAGTCCTAACAAACATTCACGCTTCAAGTAAACCTCATCGGTCTACAGTTAAAGTACACAGATGCCTTGAACAATTGACCTGTTTAAAAAAGTTAAAAATGCACACCACTTCACATTTTGTAAACATTTCAATGAAAGTCTTAAAAAATAATTCATTGTGGCCTGAACATCCACAACGTCAGTCTTGTCTCATGAATGTCATCTGGCCCTATGTGTTGCTTGTTCTTGGCCCCAAGCATCCAACATGTTCTATCCCTCATTGCTCCCTGTAATTGTTGCACAGTTTTTACTCAAAACACACACTTGGGTACCCGGTAAATGGTCACTTCTTTCTTATCCTTTTTAAGCTTCTTCATTGTGCGAAACCCCCCACAGTCAGCCAAAAATAAAAGACCTTCATCTAGTGAGCGAGTGAGTGAGTATGGTTTTATGCCGCTGTTAGCAATATTCCAGCAATATCACGGCAGGGGACACCAGAAATGGGCTTCGCACATTGTACCCATGTCGGGAATCGAACCTGGGCCCTCGGCGTGACGAGCGAACGCTTTAACCACGAGGCTTCCCGACCGTCCCCCCTTCATCGTGTGACCTTGGTGACAAACACAATGTCTTAAAAGAAAAACAGGAGTACAGACATCATTCATCAAAAGATAAAAATGAGCTTTTCTGAATAAATGCAATGTTTTCATACTAACCAGATGCTACACAGTGTTTTAGCTTCCCTACCTTTTACAAACAAACAGTACTGGAACAGAGAGACAGTTGAAACAGGCTATAGTCTGTGCCCCGATACCCATGAGTTATCCGCCTTGGTTCGTACTCCCTCATATTCTTCACTGTAAGACAGCAGGAGCAGCATAGACAGTGGTGCCAGAACGGTAAGGCAGACTTTACCAGGTACCGATGGAGCAGTACCCAGCAACCCAGAATGTTTATAGCGGAGCTGAAACAAGATGTGGTCCTACCTCCTCAGGGCCAGTGGTGCTGAAAGTGGCCTTGTTCCTCTATTAGGGCACGGACAATGGCGTTGGGGTGGGTCAGCTGCTGGGCCAGGACAAACAGTCCGAAGCTGTGAGTCCCCTCGACGTCCTCAACAGAGATGCTGCATAGATAATGGCTGGCAAATACTGACGAACACACCTTCATGATAGTTTGAACAGAAACGTTGGTCATGGAGGGCCATTGTGGAGGACAGTGCATGGATCTTGTTGGCTGACGGAGGTGGCAAGTCAGGACTGGAAACAGGAAGGTACAGCCCCTGGCGCTGTCATTGACGCTGCTGGGACACCTGAAGATATTGACAGAGGGCTGGAACAGGACAGAGGGTGAGTTACACGTCATCATCTGGACCAACGATCTCTTAAATGTTGACCCGGAAGTTGATTCTTAGCGATGAAGTGCCAAGAAATATCAAGGTGACCAGGCCATGCACTGATTGATTCTGACCCGGGTGACATCCAGGGCATGAAGCTCACTAACCCTGGCTGCCTTGCCAATTAAGGCCAGATGGGAACCACAAGCGATCTTCAATACAGAGTTGAGAGCCTCTAGGTACATTGTAATTGTGGAGCAAGCAAGGTGATGGAACTGGTGTAGAAATAACAAGAAGTCAGCCACCTGGGGGTAGGAGTCCCCCACCATAGCTATGTGTCTGGACGTACAGAAGCAAGAACAGAGCTCCACTTGTGACCATAGAGGGAACGAGCCGAGGAACAGTGAGCCTTGGAGGCAGCTCCTCAGCTCAGGCCGTGAACCCCTTAGCCCTCAGTGACTTTGGAGACATGCCAGACATGCAGATTGTAGACATCAGGGTCCGGATTAGGCTGTCAGGGTTGAGCAGCAGATTCAGCCATGCCAGAAGGTGCAACATAGGTTCTCCGTCAAGCTGAAGGACACTTGGAAACCAAACTCTGGCTTGCCAGTAAGGCCCGACCAAAGCAGATTCAAAAGGACTGGTCTTGGCTGTGAATGATCTACAGAAGAAGAACCAAGGGAGGAAAAGCTTTTGCACACAGGGACAGGGAGTCTGAAGATCTGAAGAGGAATTCTGTTGATCAGAAGAAACAGGCGAAAGGCCTGCTCCAGCAGTCTAAAGTAAGATGACTATTCCAAACACGTCTGTCATAAGTCAGACAGAGAAGAATATGAGGGAGTACTGCCAAAGGCGGATAACTCGTGGGTAACGGGGCACTGGCTATAATCTGTTTCAACTGTCTCTCTGTACTAGTACTGTCTGTTTGTAAAGGAAAGGGAGGCTAAAGCACTGTGTAGCGTCAGGTAAGGCAAGGCCTATTCTTATCTCAATTGGCAACGTTTAAAATAGGCTACTAATAAAGGATTTCTGCCCCAAACCTTTGAGTCTAGTAGCCTGAAAATGGCGTTTTAGCATAATTTTTAGTACATTTTGGTGTTATCATATGGACTATTATTAGCTGAGACTTTTACTAGACTTGGACTTTTGAAATGTGTCTAAAGTCACAGACTGCAATCAACAAAATAGTCAAAGATAACATTAATGTTTACAAAATATGATTGTTTAGAAGATGAGATCAAACAGAGCAAATGTCTGATCATTAAATTTCCACCCCACCTAATCATCTGTCACTACAAGTCCAGATTCCAGCTCAGCTTCCATGGAAAGTTCTCCCATCATGTCTCACTACCCCTGCAGGGGCGGTCGGGTAGCCTAGTGGTTAAAGCGTTCGCTCGTCACGCCGAAGACCTGGGTTCGATTCCCGACATGGGTACAATGTGTGTAGCCCATTTCTGGTGTCCCCCGCCGTGATATTGCTGGAATATTGCTAAAAGCGGCATAAAACCATACTCACTCACTCACTCACTACCCCTGCAACCATGGGTCCTACTCTCCAGGGGCCTGGCTGGTGGGAGGCACCGGCTTGTGGTGCTGCAGGATCCACTTGGCAATCATGTCTAGTCCATGTCCAGTCTTGGCGCTCATCTCAAGGACGGACATCTTCTGGCAGTGAGCGAGGATGTCCTGCAGCCGAAACAGAGACTCCAGCTCCCCATGGCTCATCACAGTCGGCAGATCGCTGCAAGCAGAGGTCGGCAACGGTATAAGTTAGCTCTCACACACCAACCTACTGTCTGCTGAGGTCTTCATATGTGATATAATGTGTACAGTTGTCTGCTGTAATATAGATCTCATATTGCTGACTGATGTGTATAAAAACATCCTATCTCTTATGGTTATGAGAAAGCAAAGATGATTTTGCGAGAGTGTCAGTGTTCCAAATACCTGCCTGCCTGCTAGCCAAATGCCAGGGACTTTTAAATTGGGCTAGTAACATTTTGGTAAAGCTGGCCTTACTGTCTAGTTGAAAATTTTAGTCAATACATGATAGGCCTGTGTATTGTCAGATTTTTGTGTTTTCTCATGTCACACTTCAATATATTTTCCATTAATTCCTTGAAATAAAGTTCTTTAATCTGAAACTACTCAATCACAGATTTCATGACTGACTGAATCCGTGGTTGGAAACTAAAACAGGAATTGCTGAAATCCATCAACTGGATACCTACGTCTTATTGAGGATGAGAAGGACGGGCAGCCCCTGGGTATCTGCATGGGACAGCACCGTCAGCAATTGTATACAGGAGGCAGCAATCTGGAACCGGTTTGTCAGGTCCACCATGTACTGGAATCAGATTACACTATACAGAATCACATAAGACAGCAATCTGGAACCGGTTTGTCAGGTCCACCATGTACTGGAATCAGATTACACTTTAGAGAATCACATGACAGCAATCTGGAACCGGTTTGTCAGGTCCACCATGTACTGGAGTCAGATTACACTATAGAGAATCACATAAGACAGCAATCTGGAACCGGTTTGTCAGGTCCACGATGTACTGGAATCAGATTACACTGGAGAATCATATTAAACAGCAATTCTAAAGAACATTTGTAATGAACCATGCTGGGACTTCAGGGACTTCTATGATGACTGAATTTCATGTTTGGGCTAGTATAGTAGCCCACTCAAATGGCTTTAGCACAGGCTCTTGAAAAGGGAAAATATTTTCTATTTTCTCTTCATATTCCAATCTGCTAAATTGTTGTTCGTCCAAATAAAATACCACCTCTATGTCACATCAACTTACACACACCATCTTACTGTCAATCAAAACTGTTTTTCTCTGTCGGCCTGATCTGACTTACGATAATGGAGCCAGCTTCCTTGAAGTAATTGTGCCAGATGGGGACCATGGATCCTCCAAGTTCCCTCAGAGTGATCTCATCTCGTCGCCCCAGTGTTACTGAGGTCAGGTTTGTTCCCACCTGAAAGATTGTCATGCATGATATCCTCCTTTAACAAACTAACAGTGTTTTATATAAATCATGAAAGTGAAGGGGTCCTTCTTATAACCCTAGTATAGTGAGTAGTCATAAAAATGACCTCAAGGTCCCACTTAACACTTTTAAATAGAAAACAGAGTTCCCAAATTACCAAGTCATGCAGAGAAGTGAAATGTGTCCTGTTTTCTTATCCTAATGTTATACAATTTTTACTTCTGATGAGATCAAATAACAATATTTACTTCAGTTTAGAATGAGTCAATATGTCATTGTGTTGAGCTATGATTTCATCCTCACCAAAATATGCCACACTTTAAAAAGTATCATGAGCATATCGTTATTATTTGAATTAAAAAAATATAACATACGTTTAATGATTAACAACAAAAATGTGTGAAATATTTGAAATTGACTCCCCCTGTACTTACTGTTGGTATTGTCATGGGTGATATCTCTATCTCTGTTGTCACCTTCAGAGGGTAATCTACACAACACTAAGGAAAATAGTCATTTCATTCTTAGAGGGACATTCAGACCGTATTTGATTTGCCTAAGTTGGTGTACAACCCTTCACAGTGATGTACGAGTATGAATGTTTGGGCAGGAAAGCAGCTAGAAACAGGAGAGAAATACAGCAATAGGGCACTTATATCTCACCACAGAGTCCTATGTTCACGGTGACTATATCTGAGCATTCCATCATTATATATATATCTCTTGTTTTGTTTGTTTTTTAACAGTGCCCTAAGCAATATTGCAGCAACAAGACAGATATCTGTAAATAATCGAGTCTGGACCTGACAAACCAGTTATTGACATTATAAGCAACACCCCACATTATCGCGGTACCATGACATGCAATCAATCGAGTCATCGAGCATGACTACCTGATCCAAATAGTTGCCTCTTACGAAAAGCATAGCTTGCTGGGGACCAAACCCAGATTCCTAGCATGGCATGCTCAGGTATTTTCTATGTTAGATTTACAGTCTCTTTTCCTATCTAAGAGTTGAGTCATTTTCTGGCTGTGGGTCTATGAAGTTTGCAATTTTACAACTAAGGCAAATCACATCCATGGCATCCTGTGATCCTGGGTGGTGTTATAACCTTGTGATTATTCATTAAAGGTCTTGCTCTGTTAATAGTCAAAGCACAATGTGTGAAATTCCATGGTTAAATATTACGAAAAGCGGCTTAAAATATCATATTCACTCACTCACCAGCACAGCACACTGTGAACATCGAGGTTTGTTTTGTTGTTGTTTAACGTCGCAATCAGCAATATTCCAGCTATATGACGGCGGTCTGTAAATAATTGAGTCTGGACCAGACAATCCAGTGATTGACAGCATGAATGTCAATCCACGCAATTGGGATCGATGACATGTATCAACCAAGTCAGCGAGCCTGGCCACCCGATCCCGTTAGTCGCCTTTTACGACAAGCACAATCGCCTTTTAAGGCAAGTATGGGTTGCTGAAGACCTATTCTATCCCGGAATTTTCACGGGTCTAGAGGTAGTAAAGGATACTTTGTAACCTCTTCAAAAGAAGAGTTTTTCCAACACCCGATGAGCCAATGAGTAGACACATGGCTAGCAACTTTTTAAAACAAATAATTTCTAAAGAAATTGTAAAAACATAATAAATCAAGGTGACAAGCTCAACGAGGCCGTCTCATCACTTCAGAATATTTTACACCGGATGTTTACACCAACCTCGCTTACGAAAAGAAAAAAAAAATCTTTTAGAGTTAAACAGTTGACTATAAAGAATTTGTGAGCAATGCATATTTTGTGTCATGATCTACTAAAACGTTCAAATAATGTGTGAGAATTATTAACTGAACGAATTAAATTAGTTCAGCTTGTGAGCAATGTGTGAAGGTAAGCTCCAAACAGCGAAACTTATCGTTCTAAAGAGCGATCATCGGGAGGTAGCACGCGCTGACAAGGAGCGTGTCAGTGACCTATAACGCATAATACTTCCTTAAAAACTATTTCAAGTTATTTGGTTTTCTAACAAAGTTAAGTATAAAATACATACTCAAAATATCCATTCTTGTCAAATAACACGTGAACTTATCTCATATCGTGATATGAAACAATTGACATTCTAACTCGAGGCAAGTTGGGCCACTGATGATTTATATAAATATCTCAGTAGGATCACTTCTTTCATCTTTTTTGTTTTAAAATAAACTCGGACAGTAGCCTCAAGATATACATGTCTTCCTACTCATGTTACAGAATATAAATATAAATATGGCTCTATACTTTTGCCATCTGCATTTTTTGTGTGGAAGGAGAGTGCAAAGTGAAAGGTAAAACGTACTAACGGACCAATATTTTTAATCGGGGCTAATCCTGATATTTTCTAATATTGCATGTTTGTACACTGCTTTGAACTGCATTTCAGTTATATCACATACATGTCAGTTCACGTGGTAGGAAGCCCAATGTGACGCAGGTGTTATATTGACGTTTACCACTTGGACGAAACACAAGAATGGGTATTGTGCTTACAAACCTAGTATCATATATGATCTTGACAAATTATGGATAAGATCCCATACTCAGTGAATTCTGGGATGCCCAAGGGACGAAACTCTACACAGCGATGTGCGGCGCCCTGGACGGCTGGGCCACCTGTGCCCACACACATCTCACACATCTTGTAGCTAGTAGAATAGATCAAATGGACGCAGATACGATATGAATGCAAAAAACATAATATTAAATATATCACATTTCATATAATCATTAAGACTAACATGTTTATAGTTTTGGAATTAGCTATGTGTTTTATATTAACACCATAGATATGAAAACCACACCCAACCACCTTCCTAAACACTCATCACATATGCGTGAGTGTACATTGGCATATCCCTCAATGTGTACGTGACTTTAGCGTATACATTTTATTTTCTGCCATACGATTTCACCTTATTACAGTGTGTGTGTGTGTGTGTGTGTGTGTGTGTGTGTGTGTGTGTGTGTGTGTGTGTGTGTGTGTGTGTGTGTGTGTGTGTGTGTGTGTGTGTGTGTGTGTGAAGCACAGTCCTGTTCGTTCACATTTACGATACTCTTTCTGCATTTGAGATTATTACAGGCACATTGGCAAATGTGTCTGTTTACCAGCAGAAGCCTTTCAATACAGTCGTGAATAATACAAGTAGGAAGAATACAGTATATGATACAGCTGACCAGACAGACACAGATGACAGTGAGTCAGTGAAGAATATTTCAGGAAAACAAGATGTTCAGCAGCAAATCGGCAATTTTCGATCGAGCTCTTGGTAATTATTGTTACATTCGAATGTTTGTCTTGATCACGAGTGTTTTTATAGCTGTTTCAGCAGGTTCATTATTAGACAAAATCATTGTTCGTTCGGAGAAAGGCCTATTATCATGTTGAATAATGTTATTATTTCCGTCACATCTTCCTGTATGGCGTATCATAAATCTTTATAGAGACGTACAATAATATGTTGTTCAGATTATTATTTAAACTAATCAGTTCGAAAACTGCACCGGACATGTTTTTGACAGTCGTAGTATGAGGTAATGGTCAACCAGAAATATCATTGTCATTGATCAAAACTCATTGCTGCTGTGAATATTCAGAACTCATTATGAATTGTTACTCCAGTAAACTGAGTAAGGTGATATATCTTTATACTGATCTTTGAATGATTTGAAAGCAACTCTGATGATCTTTTTCTGAAGTGGTTGATATGTGATTGATATGACTGACTGACTCTGGTAATAACAAAGAGCTCTTCCTGGTTATAGGCAAGTGTAGGCCTATATAGCCAAAAGCTGTAATTTAGGGGTCTCAACACTGACTCAAAGTTGTTAATAATAATGCTTGAAATGCAGTGTAAAATACCTAATGGTACCTAGAACAAGTCTGTTTTTGGTCGCTCTTGTTTCACAATACCCTTTTCAGGTCATCACCCTTGGTTCAGTGTTTTTAAAATAGGTTTCAATATCTTGAAAGCCATGCATTCAGCATTGAAAATGCTTCATTTACATGTTCTAAGTTACAGGTTAGAAACCATGACATATTTATTTTTGCAGAAAAAGCTACTAGCCAGTTGCTTTTAGAACCAGACTGGGACTCCATATTGCAGCTATGTGATACGGTACGACAGGCAGATGTTACGTAAGAATATTTCTTTTGTTTTATGTAATATATTGGGAGCACCTTTAGAAAACAGTACCACAACTTCTCGTGAGGACGATCTCTGCCGTAGGTCACATGTCTCAAGACAAGCAGCCAGTTTTTGTGAGAATCCGTCGAACGCGAACCCGCGACCTTCGGATTGTTAGCCTGACAGCTAACCGACTGAGCTACATCCACACTGTTAAACTTAGTGCAAATTTACCTAGTCATGCCTATCACGTTACGGAACTGAACGAAAAGGATCGAATAGGTGACGGACACTTACGAAGGTTACGGGTAGGCATGTTGCCTTGTGACTCTAGTCTACGGACACTTACGAATGATCCTGATGCCATTTGGCACACTAGTCCCATTCCGTAATCTACAAGATACCGAGTGGTGAGGAATGAGCCGCTATGCCGCGAACTGAAAATGGCTCCAGATGTCAGACGTCGAACTCGCGAGTACACATGAATGATATGGTATTTAATAATTCGTCGGGTGATTTTTGTGACAGAAAAGTGTGGTAGGGAACACTGTAAGGATAATGTGGATAATAGTAAGGAACGAGGGAGGAATAAGCATGACTAGTGACGACACAACGGTGAGTTTTTTTTGAATCAGTACTGGAAAATGTAGCCGGTGAAAGTGGCTTGTGTGGATGTTCCAGGATAGTTCAGAAGCCAAAATATTCGACACAAAACCATTTCATCCTTTGTACTCGACGTTTTTGTGTGAAGAATATTAGGAGCCGCTATATAATCTATTATAGCCACAAAACGAGTACCTAACACTAATGATCGTAAAGGGGTGATTGATCGTAAAGGGGATCCAAGGGTTAAGGATAGACTTCGGGTAATCTAATAGCCACTAAACGGGTTCCTAACCCTAATGATCGTAAAGGGGTGATTGATCGTAAAGGGGATCCAAGGGCTAGTGATAGAGAGTTCGGGAGTAACCTACCCTAACACTGGCGACATTTGGATGTGTTCAGCGCCAATATCTAATATCCCTAAAAAACTGCATTCTTGAGCATAATAATGAAAATTAATGAACCGAAAAAATAATATATGTATATTAGTTCCCATTTATAACCATTTTATCCACTTCAATTACGAAATTAAAAATATATAAAAAATAAAAGTGCCATCGTAAACTAGCGCTTGCTCTAAAATGTGCAGCCGCAGGCTATAATCAGTAAACAAATACTCAAAACTCTCAACACCGCAGGGCGTATTCTATGACATTGCGTGTAGAGATGATAGAACACTGGGAGGAGCTTATGCACACTGGATGACCCCTGACGTCACAGGGCATTGTTTCGCCGGTGTGACTGGCAACAAAATACTACAAATTACGTCATAGGGTATGATCACGTGTTTGAAAAGTTTGTGGTACTGTATTCAAAAGGTAGGCCATATATTGTTGATATATTTGATCGAAATAAACATAACATGAAAAGTAAGAATAAATGTGTCATTCTGAAATGATATGTCCGCATTCATCAATGCAGTGTGGTATACATGTGTTGGTTACTCTTACAGTCCAAAGTATGCTGCACTTGCCATAAGGAAGAAGATCCAGTTTGATAATCCACATGTGTCCTTGTTTGCTCTACAGGTAAATATAGTAACAGAATCTGTTAAAATGGTTAATATGACAGCCTTAAGAATTCATTCTGCTCTGCGACAAAGAAGTATTGCTGAGGACTATAATATGGCTACTGATGCTGTTCCTCATCCGCTAGTAACATTGTGTTCTCATTGGCTAGTAACATTGTTTTCTCATTGACTAGTAACATTGTTTTGAGTATTTTATAACAAATGTTTTCTACAATGATTTGTTTAGTAAGATTATTGAATGATACTTTGCCAGTCCCTTTTCTTATGATACCATGAAGTTAGGTATATCACTTTGTGATTGATGAATTATTTGTGGGATGGAGGGATGTAAAGGGACACATAAGAGTTGTTTTGTGTATGATGGTAAGGCCTTTACGTCTTTCTTGTAATAATGTTTGATACCAAGGTATGCTTACGCTTGTCACAGTAGGTAACGATATGGATAGGGTGATCAGGCTCAGTGACTTTGGGTGTCTGCCATCATACCCCACCACAACACTGTGGAATGTTGTTCATAATAGCAATGACTGGTTTGGTGCAAACTAGGTTATTTCCACCGTGATATAGCTGCAGGTTTGTTGACTTCAGTGTTCAATGGTTGGAATAGGTGGCCTAGTCGTCTAAGGCTCTGCGATTCGCTGTGCAGAGTTGCGTCCCTTGGGCACGCCAGAAACCTATGATTGTGGGTTCAAATCCCGGTTCGCCCCGATTATGTTTCTAGGTTTGTCAGCACCATACCCGTGATCGTGGCTTTCACCGAAGTAGTAAATGTCTGAGACATGCATCGCTTCAGGCTTTCCTCCCACATCAAGCTGACACGCCGTGATATAACTGGAATACTGTTAAAAGCGGCGTTAAACCCAACTCACTCACACACAGTGTTCAATGACAAAAATAATATGACAAACAGTGGTAAATGCATTTATTTCCCCTTTAGGTCCTGGAGTCTTGTATGAAGAACTGTGGCTCACTTATACATGGAGAAGTGGCCACCAAAGAGTTCATGGAATTCATGAAGGACCAAGCTAAGGTGACAACCTATATTTCTGAATAATATTTTAGTGTGAAGTTTGCACAATATACAGCTTTTCCATTGGATGTGAGGTCGGTCACAAAATTTGATGTTCATACGCTTTTCACGAGACTGTATTCATGAAATGACGTAAACAATGATGGACTTCTTCCACATTCCTGGGGAAGCCCCTGGGAAAACTCTGGCATGAATACATACAAAAACGTTGTTTCCGATCATTTAGAAATATCCTCGTGACGACCAATCTAAGTAAACAATGCAAAGAAGTGCACATCCAAACTATCGTAGTATCAACTTGATCCGTGTCTAGATCTGGTCTAGATCTGGTCTAGATCTGGTCTAGATCTGTAACTGCCACAGGTTCACGGACAACTCCCAAAATCACTCCTGTCACGTTTATCGTGTCGGACATTTCGATGTCTTGTACTTGATGTAAATGTATTATGACGCACTGTAATTATGACTGAATACTGAGATGGTTCTTACAGACCTTTCTCATCCAATGATGACATTATTTGAATAATAGTCTGACATTCATATACTTTGGCCCTCACTCTATGAACATGATGAAGGTTCTTACTTCAGAGAACTCACACAAACTGAAAGTCAATTCTTCAATGACTGTAACAGTCCATTTGTGCATAATTAATTCATACTCCAAAATATGTAAGGTGTTTTTCACAATGTTCAGCACACAGAGACCCAAATGTTCATATCCTTATGACAAACAGTAACTATCATCCTGAAATGTTTGAAATTTGAAATGTTAAGCTGCAATCACATCACATCTATTGTGAAATGCAGTTGAGGGTTAATATTGATCTGTGTATTTGTTGCAGACAAGAAATGATCCTGTGAAGGCCAAGATTCTAGAAATGGTTCAGGTGTGGTCCCATGCATTTCGTAATGAGCCAAGCTACAAAGTTGTGCAGGACACATTTCATCTGATGAAGATGGAAGGTTAGTCACAAGTCAAATAGTTATTCTAGCCTTTAGAAGAATGAATTACAGTCTTAGAAATAAATGTTCCTCTTCACAAAGCATGAAATTGCACTGTTTGTGAACTAGTTACATAACTATGCTCCAGGTATTATTGCTATCAGAGCTGAAGTAACAAAATACCTGAAGAAAGAATGTGATTGTTCGGGTCAAGCCACAAGTCATTCAGATGAAGGCCGCTACATGTACATAAATATATCTTGGCTGGGAAAATGTGGATGCTATTGATGAGAGGTCTACCATATTTTCTTGAGTATAGTGTGCACTTTTTTTCCCCAAAACACAGCTTTGTAGAAGGGGGTGCGCATTATACACGAATTTATGAGTTTTGATGTTTTTCCCACATGGAAAGACATTACCGTGAGCACGTAACACCGGAAATACCATGTTAACAAATTCACACTGAAGTACGCAAATTATTCATGTAATTACACTGTCTGGCTATAAAAAAGTGTTCTTTGTATATCTGGACTTATGTTTGTAACTTATTTCATTAATTTTATTCAAAATTCCTTTTAATATTGTTTTAATTAATGTCGGCGAAATCGTGTGTGAAGCGATCGGAAGATCGCACAACTCACCATTATTAACAGCAACCACGGTCAGATTACTGCTATTGACGCCTTGAAACGAACTTTAGTTGAGAGAATGGATACATATATCATAAATGCCATACTTTGATTCGTTAAAAGTCATATTTGTTTTTGTTGGACGATTCTATCAACACGTAATTCTCGTGATCACGTGCATGGGAGCCTTGACGGTGACTGGTTAGACTGATTCCATGTAAAAAATAATACCAGCGATAGCGATCAGCTGCTTCGCTTAGGGTTATTATTATTTTAAATATGTTTAGTAAAAGCTGCATCTAAATTAACAAGATATTGGAATATATTATTCCTGGTAAAAAAATAGTGTCAGATACAACTTTTGCCGAACCTTGCATTAAAATCCTGTAAAGTTATATCATTTGGTGTGCCTTGACCAAAACACCGGTAGATTCCAAGAGACAACGTGTGTACAGCTGATTGCTGTGTCCGGCTTAGTTTACGAGAAAATACACAAGGTAATCTTAATCCCTGGATGTAAAACAATGCCTAGCTGAACACAAAATACAATTTAAACGGTAAATAAACATGTCTCGTGATTTTTTATCTCAAATTTCGAATTTGTACTGACGAAGTTTCTCATCACTTGTTTGTTTGCCGGACTTCGCTGAAGGGGTACGGTGTAATTTTTTTCTGCACATAATATTCAAGTTTCTTTTTTTCCAAAATTTTGAACCCGCTAGAGGGGGTTGCGCATTATACATGGGTGCGCACTATACTCAAGAAAATACAGTAATTTCAGTGTCTGATTTAGCCTTACAAGATGAGCCAGAAATTAGTCAGTTTTTATGAAAGACAATTTGTTGCAACAAAATTGCTTAAAATTCATGAATCCTGTTACATTTGTTAACACTGGTTAATATAGATGATTTGAAAAATACTGAACAATCTAGGTAAATGAAATTGACTGTCCTGGTACAGGTTAGCAGATCCGGATTATTAAGATTGACTGTGTTGTGGTACAGGTCACATGTTCCAGAATAATGAGATTTACTCTGTCGTGGTACAGGTTACAAGTTCCAGAATAATGAGATTTACTCTGTCGTGGTACAGGTCACAAGTTCCAGAATAATGGGATTTACTGTGTCGTGGTACAGGTTACAAGTTCCAGAATAATGAGATTTACTCTGTCGTGGTACAGGTTACAAGTTCCAGAATAATGAGATTTACTCTGTCGTGGTACAGGTTACAAGTTCCAGAATAATGAGATTTACTCTGTCGTGGTACAGGTCACAAGTTCCAGAATAATGAGATTTACTGTGTCGTGGTACAGGTTACAAGTTCCAGAATAATGAGATTTACTCTGTCGTGGTACAGGTTACAAGTTCCAGAATAATGAGATTTACTCTGTCATTGTACAGGTTACAAGTTCCAGAATAATGAGATTTACTCTGTCGTGGTACAGGTTACAAGTTCCAGAATAATGAGATTTACTCTGTCGTGGTACAGGTCACAAGTTCCAGAATAATGAGATTTACTATGTCGTGGTACAGGTTACAAGTTCCAGAATAATGAGATTTACTATGTCGTGGTACAGGTCACATGTTCCAGAATAATGAGATTTACTGTGTCGTGGTACAGGTTACAAGTTCCAGAATAATGAGATTTACTCTGTCATGGTACAGGTTACAAGTTCAAGAAGGGGCAGTCGGGTAGCCTAGTGGTTAAAGCGTTTGCTCGTCACGCCGAAGACCCGGGTTCGATTCCCGACATGGGTATAATGTGTGAAGCCCATTTCTGGTGTCCCCCGCCGTGATATTGCTGGAATATTGCTAAAAGCGGCGTAAAACCAAACTCACTCACTCACTACAAGTTCCAGAATAATGAGATTTACTCTGTCGTGGTACAGGTTACAAGTTCCAGAATAATGAGATTTACTCTGTCGTGGTACAGGTTACAAGTTCCAGAATAATGAGATTTACTCTGTCGTGGTACAGGTTACAAGTTCCAGAATAATGAGATTTACTCTGTCGTGGTACAGGTTACAAGTTCCAGAATAATGAGATTTACTATGTCGTGGTACAGGTTACAAGTTCCAGAATAATGAGATATACTATGTCGTGGTACAGGTCACAAGTTCCAGAATAATGAGATTTACTTTGTCGTGGTACAGGTTACAAGTTCCAGAATAATGAGATTTACTATGTCGTGGTACAGGTTACAAGTTCCAGAATGATGAGATTTACTATGTCGTGGTACAGGTTACAAGTTCCAGAATGATGAGATTTACTCTGTCGTTGTACAGGTTACAAGTTCCAGATTATTGAGATTTACTCTGTCGTTGTACAGGTTACAAGTTCCCTCAGCTGAAGGAGGCAGATGCCATGTTTGCGGCAGAGAAAGCTCCGGAATGGAAGGATAGTGATGTGTGTACCCGATGCAGAGTGGCTTTTGGCATGGTGCAGAGGAAGGTATGTAAGACAAATCCCTGATTGATTGAGAGGGGAGGTATGTAAGACAAATCTCTGTTGGTTGGGGAGGTATGTGAGACAAGCCCCTGTTGGTTGGGGGATGGTGAGTGAGACAAGCCCCTGTTGGTTGGGGGAGGTATGTAAGACTCCCCACTGTTGGTTGGGGGATGGTGAGTGAGACAAGCACCTGATGGTTGGGGGAGGTATGTAAGACTCCCACCTGTTGGTTGGGGGATGGTGAGTGAGACAAGCCCCTGTTGGTTGGGGGAGGTATGTAAGACTCCCCACTGTTGGTTGGGGGATGGTGAGTGAGACAAGCCCCTGTTGGTTGGGGGAGGTATGTGAGACAAGCACCTGTTGGTTGGGGGGAGGTATGTAAGACTCCCCACTGTTGGTTGGGGGATGGTGAGTGAGACAAGCCCCTGTTGGTTGGGGGAGGTATGTAAGACTCCCCACTGTTGGTTGGGGGATGGTGAGTGAGACAAGCCCCTGTTGGTTGGGGGATGGTGAGTAAGACTCCCCACTGTTGGTTGGGGGATGGTGAGTGAGACAAGCCCCTGTTGGTTGGGGGAGGTATGTGAGACAAGCCCCTGTTGGTTGGGGGATGGTGAGTAAGACAAGCCCCTGTTGGTTGGGGAGGTATGTAAGACTCCCCATTGTTGGTTGGGGGATGGTGAGTGAGACAAGCCCCTGTTGGTTTGGGGAGGTATGTGAGACAAGCCCCGGTTGGTTGGGGGAGGTCTATGAGACAAGCCCCTGTTAGTCCATGTTAGTCAGAGGAGGTATGTGAGACAAGCCCCTGTTTGAGCACCTTTTTGATCCGTCAGTACACGAGTTGGTGAAATCTCCTTGCTTCCTGACTAAACTGTAGGTTTAATGGACAACACATAGGGGAAAGCATAGGTATAATCGACAACACATAGGGAAAAGTATATTTACATACAATGTATTTGCTCAGTGATGCTCTAGAAGAAGAGACAGTAATTTTCCATTTTTGTCTATTCCCTTCACCAATGCAATATGTCTAAATCAGTGCCTATTCATCCCTTCTCCTCCACAGCACCATTGCCGCAATTGTGGTGAGGTGTTCTGCAGCAAGTGCTCCTCGAAGAGTTCCATCATCCCAAGATTTGGAATTGAGCGTGAAGTACGAGTTTGTGATGCTTGCTTTGATAAGCTCAACAAGTAAGTAAACCAATATCTCATGACCAAGAGTTGGTTTTGATCAGTTGTCTGCTTTTGTTTCAGTATTGCATAACGTCACAATAAATAAATCAGTAAATTTTCTGCCAGTATTTTTTACAAAAGACAGTATGATTATGTAGTGTATTTCTTTTATGTAAAATGTTCAATTCATTTGTGTACATTAACTGTTGATAGATAAAATTCACCTGTAGCATGTTTTACTTTGGCTGGACTATGAAATGCACACACCCAATTTTCCTCGTCAAATAGATATTTAGGGACAATAAAATGTATTTGGTATTGAGGCAGGTGGGAATGAAAAATAGATAATTAATTTATCATGCCCTGAGATTTAGACATGATGTTAACTTATTATCAGTATGTGCAAGATGTTGTTTCTGGAGCAGATCTTGAAAACCGTACAGTATTTCTTCACCAAACTGGGTCCAGTGATAGGTCTGGTGGTGAATTGGTGTCTTTTGATTGTTTAAGCTTTTGGAAAAAATTATTTTTTGAGTTTCCATTGCAAAATCTTTGACTTAGTTTGTAATTGGTGGTAGTGCTTGTTTCCGGAGCAGGTCTTGAAAACCGCACAATATTTCTGCACCAAACTTGGCACATACCATATATCGCTGTGTATAAGGCGAGTTTTTCGTACCTAAAATGAGGGGGTTAAGAAGGGGGGTCGTCTTATACACGGAGTCGAAGATCTCACATTTTTTTCCACTGGCGATGTCAACCGGCGTCCGATAGCCAGCCCAGCATTTGACAATAAAACTTCGCATTTCGTCCTTTCGAATAAAGTTTAACAATTTCTGCAAATAAAGTTGAAATGACCCTCCCCTCGATGCAGATTGTCAAACCAGCTGACACGGTAAAACAATCAACATCCGTGAGTAGAGAGCCGGAAGTACTGGTAAGCATTTGCATATTGCACATGTGACCTAACATGTGATAACCAGTGAAGCTGAAATCAATTCCCGCTGTTTTTACAGTTGTATTAACAACTGTTGGAGACAGTGTGAATAAGTGATTGTGGAATAAACACGCTGAATGTGAAGCAAATATAAGCCTAGTTAGTTACAAAATAGTTAATTGGCGATTAAATTACTCACCTTTGTCTCTTATATGTTATTACTTCATAAATGAATTTTATTTTACGGGCACCAATTTGGTGTCGTACCGTGTAAACACAAAATGGCAACATGTGCTGGAGTTACACACACGACCATTCATCGTAGAAAAAACAACGCAAGATAAACAAATTTTTATTGCATATATAAGGTTTGTGTGCGCACTTGTGATGTGCTTCATTCCAGGTCGTCTTATACACGGAGTATAGGATTTTGGGTTGATTTTGAAGGCGTGTACAGGGGGGTCGTCTTATACGTAGGGTCGCCTTATACACAGCGATATACGGTAGATAGGTGTAGTGATGAACTGGTGCCTTTTGATAGTCTTGAGTTTATTTTTGAGTTTCCGTGGCATCAATTTTGACTTAGACTGAAAATGGGTGGGGGTGGAGGTAGTGCTCATTTCTGGAGCAGATTAAAAAATACAATATTTCTTCACCAACTCTTGGCGTATAGATAGGTCTAGTGATGAAGTGGTGCTTTTTTATTGTTTTGGATTTTTTTTATCAATATTTTTCAAGCTTCCATGTTAACAAGTTTCATATAGTTACTTATGACAAGTATTTACCATTGCGGGGGATATCGATGGCTTTGTCCTCTTGTTGCTGAAAATAAGACCACAATGAATTATATTTGAGATTTTCATCACAATCCTTTTCAAAAGTGATGGAGGACATTTTTGTTCGAATTGCCATTTGCAACCATCTTGCAACATATAAATTGACATCACAGTTATCAGTAATGAAAGTGAAGGGGCTGGCATAAATACCTC
Source organism: Haliotis rufescens (assembly GCF_023055435.1). Classification (NCBI taxonomy): domain Eukaryota; kingdom Metazoa; phylum Mollusca; class Gastropoda; order Lepetellida; family Haliotidae; genus Haliotis; species Haliotis rufescens. The sequence continues at coordinate 25,545,570 of NW_025963791.1, read as the reverse complement.
ATGATAAATCCTGTTGTTTTTTTATAACTTTATTACTTATTACAGACCTACAGCAAAAGCTGGCCCTGATGAACTGCCTCCCGAGTACCTGGCAAGTCCCCTGTCCAAACAGCCACAGGTATGGCAAGGGAAGTTCTAGGTGTAAAACAACATACATTTTGATCTTTTAGAGGGGCCTTATTGTTGCAGAAATTAAACTATTATGTTAAAAAAAGAATACAATTAAACAATAATCAACAAATGATATTAATTCAATATTTGTGTTTTTCAATTAAAATAATATTGCATTCCTCTTCTTATAAATTGTTGTATAATGTTTAAGCAGAACCCCACAGTCAAGACTGAGCAGGAACTTCAAGAGGAAGAAGAGCTGCAGCTTGCCCTTGCTCTGTCCAAGAGTGAACATGAGACCAAGGAGAAGGAGGTAAGAGTTGTCTCCCCTTACCAGGAAGTAAGTTGTGACAGGTGGCAGCATATTACTGCCGGTCTGCATGACAGATGTCATTCATGGGACAATAGAGAGAGATGTGTATAGACTCTATGTTCTTTGTCTTTCTAATGACTTAGAGCATCTAATAATGGTGGCTCATGTGACATGATCAGTACCGGTAGGCTTTTACAGTTTTTCTTCCTATTGATTGATTGTGTTCACATCATGCATTTAGAAAATAACAATATTTGTGTTTTTTGAAGAAGTGCTTTTATTTCATATATGATTATATATCTTCATGATTGTGCATTGTTTGCCATTGTCCTGAAGGAATTATTTCACATGACACACATGACACACATGACATATCTGAGCTGGTAGCAGAAAAGTAGGTCACTGATCTATTCTAACCTGCCATATGGCCCTTGTAAAAAATCTTTCACGATAACAGTTTACCTATATTAACATGGGAGTCATGATTTTTATCTCTTTACCTTCTAATCTTGTCCAATGTTCACATCAATCACTAAATGTATTTACTGTTGATCGAAAAGTTCTGAAATTAATTATCCTTAAACAGAAGTGATACTTGCGTTTTCTTTTATGTGAGCTTCATGCTGCATACTTTTGGACTTGAAAATTTGTTAGGTATATTTTCTTGATTGGCTAGATTTGGGTATTCATTGTGATGCAGCAAATACAAGCATCCCAGTAGGCAAGTATTTTAACTTAATTCTGATTGGCTTACCAATTAGGTTATTCTGTTTATAGACATTGGGTTTTCCAGTTTTAAACAAAGCTGATATCAGTCATAGTTTGCCCCTTTCAGATTTGAATATTCCGACAGTATAGTGCAATTAAATTATTAATTTTTATGGACTGAATGGTCTTGGATTGATCCCCAGCCGTGTCATACCAAAAGATGTTAAAAGATTGTACTTGTTGTTACCCTGCACTTGGCATTAAGGGCTAAAACAAGGACTGGTCGGCTCAGAGTCAGTATACTATGTGTGAGTGAAGTATTCATGTTAAACTGCACCATTCGTACAAGCAGCCAAACACACACACACATGCACATAGCTAGATAAGAACAATAATCTTTACTGTGATGTTGAACCCCATTTTACCTCACCTATTATTATCACCAAATAGTTTCACAAATTGTTGATTAAAACATATTGAAATTGATTATGGTTGCAAAATTAATACTCATGTTAGTATCTAACTGAAAAGACTTTTCACCAGTCTGTTTATGTAATATTACATGTATCTCTGCTTCACATTAGGATCAGAAACAAACTAGTGAATGCAGATGTGGTTTGGTTTTTGACACACACCAATGTTTCTCTCCCTGTATGTTGAATAAAAAATAAATTCTTGCCTTTATGACCAAGATCTTGGAGACTATTTGATTATTAAATATTTTGTCAAACATGGTTGTATCAAACTTTGATGTGTAGAAACTTACGGTTGTGTTGAATTAAAAAATTAGTCCCTGCGTTAGACAACGTTTGTGAAGGAGGTTGATGGTCAGTGTTTGGTGTTTTAGAGGGAGCGCCTGCGGCACAACTACTCCCTCTACAGTGGTGACGAGAGATCCTCCTCCCCGCAGTCGGGGAAAAACGCTCAAATGACACAGCCACCGGCGGTCAGTCAGTCAAGTTGACATTTCTTTACATTATTTAAGATCACAAAGTTCAAACAACACACGTTAGTAACAATAATCAACTTTTTCAGAGGGAACAAAAAGGGGTAAAGTGCATGAATATGTTCTAATTTTGATATTACAGAGGGAAAGAAAGTTGATTTAAATCACTTTTTGATGTCAGAAGTTCATATTCAAGATAACTCTTTTACATGATCAAAGTCCAAAGTATGTATCTAATCATGCTAATGTGTGAATGTGTGAAATGATAACTGTAACTCACAACAAGGGGCATGGTGTAAGCCTGTGGTGCATCAGTGACTTGTTCCAGCCTTTATATGCAGTGGTCAGCATGGATGGTTTAGTACTGCAAACATTGGTTTGTAATCTGACTAAATGCTGAGAAGTATGGATACCTTTAGGTCTGACACTTTTTTTATATGTGCACACACTCATTTAGACCTGTTCAGAGGCAGATGTTTGGTACCCAGGTCTGCAGAAAATGACAGTAAATGTCCAGTTAAAATAATTCGGAATCTTTGAAAAAAAAAGAGATTTTGAGCAAAACACATTTGCCTGCCAAAGGAACTTTGTTTGGAATCCTAGATAAACCTGGTGTAGCTAGTGGAATCTGATTCCATGTGTGTTACTGTTCAAATGAGGAGTTCAGTACTTCAACAACAATTAATTAGCTGCAACAAATAATTAGAACCTGATATATCTCAATTGTCAGCCATACCAATTGTTAAACACCCAGTTGTCATTGACAGAGAGATTGGTGACTTATTTGAGACACTCCTGCAACAATGGAACAACCCACACACCTATTGCAATAATAGACCAATCCGTACATAGTTAGATGGACAAGCTTGGGAAGCTGAACCCAAGCTGGTTTGTGGGCATTCTTTAAATTGCCAGTCATTTGTGTTAACAATACAATGATTTTAACCATATTATACTTATACATGTTAAATGTTTGTTTTAGTGTTTACTTAAATTGTCCCAAGCTGTGTAATTTTTTAATACTTTTCTTTATTATATCATATTCAAGTAACATTTCAGAAGGAGAAGTTTTGCAGGTCAACTGTTTTTTGTCTGATATCATGTGCTATCAGGCAGTGGGGCTTATTATTTCATATTTTATCTTTCTTTGTGGAATTAATAAGCTTAATTTGAAACAAGCTCTGATGTTTTAACATATCCAAAGTCTTTTTTTAAAACAGTTCACCTGTAGAAGGAGTGTATGGTATGTAAGAATACAGCTAGTACTGAGCAACTACACAGATAACTTGAATTTAATTCAACAATTCATTTGGCTATTCATCCAGGCTGTGACCTCAATTGACACGAGTGACATGGACCCTGAGTTGGCAAGGTACCTCAACAGGAACTACTGGCAGCAGAAGTCTGAGCATCAAGCTGTCACATCGACTACAACACCCTCTGCCCCCGTTGTCACCACCGAGCCCAAGACATCCACAGTTAAGACACAGGAGGTAAATGTAGAAGCCTGTTGACACACCTTAACTTTTGGCCATAAAATTTACATATTTCACTTTACATTTTAAAGTTTGTTGAATCCTTATATGGATTCTTGTCTAACCATTCACAGTCCCCTTTTGAGATTACAGTAAGGTTTGCAGGTAAGAATTGGTCCCAATTGACCAATATTTTAAAACTTTTCCTATCTCGCATAATGAATTTCTTCTTCTTCGATCCTATGTGGAAATGTGCTTGTACCATGTTTTCAGCTCCTAAAACAAGAAACATTCACCCGAACACCCCAGCATCCCTAAAGTTACTGATCTAACAACTGGGTCAATTACGTGCGTCTGTACATGGTTTTCTTACACGACCTGATCACTTGTGTTTCTCTGCAAACTCATTCTCTTTCGTAGAGCCATCAGGCTAGAGGAACTGAGATGAGGGGATGGTCAGGTGGGCATATGACATGTGAGATAGAATAAGAACATAAATATAAAATTTATACTAAAATGTCCAAATTTTTAAACTTATCCTATCTCACACTATACATTTCACTCCACGGTTGGATGGTTGAATGCGGATATCCTTGCCTATATAGACTACAACCATGAGATGTACACAAGGAAGCTGGAGCTAAACAGTGCAATAAGTAAAATTTAAGACACTGCACTGCCTTGTGTCTGGAGGACATGAACTCATGACAGGGAAAACACGATCAATCGGTGATACAATCCCGATGCGTTTACGAGTGAAACAGCATGAAATTGGGGAAACTTGCCGAACGTGTTTCACATATGTCATCTTTCACGTATGTCATCAAGTTACAGTGTACGAGAGCATATTATTGACCTAGTTATTGGTCAGTAGCTATTGGGATGCTGGGGTGTGTTCGGGAGCGTGTTTTTTGTTTTAGAAGCTGGAAACATGGTTCAAGCACATTTCCACATGGGGTCAAATAAGAAGGAGAAATGCATAATGTGAGACAGGATAAGTATAAACCTATGCCATTTATACTAAAATTTCCAAGTTTGTCATAAGACTTGACTAGAATGGCTTGAGTGGTCATTATCTGGCTTGGCTGATTGCATGTCATTGTGCACTGATGTCAGGGATTGTTCACGCTTGTGCTTTCAGTCACTGGGATGCCTGGTCAAGACTTTTTAGCACGTTGCAAAACAACAGTCACTCACTCACTTGTTAGCTTGCTAATCTTGGAATGGAGGAGACAATTCTATTTTTATTAATGCCAATACCTGTACATATCCAGTTATCATCTAATCACTTTGTGTCACAACCACAAGTGTGTGCGGAATGACAAACCAGCATCAGTTAATGATTGCAAACAGCATTTATTAGTAGACACCACTAGTCTGCAGGTCATTTAGGGCTAGTGGAAATAAGTAGATTTGGGGAGAAAACAAATAGTCCCTCTCGATTTCCACTGTTCTCTGACTAATGGACCACTATCCATCTGATAGAACTGTAACATTTCAGCAAATACAGACGTACCCACCCTACCAGAATGGTGAAACGGATGAGGATCAGGCACAGTTCCTCAATGCCCTCAACAGCAGCATTGAGATTTTCGTCAACCGAATGCGCAGCAACTCTCAGCGTGGTCGCAGCATTGCCAATGACTCATCTGTGCAGTCATTGTTTGCTGTTATAAGCAACATGCACCCTCAACTCATGAAGTACATACAGGAGCAAGAGGACCTTCGAAGTAAGGAAGGATCTTAAGGATGCTTGTGATGTGATGTGAAATTATAGTGTAGGGCTGAGGTCTTTTGGTTCTTGATTTTAGGGTTGACCAAAATTCATTTTGTATGTAGGGTGCATAGAATGCTGATTCGGGTTACTGGTCATGGAAATACCCTCACCATGCCAGTGAGATTGGCATGAAATAATTGTGTTTATAATGAAATTTTTTCCAATTTTTTTGTTGCGAGAAAGAATCTATTTTGTCACTATTCCCAATGATAGAGGTTTACTAGCTTTAGTGAGATACAATCTTATCCCTTTAAAAATCCATCAACATGGGCTTGACATTTCAAATGTTTAATGGAGATGTTATTGACTTACATTAGCATTGAACATAACAGTGATATTGTCTGGGTAAGTATGTTTCCAGATTATTGTATCATGGGCAATGATGGGTGTGCAGTAATGTTTCTGTGATAAAACCATTTGCAACAGTAGTCCTCCCAATGTCCAGACAGGGTTGCACTGTATACCTTGGGCATGAGTGTTCCAATTTGGATACTGAATTGACCTTATGACACTGACTACACCAACACTCTGTGCAGGTCACTATGAGAGTCTTCAGGACAAACTTGCTCAGCTACGAGATGCCCGTGAGGCCCTGGATGCTCTGCGCGAGGAACATCGCGAGAAGCGTAGACGTGAGATGGAGGAGCTGGAGCGTCAGAGACAGATACAGATGGCCCAGAAGTTGGAGATCATGAGACAGAAAAAACATGTAAGTCAACAAGGCTTTTAACTGCAAGTGTCAAACTTCAAGGAGTCTGAAACACTTCAGGGGAGGGTGGTTCAGTGGTGTCACTGGTATCACTGGCAGAGTTTGGTTCTTTTGCTGACATGATCCACTTGTCCTGGATTTATGTTAGTTTGACTGCTGGAAGCCTTCAAGCACTATGACAAGCCAACAAAGGATGATAATAACCATTGATTGGGTAGAGCACTTCTAGAGTGTTTATGGGAAGGTTGAGGGTTTGGTTTGTATCCAGGATGTTTTGTATGGTCATTGATGTAAACACTCAGTAACAGCAGAAATAGGAAAGAATGTTCTATCAACATCAAAGTGTTGTATATCAAGGAGCCTCCAGTGAAGTGCTATATGCATTTAATGACAATAAAGTCTCCTTTAAAATTGTCTTAATGCTGCAAAAATAGAACCTTTTCAAGTAATATTTTTATGTCATCATGTGATCGGAGTGGCGCAGCCATTAGATGAGTTCAACTTGCTATTTAACAACAAAAGACAAATGTTCTATTTTTCCTACTGGTTTTCATGATCTGTGAAAACCTATCGTGTTATTGAGGCAGATCGCAAGTTGTTCCAGGTTAAATAACACTTGTATGTTTATAGATAAATCTATCTGTTCACCAAATACATAAAAATAACAATTATTTCTCTGAAAGAACTTGCTGTATTGGATTGGTTACAGGAATACCTGGAGATGCAGCGACAGTTGGCCTTGCAGCGCCTGCAGGAGCAGGAACGGGAGATGCAGATGCGTTTTGAGCAGCAGAAACACCTGACCCAGATGAGGCAGATGCAGGCATATGGCTACCCCCAGGGCATGCCACAACAGGTAGGGGGCGTGGCTGGCTATGAAATATTGTCATAGCAAACTATGGACTTCCAGGACGAATTAAACTGAGTTTATTATTTTTTAGTTATTATTAATCACACCTTTAGTTGGTCCAGACTTAATTGTTTACAGGCCACACATAATCATCAGGACCACCTGCAGCTATTACAGGGGTCTCATTTATGTACAGAAAAGTGGCATGAGATGCTAGTGTTTTATTTGTAAAGTATGAATGCAACTATTGTGTTTTTTATGACCAGAAATCCATTGAGATGCAGATAATATTTTGACAGTTCATCATTGGTGAATTATGTATGTAATATACTTGAATTCAGTGCCAAAAAATCTACTTGAGTACATTATAGAATAACTAGATTCTGGACTGTTTCAGATGTATGGTCAGATGCCTCCACAGGGGGTCCCAGGCCAGATGCCACCCCAGGGAATGCCACCTCAAGGCCCCCCTCATCTTCAACAACAGGGACCGCCCCATGGTTTCAGCCCTGTGGGGTCCACTGAAGGCTCTCCAGTCCACCAGACTGGTGGCTACAACCAACAGGGGCCCAATATGATGCCACCCGGTGGAGGAGCCCCGCCTGCTCAAGGAATGTACATGCCCCCAAACACTCAACAAGCATACACCCAAGCAGGACCTCCCAACATAGGATATGCTCCGCCACAGGCCAGCATGGCAGGGGGTGGGGCAAATCTTCCTGGGGGAGGGGCAACAATTCCTGGGGGCTACCAGGCCCATTTACCATCTCAAACACAGACAGATGGAGTTCAAATGGCAGGTCCGCCACAGGGTAATTTTGGGCCAGGTCCTGGTGGGGTAGGATATCCTGATCAGGGTCCAGCTAGTATGCCCCCACAGATGCCGCCCTCAGGGGGGCAACAAGCACCTGCTGCCCCGGCCTACGCATCAATGCAACCTAATATGGAATACAACACTTACAACATGCAGAGTGAGTATGCTTCATGTTGTGAAATAATTTATGTCATCTTGTTGGGACAAGCAATAGTAAACAGAATTAAATAGATAATTGGAAGACATTGTTAATTGTAAAACACACCATGACTATATTTTCCATATTTTATTAACAAGACTGACAGGATTGGCTTGACAAATACGGCATTATTGATATTTGTTTTGATGAACTGAATGCAAATCTGTAATGTCTTTTTTATTTTGTTTTGTCCCTACATACTGACTGAGATTTTTCATCTAAACAATTTGTAAACAAAAATTGAAAGAATTCTAACCTGATTAACCTATTAACAACATGTTCCATATAAAGTTGTTTTTTCAAGAAAAACACATGATGATTCCAGTTTAGAATAGGTCCCCAGGAATCTATGTTGGTCGTACAAACCTACCAAATAGATCAGGTGGTCAGGCTCGTTGACTTGGTTGTTAGGTGTTATCGTACCCTGACTCTGTGGATCGTTGGCCACAATATCAATCACTGGATTGTCTAGTCCAGACAATTTTTTACAGGCCCCCATCATCTAGCTGAAATATTGCTGAGTGGTCATAATAAAACAAACACTCAAGAAAATACTTGTAAAGAATTTTGGATGATTGGGATGCGTATGTATTTATGCAAAACAATGTGACACCTAGGGTCAAAGTTTCAGTTTTGTGAAAAGAACAGAAATAAATACTTTTGTGCTCTGTTATTTTGTAAATGCATGGGTATCTTGTCTTCCTTGTTGTAGATGGAATGCCTTCTGTTTCAGACATGTCAGGAGCCCTACCCCAGCAGAACCAAGCTGTATACAACAACCCCCAGCAACCATACATGGGACCTCCTCCCCCACAAGGACAGTTCCAGGGGGGTGCCCCTCCACAGCAGATGCCCCCACAGAACCAGCCCCCTCCCCATCAGGAAAATGAGGCGTCGCTGATATCTTTTGATTAACATATTTGTTGCACTTGTGACATATGAATTGTTTGTTCCTATAGTGATATTGGACATGTGATCTAAGCAGATAAGATAAAGGCTGATCATTTAAGGGTATCTGTATATTTCATTGTTGCTTATGGTTTGTGAAATCTGGAGCAATTTAACAAGTCATAACTTGAACATGTGCAGCGAGTGCATGACTTAACAAGCAAAGTGAACAAATCAGTACATCTCTCTGATGGCAGTACGTCACATCACAGTCTGATAAAGCCGGCCAAATTTCTTTCCTTGATTTAAGGATGAGTTCCTCTCAGTTTGGATGTGTGGAATATTATTTCCTTTAAATATCAAGCAAAGAGCAAAATCAAAAGTTTGATCAGTATGTGATAAGGACTCGGCCGTTTCCTTTCTAATTGTTTCGCCTAAAAGGTGGTGTTATATGGATGTTGACTGTTGTTGACTGCTGTCAATGAAGTCTTCACTTTTGCTGCTGTACATCGCGTTTATGTCATGACAGTTTGTAAAATGAGCTGATTTTTGTTACATGATAATCATATGTTGTCTCCCTGAACAGAGATGTGTACAGCAGCCCTAAAATCGTCACTATTTAATTGGCTTGTACACACTACGTTCCGTGATCACCCTTACTTATGCAGTGAAGCGACAGTGTGTCGAAGGGGAAGGGACCTACGTAAATACTTCGAGTTTTCGGAAGTTCGACACAACCGAAAAATGATGTCTAAAGAAAGAATACAAAGGGATAAGCTTTTACTTCAAAACAACCGAAAGTTTGACACATCAAAGTTGGACACAACAGTGTTTGACTGTATTCGGATGATTGGTGTGTTGTGCTAATTTGTTATCAGTGTCTCTTGGGCACACCAGAAACCTATGATTGTGGGTTCGAATCCCGGTTCGCCCCGATTATGTTTCCAGGTTTGTCAGCACCATACCCGTGCTCGTGGGTTTCACCGAAGTGGTAAACGTCTGAGACCTGCATCACTTCGGGCTTTCCTCTCACATTAAGCTGACACACCTTCATATAACTGAAATACTGTTAAAAGCAGTGTTAAACTCAACTCACTCACTCACTAATCATCAGCTCTACACATTGCTTCAATGGCTGTAAGTGGCTGTAAGGGGGGCACGGGTGGCCCAGTCGTCTAAGGCGCCGTGATTCGCTGTGCAGAGTTGCTTCCCTCGGGCACGCCAGAAACCTATGATTGTGGGTTCGAATCCCGGTTCGCCCCCATTATGTTTCTAGGTTTGTGAGCACCATACCAGTGCTCGTGGGTTTCACCGAAGTGATAAACGTCTAAGACCTGCATCACTTCGGGCTTTCCTCCCACATTAAGCTGACACGCCGCGATATAACTGGAATACTGTTAAAAGCGGTGTTAAACCCAATTCACTCACTCACCCAGTGGCTGTAAGGTGTGCAAGAGGTTCATGGGTAGGGCTCATTGACTGCCGTGAGCAACACAGTTTTGTTGGATGAGCTGGGTGAAACTAGACCTGTCAGCACAGCACCTTATAGCAGCAATGTTTGTTCATGGTTTTGGATAAACGTAGGGTCTACAAGCCTGTGAAGCATTGACATTGGAGCCCAACAAACATCAATGGTGTACACTGATAATTTTTTAAGATAGTTTTGCTTTTAAGCCAACAAAGTCCTTTGGCAAGATAATTTCAGCAATAACAGAACATAATTATTGTTTAATTTATTCATATTTATCATGCTGTGAACACACCTATGTTATGTGACTTTTTTGTCAGGAATATCAAATCAGTTGTATCAAAGAAAATGACAGGTACGCTTCAATATGAATGAGATCTTCTTAACTTACCATCTGCTGTTGAAATTGTGCAATAATCAGTTCAAATCCTCACCGTGATTTATTAAAATCATGTGATAAAGAACATGACATGTACGGTATCTTCTGGGTTTCCATGGTAATCTGAAGGCATCACTGTTCAAAGTGTTTTGTGGTATTTTGATTTATGTTATGGAGTACTGGTATAACTGCTTGTTGCAAAATCATCCGATTAGAAATAATGTATGCGCTGATGTGATGCTGGAGGTACCATCTGCTAATTGTTATTATTGAGGAACAATTTCTTGAAACATTTGCTCCCATGTACATCTTAATTCCTTGTTTGAATAGGTCCACTACTTGTGATTGCCTGTTTGTATTGTAAGCAAGTGTGGCTCTGTATAACTATATGTTAATGAACTATTCCCTGATTCCTGTATCTGCATTTGACAGTCCATACTACTACATTGAAGCATGTACTTGGTAATAAAGCCATAATATGTTGTTAGGATTTTGTGTTGTGTACTGTTTTAGTTCAGTTTTAGTACTTAGAAGTCATGGAAAGAAATGACAACCTCCATCCATACATATGTGGGCAGTAGTGACAGCATACTAAATATTGCTGAAATAGGATCACTCCAGGTGAAAGTGATGGGTTTTTATGGGTCATGAGAAGCCTTAGAAATTTATTTTCTTTTAGTCTAGTCAGGAGGACAAGTGAAAACCTTATTTTACTAGTCCAGAGAATATGTCGCCAGTCCTGATTGAACAAGACAAAAATGTTTCTATGTTTACATTTTCTGACAGTTTTATTCAGTTCCTATTTGTTGCAAACTTGGAGCACTGAGAACTGGTTTGGAATTGTAGCCCTGAAGTGCTACTTGTCAATGAGTTTTACTTGTCCTCAGCACAATTTAGTAGCCATGGGCTAGCAGACTGGTGTCCACCCATGTCACTTAATTGTTTGATAAAAGATAGGTAAAAGTAATTAGGTGATGTGGGTTTACTATGCTTGACTGGATTCTTAAGGGGTTACCAAAAATTTAAATAAATAGAGGATGGCTTTCATGGCTTTTATTGTACAATGTGTCCTTTCATACTGTTACAAATAAATAAAGCACTATCAATCATACACATCTATTTAGAGTCTAGCTATCCCACATGCCAAGAAGTTGGGTAACTCTGTCGATATAGTCCAAAACAGATAAGTGGCCATTGATGAGTCTGTCCTTAGCTCTCAGCAGCCCCTGGTCGACTGCAACATAGGGACGTTTCTACGTGGTTGTCTAGGGTTGGTTTTACCTTGGTTCTGGATTGTTTGTCACTGAATCGGTTTCACAAAATCAAAGATGTTGGGGTGGCAGGTAGTCAAAGAGTGCAGTTTGTTATGCCACCCTTTGATGTTGATGGTCTTATGACCGCTGTGAGCAAAGTGGTTCCTTTTCACTTTATCCCAGTAAACACTCTTCCCAAGTTGTTGTCACATAGTCCATCAACGTAGTGACTATTTGTCCTTGTGGATTGTCGGCAATTGTAGCTAACCAAACATTGTCAATCTGGTACAAGGGGAAGCTTCTTAAATTCTGCATTTTCTCTGTAGAGAGTAACAATTAAGACCTAGATTTTGGATCTTCCTAAACAAGGCCTGTGCATAATTGAAAAAGGAGCCATGTATCTTGACATCTTCAAATACTGCAATAGCAGCATTGGCAGCAGCCTTCTCAAATTCAATCTGGTGGAATGCTAGGGGTTTCAGATTAAAATGATTTTCAGCTTCATTCTTAATTACCTGGAAGGCAGCCGTGTAGGAAGCTTCAGTCTTATTCGGTAGGACGCAGTAAACAAGAGGATACATGATGCCTTGATGTTCAGCATGGGGGGTGTAAACTTAACAGCATGGAGGAGGAGAAAGTACCATCAGCAAATATGGTCTCAGCTTCCCAGATTGTATGGTGTTGTGAAGACGAGAAGTTTGTTGTTGTCTCAGTGATCCGTGATGAGGAAGTTTTAACCAGCATCAGTTGTTTTCCACTGGCCTTCTAGTTTGATGGATGCTCGTGTCGTGGGTAGCTTAGGCTGATTCTTTTCTCTCACTCTGTGAACATAGGCGACCTCATGGTGTCAAAAGTAGGGAAATGCTGAATATCCTGGATTGGGATAATGTCGGAATTCATTCTCAGCACAGACAGTATATCATTGTGTGAAAACAAGAGTGCTCGACCACAGCCGAGGTTGATGGACGTGATATTGGCACCATCTTTGACGGTTATGTCGATGACGTTGCGCCATGATGAAGTGGCCGTATCCCGTAATGATGTAAGCGGTTCCTTACCGTTTTGGTGTGGACACGCCAAAGCCTAGGAATGGTCTGAGCAGTGGTCACTGCAGTCTGGAACCTGTGCCGGAGATGGGTCACTCGCATCCATCGCCGAGTACGTTGTGAATCGTGGAATGATGTTGTGCGGTTCATTAGCCGTTTAATGTTTTGAAGATCAAACGTCAAACAATTAAGCTTCCCAAATTGACAGCAGTTTTTGACATTCATGTGCTCCACGCATTTTATCGATATGCACATGCATAAACTGTTGCACGTGCCCATGCCGAGACCACTGACGTCACGCATGTGTTGAAATATCATTTCTCTTACCAATTACTGTTTTCTCATCTGTATTTGTGTACACATGTTGTTCCAATACATATTTTGGTTTCCTCTTTGCACAGTTTCATTTTATGGGTAGTATATATCATTATTGGAAGGTCAGTAACATTTGCAATCAGTCCTATTCTCAATCAATATACGATTTTATTATATTAGATTAGGTTCATTTTATTCGGAGTCTAGAAACATTCTCAATCAAGATACGATGATATTATAATAGATCAGTTTTATATTATTTGGAGGCCCATGTAGTCAAGATTATACCAGTATATATAGGAAAGCAAAAACAAACTATGCATAACGCAGTCACAGTGCTGGCACCCCTATGTGCTCAATAATGGACACTACCAACGTAAATCAATGTCAGTTTTTAGGTGAAGCGGTATATATATATACGTTCGTAGCATAGTTCTACGGATCGGGGAAGGTCCAGAGAGGTCGGCCAAGCACTCCCGACAGCATGGTGCGTCCCGTAACATTCGGGAAACTCAACCGATTTTGTCTAGTCGGATTACAATCGTGGCTGTGTCGTGACAGATTCTGCTGTATCGGATCAAAATCGTAACAATGTCCTGTGTTGTCTGGCACGTGTCCAGTGGATCGGGACGCTGTCGTGATGAACGGGCATGAATTGTTCATTGTCGTTTCTTGTCGATTGAGTCCAGATTGCGTCCAGGCCAGATCTTGCCGAATGCGAACCGTCTTTGTCGGTTCACTGTCCGGTCACTGTCAGATCTCTGCCGGATCGCATTCGGGAGAATCGGGACGCCGTCGTGACAGATTCGGTCGTTTTTTACCATGCGAAAGATACAAATCGGATCCGATTCGGATTGAGAACGGGAGAATCGGGACGAATTCGGCTGGAAACGGCTGAATCGGGACGCTTCCTGAACAATATCTGATTGTTCGTGAATTTCAGGCCACGAATCACGGGATGTTGATCAGAATTTTGACAAATTTTAATCGGGAATGTTCCTATCAAGGACGGCAGTAAAAATCCTGAATCTGCGACTGAGCCCTTAGTATAATAGGACAAGTTTCTGACCGAGACAAATCAAGGCTTACATCGTCTTCTTTACAATCATTCAGTTCTGTAAAAAAGTCGTACATATTGCTGAGAACTAATCTCACTATAAGCACACCTTTTAGTAAAAGATTTTAAAATACTCAAGAAAGCTTTAGGATTTTTACCTTTTGTTTCACGCAGCTTTTCAGTACATTTTCGTTTAAATTACCGATTTGATTGCTTTTGAATTTTGCTGTACCTGCCGATTATGATAACTTAAAGGGTTTTTTCAAAATTCCTATTGCTTTTATGATATCGTTTGGGAGCTGATTTATATACAGTTTGCATCGAACCATGGTTTGGGATTATTGTTATATCTTCTGGTTAAAGGTTATTAGCAGAAGGTAACTTATCACAGATTATATTTGTAACAGGTTCAACGCTGGATTATGCATTATCTACCTGGATGGAATTAATTTGTTTACATTGATCTTCAACAAAACACATATCTATTTGCTGGAGGAAGATATCACCTTTCTCAGGCTCCAACCTGTTGATTAGCTTTGTTCTATGAAAATTAATGTAAACATCGTGTTCGTCTCCAGTACTATCATTGTTATTGACACACGGAAATGAAAACTGTACACCGCAATGAATATCAGAGAATGCAGGGTCAAAGTCACATACTGTAAAACATTTAGAAAGGGGGAACAGCTCTGCAGTGGCTAAACAGGAGTATAGAACACTTGCATTTTTACAGGCGAGGGTCCCAATGAGGGTCTTCGCCTATATATATAATTAGTGGTTTTACATATATCTAACAGATTATTTTTATATGAATTGGTTAGTGACCCTTGAACTCCTGTCGATACTAAACCCTTTAGATGTGAGGATTTGCACACTTGACTGGAGGATATCTTCATCGATATTAGCACTTTTTTAAAAAGTCGTCAATAATAATGTTATCTGGAAGAGACTTAGTTCTAGCAATCATATCATATCACACAGACATATTTGGTGAGATTACTTACTCCAGAAATTTCCCACTCCAAGTCAGTAAAGTGTTCAGGGGAAGCATGGTTGATGCCTTATAGAGGTAAGTACGAGGGCTGGTCCCAAAGTTCTAAGCCTAACAAACAAAATCAACAATTATGAAAGTGTTTTTGATTTAATGTTTCAACATGATCTCGCTGCTTTTCAATACACTTCTCATATCGATAGTGAAGCTTTTCAATTCCAATCTGGGAGAAGTTTTCTGAAGCCTCCCTGAAAAACCCATTCACGTCATCGTTGTTGTCATAGTGCTTTCCACGAAGGTTTCAGGTTTGAAAATTGGCGGAAATCACTTGGTGCCTGGTCTGGCGAGTAAGGAGGGTGGGGAAGCTCTTCGAACCAACATTGTCGCACAGCAGCCTTTGCAAGTCGAGAGGTCTGACAAGAACTCCAGCAGTCAGCATTCCTCGCGTGACCATAACTTGTTGGTTGGTTGGTTGTTTAAGGCCGCACTCACCAATATTCTAGCTATATGACGGCGGTCTGTAAATGATCGAGTCTCGATTATTTACAGACCTGCGTCATATAACTGGAATATTGCTGAGTGCAGCGTTAAACAACCAACCAACCAACCAGAACTTTCTTCACTGATCTTGAAGACTTGGAGGTGTAATTCTATGGATTGGCGTTTTGACTCGGGATCATAATGGTAGACCCATATTTATCACCAGTTACTAATCTCTTTTTGAATTTGACGAAATCCTCCTCAATTAGCTCTAGATTGTCTCTGACAATGTCAGTTCTTTTTTCCTTTAGATCAGAATTTAGAAGGTTTGGCATCCAACTAGCAGATATCGCATTCATCTGTAAGTGTTCATGAATAATAGTTTCAATGGATCCATGGCTTAGACCTGTGTAATACGTCTACCAGACAGCAAAAGTTTTTTCTATGACCTTGATTGAATCTTCATTGATGGTAGTTGACGTCCAGACCTAGTCATCATCAAGGCTTGTTCTCCCAGCCTTAAATATAGCTGCCTAACGTTAAACAGTGGAATAGATAGGGCACTTATTCCCATACACTTGTGACATGCGGTCATGAATTTCTTGGGGACTTCATGCTTGGTACTCGGTTTTTTTCCATTTCTTGTCCATTTGAACCCCTATCACATTCATCTGGCTGTCACTAATATACAAACGGCCTCAAAAGACCAAATACAATTGCACTGACCTACTCAAACAATGTAGTACATTGACTAGTTCACTTTGTTATGGCCCACAGTTGAAAGTTAGTCAGGCTTAGAACTCACTTTCACATATACGTTTCTTAACTGCAATACTGATTCCGCCGGAAGCACGTTTTTGACCATGGTGCGTTCTGTTGTTAGTATGTATAGTGTAAAACCTGGTATGGGAATGTCAAGCGGGGGCTAGAGAGAGTTGCTCTGCTACTGACCACACCCTTCACAATCATGTATATATTAAGTATTTCTCCCCGTGAACACCCCGGTTAGAATAGGTCTTCAGCCACCCATACTTGCCGTAAGAGCCGACTTTGCTTGTCGTAAGAGGCGATACTTTTATCGTGACATGATAATACGTTTGTAGTCTTTATTTTTTCTGTGTAGCCATTTTGACTTTTTGTTGTTGTGGCCGTTCAAATCTTTCATGGCCGTTTTGACTATAGAGTGTGTCCGTTTTGACTATAGAGTGTGTCCGTTTTGACTTTACCCTTTGAGGCCGTGTTGACATGCTCCCAACCAGATCGCACCTAACAAATACACACATATACATCTACTTTATTTTTCAAAGTTGAAACTAGCCTCATTCTTTCTCATTTTTGTCTTCAACTACTAAGTATAAAACAGTGATCAACCTCAGGTAACAAAACTGTTTCAGGGTTAAGAGGTCTCGTTTGGTTGGACCTGCCAGTCCATTAATCAGAACACCAAATGTCATGGTATGGTAGTCTGTGCCAGACACTTTGGAGTCTTCACAGGGAGTTGATACAGGGGTTAATATGTTGACTATTATTAGTTAAACCTGATTGACTAGACTTTTTCATTGCACTGGTAGCTGAGGTCGCAGACAACACTGTGCTAAGAATAGATAAGTGGCCAAACGGATTTGAAGCTCTAGGCAGCTTCGGATATCATGCTCGAGTAATTTGTTTGCCATATCATGCAAGATAAAAAATAAGATTTCACAAATAAAGAATAATCTGATGTTGTACACCATTTCTCACAAGGGCTGATGCTATTCTGTACAGCAGACGTTTACTATCGCCTTTTAAGTAATTAGGCCAATATTTGTTCTGATAAATGTTCACACGTCAAACATCAGTTTGCAGTCATGAACTTGTTGGTGAAATGATAGGCAAGAACAGAGACTGTTGTAATTCTTGCCAAACGTTGGTGAAACTTCACAAATTTACTTAAACGGTTGTTACAATGTGGCCGTACACATGCCTGCGGTTATGGGCATATGTGCTTCACTGACTGAGTTGTCCAAGTTTGTTTAACGCCACACTCAGAATAGTCCAGCTACATGACGGCGGCCAGGACATGAATGAGACCTAACCAGACAATCCAGTGATTGACATCATGAGCATCGATCTACACAATTGGGATACATTTTCATGCATCATCCAAGTCAACAAGCCTGACCACTCGTTTCCGTTAGTCGCCTATAGGTTTACGGCCAGCATGGGATGCTGGGTGAGGTGAGGTGAAATGGGGTTTAACGTCGCGTCCAAGATGTTTGCACTTATATAGCGACGTGCATGTATACGTGTGTGTGTTTGTGTGGCTGCTTGTACTAGTCCGGACTGATGCCGATTTATAGTGATGGCTCACTGAGATACCATGCCGCAGTTGAACATGAATACCCCACTCAGACACAGTATACCGACTCCGAGCCAACCAGTCCTTGTTTTAGCACCTTAATGCCGAGCGCCAGACAGGGTAACAACAAGTACCTTTTTTAACGTCTTTTGGTATGACGCGGTCGGGGATCGAACCCCGGACCTTCCGCTCTCCGGGCGGATTGGATGCTGGGGATTAGTTCTTGCCCGGACTTTCACGGGGAGAGTTTTCTAAGTGAAGTCAGGATCAGAGCTACCCTGTGTTACATCTTTTGTGTAGCCTCATAGAACTCTTATAAAAGATCTGCAAAGTAGGTTTGATGTGACATGAAGGGGGACGAGGTTCTAGTCTGGTGCACAGTTTCTGCCTCTTTCTGACATTGCAATTAATACCATGAGAGAAATCGAGACGTACACTGTTCTTCTGTAATGAGGATAATCATTAACTGCCAAATGATGTGTATCATACGAGGGACTTTAATCATATTTGTTGGAACTGCCAATTAGCCTGAGCCTTGTTATACAACACATCCTCTCAATCGCTTGATATATTCAGTGGTGATAAAACCCTTTAGAATCATGTTTCAATCACTGTGGAATGAAGAGTACAGTGCCTGAATTTGTCTCTTAAAAATGGTATCAAATTAAAATTGGTGTAAGTATATGACATTGTGATTTAGGTGGGTTTGTCTTTGCAAATTAGCGACTATGCTTGTCGTAAGAGGCGACTAACGGGATCGGGTGGTCAGCCTCGCTGACTTGGTTGATGCATGTCATCGCTCCCAATTGCGTGGATCGATGCTCATGATATCAATCACTGGATTGTCTGGTCCAGACTCGATTATTTACAGACCGCCGTCATATTGCTGGAACATTGCTGAGCACGGCGTAAAACAACCAACCAACCAACAAACAAAGTATTCTCTCAAAGAGAACTAAAATAATGGTCATGGCAAAAGTCGGACATTGCAATCTGATATATTATACACAATAAGAAATGACTTTCTTGGATATATGATTTACCACATATACTGATGTGAAAGAAAACATGTTTTGCACCCAAAGCAGAATTTTAGTGCCTGTAGTTACATAACTGCGGAATAATTTTCAGATTTGTAATTTTCATTAACTGCACTGACTCGGCTTAAGTTTTACAAGATCCAGGTTTGTAGATGAGGTTGCAGATTCAATGATAGCCAAGCCTTGCAACAGAATGATTATCTATGAAATTGTGTATTTTAATGTTTCTCCAGGTGAAGCAAATTGATGATCTTCCTATTTGCTCCAGACAAATATAATAGATATATAAATCTTGGCTGATGGAAATCTCCAAGTGATGGAATCTATTTTACTTCTTAGCTGAAAATTAAAGTGTTTTGATTGATTGTTTGTTGTTTAACGCCGCACTCAGCAATATTTTAGCTATATGACGGCAGTATGTAAATAATCGAGGCCGGACCAGACAATCCAGTGATTGACATCATGAGCATCGATCCACGCAAATGGGATGCGATGACATGCATCAACCAAGTCAGCGAGGCTGACCACCCGATCCCGTAAGTCACCTCTTACGACAAGCATAATCGCCGTTTACGGCAAGCATGGGTTGCTGAAGACCTGTTCTACCCGGGATCTTCACGGGTCGAAAAGTAAAGTGAAGTAACCACTTGGTTGGTTGCTTATAATTTAAAAGACTGGCTATACAGACCCTGAAACAATTAATATCCAATACAGCCCTTGCAAGTCTATAACGTTTGGCAAATCTAGATTAGGCCTACTGCGCATGCTGTATTAGAAAATGAAGAAAGTCTCTGGGCTCCTTTTTATTATATTTTATAACTAAAAAAATATGTTCATTTCAGAGACTAGATGCTGGTCTAGATCGGAGTCGGTATACGGTGTCTGAGTGGGGTATTAATGTTAAACTGCGGCATGGTGTCTAAGTGGGCTACTGGCTAGCGACCAGTTATCGCCGAGGACAAGTTATCGCCAAGTCCCCGTTATAGCACGCACGAGATTGCTCTCGCTTTACTTTTGCTCGTTTTCATTAGAAGAGAGAAATATTTATCCAAATATGATGAACAAAACTGACTCTTGTGGAGAAATATTAAAAAACAAAACAAACTATCACCTTGCACAAATACAACTTTAGAAGAGACACTGATTTTTTTCCAAAGGACATAAATACGCACATATGCTAATAGTACCACACAAATCAAAGTTATTTGCACAGTTAACTTTGTACACAGAATATTTCAGAAATAACATGAAAAATATGCCGATAACTGGTCGGTGAACAGTAACACTATAAAATCGGCATTAGTCAGAACTAGTACAAGAAGACATACACACACAGACACACGGGCATGCACATCGCTAAATAAGTGCATTAATCTTGAACGCCACGTTAAACCTCATGTCACCTGGCCGATAAAAAAGTATATAGATCTAAAACATAACACCAAAACATGCGCCGCCCGGGAATCGAACCCGGGTCGCAAGAATGGGAATCTTGCATGATACCACTACACCAGCGGCGCTTCATGATTATGCGTGCATTTTTAATGATTTTAAACATCGCCTGTATGGCAACTTAATTAAGGGTTGTAATTAACTGAGAATTCATCAGATGTTATTAAAATAGTGATTGCATGGGTCGATTCACAATAAACCCATAAAACATCCACAAATAACGGCATGCATAATGTACCATTTGCACGTGAACATATTCTTAATTATACAGATTTTGTATCATTTTATCTCAATTTATGATTACAGGGGTATATCTACACAGTCATACCTTCATAGTATAAACATATATACTAAAAATGTAATAATTGAAGATGTACTAAAGATGAAGAAGAAGCAAATCTTCGTCTTTACACATGAAACCTGCAGAAGGGAAATAGCATCAACAGCGCAGAATGATGCGCAGACGACAGGCAGACGACAAGGGATGTATGCATTGTCGAGGGGTCCCAGCAAAATTGTTGCGAGTACCCGCAGAGGTAAGATTAAAATTCAGATTCGAGACGTTCTATGGAACGCAATAATGTCAGATATGATTCGTTGAAAAGATTAGCTTTCCGAGAATGTTTTGATCACACTTTTTGACCAATTTCAGGTCCACCGAAGCAACTAGATAGCCTCGAAAGTCGGGATATTTCATCAAAACGTGCTCCTGGAGAGCCCGTTATGAGGTGAGAAATTGAATACCGGAAGTTAATTATTCTGCGCGTTAGTTCATGTTAATACCACCACGTAGAAGAGTCGTTGTATTAAAATTCAAAGCAAAAACACTGCTCGTTCTGACCATCCGACTCAAGGTCGGGTTTTTCAAGTTCAGCGGGGATAAGAGCACGATAACGCGCTAAGTAACTCCACATATTTCACTAGCTTTACAAAAGTAGCATTTGTGCCGACTTTGGCCAATCTGGTGGGATTAGATATTCATAATAAGTACCCAAAGTATTAAAAGCATCATCTCTGAGAAAGCAAAATGGTGTTGGTTGTAAGATGATGATGAAATCACATCAAACCTTGCCATTGGTCACTCCGCGCACCTGGCAGTGTAACCACGCCCATTTTATTGTCGTGAGTTCAAATAGAGTATCAGTTTGAGCAAGTGTCATGAAACATGTATATCTGCTCTATGTAAATATGGTCAAGATAAGACTAGTGTGTAATAAACTAAAACAATAAAAGGCCGTCAGTAAAAAGTTGAAATAGATATGTTGTTTTCAGGATGTATCTCAGTCAACCTTATATTTTGAACCCCCAACGTAAGTGTTGCTTTGAACCTATTTCCTGATAATACTTCTTGGGTTTGATGCAGTTTGAAACATGTATATATGGATTTTTATCAGACCAAAAGGATTTTTACTAGACTCAGGCTTCGGACCAGTGGCTGAAGAGACAGACTGCCATTTAAGTGATATTTTCAAGAATCAGATTTGAAGTTTTTAATGAGAGTCGTACATGAACTTTTGCTGGAAGTGTATAACAACAGGAGCAGCGTTAGTAAGAGCTCATGATTTAATTGTATTTTAAATGCTAAATGACAAAATCTTCAATGTTCAGGAAACATCTCCTCAGGGCATTACATGTCAAAACCTGGAAATGTTACAAAATAAGTATTTTAAAATTGTGTACAATATTAAGCTTCTGATGGATTAATCCCAAAGTTAGAATGTTGATATCTTGATTATATGATCTATCTGCACCTGTTGTTTTCTGTAAAGAAATAGAATGGTGTAAATATGAACAAGCGAATATAGACTTTGATGTCCATTTGAGTTTTTAGTATGGTGCGCTCAACAAGATAACTTATAGATTGGTCTAGAAGTTGGTCAGGGGGTGCTTAATACGGCAAATACAGCACATGGATTAAATGTTGTTTCACAAAGGGGTACGGGTAGCCCAGTTGAAGGTTCCACAATACACTGCGGATTTGCATTCCTTGGGCATGCTTATGATTGTGGGTTCTAATCCCAGTTTGCCCTGAATATGTTTCTGGGTTTGTCAGAACCACACCTAAGCTTGTGGGTTTAGAATACTGTTAAAGGCGGCTTGAACTCACTCATGCAATGTTTTCGTTATGACAAATCCAAGGATGGGTACTATTTGTAAAATTTTAAAGAAAGGCATGCAGTAAAACATCATCTGTATGTGAATGCAAACAGATTACACATGAAATGTCTCATGTGAAAATCTGCATCCAACATGCATCATATATTTTTTCAACTGATAGATATTTCTTCACAAAGTGGATTTTGTTTCGGGTCCTGAAAAACAGGTGACACTTGCAAATGATCAGATTAAGACAACCTGTATCATATCTTTTGTTTAAACAGTATTTACATACATGTGAGTATTTTTAGGAAAATGACCTAACATCACAGCTTGAGGGCTTGAAAATAGGAAACAGGAGGGTATACAGTCAATCTGAACCTTTGGCAGACAATTTCTCATTACTGTTAACATCAGCATCTCTGATATAGTCTATCCACATGATCCAGATAAGGCACAATGTTTCTTGCTCCAAAGTTTGATGAATATTAGTAACTGAGTTAAGGCTATTTTTGATTACCTAGTTGTCTTG
Source organism: Haliotis rufescens (assembly GCF_023055435.1). NCBI lineage: Eukaryota > Metazoa > Mollusca > Gastropoda > Lepetellida > Haliotidae > Haliotis > Haliotis rufescens. The sequence continues at coordinate 25,522,332 of NW_025963791.1, read as the reverse complement.
GATGTCAGCCTTAGAAATTGGCACTTGTCCTATAGTCCTTGCAAATTTGCCCAATAGGTAAGGTATTAGGACTAGAAGAAATTTGTCATTTTTAAGGGTTTTTCTATATGTTATCGTTATAAGGACTAGTGGACTAAACCTGAGTTTCTATTGCTGGATGTTGAAATAATTAAATTTTAATGAAAATTAAAGTTTAATGCTCTTTTTAATAACCACCGAGCCTGATAATCACAACAAACACAAATCACTGACCTGCCTAAAGCTTGAAACGTAGCAAACGACGAACACTATACACAGCTTCACCACTGCCTTAAGCATTGTATGCATGTCTTTGTTCTATTGTAAAGGCCCTTGGGATTCTGGGTTAGAATAGGGCACATTCCAACGACTAAATAGATCACAGAGCTACAGATAAGCAGCTTATTTGAGTCAAATACCCCCCCCCCCCCCCCCCCCCCCAATATCCAAAACCCAATTACTCAAATGTATAAAAAAACAGCTCGCATAAAAACCAAATAAAGCTTTTTCAGCATGCGTACAAAGGAGCTAATTTCCGAAACAGAATTACGAGCCAATTTACTTTCCGAGTCAAGCCTATATATTTAGAAAAGTAACATACATCTAAAACATTATTTCATATTTTTAACAAATCTTAAAATGTTCACTAATTTTGGGGAAAATCCATTAGAGTGATGAATAGATGAGTGAAAAAATGTTGGTAACCCAATTAGAAATCTAATAACCCAATTAGAATAGAAACCCTAGAGTAAAAACTCAATTGCTCAAAAAGTTATGTGGAGCTCTGGATCAGATGGTCAGACTTTGTGACTTGGTTGATTGTGTGTCATCGTACCCTGCTGTCCTTGATCGTAGCTCACAATATCGATCACTGGATTTTCAGGCCCAGAATCGATTATTTACAACAGGCCGCCATCATTTATACCGATAGCTGGAATACTCCTGAGTGAGGTATCTAACAACATACAAACAAACAATCCCATGTAAAAGCTGCAAGTCTTTTATTATATTCTTGTAACATTTCACAAAATTGACAAATGAAAAATAGAGAATTTGACCCACTGACCCTATTAAAAAACATACACACTCAAAGCAGGGTTAGAAATAGGCACTAGTCCAAAAGTTCTTGCCAAACTGCCCAATAGTTAAGGTATTATAAGGACTAGTAGATATTTGACATTTTTAAGGGCTTTGCTATATATCATCATTATAAGGACTAGTGGACCAAAAACGTTAGTTACTACCGCTGCTTAAAGGACCAAGTTTATTTTCATTTCGATTACCCTCTCAAGGCTTTTACTAGTTTAAGAGAAAAAAACCCTTAAACCAACTAAAAGAAAAAAGGGTTCTTCACTTACTTGGTCAAAATAAAGTTTACTGGACCTGGGCTTTGGACAATTGGAGTTTTATAACACTTTGCTGCTAGTCTAATATTGTGTATGATTTGATGAAAGTCATCTTTAATCATTAACTTGTTATGTTTAATTTCAGAAATTGTTTGGAGCTCTATTTATATGTTTATGAAGTTATTGCCCATCTCATCTTTGATGGTTCATAGTTATTGTGTTGTATTGGACACTTTTCACTGTTACACATACACTATGTTACATATCACTGAGCAGGGATAATACTAGGAGGGGCCCTTCTGCTTTTAGTATTAAGCCCCTAAATTTGAAAAAGGCCCAAATGGGGCATTTTGACATTATGTTGTATAGGCCAGTGTGGGCACAACTGGAGTATTTGAAATTTTCAGTTAATGGGCCCAAGGCATCATTGTCTACTCTACACATGACTCACCAGTTACCGTAAAACAAATTGCTTGAGTAACACTAATTTACTTCTTTTGCAGCTCCCCCAAACCTGTTTTTAATGTTAATGGCAAGCGTGCTCATGTAAATAGGAGCAACAGTGCGCCACAGGAGCCCATCTCTCAACAACATGAAGATATTGTAAAGTACCTAAATGATGGTAAGCATATGTCTTCCTTTTCTCTTTAATTTCTCCACACTTATATCACCCTTTCTGTACCTGAAAGTTAGAACTACAAGGATAGGAATAATGTACAAAATAGGTTTTGGTGGCTACAGGTAAGATAATCTGTGATATGGTTACCATTGGTGAAAAGGTGATCTCCCAGGAATTCGAATTCAAATGAGAGGATGGCCTTGTTGTAGTGGATTATCACTGTGCAGTTTCATCATTATTGTAGTGTGTGGATGATGCGATAGGTTGGTGATGATGTGCAACTTGGTTGATTGTGTGTCATAGTACCGATGGCATGTTTTTTTTGCATGGCAGTAATGAAAATTTCCTCTCATTGCAGCCTGGAACAAAGTTCGACATGAACTTGAAGTAGGCAAGAAATCAGAAAGAGAAAGTAAGGTTTATTCACATATATGATTTTCTTGCTTAATTGTATGATTTCTACACAAATAATGTTTGCACGCAATGTTAATTAAATTATATTTAATTAACTTTCTAAAATCGAGAACACCGCTTTTATTTTACTGTTGATTAGGACACCAGGTAATTTTTCAGCATCAGGGGTACTCTTTATTATTTCAATATAGGAGTACTGGCAAAATGATAGAGTACACTCAGAGTACTGAATGGAATTTAATTTGTATTTCATTTTAGATATGCACCATAGCATTGCTACTCTCGTGTAAAAAGGTCAATAAACAATACTTTTTTAGTTGTACATGTTGTACAGGTCAATAAACAATACTTTTTTCTTTGTACATGTATGTCTATTATATAATGTGCACCCACATCTAGGGGAAAAAATTGACAAATATGAGCAGAAGTTATTTACAATGTATCCCTTCAGCCAAGTCATGTCAACGAACAGGTGATAACAAACTTGGTTAATACAAATTTGAAATTTGAAAAAAAACATCACTAGACAGGACGAATTACCATTTAAGTTGTATTTCCAGTTCTACTACTACTAGGCAATGTTTTATATGTAGAGATTTAGATTACCGTGTGTATTTTCTCGTAAAATTAACCAGAAACAGTACTCAGCTCTACACACGTTTTCACACAATCTACTGGTGATTTGGTCAAAATTTACCCAATGATATAACCAAGAAGATTGGTGCAATGATCTTAAGAATTGTACTTGAAACTATTATTTTATCAGGAATAATACATTCCAATCTTGTGTTATTCTAGTTGCTGTTTTACTATAATTATTTAAAATAATAATAACCATAAGTGTAGCACTACCTTTGGTACAGCTGATTGCTATTGCCGGATATTGTTTATGTAGGGGACAATATAAACACAGTTCAGTCTTCCATGCTCGTGCTTGCGAAAAATCTATGTAGACATATAACAGTCAAACTACAACAAATATGACATTTAATGAGTCAAAGTATGGCATTTATGATATATGTATCCATTCTCTGTCATCTATAATTCATTTCAAGACATCAATAACAGTTATCTGACCGTGGTTGCTGTACATCACAGTATTAAAATAGGTTACGAACATAAGTCCAGATTTGCAATGAACACTTTTTGCTCATTTGTCCGGATTTGTTGACATGGTATTTCCAGTGTTACATGCTCAAGGTATTGTGTATGTAAAACCCCCCATCAAAACTCATTTTAACGAGTATATAATGCACACACCCTTTATACAGCAGTGTTTTTTTGGAAAAAGTGTGCACTATACTTAAAGAAAAAACTCTGCTTAAATTTAAAATCAGAATATAATTTTTTAGAATTACGTCTATAAATGAATGTTAGACATACATGTATGCTGTGATGCGTATGTGATATGTTTTCTAAATTATCCCCAACCATATCGTGCATATTTTGATCCGTACATACCCCAATACAGCCTTTATCTGGAGCCCTGTATCAAGTCAGAAAAATTCCATGAAATCTTCCCTTTTTTGTTTATTTGTATAGTCCTCTCTATTCTTTACTCTAAAAAACTGACTAGGAGTTACTTCCCTTGGTCTATTGAACCTCACTGAAATTTTATGATTTTGAAGTTAATGTTTAGAGTTTATTTAACACTTGTAAATTGCAAAATCTATTAGAATTTAATTTAATCTGTTCAGAATTATATCATGAGGCATCCACTTGGAATGTTATTTGGATATTTTAATGGTTAATTATTTTCAAATTTTGGTGTTCATACCTTGTATACTGAGCTGATGTTTTCTTTTACAGACGCCCCTCTGTGGTACAAAGAGAGGAATCCAAATCCAAGATTGCAAGGTTGGAGTCCTGTCTTGTACTTTTATGTTGGAAAATTTGTTCTAATTATGGATCTTTCATCCAATTTGAAATGATCTTTGCTGTTACAATGAATTTCTGATCTGAGTGTCAGAGGGGTTTCCAGACAGGCATGGTCCCCATTATCGCATGTTTGAATGAGGACTGGTTGTTTACATAGTATGACAAGACTTACCGTATTCGACGTAATAAGCGCCTACAGCGATATTTGCTTATATATTGGCTTGTGAACAATCCCAATTGGCACCCTTCTGATTGATCACTGTACACAAGACTTTTTGTTTCTCGTATAATACTCACTCATGTGTTACATGTCCCCGTAATTATGGGCAATTAAATTCTGAAAAAATATATCTGTCCTACATAAACATTTCAGGCTGTCAGCATAAACCACGAAATTTATCTTTAAACTCTGTTTTTTTTCACCAAAATAATATTCTAATAAGAGCCCTAATTTTGAGAGCGCCCTGGGCGCTTATTACGTCGAATACGGTATTATGTCTTTGCTTATGCTATCGACCACTGGTTTCTCTGGTCCTGCCTCAAATAACTGCATCGTTAAGCAATAATCACTCACTCAAGAGTCAAAAATTGGTTAATCTACAGGCCACCATGACATGGCCGTAATATAACTGTGACATTGAACTGAACTGATTATAGTTGTTTATTTCAAAATACACTTATAACATTCTTTGGAGCATCTTTAGAACACAGTACCACAACTTCTTGTCAGGATGATCTCTGCTGTAGGTCATGTGTCTCAAAGACAAGCAATCAGTTTTGGGTAGAATCTGTCGGACGCGAACTCAAAACCTTCGGATTGTTACCCCTACAGCTAACCAACTGCGCTGTGAAACTAAATGCAAATTTACCTAGTCATTCCTACGCCATTACAGAATTGAACAAAAAGGGTCAAACAGGTGACGGACACTTACGAAGGTTATGGGTGGTCATGGTGTCTCGTGACTTTAGTCTACGGACACTTACGAGTATTCCCGATGCCATTTGGCACACTGAAAACTGAAAAAGGCTCTTGGCGTCAGACGTTGAACTTGTGGGTACGCATGAATGATATGGGATTTAATAATTTCTTTTGTGATATTTGTGACAGGAAAGTGGTTGTAGGGAACACTGTAAGGATAGTGTGGATAATTGTAAGGAATGAGGAGGTATAAGCATGGCTAGTGAGGACACAAGGATGAGTTTGCTTTTGAATCAGTACTGAGTAAATGTAGCGGGTGAAAGTGGCTTGTGTGATTTCCAATAGCCAAAATATTTGACACTAAACTATTTCATCCTTTTTTCTCTCGATGTTGTGTGAAGAATATTAGGAGCAGCTATAGAATCAATAATAGCCACTAAATGGGTACCTAACCCTAATGATAGTAAAGGGGTGATTGATCGTAAAGGGGATCCAAGGGCTAAGGATAGAGTTCGGGGTAATCTAATACCCACTAAACGGGAACCTAACCCTAATGATCCCAAAGGGGTGATTGGTCATAAAGTTTATCCAAGGGCTAAGGATAGAGTTCGGGGTAACCTACCCTAACACCTTCAATACTTGGATGTGTTCAGCGCCAATATAATATTACCTTATAAACTGCATTCCTGTGCATAATAATGAAAATTATAGAATTGAAAAAATAATGTATGTATATTAGTTCGCATTTATCATCATTTTAGTCACTTGTATTATAAAATAAAAAATATATTAAAAATAAAAGTGCTATTAATAACTAGCGTTTGCTATTTAGCAAACTAATATTGAACACTCTCAACATTGCTAGGTGTATTCAATGACATTGCCTGTAGAGATGATAGATCACTGGGAGGAGCTTATGCACACTCGATGACCCCTGACTTCACAGGGCATTGTTTCCCTGGTGTGACTGGCAACAAAATAATACAAATTACCTCATAGGATATTGTCACATATTTTAAAAGTTTGTGGTACTGTATTCTAAAGGTAGGCCCATTCTTTATTACTCACCGCCTCCATGGTCTAGTGGTAGAGAGTCCACCCGGAGAGAGGAAGGTCCGGGGTTTGATCCCCGGCCTCAAAAGACATTAAAAGATGGTACTCGGCATAAAGGGGCTTTAACAAGGACTGGTCTGCTCGGTGTCAGTATACTGTGTCTGAGTGGGATATTCATGTTCAACTGCGGCATGGCATCTCCGTGAGCCTGCGCTATAAATCGGCATCAGTTCGGACTATTACAAGCAGCCACACAAACGTGCATGCACATAGCTTTAAAGTGCAATAATCTTGGACGCGACGTTAAACCCAATTTCACCTCACCTCACCTTTATTACACTGCATGAAGTTTAGTTGTTAAAATTATGTTTGTTACATTTTTTCAGGATTCAAGGCATTTGATCTGGAGGAATTTTGGGGGAAAAGAACACTGGAAAAGCTAGACTTGACAGAATCCAGTTGAAATCTCCACAGCTGTTGTTACAGTATTCAAACAAACTTGGCTGTAGATATTTTTAGCTTTGTCTTTTGACAACTAGTTTCCTCAAACTGTGAAACAGATTTTAACATGTAATTTATATTCTGTAATATAAACTTTTTGACAATTTTAATCCAATGTGTTGTGTTTATTTTAAGTTGTGAAAGATTTGCTGGATGATCAACATAAATATTGTCCATGTTGAAATTGTCATTTTATTCTGACCTGTAAACTGTGACCATTTTGATGACAATAAACACTTCAACATCACCATTCTGAGGGTTTGATTTGTATATCAAAATCAGATGTAATATCAGAGTGACTATGAGAAGTTGTAAAGTACAAAACGGTATATTTCAAAGTTAAAGTTGTATGTTTGTGAGTTAAACTTACAATAAGCATGTAGATTCTTCAACTAAGCAATCGGCTTCACACAATACCCATAAAGGGGATGCAGTGGCAGGAGGATTGTGTCACTGATCTTTTACCAGAATTCAGAGCTATGATGCAACGGTGGACAGTACTTCCATATCATTGTCACACACTTTGCTTTCCACGAATCTGGGTAGGTGTTTATGTACAATTTGTTCTGTTAAGTGGTCAATGAAACAGACCAATCAACGGAGGTTCTCTGTTTCCTACACATCTAAATGTGTCCGTCCTGGTGACTTGGTGTAGGGCTGAAACTTGACTACCAGTTGAGTATGTACATTTTGCGAATGTTCATAGTACAGTTAAAATATGTAATTGTCAAAGGACAAATATTGAGGTACATGAACATTGTACTAAAAATACAGATATTGCCGGAAATTATGTTTACTTGTCATTTGCTGGCAAGTACTGATTAAACATATTTTGTTGACATTATAATCTGGATTGAGGTAAAAATAAAGCACACCTTGCTTACTGGACCCTCTCCAGAAATAGGATGTTCAATGATGTGGCAGATGAGATAACATATTCTTCCATTTGAGCGCTGGAATTCATCACTTTCTTCTTCACTAATGTTGTCCACATTAGTTACGATCGATGCCCTACTCGGAATTGCGTACTGGCACCATGAGACCATATCAGAGTAAAGTAAATCATTAGATCTTTTTGTAGTATATGCAAAATAGCATGACGATTTCAGTACTCTGTTAATATCAGTGTAAATTGGCATGGATGATATATGAACAATGAAAACAAATATGGATATATGATCCTGAAATGAACACCTTAGCCCATCTGGTTTTTAAGTTACCCTCTGGTAATGAAAGTAACCTGTATTTGGGTTAAGTCTAACCTGTTGCCAAGAAAACAGCAAAAGGCACCGTGCAGTTCAACATGTGTTTGATACATATGGAAAGTTTCATTATAACATATGAATGAACGCAACGCGTATTTGAGTCCAGTTGACAAGGAAACACACACACAATTTTTCAGAAAAAAACAAAACAAAACATGGATATCTGCCAGTTCAGCATGTGTTAGATAAATCTGCAAAGTTTCGTAATAAAACATTAAACGGTTTCCGAGTTAAGCTTCGGAAACGAAACGTGACGGAAGGACAACACCCATTCCTATGTCCCCCTCCCACTTCTTGGCGGGGGATTATAATGGGGAGAGCTCCGTGCATAAACACAACCCGACGTAAAATGGAGGCTCGGCGTTTAATCGGGGACTTATGGTATACTGTTTCGAGCTTGTTGCCCTTGTATATATATATATATTTGCGGAAGTTGTGTGTCATTTAGATTTCTCAAATAATAAACCAATTTTATGGATGGCTTTGGCGTTGAAATTGTACAAAAACAGTTATTAATTATTTATGCGTAATCCTTTCATGAACCTTTAGGGCATGACCTTGATACTATTTAATTTCAAATAATTTGATGCAGGTTGTTGCATATATTCTCACACATACAGACGGGCCTCAGCGCCTCTTGATTCTGTCTCTGACAAATTCTGATTTAATTGATGACTGCTCCCCAGGATACCTCAAAGAACTGATTCAGCCCGTGAAGAAGTAAGTAGTGTCTATGCTTGTCGTAAGAGGCAAGTAACGGGATCGGATGGTCAGACTCGCTGACTTGGTTGATGCATGTACAACGTTTCCCAATTGCGTAGATCGATGCTCATGATGTCCATCACTTGGTTGTCTGATCTAGTCTCGATTAATTACTGATCACCGTCATATAGCTGGAATATTGCTGAGTGCGGCGTTGAACAACAAGCAAGCAAGTAAACAAACAAACAACATATTCAGCATAGGAACAACGACTCCTTATCCAGACACCAAAAAATTGGATGAGCGCTCTTCCTCTGTTACAAGTCCAAAGCTCTGGAACTTTATCTGAGTGCGGCGTTAAACAACAAACCAAGCAACCAGAAACAAAAAGACTCTCTTAATTTCTTCAGACGTCAACTTACAACCTTTTTGTTAATTCAATCTTATTGACGTTGACGTGACCTGTATTTTCCATGTCTTTTTGTAAGAACCACTAAGCAGATGTGTAGCTGGACGGTTAGACGATATACAAGTGCATAAAAAGGTTCAAACCATTCCGTCACAGGCGGTTTTATATTCAAGACGTTGACATCGTAGATCCTTTATTTTGTTTAACTTTCACTGCTTACTGCTAAAATGGACACACTTGGAAGATAAACCTACTGTGTTTTGAAACTCTCAAGGCAGATTCGATATCTCTTATTTTAATTTGGAACCGAATCCAATAGGTTTACCCCCATTCTACCACGACAGCGATAACGTTTTAAACCCGATAGACTGCGTAATCACACGTGTGTAAATAGGTATGCTACAGGCCAGAATTCGAGTTTTATCATATTTTAATTGATCAGAATCAAGTATTTGTCAATGTCATAGCAGACTGTCAAGTCACTTTCACTCGATACCAGCCGGTTATGACCTTTTCGCCTGGGTCGACGTAATCTGGCGTGGCATGTCCAGTGAACAATAATGTTTACTTTGTTTTTAAATAGATCTACCACCCGATCAAAGACACATTAACTACACCCTCGTTTGTAGTTTGTCTACCTCAGCCCTCCTCCCATTTGCAAGCTTATTATTTCAATGTAGCAGGAAATAAGTTCTAAACACCGCCCTATTACTATTTTATATTGTTGCATTAACAAAGTGGCACAGTAAGGCCTGGGAAGGCTGTAACTGGGTAACACAACTGGCCAAACTGTGAGTCACATGTTGGCAGAAAGAGCGTAACTGGCTACGTCTCTGGTTTTAGCTTACATTTTGTTTGTTGTTTAACGCCGCACTCAGCAATATTCCAGCTATATGACGGCGGTCTGTAAATAATCGAGTCTGGACCAGACAATCCAGTGATTGACACCATGAGCATCGATGGGCAACGATGACATGCATCAGCCAAGTTACCTCTTACGACAAGCTTAGTCGTCTTTTACGGCAAGCATTGGTTCCCGAAGACCTATTCTACCCGGATCTTCACGGGTCAGTTTACATTTTGTGTACTGTAATACCACTACGTTAGCCCTTTATTGTAGGGTGGGTGTGGGTGTGTTGTGAGATTAAGGGCTGGTGTCTGTGTGTGTGTAGCAATGCAGTCTTAGATATTTGCTCACATTGCAGCCATAATAAAAATGTCATTATGTTTGCATATTTTTATTACCCTTTAACTTTGAAGCACATGTTGCAAGTATTCAACAGACGTTCAGGTGAGCTACGGAGCTTGTGCTTCTTTTTCTCAGCCAATTACCGAGGACGTCTAATTGAGGATAAAACATGTCCGGAACAAAACAACACATTCATGAAATAAACCAGTATGTCGGGGATTTGTCACGCGACAGCAATTCAAAAGACCGAGCACACAAGTTGTATTTGAACAAACTAGATTGCATCAAATAGACAGTTTAAGGACAACATCTTATAGACAGTTTAAGGACAACATCTCAACATATATATATTAAAGAAGTTGTGTCTACTTCATCCGTCAACTTCAAAGAAATGCAAATCAAATACCTCAAGGACATTGTTTTCGTTGTGGAAATCATTTTCTTTTGACCAAGTCAAGCTTAAGAAGTCCCCTTTATATTTCTTTTTACACAGCTTTAAAAGGACAGATTCAGAGAGTTCACAGGTTTGATCTTATCAAAGGAAACCCGCAAACGATTGTTTGCTTGTGGAGGAAGAGCATCTTCGATTGGAAACTGCCCGTGCCCCGCGGAGTTAGTAGTGTAATTCTTTGATTATTATCGACAAACAATCTTATTGGTGTTGGTGAAAACTCCAAGATGGTCGCCAACATGGCTGTAATTTCTGATGATATCTATATATACTCAATATGTCAGGAGTATCTGGTCAATTTATACAGATATCTATAGTATTATATTCAGAATTAATTGCAACAATGCTGCATATAATTCAAACACAGTTTGCAGGCCCCCTGGTGGTAGAAAATCTAAGATGGCCACCAACATGGCTGAAATCTCTAATGATATCAATTTATACTCAATATATCATAGTTAACTGTTCATTGTATACACATTATTACTGTAATGTATCAAGGATAAATCGCAACAATGCTGTATATAATTCAAATCTGGTATGCTGATCCCCTGGTGGTGATGGAAGTACTAGATGGCCGCCAATGTGGTTGAAATCTCTAATGATATCAGACTATACTCATTGTATAATAATTATCTGGTGAATTTATACAAATTATCAAAGGATCATTGGCAATAAATCAAGGACGCTTTTCATTAATATATTGCAAGTGAACCGCATCCAAAATTACCCATAATCATGGGGGAATGGATTCATATCTTAAAAACTGGAATGTATGTTCAAGTTATATTGACATTGTTGCCATGAACCTATGATATCAACTTACTTCCTACTTAAGTATGGCCAGGAATATCAGTTCAATGCACGTGTTTACTGTTACATAACTTTGCTTCACAGCGGCACAGAGCAGTGTACTTTAGACCGACGGTTAACCTTTACAAAGTCTGTGCAAGATGCAGTGTTAGTTAATAACACTTGTGTGCCTGTGCAAGTGTTGTCCACTTGGGTCTCCACGTATCACTACATGTCCTCTCTTGTCCCCATACATGTCCCCCATGATAGGTTACTCGCACTGTGTGCTGTTGTGGAGCTGCCTGTATTGGTGGAATGTTTTCAATTGTAGATTTCATGAAAATAGATTTTGCCTTGCTTAATTGACCTTCCAAATTATCCAGTTGTGTAATACATGAAAACGACACACCGCGAAAGAAGGTGCATTGTGTTGTCAGAGGTATTTGACGGAGAGTCTGCTGATGATGGAAAAGCACCACAGGCACAATATGCAATATTCTTGTAGTGAAACTGGGGTTGAGGCAGCTGACGTCGGTGCACATCAACTTCTCAAAAGATCTTCTTTGTTCACTTCTGTTTCCTTATATTAAACATATGCCTGATGTGGACACATGATGAAGGAATCAGCAACTCGGCTTGAGGCAATTCCAGCAGCACAGATTGCAGTTGTCCATCCACTTCCTTCGGGGCAGTTTTCCACTCTCCACTACGAAGAAACAAGATATATCTAAAATATATATATATAGATGCAATCTACCAAACATGATAATTAAAGGTGCAAATTAGATTCACAGGCACTTGCATAACACATATACCACCAGGATTTACAACGAAATTGATCCGTGAAGATCCGGGGTAGAATAGGCGACTTGGCTTGTCGTAAGAGGCGACTAACGGGATCGGGTGGTCAGGCTCGCTGACTTGGTTGATGCATGTCATGGTATCCCAATTGCGTAGATCGATGCTCATAATGTCCATCACTGGATTGTCAAGTCCGGACTCGATTATTTATAGACCGCCGTCATATTGCTGGAATACTGCTGAGTGCGGCGTTAAACAACAAATACACACACACACACACACACACACACACACACACACACACACACACACACACACACACACACACACACACACACACACACACACACACACACACACACAACGAACTTGGTAAAATATTAACATAAAAATGTCCAAATATAAAACAAGCTAATGGTGACCAGGAAAATTGACACTACAACCTCCTCAGCACAGGTGATGGCGTGACGGACTACAAATCAAGAAGTTGCACGTTCGAGGTTAAATAATCCTTGTAGCCATTAATGTGTTGTTGCTGTATGCCTAAGAGTATTTCGCTCATGTAGGAAGCTGACAATAAAAGTGTAATTTTTACTCCTACTATATGATTACAACTTAAAACGTTTTAGTAATGGCAATACGAACTGATTAGTAAAGTCTACTAACATGTTTTAGTGGAATGGGCAGTGAAATTCACAAAGTTAGTAAACTATTTCTGTTGTCAGAGAGGCATAATAGTTCAGTTCACAACCAGCAACATGAGCAATGTTTTCTTGTTTGCATAGTTATCCGAACTTATAAAGTTGCCGCTCAACAATCTACAAGGTGAGTTTCATGTTTCTATCAAACTGTTTATTAGTGAACACATATGCTAAATAAATTGATTTACTCGCCTAAATCCCATTTAGCCACATTCCCTATGATACTGCTGAGACCGACATCGTGGATAGTCTCATTTCACTTGCGGACGTGTCTGTGATGTACTTCTGGTCTGAAAATGTCCCCTTGCGGTACATGATGATACGTTTGAACTCCATGCGCATTTGTCTGCTAGATATAATGTAGATGATAAAATTAGCGGAGGAGTTGACAATTTCAAGCCAAGCTGCAAGTATCCCGACCAGGTTGTAGACGTTGTTCCGAGTTTTGGGGAAGTTGTATTCGTAGTCAAATAGCTGGCTTAGGATATTGAGGGCACCAGGTGTCATGCAGAAGAAAAACAGAAGAGCCAGACCAAACAATGTCTGAGTGATGCGCTGTTCTGCAGGCGTCTCGTCACGATTCTGACCCGTCATCTGGGAGCGCGCAGACTTGGAGCGGTACAGGCTGACACTGATGGTGATGTTGCAGATGATGACAACAGCGATGGGGATGAAGCGAAGGAGGAACAATCTGACGATATACAGAGTTGCATAAAAGTCACGGTTCTTTCCGAACTCCGACATTTTGAGAACTGTGGTCATTTGTGTCGAATTGGGTATAGGGAAATCAGTAGGCACGAACTCCAGGGCATAGGGAACCAATATGGCTGCAACCAGAAGACTGCAGATGAATATTGAAAGTCCCATTGTCTTCCTTGACCAAAGTGATTTGATTTTCAAAGGGAAAAGGACAGCACATAACCTCTCTAGTGATATTACAACGATTAAAAGATTGGATATTCGACCAAATGCCGATCTTAAGTAGGAACCGAAATATGGAAATGCTTTTCGGGAGATATAAAGTCCGGGTTTATAGTCTAAAGCGATGGTGACTCCGATCAGACAGAAGAGTATCATCGCAATAAGGTGTAGAAAGTCACAGACAGTTATGGAGATGAGAACCATCTTGGTTGTGTCCCGCATCTTGTGACGTAATAAGACCACAAAACTGATGACGTTTCCCACAATTCCAATGAGAGCTGTTACAGGCATGATGGTCGTGTACATTGCAATCCGGAAGTTGACCATGTCTTCAGCAGGGATGACAAAGTAGCCGGCTGGATGTATTGACTTCTGCGTAGTCGTTGTGAAATTGCTAAGTTGAAGTTTGTCGGGTATGTGATTTAGGAAAGTTGACATCTTGATGGTGGCGTTTTCCAGGTTTTCCATGAAAATTGGGTGTTGGTCTTGGTCTGTAATATCAAGCAAGGCATTGTCAGACAGTGTTGTCCTAATGTTTTCGGTTGCAGCTGATAAATGGTTTTGAAACAAACTTTGAATTACGTATAACCATGTACAGTTCTTGCAAACTTCATACAAAACCTGTTCGGCAAGACAGTGTTCATCCATTATAAAACTTATTTGACAATACGTTGTTTACTCTAGATTTTCTAAAATTATATATATAAGTCTTTGAATGGTATTTAGGAGTGATACACATAGGGAAGAGAATTTATGAATGCCAATTTATTTATTATGAGGAACACAACGTTTCGGAGTATATACTCACTCCTTCATCGGGTGAATATGAAGCAGAGAACATATATATGTACCAGTAAACACAACAAAAGTTATAAGATAACAAAGGTGGATACTTAACAAAGGAAGCCAACAGAAATGGCAATATTGCCAGACAAACAAGACATTCATTATGAGAGATCTTAATGTCTCTTGTTTATTAAAAGGCAGCTTTTCGGCAATGTCTTGAAATATCTAGATGCAAGGAAATAGCACCTAAAGAAAAGAGGCACGTAGGGACTTCTCAGTACTAACCCGGAACTATGAATTACATCCATGACATATCCTAATAATTGATATTCTATTCCGTCGGGCACTCACTCACTCAGTATTGAATCGCAAAGTTGCTTAAATACATTAAAAGTGGAATAAAGAAAAATGTCCCACTGATAAAAAAACCCCGAATTGCCATGCAAGGAAATCTAGCATCCGCCATAATCCCCAATCGACCCTACCAAATGGGCAAAACTCACATTAATGTTTGCAGCTCAGAAGACATTGCACGGATATTTTTATATATTTAGTCGAGATCTATAATTTTGAGTTGAAACTGCGTAATTGACAAGTCATGTAGCGTTATGTTTATGTGTATGTTATTATATATTCATGAAGTACACGACGTTGATAGTGGTTGGAGCGGCTTGCTGTGTTAGAGCTGAAATAGGGTTTGAAACAGACAATGTCAGCCACGACTGATTGAGTGTGTGTAGTCAGCAACATTCTACCTATTATCACTGCAGCAGGATAATCTTCAAGACGAGGCCAGCCAACCACCACTACAGACATACATTTATGCTAAGTGATCTGGATATGACTACTTTTGTTCTCTTGTGCTGTTTTTTCTGACTAAAAAAAGAAGAAAATTTCCTTTCATTTTCACATGACGTCTGACAACATATATAATATATATACATTCGAAAATATATAAACTAGTATAAGAGATATGGGCTCAGACACACAGACACAGACACAATCACAGACAGACAGACAGACAGACAGACAGACACAGACAGACAGACACACACACACACACACATACACAGTATAAGATTCACAGGATAAATACACAAGCATTTCAGAGATGTGTCATGTAATCTCCAACAGGGCTGCAGTGAACATGTACAGCTACATGGGGGTGCGATACACGGACCTGTGTGTGCATTACCCACATGAGGCTGTGGAGGTCACACGGGGGAGGTATGTCATGCCTCACATTGCTGTGGAGGACACACGGAGGAGGTATGTCATGCCTCACATTGCTGTGGAGGACACACGGAGGAGGTATGTCATGCCTCATATAGCTGTGGAGGACACACGGGGGAGGTATGTCATGCCTCACATTGCTGTGGAGGACACACGGAGGAGGTATGTCATGCCTCACATTGCTGTGGAGGACACACGGAGGAGGTATGTCATGCCTCACATTGCTGTGGAGGACACACGGATGAGGTATGTCATGACTCATATGGCTGTGGAGGACACACGGAGGAGGTATGTCATGCCTCACATTGCTGTAGAGGACACACGGAGGAGGTATGTCATGCCTCATATAGCTGTGGAGGACACACGGAGGAGGTATGTCATGCCTCATATGGCTGTGGAGGACACACGGATGAGGTATGTCATGCCTCATATAGCTGTGGAGGACACACGGAGGAGGTATGTCATGCCTCATATGGCTGTGGAGGACACACGGATGAGGTATGTCATGCCTCATATGGCTGTGGAGGACACACGGAGGAGGTATGTCATGCCTCACATTGCTGTAGAGGACAAACGGAGGAGGTATGTCATGCCTCATATAGCTGTGGAGGACACACGGGGGAGGTATGTCATGCCTCATATAGTTGTGGAGGACACACGGAGGAGGTATGTCATGCCTCATATAGCTGTGGAGGACACACGGAGGAGGTATGTCATGCCTCATATAGGTGTGGAGGACACACGGAGGAGGTATGTCATGCCTCATATAGCTGTGAAGGACACACGGAGGAGGTATGTCATGCCTCACATTGTTGTGGAGGACACACGGAGGAGGTATGTCATGCCTCATATAGCTGTGAAGGACACACGGAGGAGGTATGTCATGCCACACATTGTTGTGGAGGACACACGGAGGAGGTATGTCATGCCTCACATTGCTGTTAAGGACACACGGGGGAGGTATGTCATGACTCAAATAGCTGTGGAGGACACACGGGGGAGGTATGTCATGCCTCACATTGCTGTGGAGGACACACTGAGGAGGTATGTCATGACTCAAATAGCTGTGGAGGAAACAAGGGGGTGGTATGTCATGCCTCACATTGTTGTGGAGGACACACGTGGGAGGTATGTCATGCCTCATATAGCTGTGGAGGACACACGGAGGAGGTATGTCATGCCTCACATTGCTGTAGAGGACACACGGAGGAGGTATGTCATGACTCATATAGCTGTGAAGGACACACGGAGGAGGTATGTCATGACTCACATTGTTGTGGAGGACACACGGAGGAGGTATGTCATGACTCATATAGCTGTGAAGGACACACGGATGAGGTATGTCATGCCACATATAGCTGTGGAGGACACACGGAGGAGGTATGTCATGCCTCACATTGCTGTGGAGGACACACGGAGGAGGTATGTCATGACTCAAATAGCTGTGGAGGACACACGGGGGTGGTATGTCATGCCTCATATTGCTGTGGAGGACACACGGGTGAGGTATGTCATGCCTCACATTGTTGTGGAGGACACACGGATGAGGTATGTCATGCCTCATATTGCTGTGGAGGACACACGGGTGAGGTATGTCATGCCTCACATTGCTGTGGAGGACACACGGAGGAGGTATGTCATGCCTCATATGGCTGTGGAGGACACACGGAGGAGGTATGTCATGCCTCATATAGCTGTGGAGGACACTCGGAGGAGGTATGTCATGCCTCATATAGTTGTGGAGGACACACGGAGGAGGTATGTCATGCCTCATATAGCTGTGAAGGACACACGGAGGAGGTATGTCATGCCTCACATTGCTGTGAAGGACACACGGAGGAGGTATGTCATGCCTCACATTGCTGTGGAGGATACACGGAGGAGGTATGTTATGACTCACATTGCTGTGGAGGACACTCGGAGGAGGTATGTCATGCCTCATATAGCTGTGGAGGACACTCGGAGGAGGTATGTCATGCCTCATATAGTTGTGGAAGACACACGGAGGAGGTATGTCATGCCTCATATAGCTGTGGAGGACACACGGAGGAGGTATGTTATGCCTCACATTGCTGTGGAGGACACACGGGGAGGTATGTCATGCCTCACATTGCTGTGGAGGACACATGGAGGAGGTATGTAATGCCTCACATTGTTGTGGAGGACACACGGAGGAGGTATGTCATGCCTCACATTGTTGTGGAGGACATACGGGGGAGGTATGTCATGACTCATATAGCTGTGGAGGACACACGGAGGAGGTATGTCATGCCTGATATAGCTGTGGAGGACACACGGAGGAGGTATGTCATGCCTCATATAGCTGTGGAGGACACACGGAGGAGGTATGTCATGCCTCACATTGTTGTGGAGGACACACGGAGGAGGTATGTCATGCCTCATATAGCTGTGAAGGACACACGGAGGAGGTATGTCATGCCTCACATTGTTGTGGAGGACACACGGAGGAGGTATGTCATGCCTCACATTGCTGTGGAGGACACACGGGGGAGGTATGTCATGACTCAAATAGCTGTGGAGGACACACGGAGGAGGTATGTCATGCCTCACATTGCTGTAGAGGACACACGGAGGAGGTATGTCATGCCTGATATGGCTGTGGAGGACACACGGGGGAGGTATGTCATGCCTCACATTGCTGTGGAGGACACACGGAGGAGGTATGTCATGACTCAAATAGCTGTGGAGGAAACACGGGGGTGGTATGTCATGCCTCACATTGTTGTGGAGGACACACGTGGGAGGTATGTCATGCCTCATATAGTTGTAGAGGACACACGGAGGAGGTATGTCATGACTCAAATAGCTGTGGAGGACACACGGAGGTGGTATGTCATGCCTCATATTGCTGTGGAGGACACACGGGTGAGGTATGTCATGCCTCACATTGTTGTGGAGGACACACGGGTGAGGTATGTCATGCCTCACATTGCTGTAGAGGACACACGGAGGAGGTATGTCATGACTCATATAGCTGTGGAGGACACACGGAGGAGGTATGTCATGCCTCACATTGCTGTAGAGGACACACGGAGGAGGTATGTCATGCCTCATATTGCTGTGAAGGACACATTGGGGAGGTATGTCATGACTCACATTGTTGTGGAGGACACACGGAGGAGGTATGTCATGCCTCATATAGCTGTGAAGGACACACGGAGGAGGTATGTCATGCCTCACATTGCTGTAGAGGACACACGGAGGAGGTATGTCATGCCTCATATAGCTGTGAAGGACACACGGAGGAGGTATGTCATGCCTCATATTGCTGTGAAGGACACATTGGGGAGGTATGTCATGACTCACATTGTTGTGGAGGACACACGGAGGAGGTATGTCATGCCTCATATAGCTGTGAAGGACACACGGAGGAGGTATGTCATGCCTCACATTGTTGTGGAGGACACACGGAGGAGGTATGTCATGCCTCACATTGTTGTGGAGGACACACGGAGGAGGTATGTCATGTCTCATATAGCTGTGAAGGACACACGGAGGAGGTATGTCATGCCTCACATTGTTGTGGAGGACACACGGAGGAGGTATGTCATGCCTCACATTGCTGTTAAGGACACACGGGGGAGGTATGTCATGACTCAAATAGCTGTGGAGGACACACGGAGGAGGTATGTCATGCCTCACATTGCTGTAGAGGACACACGGATGAGGTATGTCATGCCTCATATGGCTGTGGAGGACACACGGAGGAGGTATGTCATGCCTCACATTGTTGTGGAGGACACACGGAGGAGGTATGTCATGCCTCATATAGCTGTGAAGGACACACGGAGGAGGTATGTCATGCCTCACATTGTTGTGGAGGACACACGGAGGAGGTATGTCATGCCTCACATTGCTGTTAAGGACACACGGGGGAGGTATGTCATGACTCACATTGTTGTGGAGGACACACGGAGGAGGTATGTCATGTCTCATATAGCTGTGAAGGACACACGGAGGAGGTATGTCATGCCTCACATTGTTGTGGAGGACACACGGAGGAGGTATGTCATGCCTCACATTGCTGTTAAGGACACACGGGGGAGGTATGTCATGACTCAAATAGCTGTGGAGGACACACGGAGGAGGTATGTCATGCCTCACATTGCTGTAGAGGACACACGGATGAGGTATGTCATGCCTCATATGGCTGTGGAGGACACACGGGGGAGGTATGTCATGCCTCACATTGCTGTGGAGGACACACGGAGGAGGTATGTCATGACTCAAATAGCTGTGGAGGAAACACGGGGGTGGTATGTCATGCCTCATATAGTTGTGGAGGACACACGGAGGAGGTATGTCATGCCTCACATTGCTGTAGAGGACACACGGAGGAGGTATGTCATGACTCAAATAGCTGTGGAGGACACACGGGGGGGTATGTCATGCCTCATATTGCTGTGGAGGACACACGGGTGAGGTATGTCATGCCTCACATTGTTGTGGAGGACACAAGGAGGAGGTATGTCATGCCTCATATTGCTGTGGAGGACACACGGGTGAGGTATGTCATGCCTCATATTGCTGTGGAGGACACACGGGTGAGGTATGTCATGCCTCACATTGTTGTGGAGGACACAAGGAGGAGGTATGTCATGCCTCATATGGCTGTGGAGGACACACGGATGAGGTATGTCATGCCACATATTGCTGTGGAGGCCACATGGGGGAGGTATGTCATGCCTCAAATAGCTGTGGAGGACACATGGGGGAAGTATGTCATAGCTCACATTGCTGTGGAGGACACACGGGCCTAGATGTTTCTCCAATAGAAGCTTTTCCACAATTGGAGAAATATTATATTTTATGTATTATATTGGAGAAACATCTTGGCCCCTCAAAACCCGAATAAAAGAACATCAAATATCAGTCTTCAAAGATGACTCTAAATAAGCACTATCAGATCTTATCCGTGACCAACCAAGCCACAGCATCCAGTCGGATAAAGTCAAAACCCTCACCACCAACCTCAAAGACTTAAAAATCAGAAAACTACAAGAAGCCAACAACATCAAAAGACTCCAACTGTCAATCAACCGTGACCCCTGGCGTACCATCAACTCATCAAAGACCCCAGTCAGTCATAATACTTCTGTTTATGTTGCTGACTTCGCCGGTCAATTTACTACCCTTTTTGTGTACATAACAGGCTTCTCCACTCCAGTGTAACTACGTCTGATATCTACTCTACTGAATAAACACCGCCTCCTACCTGTATATATACTTGTCAACCATACTCTGTATATCAGCCTGATGGTCAGTCAGTATTCACTGCTGAATTGGAGGCAATTCATTATGCACTCAAATTCATACCGGAACGTCCGGGTGCAAAGACAGTCGTCTTATGAGACTCCAGGCCAAACACAGTCAACAATATTCTATACGAATATACAAAACTATCGGACCAAGGGCAACAGGTGGAGCTGTGTTGGATCCCCTCTCACATAGATATTCATGGAAATAAAAAAAACCAGACTCACGGACGAAGCTAGCTCTATCAAAGCGGGGATACAGCCTATTCCCTTAAGTAAACTAGAGATAAAAATAAAAATCAAAGCCTCTATAGCCCAAAGATTGCAAGCCCACTGGTAAGATCAGCAGATGGTTATACAAAATTCAACCCAAGATCCAACAAAAGCCAAACTCATACTCAAATGAAAGGAAAGTTGAAATTGCCATTTCACGCCTCAGACTCGGTCACAAAAGCACTATGATAAAGTTTGTTCATCTTGCAATCAGGCTGAATCCATTGCTCACGTGTTACTAGAATGTCAAGACCACGCCCCAGCCCGGGCTCGGTTAAAACAAGAATTGCAGTTAGGTACGCTATCTGTCATAGATTTCCTAAAGCCAAGAGATTCAATAGTGAAGGCAAAACTAACTCTATTTCTGAGAGATGGACAGCTACTCGAACGTATATAAACAGAGCAGCCAAGAATAAAAATGAAATTATATCAATATACGAAAATAGAAATCATATCAATACAAAAACAGAAATTATGTGAATACCAAACTCACAATAGATATGTGTACCCTACTCACACACACACACACACACACACACACAGTTGTTCATCTATAAATCTTATCCTAACTTAGTACTCTAACTTCTAAAGGCCTCTTAAAGAAACGTACGAAACTAGTCTAAGTAAGGATAAGATAAATGGACGAACAACTTAATTACAATTAGGAGCGACGTTTTGGTGTAGGCTCTAACACCGTTATCAAGCAAGTTAGAACCTACGACGAAACGTCGCTCCTGATTGTAATAAAGAAGTTGTTCATCCATATATCTTATCCTTACTTACTACTCCAACTTATAAATGCCTCTCAAAGACGAAATTAGTCTATATCGTGCCAACATCGGTATGATTTCGTTGTGACATCGCACTAATACAGTACCAAACTCGTGTTACATTCGTAAAAAGTTGACCGCCTCCGTGGTCTAGTGGTAGAGCGTCCGCCCGGGGAGCGGAAGGTCCGGGGTTTGATCCCCGGCCGCGTCATACCCCAAAAGACGTTAAAAGATGGTACTTGTTGTTACCGTGTCTGGCGCTCGGCATTAAGGCTAAAACAAGGACTGGTCGGCTCGGAGTCAGTATACTGTGTCTGAGTGGGGTATTCATGTTAAACTGCGGCATGGTATCTCAGTGAGCTAGCACTATAAATCGGCATCAGTCCGGACTAGTACAAGCAGCCACACAAACACACGCACGTCGCTATATAAGTGCAATAATCTTGGACGCGACGTTAAACCCCATTTCACCTCACCCGTAAAAAGTTCGCTATTGCTATCATTATATGACATTATAATCGGTTAACATGTAATTTGGAAGACATGGAAACTCCCTGGAACTATATGTGCAGTGATGCAGAAATAAGTGACGACATGTATATCTCCCATCTTCAATGTCACTTATGTAATCAATGGATGCTCCTAGATAGATGACTCCGTTGGGATTCCAGGTTAAATGATCCCAAGCAATGATTGGCTGATTGCGTATAATAGGACCACGGCGATGTTCACAAAAGCAGTAGATGGTATGTACAGTCAGGATTCGGTTCTTTCCAAGTCGCTGTCAATTAACATAGTGCTGAGGGCGACGTTAAACAACAAACAACAATCCCTAAACAGATTAAAATAACAAACGTGACATGGACGATTTCGTTCCTGTGTTGTGAACATTAAAGCTCACATAACCTTTGTTTCTTGTATTGACGCGCAACGATAACCGCTATTCATCGATACGAGGATGGATCGTACATCTAAACATGATGGCATTATTCATACGAAAGTGAGGTGGCCGTTAAAACAGTAATACGACGGCAATGAGTGGATATGCAAATGGTTTTACTCGCCTACGGGTTACGTACATTCATGTATGCCACAAGGGAGAGACTGTGTCAATAAGCTCATCTATTTATCTGAGAAAGCAATTCGGTCAATGGTGACAGCAACAGGATGCCGACTTGTTTTTGATATTTACTTTGTCCTTATCAGCTTGTAGTTGCAATTGATCATGATGAGGTACTGGACGAAGCATTACTGTTTCAACATCACGACAGTTGCAACTATTTGTTTATCGATTAGATATGAAGAACAATCTCTGAAGCTAAATCGAAATAATGCATAATATTGGGTAACATGCTTCTAGAGGCGACAGCAGAGTGTATTTTATAGATCTTTCTCGGATCTAGAAAGATTAAACACTCTATGAGAAAGGATTGGTTGAAGTCAAAGCAAGCAAGGCCCATCTGTATGCATGTTACAATAAACATACTTTATATGCTTGACTAAATGCCCGGGAGGTCCGTAAACAACTCAGATTAGGTGGTTATAGAGGCGAGTTAGTAAGTGAAAGGACATCATATTTCCATGTTCCATTCAATGCAATAGAAAATGTCCTGGCTTCGAGTTCCAGTTGTCAACAATTTGTAACCAATTAGATTGCTGTCAGCTTTTGCATTTCTTTTGCACTGAAATGATAGGAACTAACGACATCTCAGTGACAAATAAACAGTGACCATCTTGAAGCTTCTCTGTGGTTCATTAGATTCACAACTTCACATATCACTTCATTTACTCAAATCACTTTGTTTTCTACGTTTCTTGCTAACGCTGGCGTTATATAGGTCGCCGTTGCAAGTTTGTGTGTTTGCTGTTTAACGCCGCACTCACCAATATTCCAGCTATATGACGGCGGTCTGTAAATAATCGAGTCTGGACCAGACAATCCAGTGATTGACACAATGAGCATCGATCTACGTAATTGGGATGCGATGACATGCATCAACCAAGTCAGTGAGCCTGACAACCCGATCCCGTTAGTCGCCTCATACGACAAGCATGGGTTGCCGTAGATGTGTGTGTATACACTCCTGACTACGGTGAAACATACAACGTTTCAGTAATCATTAATTCCTTATCGTTATCTGCGGTTCTCTTGCATAAACTCGTATGAGAGGGCACGGGCGGTCCAGTCGCCCATGTTGCCCCAATACAATGTGAAGAGGGGAATCCCTAAGACCAGAATCATATGATCGTGGGTTCAAATTCCAGTTTACCCTGATTATGTTTTGAGGTTTGTCAACACCATACGTGCTCGTGGGTTTCACCAAAGTGGTAAACGTTTAAGACCTGCATCACATAGGGGTTTCCTCCAACTTCAAGCTGACACAGCGTGATATAACTGAAATAGCGTTCAAAGCGGCGTTAAACTAAACTTACTCCCTCTCTAGACCCGTGAAGATCGAGTTAGAACAGGTCTTCAGCAACCCATGCTTGACGTAAAAGGTGACTAACGGGATCGTGTGGTCAGGCTCGCTGACTTGGTTGATGCATGTCATCGCATCCCAGTTGCGTGGCTCGATGATCATGATGTCAGTTACTGGATTGTCTGGTCCAGACTCGATTATTTACAGACCGCCGTCATATTGGTGGAATATTGCTGAGCGTGGCGTAAAGCATCAAACAAACAAACTTACTCCCTCACTAAAATTGTTCAACTTCTCATATAGTAATATTCCTGTCACGCGTGTTCACTTCATACATAAGAGGATCTATCGGGTTTATTGGAATGATCACATATATCAGAAGCTATCAGAAACAGGTATTTGGCAGTGGCTGTTTACTCAGATGAAAAGGCAACAATAGCAACAAAACTAACCACCCCTTATGTGCAAAGATGCCCGATTCGTTTAGTAAATATTATAACCCGGTCACCTTCCGTGATTTGCTTCAGATTTGTCAAGTACGCGGCAATGGGATCAGTCATAGGAGTTAACAATGTTGAAACATGTATGTGTTTTTAAAGAATGGAACAGCATATCTATATCTTTAGGTAACAAAATGTAAATATGTCACCCTCTACTAAGGGCAGGGGCCTCTCAGTTCTCAGTATACAGTTACTTTATATGGGCCGATGGCCCACTACATCAAGAATGAAGATTGAAGTTCATTCATTAACGAAAACGATCCAAAATGTTCCAGAACGATGTATTGTCGGATATGTGTCAATTAGGATAAGTTGATACTTTTAACGCACTCCTTAATTATTTTAACTTTAAGTAATATAATTATGACGGGTATGCCGCATTTCTACCATATCTGTGTATAAGCGTCTATGCATAGTGTCTAGTCGTATGAATACACAATTTAAAAATACGAAACATGCAATGCCCATGGACCTCTCTTGATAATAAAACCTGCCAACGAAAACAGTTAGTAAGTAAATTTTGAAGGATGGATTTGAAAATCAATATAATCATGAATAAACAAATGAAATAATGTTTAAGACTTTCATACCTGTGGCGAACGTTGAAAAATACCAAATCTCTTCAAAATCTCTTCTCTCAGTCCCCTTTTGCCCTTGGGTGTTGTAATACTTCAGTGAACAATGGTCTTTATATCTCACACCATCGCTTCACAAACCAATCAGATCTCTAATCAGGTTCGACTTCACATTACTCACATTCGTCAGTCGTATAATGATACTGTTGCCAAAAACTTCTGA
Organism: Haliotis rufescens; assembly: GCF_023055435.1. Lineage (NCBI taxonomy): Eukaryota > Metazoa > Mollusca > Gastropoda > Lepetellida > Haliotidae > Haliotis > Haliotis rufescens. The sequence goes on along the minus strand of NW_025963791.1, from coordinate 25,496,297 downwards.
CTTTTTGGTTCAATATTTATGCGTTTTTGCTTGCACATTATTTCCATAATTAAGTAGTTATTTCACGATTGATATGGTATTGAAACAAACACTGTTAAGTAGACCAGATGGATCAATATAATACACACCTTGTCCACGGGATCGATGTTGCTGACGGTGGGAGGTCGTTGTTATGATGTTTGTGACAATGTGCAAGAAGTGGAGATTCAACAGCAACATAGCCGTGACGCACATTTCCTTCTGTTCGTCGTCTTCAAGGATAGAGTTAATACTGAAACTGACAAACGCTGACATCTATCAAGTAGAGCTGTTGACTTTGTGGCCAAGCATACTGAGCCATGGAGGTCTGAACATGGGTAGACGGGATGACGGCAGGTGGAAGGAGGGGTGATCTGAACACGGGTAGACGGGATGGCGGCAGGTAGAAGGAGGGGCGATCTGAACATGGGTAGATGGGATGACAGCAGGTGGAAGGAGTGGTGATCTGGACATGGGGAGATGGGATGACAGCAGGTGGAAGGGGTGGTGATCTGAACATGGGTAGACGGGATGACAGCAGGTGGAAGGAGTGGTGATCTGGACATGGGTAGATGGGATGACAGCAGGTGGAAGGGGTGGTGATCTGAACATGGGTAGATGGGATGACAGCAGGTGGAAGGAGTGGTGATCTGAACATGGGTAGATGGGATGACAGCAGGTGGAAGGAGTGGTGATCTGAACATGGGTAGACGGGATGACAGCAGGTGGAAGGAGTGGTGATCTGAACATGGGTAGATGGGATGACGGCAGGTGGAAGGAGTGGTGATCTGAACATGGGTAGATGGGATGACGGCAGGTTGAAGGAGGGATGATCTGAACATGGGTAGACGGGATGACGGCAGGTGGAAGGAGTGGTGATCTGAACATGGGTAGATGGGATGACAGCAGGTGGAAGGAGTGGTGATCGGAACACGGGCAGATGGGATGGCAGCAATGAGGATGACGGCAGGTTGAAGGAGGGATGATCTGAACATGGGTAGACGGGATGACAGCAGGTGGAAGGAGTGGTGATAGGAACACAGGCAGATGGGATGGCAGCAATGAGGATGACGGCAGGTGGAAGGAGTGGTGATCTGGCCATGGGTAGATGGGATGACAGCAGGTGGAAGGAGTGGTGATCTGAACATGGGTAGATGGGATGGCAGCAATGAGGATGACGGCAGGTTGAAGGAGGGATGATCTGAACATGGGTAGACGGGATGACAGCAGGTGGAAGGAGTGGTGAACGGAACACGGGCAGATGGGATGGCAGCAATGAGGATGACGGCAGGTGGAAGGAGGGATGATCTGAACATGGGTAGACGGGATGACAGCAGGTGGAAGGAGTGGTGATCGGAACACGGGCAGATGGGATGGCAGCAATGAGGATGACGGCAGGTGGAAGGAGTGGTGATCTGAACATGGGTAGATGCGATGACAGCAGGTGGAAGGAGTGGTGATCTGAACACGGGTAGATGGGATGACAGCAGGTGGAAGGAGTGGTGATCTGAACATGGGTAGATGGGATGACAGCAGGTGGAAGTAGTGGTGATCTGGACATGGGTAGATAGGATGACAGCAGGTGGAAGGAGTGGTGATCTGGCCATGGGTAGATGGGATGACAGCAGGTGGAAGGAGTGGTGATCTGGACATGGGTAGATGGGATGACAGCAGGTGGAAGGAGTGGTGATCTGAACATGGGTAGATGGGATGACGGCAGGTGGAAGGAGTGGTGATCTGAACATGGGTAGATGGGATGACAGCAGGTGGAAGGAGTGGTGATCTGGACATGGGTAGACGGGATGACGGCAGGTGGAAGGAGTGGTGATCTGAACATGGGTAGATGGGATGACGGCAGGTGGAAGGAGTGGTGATCTGAACATGGGTAGACGGGATGACGGCAGGTGGAAGGAGTGGTGATCTGAACATGGGTAGACGGGATGACGGCAGGTGGAAGGAGTGGTGATCTGGACATGGGTAGACGGGATGACGGCAGGTGGAAGGAGTGGTGATCTGAACATGGGTAGATGGGATGACGGCAGGTGGAAGGAGTGGTGATCTGGACATGGGTAGACGGGATGACGGCAGGTGGAAGGAGTGGTGATCTGAACATGGGTAGATGGGATGACGGCAGGTGGAAGGAGTGGTGATCTGGACATGGGTAGACGGGATGACGGCAGGTGGAAGGAGTGGTGATCTGAACATGGGTAGATGGGATGACAGCAGGTGGAAGGAGTGGTGATCTGAACATGGGTAGATGGGATGACAGCAATGAGGATGACGAAAGGTGGAAGGAGTGGTGATCTGGACATGGGTAGATGGGATGACAGCAATGAGGATGACGGCAGGTGGAAGGAGTGGTGATCTGAACATGGGTAAACGGGATGGCAGCAGGTGGAAGCAGTGGTGATCTGAACATGGGTAGATGCGATGACAGCAGGTGGATGGAGTGGTGATCTAGCCATTGGGAGATGGGATGACAGCAGGTGGAAGGAGTGGTGATCTGGCCATGGGTAGATGGGATGACAGCAATGAGGATAACGGCAGGTGGAAGGAGAGGTGATCGGAACACGGTCAGATGGGATGACGGCAGGTGGAAGGAGTGGTGATCTGGCCATGGGTAGATGGGATGACGGCAGGTGGAAGGAGTGGTGATCTGAACATGGGTAGATGGGATGACGGCAGGTGGAAGGAGTGGTGATCTGGACATGGGTAGATGGGATGACGGCAGGTGGAAGGAGTGGTGATCTGAACATGGGTAGATGGGATGACAGCAGGTGGAAGGAGTGGTGATCTGGACATGGGTAGACGGGATGACGGCAGGTGGAAGGAGTGGTGATCTGGACATGGGTAGACGGGATGACGGCAGGTGGAAGGAGTGGTGATCTGGACATGGGTAGATGGGATGACGGCAGGTGGAAGGAGTGGTGATCTGGCCATGGGTAGACGGGATGACGGCAGGTGGAAGGAGTGGTGATCTGAACATGGGTAGATGGGATGACGGCAGGTGGAAGTAGTGATGATCTGGACATGGGTAGATGGGATGACGGCAGGTGGAAGGAGTGGTGATCTGGCCATGGGTAGACGGGATGACAGCAGGTGGAAGGAGTGGTGATCTGGACATGGGTAGATGGGATGACGAAAGGTGGAAGGAGTGGTGATTTGTACATGGGTAGACGGGATGACGGCAGGTGGAAGGAGTAGTGATCGGAACACGGTCAGATGGGATGACAGCAATGAGGATGACGGCAGGTGGAAGGAGGGGTGATCTGGACATGGGTAGACGGGATGACAGCAGGTGGAAGGAGGCGTTATCTAAACACGGTAGACGGGATGACGGCAGGTGGAAGGAGTGGTGATCTGAACATGGGTAGATGCGATGACGGCAGGTGGAAGGAGTGGTGATCCGAACACGGGCAGATGGGATGACAGCAATGAGGATGACGGCAGGTTGAAGGAGGGATGATCTGAACATGGGTAGACGAGATGACGGCAGATGGAGGGGTAGGGTGTGGATCTGAACATGGGTAGATGCGATGACGGCAGATGGAGGAGTAGGGGGTGGATCTGAACACGGGCAGACGGGATGACGGCAGTTGGAAGGAGGGGTGATCTGAACATGGGTAGACGAGATGACGGCAGATGGAGGGGTAGGGGGTGGATCTGAACACGGGCAGATGGGATGACGGCAGGTGGAAGGAGGGGTGATTTTTAAGTTGGTTTTTCAAGTAACTTCAAGCGTTAGCAGATAAGAGCTACTATTCCGACAAACAGGTTAATTGATTCACAAGAAAAACGCAAATAATGACAACTGAGTTGATGAGAAAAAATGACTAAATCGAAAATATGTTTGCCGTAAAATGCTCGATAAATAAGAGAAATCACTGGGGAGATCAGTCATCATATTTACAGAAAGAGCATCTGCATATGGGGCCCGATCAGTTCCGAAGAAGCCTAAAGAATACACTATATGATTTAACTTTTCGAAAATAATTCTCCAGACAATTCCAGACACTGTAGGCCTCATAGGTCAGTTAATTCCTGCCTGTAAGAAGATTGCTTTAAACGTATCACATTTTGTTAACAACGTTGAATGTCAACAGAATCAATGTTTATATCTCCAAAAGTAAAATTATTTATAGCAGAGCGACTTTTCTTCCCTTCCTACTTTCTTTGTTTAATAAGATATGTAACAGTGGATGTTTTCCAGACTTATGCACTAAGACAATTATTATCCCGTTGCATAAAAACTACGACATAAATAATCCCGAAAATTACAGAGGAATGTCATTACTACGTTCGCTAGGAAAGATTATATACGTGCATTATATGATAGACTTACAAAATCGGCAGGTGTTATGAGTAAAATTTCTAAAAATCAATCAGGTTTTCGCCAAAGTTATTCGACTATGGATAATATTTTTTACCTTATGTGCAATTATTGAAAAATGTTTAAGTAAAAAAGAAGAAGAAATTGTATGTAGCTTTTATTGATTTTAAAAAGGCCTTTGATTGTGTCAATCGAGCAAAGCTATGGAATTTATTGTCTTCCTATGGCTTAAATGGTAAAATGCTGAGGTCATTACAAAGTGAATACCGATCGTTTTAAGCATGTGTAAGATGTAATACAGATTTCACAGATAAGTTTGATTTGGTTTAAGACAAGGATGTATGCTAAGCCTTATGCTATTCTCATTATTTAAAAATAAATTATCTACAGATGTTATGGGACACGGAACTCATTGGATTCGACTCTTTCCAGATATAGTAGAAGTATTAATGTTGTTATTTGCTGATGGTGTATATATGGCTCCTGATACTATATGTGGTTTACAGCGTCAGATAAATATTCTAGATTCATATGCAGGTAATGGGGAATGGTTGTTACTTGCACAAATCAAATGCTGTTGTTTTTAGAAGTGGAGGAAACGTATCAGTTGAAGAAGTGTGGTATTATAGAGGACACGTTTTAGAAGTTGTTGATACTTAGATATCTAGGAGTAGTCTTCACAGGTAAGTTCAGCCTAAGTAAATCTGTTGCTGATCTAGCCCTACGTGCCTAAAAGGCTTTATTTGAGTTACTCACTACAACTAGAAAAATATCTATTACTGCCCCAAAGTGTTCTTTAAGTTATTTGACTGCCAGATTCTTTTGTATGCATCTGAAATTTTGGGGAGCAATAAATTTGAAAGTATAGAGAAAATCCTCCTACAACTTCTTACAAATAGGACCACGAACAACAAATGCTATAGTTTATGGTGGCCGACATCCAATGTATATCAACTCACTTGTTCGTAGTGTGAAATATTAATGCACCAGGACCGCCTCCCCCAAAAAGCGTACAACATGTTATTTATGTAGATAATGTAGGGCATAAAAACTGAGCTTCAAATATTAGATGTCTACTATTTTCTCATGGTTTTGGTTTTATTTGGCTGTCACAAACAGTTAGAGTTAAAAAAACGACGTTTGATAAGTATGTTGAAGGATTGCGCTATTAATATGTTTCATCAAAATTGGATATCTACTATTAATAGCTGTTCAAGATACAAACCTCTATTGAGAATGTAAAAAGTTTGTTAGAACCAGAACGGTATCTTTATGCAATAAGCGAATTAAAGCTTCGAAATATTTTTGGGAAATTTAGTGACAGAGTTGGGTTTAACGTCGCTTTTTAAAGTTTTCCAGTTATATCGCGGCGTGTCAGCCTAATGTGGGAGGAAAGCCCAAAGTAATGCAGCTCTCGAACGTTTACCAGTTCGGTGAAACCAACGAGCACGGGTATGGTGCTGACAAACCTAGAAACATAACTGAGGCGAATCGGGATTCGAACCCACAACCATAGGTTTATGGCGTGCCCAAGCGAATCGCGGCGCCTTACTCGACTGGGCCACCCGTGCCCCCTGTGAAGTTTAGAGGGAACTATTACGGTTGAGAAACAATGAAGGTAGGTGGCAAAAAATCGACATATGCATGAGAAACTGTCCTTTATGTGATCGAGGTATAGAGGACGAATATCATTTTCTACTTGTATGTGCTACTATTGATGCTATTAGAATTAAATATCTACCAAAGCCTTGTATAACTAATGTAAATATGCATACTTTTAAAAAGATAATTGCCACAAATGTCACAGAACAAAAAAAATCACTATGCCTGTTTATTTATCATGCGTATGAAAGAAGAAAGTATTTGTTAAACAATGTTTAAAATTATGTATTTTTCCTCTACCATACTTGTAAACTGTTATTTGTATATGGGCCTATGGCCTTCATACTGAATAAAGTTTTGATTGATTGACAGAGACGAATTTGACAGTCTCACTCTGAGAGCAGTACAATGTATTGTCATCTGCATAATTATATAAGAAAGACTCACCAGAGAACATCATCACCATTCATAGAAGAAATAGTATATAGAACAGGGCCTAAATTGACCTGTGGTGCATCCTTAACAATATGGACCCGGCAAAAGTGACTTTTATTATACAGTAATCCCACAGGTGAGGTGAAATGCTCATGACATCAATCACTGGATTGTCTGGCCCATCCTCGATTATTTACAGAAAGCCGTCATGTAGCTGAAGTATTGCCGAATGTGGCGTTAAACAACAAACAAACAAAAACAAACATTCCGTTGCCTCTTACGACAAGCATAGGTTGCTCGGGACCTATTCTAACCCGCCATCCGGGGTTTATAGCCTGTTGTTATTCACTGACTATGAAACGCTTCAATGGCGATATATATGCGATCAATGACGATGCATCAATACACATCAATCAAACTTTTGCCTGGTCTGTTAACTAATTTCAGATCGACCTGAAATACTTATACGAGATTACATTCAATAAAAATGTCACCCAAGGTAATTGCAATTAATTGCATGATCGGACAGAGAAAATTCATAATTCATTGCATAAAGGTTAGGTCGATCCAAGACATCAAGGTTAACTTATTACTGGCTGATTACACCAATATAGACGACTATTCCTACATCGTAATGATGCAACGTACACACGATAATTAATGAGAAATCAGAAATACCTGGTAGCCCGGCCGAACCCGACTTTTCTTGGCCCTTGGCAATCTTCGAAAAAGTGCCTGAAATGTCGGTTCAGTTGAGGTATATGAGCGTAGGCGATCGATGTCTAACTAACTTTAATCAGGATGAGGCTTTTGAAGGTAGGGGTTAATGAACCGATGAAATATAGACTTTAGAAATATAGGGCGGTTAAAATGACAGATTTATGACAAACTTGTTCCTTAAATATCTTCATTGAAATACACATGAATCCAGTCTGACTGTGTGAGAAAAACACATAATTATTACTGTGTCATGTCTGCGTCATTGATGAATGATGTGTGATGTTTCTCTGCTTTCTCTTCGTGGTCCTTTTCTATCCTTTGTATCACTCCAGACGATGTGGTCAATTATTTAAAGGCTTATTGCAAACAATTCAATGTTTATGGGTTGTTTATTCGACACATTCATACTTAATATGTCCAATGTAATATATTAAATATATTTATTACTTTAAAGTAGTGTTGTCATGATATATCTATACCTATTTCCACGTGCATGGTCTTTATAGTCATATATCCCCACGTCACACGTTTTCGAGCCCCTAAACAATACGTGACCACGCGCATTATGACGTAATCAAGGTTATGACGCTTCAAACCCAAAAGAAGACAAGAAAGTGTTCGCCAGTTGCAGCTAAGTTATGTCGCGAATTAAGATACATGAGAAAGATATCCAATAAGTAATGAAAACTTACTTTTTCACTAAAGCACATTTTTATCAAACTCGATCTGATTATAATTTTGTATCAGAACAATTGTATGCACCGACGGTGTATCGTCTGCTGTTTGTAGACTTCCTGTCTATAATGTCATGTGACTGATCATGTTTTGCACCTATTTTTAACTTGACTAATGAAAGGGGACGAAATCATGTGGCGCCTGATCGACTCTTCTCGCCCGGCAAGGCATTATCGCTTAAAATTAACAAGACATGGTCATTTGATCATCCAAGTGTTAACAGAAATAAATGTTCTCAAAGTAAGACTTAATGTTAGTGTATTTTTTATTAGACATATGATCACAAATACTTCTTACGGGCTCGAAAACCCATAACATGAGGATATAGTACTAAAAGAAGTAAAAAAGCACACCCGATTTGTTCATATGACTTTAACAGTTAATCTAATAACTATGTCTATGTAACGGTTCTGAGTGAAAATATGTTGTTGTATGGAGTCTTGATGAACCAGATATTTTTTTCATTCAAACAGTGATCCAAAATATGGTTTTTAAAACACTTTGCTGCAAGGCAATCCAAGCATTGATATATCTTTGTTACAAAATGAACAGCTCTCTCTATAAAAATCTCTTTGAATTCAGCAATGTGTTTCTTGTTTGATCTGTATATATTGTTGACAATGAAATTGCCTTAAATATCCGTGAGATAACTTCTATATCTCTGTCGACTGACGATAACTTATATTGCCATTCTCAAGATTGGCAAGATGGAAACAAGAGAAACAGAGAAAAAAAAGATTGAACAAACACTGAACACAATCTGAACAAAGGTTGATTAAATACTGAACTTAACACTGGACAAAGATTGAATTCCTTACACTTTTTGTGAATAAAATATTTTTATACCAAACCAAGATTGAACACATCTATTTCTAGTTAACTACATCAATATCCTCATATGCATTTCCGCATGAAGTTGCAATAATATGTTGACGGAAATTGTTGATGCAATGTGATGGACAATAGCCGAAGCTGGTTTCCGTATGAAATCGCCCAAGTGTGTATTTGCTGTGTAATAAAAGAAACACATTCTGGCTAATCCTGATTCATAGTGAACTCTTTCAGCTTATCTCGGCAATCAGCTCGCCAATAAATCACTTTGTCAATACATGGACTCCCAAGCAGTACTTCTGTAACTGGCGCACCTGCACCGCGGACTTGTTATTGAATAAAGTATGCGTGATGGAGCGATTTGGTTGACAAATACCAAGGCCACGTTTGTTCCTGCGTAGAATACAATTCCTGGCAAATCATAACCAATTTACATGTACGGTACACATTTCCACCATACAAATACAATATATATAGCCCCGTTCATATGCTGGGTACAATGTGTGAAGCCCATTTCTGGTGTCCCCTGCCGTGATATTGCTGGAATATTGCTAAAAGCGGCGTAAAACCATACTCACTCACTCACCCGTTCATATGCACAATAATACATATGTACGTAATTATACCATAGGTGTAAATTTACTCATGTGTGTAAATAGTATACTAGTAATTTCGTCCTCATGCACAGACGCATCGTGTGTAATTTTAATCATTTCACATTTGACCATCAACATGGAAACACTTGTAGCACTTCATAGAAGGAAACACAGATATTTTTCATATATCGTATCAACGGCAACAGCTCTTGGTTTTGATAGAGCACGGCAAATATATCGAACATAGAGGAGTGAGTGATTACGAAAGGAACATTTGATTAACTTTGTCAAGAGTTCCAAGACTTTCTTGGAAAGACATCAAGTATGCCAACCCGTGGATGTTGATCATTAAGTTGGAGCAGCAAAATACAAGTTAGCGTCATCAGTAGAGTAGAGAACAGCCGTAATGCCTTTCCCAAGTCATTACCATCAAACTGCTCACATAAGTAATTTTGCTTTGGGTTCATATGATCTAAATACACACGAGACAAATATAAATATGTACTGTTATATGAAAGTGTAATTTATTGTTGAAATTGTATTACATTGTTACTGTTAAGATTCAGTCGAAATTTATCAATAATTAGTTGTCGGGAATGTATTAATATCTAATTTAAGCAGTGGTGTGGAAGTTACTATATTTGGATGCTTTTTGGAGTCAAATGTAATATGGTTGGTTGGTTTGTTTGTTGTTTAACGCCGCATTTAGCAATATTGCAGGTATATGACGGCGGTCTGTAAATAATCGAGTCTGGACCAGACAATCCAGTGATTGATATTATGAGCATCGATCCACGCAATTGGGATCGATGTCATGAATCAACCAAGTCGGCGAGCCTGACCACCCGATCCCGTTAGCCGCCTTTTACGACAAGCATATTCGCCTTTTACGTCAAGCATGGGTTGCTGAAGACCTATTCTACCCCGGATCTTCATGGGTCAAGTGTGATATGGAATCTGCTTGAACAGTTAGACTAATCAAGCATGTTATAGAACCTTGTAGAAGGTATTTAGTGAGGTGAAATGGGGATAATTGGACTTACATAGCGGCGTGCATTCACGTGTGTGTGTGGCTGCTTGTACTAGTCCGAACTGATACCGATTTATAGTGCTAGCTCACTGAGATACCATGCCGCAGTTTGACATGAATACCCCACTCAGACACAGTATACTGACTCCGAGCCGACCAGTCCTTGCTTTTGCCCCTCAATGCCGAGCGTCAGACAGGGTAACAACAAATACATTTTTTTACGTCTTTTGGTATGACGCGGCCGGGGATCGAACCCCGGGCCTTCCGCTCTCTGGGCGGACGCTCTACCACAAGACCACGGAGGCGATCAGAAGGTTTTTAGGCTATATAAGGGAGCAAGTGCCTGGATCTCACATTACATAAAGACCAGCGGTTGTGTGAAGATCACTTTTCACCCTGGATATCCAGCCAAAAGTCCTATTTTGAAAACTTGACCACTGTAGCTGCTAGGTGAAGATTATTATCACTGACATTTTGCTACTACCGCTGCTATTATATTTAAAACAGAATACTGCCCTTGTTATTTTGCTGTCATTGAATTTGGTACTGCCTCTTTAGTGTGCACAGCCATTGTAATTACTTTGCAGTAAGTTGTAATGATTTGGAAACTTAATACAATTTTTAATTGTATGACATTTTTGGGGGTTGGTTTCAAGGTTTGTCAGCACCATACCCGTGCTCGTGGGTTTCACCGAAGTGGTAAGCGTCTGAGACCTGCATCATTTCGGGCTGACACGCCGTGATATAACTGTAATACTGTTAAAAGCAGCGTTAAACCCAACCCACTCGCTATTTACATACTTGTATAATGTTTCATACCTCAATGTTTGTACAAATACGAATATTTTATGTTAAATTTTGGTTTTAATGTCAACAATGTGGATATAAATTATTTACAATGTGATGAAAGAAATGATGGCAATAACACCCCCCCCCCCCCCAAGTTTTTTTTCTAATAAATTTTGTCTAATAAATTTTATTAACAGGGCTCAGTCTCCAATTGCAAAGAAGTAATATTGTTTAGTTATTTCAGTTTAATTGTTTCGAGAAAATGTTATTTTGTGTAATATAATGTCCAGAGAATGTTTCTAAATTTGGCCTAAAAATGTATCAAAATATATACCTAGTGGTAGCGAATGATAAGTAGAAGTGTCCTAGACCTTGACCCATGATCGTATTTATAGACATCATTAACCTTTCTCAGCCAATCAGAACACATGTTGGATGGCTTTCATATCACAAACATGGCATAGGTAGTGTCATTTCTGACACAAGTAAGTGATTACAAAATGTACTTGTCTTGTCCTGTTTGTCCGAATACAATTAGGACACAGTATATTGCCTTACACCTTTCAAACAATTACAATATTCTGTAGTATGGGCTTTGAATGACGGACAAGATGTAATACTGTTATACATAGATTGAATAAATCTGAAATATTTACTTTCATAATTTCATATTCAGTCAACTTATTCCATGAACCAATTCTTCATATACAATCAAACGCCTTTGCAATCTCAATAAAATAACAAAACATCTTTTTCTTTGCTTCTTCAACAAATGTACAATACCATATAGTGTAAATATGTGGTCGCATGTTGAATACCCCTTTCTAGGTCCAGTTTGAATTTCTGACAAGGTATGAGACGATTCTAGGTATGCAGTTAATCTGTTATCAACAGAGGTAAATAATTCACTTATGCAACACAGTAATGTAATAGGTCTGTAATGTTTCGGATCAGTGTAGTCACCTTATAGATGGGTCTTACAATCCCTGGCAGCCATGTAGCAGGGTAATATTCCGTATCAAGCATTCTATTAAACAATTTTATGTACACATGAATCATTGGTATATAGAGCATTTAATATATTCATAGATGACGTTATCTATACCACTAGACTTAATAGGTTATAAATGCTTAACATTTTCAGACATAATAGGTCTATCCTGAATCTCATTGGGTTATTTTAAATCGATATGTACAATTTTATCAAAACCATCATCTTCATTCATTTCCTCATACAGTAAACTACACAAATGGGCATCTAATTTTAGTTCGTTAGAACCGTAGTTCGTTAAAAGCATATGTACGGCATATTGGCCGGCATAAAAAAAATACATATCAGTCAGTTCGTTGTAAGCGTGTTCGTTTTAAACGTAGTTTACTGTGATAATAAATTATCAATTTAAATTTATTCTGCGGTGCCACACGCGCACTGACACTTGTGATTATTAACGAACTTGTGTTGACAAGTCTGGAGTACACAACAAAGACATAGTGATTTTACTTGCACATGGGAGATTAAACCAGAGGATAATTCATACTCTTAAAAAAGTAGGGGTCATAAAATATAAATGTTGATATCAAGTATCAGAACTACAATCACATACAAAAACGTTTGTCCGTAAACTAATAAGCTAATCTCCATGCTCGACGGCCACGTGTTGTGCCGCTAATTACAAATCGTCATATTACCAACAGACCTCCCGATTCACTTTGCAATTCCTTTTTAGGCGTGGTCGTGTCTGGCACATCGAAATGAACGCGAAGCCATTGTCAAACTGAGACCTCATGACATTTCATTTTGTGGAAGCCGCAGTGGTTGAGTGGGTGAGATCGTTGACTTTGTGTGCTGGCAATAAGGTGCCTTACTCTGGCAGTGTGGGGGTAGAATCGCGGATGGGACTCAAACCCCAAAAGTACTAGAATCTGTACATTAAAAAAAAAAGTGTTTTCCTTAATATAACATTTGTTACATTTGACCACTTTCTAAATGACATTGAGTGTTCATAGTTTTCGGCCATGGGAGCCGTGCCAATTTACACTTATCAGAGGGATCTAGACTCACGGTTGTCGGACTTTCATTTTGTGGAAGCCTCTGACGCAGAGTGGGTTAGATCGCTGACTTTGTGTGCTGGCGATTAGGTGCCTTGCTCTGGCAGTGTAAGGTGGAGTCCCGGATGGGACTATAACATTTGACACATTTGACCACTTTCTAAATGGCATTGTGTTCACATACTGACACCATGGACGAATCAGCAATGCCCATCTCTAGCAGCACAACATCAATAGAATGACATTGCCAGCAATGGACACAGATCTTTCTCACATGAAACACGTCATGATAGGGAGACATGTGCGTCAACGACATAGGCCGCCGATCACGTTGGCTAAACTTGGTCAGGCGCTGCGTGAGGAGTGGGACAGACTCTCTCAAATCACCCTTGGGCGACTCATACGCAGTATGTCTCGTCGAGTTTGACAAATCCAAAAACGTACTCCAATACCGTTGTCAATACCGTTTTTTGTGTTCCTAATTCGTTCACTAGTATCATAGCACATCTAGAAACTAATATCTCTTACAATTTTGGAAATTTCCAGAAATTTACGAGTATCCCCTACTTTTTAAAGTGTATATCTATGGTCTTGTTACAGTACTACATATGTTAGATGACTAGGGGTGGTTGGTTAGGGTTGGTTCCATGGTCGCACGTAATCAATGATGCTGATTATGAATCTTCTCGACAGTCAAGTCAAAAGACAAAACTAAAAATATATTGATTCTAAATTCGGTTCCGCAGCAAATACTCTGTATGTATGATGATGATGGCAACTATGTGAGGGGTTGTGCAAAATCCACCTCGCGAAAATTTGTGGATAAAAAAGAATTGGTGAGGAAAAGTTGGTGTGGGTGTCTCTTCTTCTCCAATTTTATATCGTAAACCGAAATAAAGTATAATACGATGCTTCGTTAGCTTCCGGAAGTAATCAAGCCTTTTAACGCAATCTCGTGCATGTGCGAGAAAACACAGCGACATGTCGTCCTCATATATCCTGGCTTCCACATAGAGAACACACAAATTGACAAAGTAGACATAATTTATGGATAACAACTTCTTCAAAACTGTAAAAAGCGACGTTTTGGTATAGATTCTCATACCGTTGTCAAGCAAGACTGAATGAAATATATGTAGTAGGTGGAGGAGTAACAGTAGAGGATTAACAGTAACAACAATTGCATACATGTGTGGGATAAGATGAGTAAATAATGACAACAGAAGGATAATACTGTCACAACATGATGGATAGAGATCACGTAGGTAGAAGCCAATGGGACATGAAGCCAATTAAACAGGACAAGTGATTATTGCTTAATGAGTTCATAGTAGGCGTATGGGATGAAATAGCCTTGATCTCTGTTGATTGATGGCTTGTGGCGGCGAATGTGGACTGCTTCTGTTAATTTTCTTTTAGTGAAATCATGGAGGTTGTTGGAGAGGACTTGGACGTTGTCCCAGTTGATGTTGCGATTAGGACAGTTGTAGATATGGTCCGAGATGACTGATTTACTGTCTGATTTGATGGTTGAGGTTTTGTGCTCTCTGGAAGGGCGCTGATTCGGGTTTAAGGGTCGCAGATCTGGGTGTGGGATGGAGTATAGAAGAGATGACTTCGTCGACGAGATTAGGTGGATAATTGTTGAGGTGGGTGAAGACTTGGCGGTGGTGTTCGATCTCAGGTTTGGGGTCAGCAGAAGAAACGTTGATGGGGCTCGTTTGGTGAGGGTGCCAGTCTTTTTTCTGAGGGGATGGTTGGAGTTGAAGTGGATGTACTGGTCGGTGTGGGTGATCTTCCGGTAGACACTGGTTTGGATTCTGTTTGTTAGAGTTCTGGAGACGAGGACATCTAGGAAGGGTAGTTTGTTATTCTTTTCTATTTCTATGGTGAACTGTACTCGGGGGTGTTGTTGGTTAAGATGTTGAAGTAGCAGGGTTGGGTTTGGGTCTTGTTTTAGGATGACTTTCCTATACCAGCTAATAGGTTGGATGGGTGAAGTATGTCATGTAGATTTCAGCTAGGATAGGAGAGAGTGGGGATTCCATGGGTAGGCCGTGTATCTGTTCTTAGTACTCGTCGCTCCAGGTGAAGTGGGTAGAGGAGATACAGGCGGTGGTGAGGGCGATGATAGATTCTGTGGATAGGCTGGTTTCAAGAGGAGTTTCAGTGATGCGACGGCGGAGAGTGTCATCTATGGGTACGTTGGTGAAGGGGTCTACTACGTCGTAACTGATGATTTGATCTGGATCGGTGATGTTCTTGCGTTTGGAGCAGAAGTCCGTGCAGTCAGAGATGAAGTAGTCGGCTGTTTTTTCTAAAGGGGCAATGATTCTGGTGAGGTGTTGGGCCGTTTTGTAGAAGACAGTATCTCGCGGACACACAAGTAGACGGGCTTCAGGAGGGTTCTTGTGGATTTTGATAGTGGCTTTGGCATAGGGTGGTTGGGGTTGATTGACGGAGAGTGGGTGGTGAACTACAGTCAAGTCTCGTTAATCCAACACGCGTTAATCACACAATCAGCTTTATCTGACACTAATGATGGGAACCGATTTATCAGTGCTATTTAGACCCGTTAATCCGACAGTCTCATAGACATAGACATAGTTTATTCCATAACTAACCACACTCGCACTCCGACTCCGACACACCCAATTTGCAACGAATTAACGAAATCACTCATTAATCAGTCTACTTAATCCGACACAGTGATCAGCGTACTCCGTGGTCATCTGCCCGCGAGTACACAGTCCGTGTTTTGTAGCTCGTATCACAACGGTTGCAGAGATAAACTTGCTTAACAATAAATGCTGTAAAATAAAGAAAACAGGATTAATCACATGCTTTGATTACCTCATTCTCATTAATACCAGATGCAAATTCTCGCTATCGCCGAGGACATCCCATTACAGGTCACGTCAGAACAACCTTTCGCGAACTATGACCGACCAATGAAATGACTAACAGGAAGTCAACGTTAGCCACTTAGAAAGCATCTTTCTTAAGCTTTGCGGTACCAGTTTCAAAATTGCGACTTCCATTCCAGACAATGCTTTTTAAATGAATTGGAAGAAGTCATACAATCCGTAACAGTTGTTGTGTGTTGAGCTTTAGAGGTTGCATGATTAGAAAACATATTCCGCTAACAATGTAACACAACAATATGAATATTTCATTTTTATATTTTTATTACTTGTTTGTAATTACGGGCTTTAGGGGGGTTCTTGTGGATTTTGAAGCTGGCTCTGGCATAGGGTGGTTTGGGGTGATTGACGGAGAGTTGGTGGTGAAATACATGTACTTGCAATTGTATAATTTCAAAGTTGTCTTTTAGTTGTTTGAGGAGGGTTTTATGTTGGCGAAGGAGTTTGGCAGTTTGGTCCTTCTTGATCTTGGAGTAGATGGTGGCGTCTTGGAGGATGTTGTTTACTAGCTCATGGAAGTGGACAGTGACCATGAAGACTGTGGCCTAGTCAGCAGGGGCAATCTCGACGCTTCCACCCATGTGTTCTCTATCCATCATGTTGTTACAGTATTATCCCCTCTGTTGTCATTACGTACTGATGTTATCCCACTCATGTATGCAATTGTTGTTACTGTTAATCCTCCACCTACTATATATATTCTGTACAATGTCCCTCATTCAGTCTTGCTTGGCAGTGGTATGAGGATCTATACCAAAACGTCGCTTTTTACAGTATTTAAGAAGTAGTTATCCATAAATTGTGTTTACTTTGTCATCCGTCAACTACTAAGTAATACCTATCAAACAATTCAACACACAAATTATCAAGACAAGAAAAAAAGGAGAAGTTCATTTCGCCCCAGAGGAGGAAGGTGTTTAGAGACTATCACCCCTTCGTGGTGGGCCCTCATTTAATTTCAGAAACGGGGACTGATTTAGAGGCCACTCACATTCAAGAGTGACGTTCACAGGACGTGTCCACTCCAGCCCGAGGTGAAGAGGACAGTCCAGTGGAATCTCAACCAAAAGGTACGTACGATTTGTTGATAGTTTGGAAGACAAATTAGTCTGTACTTTATCAACTTTAGTAGAAACCAACTTTATTTCAGAGAGCAGTCTTTCAAAGTCAGATCTGCCAAACCCGTTGACTTCCTTTGTTTTGCCCCACTGTTTGTTCTTGTCTCAGGACCAGGATTAGGTTCTATGCCAGAACATAATAACAGTATCTGCACAACACATTTTAGACACTTCTGGGTCAAGTTCAAGTTGAAGAAAAGGTATCGCAAGATGATTCTGCATGTAGAGTTAAACTTCTGTCTGCTAAGGGTTTGTCAGTATATGATTGAGTAGTTCGTACAAATATATCATCACATGTCCTTCCACAGAGATGGTTGAGGATGTGTCTCCTGTTTTCGTTGTATGTAAACACTTGTAACTTGTAACAAATCCAGACATTTTGCCGACACTAAAAGCTTCAAACGTATCACAGAAAGAGTGAGTGAGTTAATTATTGGTTAACATCGGCAGTATTTCAGTCGTGACGAAAAGTTACACATTAATAATACATATATTTCGACTAAATAAAAAGCTGTCGACAATGGACAGTACAATAACTAGAATATCACAGATTCGATTTAAAACTAGTTGAGAATTAAAAATTAGAAATCAGTAAGTATTAGTGAACAACACAATATAAAAATGGGCTAGAGATCGTCAGTCACTGAAGGGTGATCACCATACTAGGGACCATTGGGACATATAGTACCTTTGCTTCCTGCATGGACCCCAGCAAGATTCCAAGATTCATATCATCCTTCAGTCACTGGCGATAGTTTATCAATTAAGTCTTAGATTAAAATGACGAAAATACTACGTTTAAGAGTCTGGCATGCATAAAAATACTTTGAATGATGTTGAACTTACATACCCTCCAATAATTTTACGCTACTTCACCCCCGCCTCGAGGGTACAGCCACTAACGATCTAAGTTATTATTTTTGGCACTACCATTATATAAAAAACCTCATCATTATGTACATCAAATTTAATCCTATTTCCTTTAAAAAGCACAATATTGAATGAGAATTTACATGACAAAAAATATTTATCACCAAAGTAAGTATGGCTTCTAGTCAGATTAATCAGAAGAAAAATAATCTGAGTGTCATCGTCGGGTTCGGAAAAAAGAGAATTTGGTTAACAATATACAAAGATAATGAAATCCCCCGAGATGAAACTTTTGTTTGTAAAACTTCTCTTCTTGTAAGTTGATTTAATGACACACTTGTCAAGACCATCTACCAACATCCTGAAAACCAAACAAAATAAATCAGATCATATGGGTCAAAACGCATCCCCGGGCTCCTTTTGCCTCAATAACAGTACCATTGGATAAGTAAACAACACGTTATTACTGGGTCTCGAACTGTCGCATTTCAACTCCCAAAAGATACATGATGCCAACATGTTTTGTAAGTGCACAAATGTTTTGGATATAATCTTACGTTTTCTCACAATATACGCATTGAAATAGATCAATGTATATATATATTCCTTACAGCAGAATCACAGTTTTTCATATTTTTAGAAACGTAGCCTCACTAATCGTACATATGGCGTCAGCCAGGTTTTTGGCGCTTTTTGACTTCTGCTCCCATTGGATGATCATTTAAAATCACGCCATCTGACGGCAGATAAGGGGCGGTAACGCTTTCTCGCTTTGCCTCTTAGGCGCGCTTTTCCAATAGCGGATCTACTGTCATCACCGGACGGGAAGATACACCCACTGATAGAACAAAACACACGCACACTAGCGGCATGGAACGTATCAGGCCACGATATTTACCAAACGGAAGTTCTGAGTCAGCAGCAACGTTATTGTCGAAATGTAGACGACAAGGTACTAGACAAGCTTATAACAGCTTTTGGAATAAGTGGAGTGGTTGGCGTAATGAAAGGTAAATTAATCCATTTCAAACCGCTGTGGCAGATGTAGTTAAATTTCTGAGTGACATGTGTGATGAAGGCTAGTCATACAGTGCTATTAATGGATTTCGTTCGGCCATTTTATCAAGTCATCCACGAATAAATGACACACTGTGGGTCATAACCCAGACGCAATATTAAATGATAAACCACCAGTTCCAAAATACAGTGAATAATGGGATGTGAGTATGTGAGTTTAAATTTAACGTCGCATCGGCATTAATTCAGACATGGGATGTGAACAAAGTTTTAGAACATATTACCAGTCTAGACGCTAACGAAACTTTGCCAGACAAAGCACTGACACACAGGTAAAGCTAGCAATGCTGTTTGCTCCACCGAATTCTAGTCGAAATCCATAGGTAAGGTGAAATGGGGTTTAATGTCGCGTCCAAGATTATTGCACTTATATAGCGACGTGCATGTGCGTGCGTGCGTGCGTGCGCGCGCGCGCGCGCGCGCGTGTGTGTGTGTGTGTGTGTGTGTGTGTGTGTGTGTGTGTCTGCTTGTACTGTCTGATGCCGATTTATAGTGCTAGCACACTGAGATACCATGTCGGAGTTTAACATGAATACCCCACTCAGACACCGTATACTGACTCCGAGCCGGCCAGTCCTTGTGTTAGCCCCTTAATGCCGAGCGCCAGACAGGGTAACAACAAGTACCATCTTTTAACGTCTTTTGGTACGAGGCGGCCGGGGATTAAACCCCGGGCCTTCCGCTCCCCGGGCGGACGCTCTACCACAAGACCACGGAGGCGGTCTCAGAAATCCATAACATCCATAACAAGCGAATGGATGAATCTCAGAAACACCAACTGTTCATTAGTTACACTAAACCACACAAACAAGTAGTCACACGTACAACTAGTTAAAGTCACTCTAACTAGTAAAAGAACATCAGGGATGAAGCGGGAATAAACGCAGAGAAATTCCAAGCACACCCCACCAGAGCAGAGAGTACATCCAAAGCTAAGTAACATGGAGGAAATTTTGAAATGTGCAATTTGGTCAAAAGCACCTGATTTTCAGAAGTTCTTCTATAAGACTGTTAAAGACCACTCACAAACATATGCGAAGAGGGTTTAACACAAATAGATTGGAAACATCGTATTTATACCTTATATAAGTTTTCAATATAAAATAGGGAATTATATTAGCGTACGTAGCACGCGAAATGAAATGATAATGTTATGAGTAAACTGAAATAAGGTATACCCGTGTTGAGAATATAGTCAATAGAGCTATCTACAAATGTAAAGAGAACTTCAATTTTATTTCAGATGATATTATGTCAAGAAGACTGACCCAACTCCGAAGATTGATTTGGGATGGTGTGTGGCCACTGACTTTAGTTGGTTCATTTTATTCGTGATGTGACGTTATGCATAAATTGACGCTGAGATCAGTTTTGACGAAGGAAATCAGATCGTCAGTGAGATTAAGTATTTGGGAAAAGAACTGATAAATGTTCACTATGCGTGTTAGATGAGCTCACACTGACAATTATCTGATGTTACACTTTTGATCACTTATGTAAATGATGTGCGTTTATAAGACAAAAACATGGGAAATGTTTATTCCACCCCACACAAACCCACCCACTCCCAACACCAGCGTCAAGCCACTAACGTTACTGTTCTGTCACAGGTTTGAGTGGAGGAAGTAGCACGTGATGAAAAAAACCGTTTGTTTGAAAGCGTTTTGTGAATATTTTATGTCCGTTTCCTTTACATTAAAAAGTAAAGGTAAATAATTGTTTATTCGACCGGTGTGTAATGTTATAAGCGTAGTACGCCCCTCTGATTGATGAATTCCATTGATCCTGTGAGGCATCTTCCAACGTGGCTGGGGCACGGAGTAATCCTTTGAAGGAGAACATTTCAAGATGCTCCCCCGGATGCAATTCTGGGGAACGTGCTGGACAATACTCAATACATGCTTACTCGCGTGTTGACAATTCAAGGATCAAAGTCAAGGGGGCGGTCGGGTAGCCTAGTGGTTAAAGCGTTCGCACACCGTCACACCGATTCCCGACATAAATACAATGTGTGAAGCCCATTTCTGGTGTCCCCCGTCGTGATATTGCTGGAATATTGCTAAAATCGGCGTAAAACCATACACACTCACTCAAAATCAGGGCCATTCTTGGATTCAAACGATATAAGGTGAGCAATTCTCCACAGCGAATTGCGTCGCCTTGGACTATTGGGTTATTTTCAGTATATTTGAGGGAATGTTTACTGCACATTTAACAATATTTCAATATCGATACTAGAGTCTGGATCAAACATAAGTAACCTACCACACAATCTGGTACAATTCCTTACAATCAACAAAATCACAGAAGCGGACACACAGTCACCAATTTAATTGCTCTTTCGACAACTATTCAGACCTGAGTAGGTCTTGTGATTTCAGAGATAATGTCGAAAATTGCAAAACTAATCGACGAACGGACGACGGACGAAGCGCCGTGCAATCATTGCCTTGAACTATTTTAGTTTGCATGAAGTTTACGTGAACATAATTACCGTATTCATGTATGGCCTGTTTAAGTTATTTTTACAATTTCAAGGTGATACTTGTTTGACGTTGTACATTAACTCACTGAGGCGGCATGTGCAATGTAATTAAAATCAAATCTTAGTTTTCGCTACCGCTAAAGAAAGTTCTGAGGACATCCCATTACGGGTCACGCCAGAACGACCTTTCGCGAATTTTGCCCGACAAATGAAATGACTGACAAGAAATCGACATTGGCCAATCAGAAGGCAGCTTTCTCGAACACTAGTTTCAAACTGGCGACTACGCTTCGAAACATATTTTGACCTATTCTCGATTAAATTTTTTAAAGCTGATAAGAAGAACATTCTGGAATGACGTATAGGTGGCCTAGATTGTATGGATATAACCATAAAACCCGTAACTGTCGGTCGGAATACCGCTAAACAAAGATCTGAGGACATCCCATTAGGGGGTCACGTCAGAACGACCTTTCATCCGACCAATCAGACCGTCGCTTACCAGATCATGAAAGTGACAGTCGGAATGTGATTTCTGATCGTGCAACCTCGAAAACGTTAACACGGGGTATTCCGAACGATAGTTACGGGCTTAACGACTGAATCCATACAACCTAGGCCATCTATTAGCCATTCCAGAATGTTCTTATGTTCAGGTTTCAAATTATTAATCGAGAATATGTTTCGAAGCATAGTCGCCAATTTGAAATTAGCGCCGTAAAGCTCGAGAAAGCTGTTTTCTGATTGGCTAATGTCGACTCCCTGTGACGGATATTTGTGTTTTTTGTGGGTGTTCTTTTGTTAAAATCGAAATTTTAGAATTGAGTTAATAAAGAAGCCGGATCGTTTTTGAAAAGTGACATCTGGTCATGATTGGCTCAAGAATCCATGAAGTATGCAACGTAATCGTTACACATACTAGTATTTACATAGAAAAGTCTCCCACATATAATCCTCAACGACAAGCACCAATATAACAAGATAACAAATTAGAACACCTTCAGATACACATGTGTATGAAGCACCAGATTCTTTCCAAAGAAAACCTCGGTGATTACAATAATCAGACATAATGATTATATATGGGTTAAAAAAATATACCATTTCTAGGTCAGACGATAAGCAGTGCTTTAGTGACAGTCCAATCCTTAGCTGTCAGTACGTATAGCACTGCCTTGGTCTTCAAGACGTTCTGCCAAGAAACCGCACCCAGCTTGTTTGTCCACGTTGATCAATGAAGACTATGAGATGTACTTCTGGGCACCGGAACATTAACGATTTTATGACATCTTATTGACATTGTAACACAAAAATAAAAACACGAAATATTAAATGATTGCTAATCGAAACCGCAGAAGATTTTATTCTATTGGAAGGCAAAGAGAGAACACATTTAATACCAATTAGCACTGACACCATGGAATCTGGGTATGTTGTGATACCATTCTTGTCCGAGAGAAGATCAAGGTGTTAGGGCTTCTTTATCAATTCATTATTTGCTAATGAAGCCTTCATTACTGTCATATTTACCCAGTCTTGAATTTGGATGTTTCTACTTAAATAGATGAAATTAATCCGGACATCCTGACCAAGATTCTACCGTTGACATTGACGAGACGACAATGACATATTATTCCACTCAACCACTTGACAGTATGAATTTCACACATAATTAGTCCAATCATGATTTGATAACCGTCAACATGTTATTATTATATACGTCGGAATTTCAGTTTTCATAAAATGGCAAGATAATGTGATCTAAACGATTTGAAGTTCCTAAAAATGTTTATTGAAATCTTGTATTTTCCTAAACAATTATTGATGGTAGGGGCGCAGGGGGAGAAACTGCACGGCCAATGCTTCGTTGGCGTATTGTGACGAATGAGTCCCTATAATCTCATGAAAACAGTTTTCTAACGGCAAGATCCCATTATATAATTTGAAGATTAATACACCGTTGTTTCTATTGTGGAGCATTGACCACATTGACCACAGCTTCAACCCTACGCCTCATACTCATTACAAGTCGTTGAATGCTTCTCTGAGGCAAACGGATCCATTCTTCATGAAGTGCGGCTTCAAGTCCAGCGAGATTTTGAACTGGGGGATCACGATGTCTGATTTTCCGGCCAAGAATGTCCCAGAGATGCTCAAACGGATTAAGATCCGGACTACAGACCGGCCAAGGAAGAGTGGCAATAGCTTCTTGACGCAAATAAGCCAAAACTTCCCGAGATCTGTGTGGTCTTGCATTGTCGTCCATGTAAACAGGTCTTGTCTGAAGAGGATGGTTGTCAAAATGAGGGACTACCACTGGACGAAGAACGGCATCTTGGTATTGTTGGCCATTCAGGTTTCCACGAATTGTCACCAGCGGAAGTTTGCAGCCGAAGGAAACACAACCCCATATCATGACAGACCCCCGCCACATGCTAAGGTCTTCTGGATGTTCCTTGGTGCAAAACGAGTGTTACGTTGCTTCCAAACACGTATTCGACCATCAACAGTTCCTAGCAGCATTCGACACTCGTCAGACCAATGGATCCTTCTCCAGTTGGCCAAGTTCCATCGACTACGGGCACGACACCATATCAGACGATTCCGCATGTACCTCTCAGTCAGTTGAGGACGTTTTACTGGTCTTCTGGCGTTATCTGTTGAACTGGCAAATGGATTTCGTCTG